>NC_141062.1:9952219-10552219 GCF_041138505.1 Cibotium barometz
TGTTGTTGAGTGCCTGTTAGAGTAATTCACGGTTTTAAACGGGGGGAAGTTAGGGTTTTCAGACAGACACAGGATTTTTCGAGAAGCTGTTGAGGAAAATTAGGAGTTGTCGTCGTCCTGTCGGACGAGATTAGGGTTTGTGGCCTCCGCCTAGGATTTCCGACTGCTCGTCCGGGCAAAACAGCATTTATACATGCCGCATGAGCTAGCTGATGCGATCTCGCTGAGAAGGAAAGCCGAGGTTGCTTTGAAATTGCTCTTCACGTCGAATTCTCAGGTGGTTGACAGTCTTTTATTGTAAGGAAGTACGTCCTCCGTCAAGATGAACGACCTTCTAGGGGTACGATTCTCAGATCTTTGTGTAATTTTTTTGCTTTTGAAAATCTGTTAAAGCAATTGCTGGTTTACAGTGACTATGTTAGATTGAGTGCATCATGCTTTGCATATCTGTTGATAATGTGCGCATAATTTGGATCGTTGCAAAACGACAGAGTTTGTATATTCCAGGTGATAAGCTTGTCTGGAAATGGGCCATGGCACTTATGGCCTGGACGTGGTTGTCAAGGAAGACCTACTTAGTCATGCTGTTAACATGGTTGCAAAGAATTGCGTCAAAGCCGGGAAATAATCATGCAATCTTGGTCAGGGACCCTGCTGATGGTTGGGGCTTGGAACAGCTCCACTGTGAGACTGTTGCTGTCGGGCTCCTTTTGATTCTTAGCCAAGATGTATGCCGGTTGGCTGCATTGTTCACTTGTAGAGACAAGACAAGATTAAATGATCCTTATTGGCTGGCAGCAGGTAGATGTGCCAATACCACAAATTTAGAATCCTAATCAGGTGATGGGATTTTTAATGTAGATCCAATAGAAATTCCAATTCCATAAATCAGCACAATGTAAAACTGAACTTAGAGTGATTTGCAGCTTAAAAACCTGGATTTTGCTTGTTCTAGTGCATGCCTATGTCTAAGACCCAATCCTTCTTGGATTGGGTCTTAGACATAGGCATAGATTAGGTATTCTCTACCTTTTCAAGGCAGCCAAGGGCTACAAGATCGTACATCCTTTTTGTACATTATAATATACTGAATAATCAGCAATCTCTCTCTCTCTTCTCTCTCTTTTGTATGTGTTTCGCATCAGCATGTTCCAAGATGGTGTTTAGGGCTGAAAGAAGACTCTTAGAGCTTCTGCATGTTACATTGGTATTAGAGCTTCAGGTTGGTTTTGAGATATCGCTGCTGCCCATGTCCCACCCACCCTTACTGCATCACGCATGGATGAAACCATTGCCCATGTCTTGATTGTTTGGTGGTGTGGGGACTAGGCAACATTGTTTCAACATTAGGCTCAGCAAGGCTAAACATTGATTCAGTCTCAGATGAAGGTGTGTAGGTCCAAGGTACATGAAAGTGCACAGGTACGAGGCCCAAGGAAAGGAACACAAGACATGGAAGAATTTCCCAGGAGGTTGGTTGGCAGTGTTCCACAAAACCCAAGGGAATGGTAGTCCTGTGAGTGAGGTGCCAGTTGGGGCACACCAAGAAAGGCTTTCAGGCAACGGTTCCAGGGGAGGATGATCCTCCAAGGAGTGGAGTGAGAGTGCCAGACTCAATACTCATGAAAGAAGTGTTAGAATGTGCACCTCCTGTGTGCTTGGGGGTGGGTGGGAACTATCTCTTGTAATGGGATGGGTGTCACATGCACTCTGCACTGTAGTGCATGGTGACAAGATGGCTCATCATCATCAGTGCAACATTGTATAGTATTAGCACCCTTTAGGATGATATTTGTCGTACGTCGTGACTCCATTGTAATCCTCAGTCCAGGATACGTCAGGCACGAGCTACGTAGGTCATTCCTCAGCCATAGTGAGTAAGTGAGTCAGTCAAGTCCCTTAACCCACTTGAAGAGATTCATTTATGCATGTAGAGTCAGTAGAAACCTTAGGGTTTGCATTAGAAAGCACTCTGCATATTGTATATCATTCATCCATTGCATATAGACCATTGCAGAAGCCTTGAAATAGCATCTAGTTTTTTTAGGATATTTATTAGCATTTATCTAGCATTTTTTTCCATAATTTTCAGCATTTAATACCATTTATCATCATGGACAAGTCATGTAGCAAACTAGCTACAACCGACCAGCCCTAGCACTCATATAAATAGGCTTGCTTTTGCACCATTCATTAACTCATATCATAATTCAGTAATCAAGCATCAAGTGTTGGAGCCTTCAGCCTAAGGAGCATCAACGATTGAACATTCAGCATTTAGAGCACTTCAGTCCTCAGTGTCATTTTCAGCCAATGTTTCATCCTTCAGCAGCTAGGAGCATCAATGCATGTGCATTCAGCCTTCATCAACAAAACGCATCAGTATACAACATTCAGCCCATTAGGAGACCTTGCGTTTTCTGCATAGAAGCAGTTTTCAGCATACATAGCATCATCGTTTTGCTACAACACTTCGGTGAAGGTAACCCATATTCATCCATTCATTTTCAGCATTCATACATAGCTTAGAACAGTCCCAAACAGCCCATACCTGAGCCTCAGATTTGCAGCCTTCCATCATTCCATTGGGAAGAGTGCATAGGCTCGAGATTGGTCATTGTTGGTGTTTCTACAGCCATGTAGAGCTCAGCCTGACTCTTGGTCCTCCGAGATCTTGTGTTTGGCTTATCGTTAGTCCAAAGTCTTCAAAGTAATAAAGCAAATACTATTCCGGTAACGGGATAGGGGGCCCTTCAGCGGGTAATTCGGGACCCCATACAGTGTACAATTTATATATCTCTCTCTCTAAATCTCTTAAAGTTTGAAGTCATAAAAGTGGATTGCTAAACTCGCGAAACTCAGGATATAGAAGGCGGTGTGAGTCTTGTGTGTCAAGATCCTTAATTACGAATACTTCCGCTGCATGCTACAATGGGCTTTTATGCATGACACATGGCATTTATCCAAGTCGTGGGGTATTTATGCAAGTCGTGGGCCTTCATGTGCAAGTCGGCCATCATCATGTGCCTCCTTTTTAAGGCCTTGCTCCCCACAATTTACTCACTCATCTATAGTGATAGCACTTACACACATGGTCTATTGGCAGGGTATGACCCTTGTAAACATCTTATGCTAATGCCATTGACTTGTCTACTTTTTCTCTCCTCTCTCTAGCACCATTGTGCATTTCATCACGGTATTAGTTGCCTAGGTGCCTGGCATCATGATGGCGGTGAGCCCTCTCTTGTATTGGATTGACGTTTTTTTGAAGACAAAGAAGGCCTGCGTTTTTGCATCCAGCAGCAAGGGGGTGTGTTTTCAGCTTTGCGGCTGCATTTTGGTGGTTGGTGGCTCTTCTTCTTCTCCGTCACTATCTTCTCCATTTGGCGGTTCTGTAGCTGGTGGTGCATGGTGTCACAACCCTGTGTTTTTCTCTGGACAGTATGCAGGTGTGCACGGGGACATGGTGGACTGTCACGTGCATCCTGCACTTGGATGCCACGTAGACATTTCTGTACAGAAGGTGCAAGACCTGGGATGGTGAACTGGTCCCATGTGAGCCCAGTCCGGGACGAGTCAGCCAGGGATCGATCTCAGTCGTCCGAGGTCAGGTGTGCATTGTCCTGCACATGAGTCCAAGGTCAGGTGTGCATTGTCCTGCACATGAAACAGTGCCAGTCCGCGCTGTGAGTCTCCCTCTAGAATGATGTCAGTGGTTCTGTGTATCTGGTATGGTACCGGATGCCAGATCACTGAGTAGATTAGGTTTAGGACAAGGGGCCAGCCCATAGGGCTACCCCGGATCTGAGTGTGGGAATGGGAATGGTGTAGAACCACCCCCATGAGGGCCAGGAAGGACCAGGCTGAACCCACCAGCCATGGAGGGGCTGTAGGACAGCCCTAGGGCACAGATCAGGCAATCTCCAAGGGATTACAGCCTTTATATGGTTGTAGGGCATGTATGGGGCAGCCCATACAAGCTGCCCTTGGGATTGTGGACAAAAGTGGTGTCCAGCCAATCAGAAGCAGGCGCATCACTTTCAGCCTGTTAGGGAAAAAAGGTAGTATTTTTTGGGATTTAATTCAGCATTTATTGTTGAATTTCACCAGTCGTGGGACATAGCTTGTTTTTTCAGCTGGTCGTTAGAAGTCATCTCCTGTCTATTTGTATACACCAGGGCCTCTGTTGTGGGTGTGCCCGCCCGTATATCATTTTTCCACACTCCTCGTATTTTTTCCCTATTTTTTCCATTTTTTCCTAGTGGCTGGAGGGCTGCCAGGTGATGCCAGGAGCACCCCAATGCTGGCCGACTGGACTTTCTTCAGTCGTGTGCATTTGGGCTGCTGGCCGACTTGTTCTGACCAGGCGTAGGCATCTGTAGCTGGCCGACTGCTATTTTCAGCAGTCGTGGGCATTTTTCTCAGTCGTGGGCACCATCTGAAGCTGGCCGACTGCTCACATGGAGATGTATATATTGCCCCTCAGCCCCCACCACTTTCTCATTCAGTTTTTCGGGATCTTGTGTATAGAGAAGAGTTTACACACCTATCTCTCTGTGTTTCTTGTGCTGATTATTTTCTGCAGTCTACTTGCTCTTGTCTACCCAAGTTTGGTTGTCATTTCCGCTGCATATTCTGACATGGTATCAGAGCCCTAGGCTCTAGGAGATCTTGGGCGTTTTTCTGAGCAAGAGGGGGAGCAACAGGTTGCTGATCGGTGGACTGTTTCGGGCTGAACGGGAAGTGAAGGTGCAAGAGGAAGGCGGGCAAAGGGGCTGGACAGCCACTTGCATATTTTCAGATTTTCAGATTTTTCCCACCTACCCACCCTTCCAGGTTACTCTCCGAGATGGCAGATTTACTCGAGATGGCTGAGAAGCACGTGAAGATTCCGACTCTCCCCACGTTCCCAGTGGATCGTCAGTTGGACGGGTCCAATTATGGCATCTGGAAGGTCATGATGGAGTCAGTTTTGGAGTCATATGATCTTGCTGATTTTATAATCATAGGGGTGCCACGGCCGGAAGCTGAGGAAGGGGAGTTATTATCGACGAGGAAGGACCGAGAGGCACAGGCACACATGTGGGACCGTGTCAACGCCAGGGTCCGGTCGTTTATATTCCTCAATTGCACACCACAGGTGATCAACCATGTGAAGCACATGACGCTGGCGAGAGGCATATGGGAGCACTTGGCTTCTTTGTACAACAGGGTGTCACCCATGAAGCGGATATCCTTGGAAGTGCAGATGTGGGTTATGAACCCTGCAAAGTCTTCGACGATGCGGGAACACATTAACAAGCTGCAGGCCCTTCAGCAGGAAGTCCTTCAAGCTGGGAAAGAGATATCATCCGAAGATATGGCCATCACGTTACTTTCCCACTTGCCTGGTCAGTATTCTGCTTTCTATTCCTCGTTGATCACGAGTGGCAGGCTCAGCACCATTACTTGGGAGGAGCTTGTGTGTCATGTGCACAGTGGGTATCTACCGTGTGCTATACGCATGCAAGACTAGTTTCGAGGCTTGGGGAAGCTTGGAACTAGGCAGGCTGATTGACGAGCTGAGTTAGGGAAATACTAACGGGCGGGCACCCAAGTATGGACGGGCGGGCACCCAAGTGTGGACACCCGATGACCGGCCAAGAGCCTATAAAAGGGTGGCCAAGGTTAGTTATTGGATATAGAGAGTCTCGCGAGTTTGTGAGATCTCTATGGTCTTGGAGCCTGGATCTAGTGTGCAGACGTGCACCTGCTTTATGCAGCCAAGGCCGGCAGCAATCTCGAGGCCCGCGAGGGCAGCTTCGCGGCGGTATGGGACGTCGTGAGGAGGAGATTGGTCGGTACGTCATCCTAGTTAGCTCAGCTCGTGTCTCGGTGGGGACAGCCAAGATTGTGGGCTTGCCCACGGCTGTCATGGTTGGGAGGTGAGTCAGGCCTGCACCCCCTTTGTTGTTTGTTGTTCGTTTGTTTGCAGGATTCGAGTTTCGAACCAAGGTCGATCACGAGGAGATCCGTGGGGATTTGACAGTGGTATCAGAGCATACCTCGTGAACAAGCAAGTCGGTAGGTAGAGAAGAAGAGGTCGAAGAACGGTATGTGTTTAAAAACTTGCTGTTTTTTCTGTGCATACTGCAGTTTTCAGTTTTTGTATGTGTTTTTCCTTCATCAAAGAACCCCATGTTGATGGGAGATGGTAGGATTAGTAAGGGTTGATTGCTTTGCAAAGAAGGGGAGTCCTGTTGTGCAGTCGCATGAGAGAAAACAGAAAAAAGAAGAGAAAAAGCATGTTTGCTTTCCTGCTTCGAATGAGAGAGAGAGAGTGAGAGAGAGTATTTGTTCGCTGGCAAGTACTGGCGTTGGCTGTGGCGGGTATTATTATGCTGTCGAGTTGCAGGCTGTTTGGTATACTGTGGCGCACGTGTCCAGGCACTTGTACGCAAGCAGGGAAGCAGGCGGCCAGGTCTGCAAACGCAGGCGGCCAGGCATGCATGACCAGGCGGCTTGTGTAGCCAGCCCAGGCAGCGCAGGAGCGCTTACGCCAGGCCTGCCAGGCATGCGGCCAGATCTGCGTAGCTAGGCCAGGCCAGGCCAGGCCAGCGCCCATGCCACGATGCTTGGCCTTACAGGTGCAGGTTGGCGCAAGAAACCACAGGCGACGCTGGCAGTAAAGCTGACGGCGAAGGTGACTCGTGTAGACAACACACCGTGGGGCTAATCCAGGCGCCAAGAGGGAAGCGAAGAAAAAAAAAAAACACGTAAGGAAAGCAACGTTTTTTATGCTTTCGTTTTTGTTTTTTTTTAGGGGAGGTTAAAATTTTTAAATTTTAAAAGAACCCCCCCTCTCTAAGGTTTCCAAAGGTGTCTATATTTTTTTAAAGAACAGCGAATATATATATCCATATACATATATATATATATATATATATATATATATATATATATATATATATATATATATATATATATATATATATATAAAATATATATATATATATATATATATATTTATTCAAGAAAAAAAAACAAAAAACACAAAAGCTAAAGCAAAAGCTAAGCATAGCTTTTCGAGATTTTTTGGCTTTTGGGAAACCTTTATAAACCCCTCTAGTGGGCTTCTTGCCACACATCTCTCGAGTTCTCAAGTTCTCAAGTTTTCAAGCTCTCAAGCTCTCGAGTTCGTTCGCACTTTTATTGTGCAAAGATCGAATTTTCTCTCCGCGTACCCTCTTCACGATGTCGACCCAAGAATCAGAGTTGGAGCCCCTCGTGGAACTCGAAGGCTTGCCGGCTAACGGAAGGCACTGATGCCGATCTTTTTGACGAGTTTGTGTCAAAATCAGACTTCCAAGAGTTCAAAGTAGCTCTCGAAGCTTCTTCGGCGGAACGTCAGGTACAAATCGCAGCCCAGATGCAGGCTTTGCAGAACTCCATCGCTCTCTTGACCACTACCCTCTCTACTTTTTCGGGAATGGATACCTTGGCTTCTGCTTTAGGTCCCAATCTTACTCCGGAACCGTTCGGGGGCGAGCAAAAGCAGAGAACCAAGGAGATCGTGGACACTTGGCTACACAAGTGGCAAGTTCACTTTCAGTTTCATCCATATGATGATGGAAAGAAGATACAGTTAGCAGCAGGTTTCCTGTCCGGCAAAGCTTTGCTTTGGTGGAAGGAACTCAACCCTAAGCCAACGACTTGGGCACAATTTGAAGACATTTTCAAGAAAGAATTCCTCAAGAAAGAGGATGACTATGATGTTGTTGCCCGGTTTTCAGCTTTGACCATGACCTCGCAGCACCTCACTTATGAGGTCTACCTCCAGAAATTTCGTGACTTGCAGATGAAGGCTACAAAGATGGATCCCACTACTCTTTTGGGGTTTTTCGTAGCTGGTTTACCCGACTCGTACCGATTACAGGTTAAAAATAACAAATGTAAAACTTTGGACGAGGCCATTCATTCAGCTCGTATCTATGATGATACGATGGTCTCTTCCAAGTCAAAACCCGTTACCAAGCAGGGGAACAAGCATAAAAGAAAGTTCTCCGCACCTATGGCTAACACGACTGAAGGCAAGTCTTCGGACCAACCTTCGAAGGATACAAGTTCGACACCAGCGAAGAAGAAACGACTCCTTAGGGCTTTGAAGCTCAAGAAGGAAGGACGTTGTTTTATCTGTGAAGAAAAAGGACACATGCGTAATGAGTGCCCGAAGCAAAAGGGTACCAAGTCAAACGCAGGACCCAAGCCAAAGGCAGCTAACCAGTTGTCTTTGACAGGTACGTCAATTACTGTACTTTCTCGCCCTAGTACTTGTTCTGATTGTCTGTTCAATTCTAAAGTATTTGGTATGCATGATCTTCTCCGAGTTTATGGAGAAGTGAATGGCCATAAAATTCACATTCTTTTAGACCCTGGCAGTTCGCATAACTTTGTTAACTACAAACTTGTGCAGAAATTGAGTCTTGACACGACACTCAGCGACCATACCTATGAGGTACGTCTACCTGCGGGCAGACAAGTTTGGGATCGCAAGGTGGAGATGCTTCCAATCCAGATTGAGGACTACAAAGATACTCTGGAATGCTATGTTATGCATCTGGACAATGTAGACTTGTTATTAGGGATTGAGTGGTTTAAGACTCTTGATGTCCAGATAGATTGGTCTAGTCATATTTTTTCTTTTCAGCATAGGGACACCAAGTATAGTATTTTAGGTGATTGTATCCATCCCTCTCAGGGACCTCTTGTAAATACAATTGATTTTGGAAATATAATGAATTCTTCTTTGTACACCGCTTTCCATTGTGTATTGGTTCCACTTTCTTCTTTTCTCATCCCTTCATTGGATGTGAATGAATTAAGTGTGTTTGAAAGCAAAGAATTACAGAAGATACTTGATTCGTTTCAAGATGTATTTCCTAAGGAACTGCCATCGGGTTTACCACCTGAACGGGCAGTAGATCATCGTATTGACTTGATCCCTGGTGCTCATCCTGTGAGTATTCCACCTTATAGAATGAGCCAAGCTGAGGAAGATGAGTTGGCTAAACAACTTGAAGATTATTTGAGGATGGGCCAGATCCGTCCAAGTAAATCACCTTGGGGTGCACCTGTGTTGCTTAGGAGAAAGAAGGACAATACTTGGAGAATGTGTATAGATTACAAAAGATTGAACAAGTTGACTATTAAGAACCGTTATCCTCTCCCTAGATCAGATGACCTAATTGACCGGTTAGCAGGAGCGAAATATTTCACGAAGATAGATTTACGTACTGGCTATCACCAGATACGTATTCATGAAAGGCATGTAGAAAGAACCGCCTTTCGGACTAGGTATGGCCATTACGAGTTTCTCGTATTACCTTTTGGGTTAACCAATGCTCCAGCCACTTTCCAGCAAATGATGAACGATCTTTTTCGTGAACATTTGAAAAAATTTGTGGTGGTGTTCCTGGATGATATTTTGATATATAGCCGTACTCTTGAGGATCATGTCAGACACCTCACGATTGTCTTAGCTATTTTAAGATAGAATCGACTATATGCCAAGATAAGTAAATGTGAGTTCTTTATGACCGACATCATTTACTTGGGACACAAGATCACTAGAGACGGATTGAGCATTGACTATGACCGAGTTCAGAAGGTTTTGGACTGGCCTATACCGCGAACAGTGAAACAACTTTGTTCTTTTCTCGGTTTTGTTGTTTTTCTTAGGAAATCTGTACGGGAGTACTCTCAGCTCACACTACCGATGACCGACTTATTGAAAGGTCGTGGACGTAAGTCCAATCAGCCTATCACTTGGAATAACGATTTGGATATGGCCTTCAGACTTTTGAAAGATAAAGTCAAGAAAGCACCTATCTTAGCATTGCCTGATCCTAGTCAGCCTTATGTTCTTGAAACTGATGCCAGTGACTATGCTATCGGGGCTGCTTTATTTCAAGATGGTAGACCGGTTGCTTTTGAAAGTAAAAAGCTAGACGACACTCAATCTCGTTGGCCAACTCTTGAGAAGGAGCTTTATGCTGTGATTCATGCTCTCAAGGTTTGGAGACATTATTTATATGGCTCCAAGTTTGTGGTATTGACTGATCATCAGTCAATCAAGTATGTGTGTGATGCGGATGATTTGAGAGGAAGGAAAGCTCGTTGGGCAGAGTTAATGCAAGATTTTGATTTTGAGATCCGTTATCGGAAAGGGTCCATGAATAATATTGCAGATGCGCTTAGTCGGATTAGAGAGGTGAATACTTTGTCGTTCACCGAGATTTCTACTGACTTATTTCAGTCATTGAGAGGGCTTTGCAGGACTGATAGTTATTTTGGTCCATTTTGGCAGAGGATCCAGGACGGGAGCTCATTGATTGACCAAGACTCGGTGACTGAGCAGACTACCATTCAGGCTGCAGGAGGTCAGTGGATGATTTGAAATGGTTTACTATTCCGTAATGACAAAATTTGTGTACCACAGATCCCGGACATTAGGTCCAAGATTCTGAGGGAATGTCACGACGCCCCTTCTGCTGGACACCCTGGGGTACACAGGACACTATCATTAGTGAAACACTTTTTATTGGCCGAAGATGAAAGGGTATGTAGAAGATTATGTTCTCAAGTGTCAGATTTGTCAGGCAAATAAAGCTGAACGCTTTAGACAGGCTAGGTTGTTGCATCCTTTGCAAATCCCAGGTAATAAGTGGGAAAGTATTTCCATGGATTTTATTACCGGATTGCCAAGAACACATCAAGGCCATGATTCTATTTGGGTTGTGGTAGATCGCTTGACAAAAATGGCTAGATTTTTACCGACCCGGAAGACTATTACAGCTACGCAATTAGCTCGGCAGTTTATCAAGCAATTGTTTAGACTGTACGGGTTACCCCGCAGGACATAGTCAGTGATAGGGACTCTAAGTTTACGAGTGATTTTTGGAAACTTATTTTCGAGAAGTTGGAAACAACTTTGAATTTGAGTTCCTCAGATCATCCTCAATCTGATGGCCAGACTGAAAGAGTGAATCAGATTTTGGAGGATATGCTTCGAGCATATGTATCCAAAAGACAAAGTTCATGGGAGGATTATCTTCCTATGTTAGAATTTGCATATAACAGTACTAAGCATACGAGTACAGGGTTTAGTCCTTTCATGCTTATGTACGGTTTTCAACCAAGATCACCTGTTACAGTAGGATTCTCAGGACTTCAGCATGATGCAGCACGTAATTTTTTGCAAGATATGCAGGAAATGTTACAAGTTGCAAAGGAATCTATTAGAAGTGCTCAAGACCGAGACAGGTTTTATTCTAATAGACATCGTTCACCTAGAGAGTTCTCTGAAGGAACGATGGTGTATTTGCGAGTTCCGAAAGATTCCGAGACTTTACGGACAGGTAGATCTCCGAAATTATCCCCTAGATACTGTGGACCATTTCGTGTTACACGACGGATTGGTTCAGTTGCATATGAATTGGATTTGCCTTCTCATGTGAAAGTTCATCCTGTATTTCATGTCAGTAGACTTAAGGAAGTACTGGGTGGAGTAGATCAGTTAGTTACTCCTCAAGAAATTATAGATGTCTAGGACATGACATTTGTTCCGCACGAACCTGAAAAGATTGTTGGATTTCGTGAACGAAGATTGCGTCATACGCTTATCACGGAATACAAGATCAAGTGGAAGGATCGTGTTGAGGAGGACGCTACATGGGAGACATTGACTTCTCTTCAGAGAGATTACCCTGGCTTTTTAGTGAGCTCAGGAGTGAGCTCTTAGAGGAAGGGGAGTATGTCATGTGCACAGTGGGTATCTACCGTGTGCTATACGCATGCAAGACTAGTTTCGAGGCTTGGGGAAGCTTGGAACTAGGCAGGCTGATTGACGAGCTGAGTTAGGGAAATACTAACGGGCGGGCACCCAAGTATGGACGGGCGGGCGGCCAAGTGCCGATGACCGGCCAAGAGCCTATAAAAGGGTGGCCAAGGTTAGTTATTGGATATAGAGAGTCTCGCGAGTTTGTGAGAGCTCTATGGTCTTGGAGCCTGGATCTAGTGCAGACGTGCACCTGCTTTATGCAGCCAAGGCCGGCAGCAATCTCGAGGCCCGCGAGGGCAGCTTCGCGGCGGTATGGGACGTCGTGAGGAGGAGATTGGTCGGTACGTCATCCTAGTTAGCTCAGCTCGTGGCTCGGTGGGGACAGCAAGATTGTGGGCTTGCCCACGGCTGTCATGGTTGGGAGGTGAGTCAGGCCTGCACCCCCTTTGTTGTTTGTTGTTCGTTTGTTTGCAGGATTCGAGTTTCGAACCAAGGTTGATCACGAGGAGATCTGTGGGGATTTGACATTGTGCCAATGGTCTTGGACCAGGAGGAACGTTTCACGAACCCTCCTCACGGCGGAGGTTCGGAGGCCTTAACTGGCCAACAGGCGAAAGGCCGTAATACCAACAAGGGCAAAGGGAAGGCTTCACCGGAGAAGTCTTCTGAGAAGAAGCCTGATCCAGAACGAGAGAAGCTGAAGGCCGAAAGATCGTGTAATGATTGTGGCGAGAAAGGCCACTACTGGAGGAAGTGCCCTAAGCGGACAGGGAAGAGTGCTGATTCCTCAGCCTCAGCTGCGAAGACTCCGGCGTTTGTGCACTTGGAGATGGTGGACTCCGATGCTTCATCATCTTCGAGCGAGGAGGCAGTTGGCTTCACCGCAAAGGATACCCGGCAAGGTAGGTCCATACGTACGGTACGTACGGTACGGTGCGGGTACGGTACGCAGTACAGTACGGTCTTCGAGCAAAAGTACGTAAAGTGCGTCAATATAATATATATATAAATTAGATCCACTAGTACATATCATTGAATGTCATTCATGAAACATAAACTTTGAATGGTTTAAACTTTAAACATTGAACATTGAAAGAGTAGAGATTCAAGAAGGATACAAATGAACATAAGGTAAAATCATGATTACAGAAACTCTGAGCATGCGCAAAGCGCTACAAGTAAAGAAACCGATACAAAGGACACGGGGGAAAAAACCTCTCCTAAAGAGAGTAAAAAGTGCCCCGGTCAACCTAGGTCCTGCAAAGGCTACTCATCATCATCAACACCTGATGATGAAGCTGAATCAGATGGGACGTCTCCATCGGTAAGGACATTCCCATCAGAATCATACTCAGGCTCTACATAGGGTACTCTCTCATGATCATCTAGCATCTCCTCTGTAGCTACTGTCGATGTCTCCGCATGTGATGTGGTAGATGTGCGTCGTCCTCGTCCTCGACGAGTCCCGCGCCGAGCGCCTCGTCTACCTCGCCCGCTCGACTGCACAACATGCGCATCACCACTGGGCTCAATGTCATACGCCCTGGAAGAAGCCCGAGTCACCCTGCGGTCTATACTCTCCAGCTCTCTGTGCAACAGGCGAATTATCTCCTCCTGCTCGTTTCTCAATGCGGTCTGCGCCTCTTCTGCGGTAGCAACGTGCTCCAGAGATAGAGGATCAACCTGTCAACAACAATAAACATGTTCAATGCGAATTGTCTGTGACCATGGCATGCCAAAAATGCTGGCAGCTGCATGCATCATAATATTGTTACTTGTATATACTAATGTCTAGACTCTATGACACAATCAGTCACCTGCATAGGATGCTCAAGTTTCTTAAGATTTTGAACCAATCGAAGATTGGCTCGGCAATAAACCAAGCGTTCCAACTGGCTGGTCTTGAGTTTATTGCGGATCTTTGTATGAATAAGAGAGTAGGCACTCCAATTACGCTCACACGCACCAGCTGAACAATCCTACAAGTAATAAAAGTCTTAAAGTAATCAAAACCTATTTATTATCACACATCGTTTTCCAAATTCCATTTAGGGAGTTATTGTCACTCACTTGAGAGAGGACCCGCAATGCCACTTGTTGGAGTTGGAATGATTGATAACCATAAATCAACCACCAGTTAATCGGGGCCTTTGCCTCGTCTTCCTTGTTGCATGAGGTTCTGCTAAAAGCGGCACCCAAACTATGCATGTAGGATACCATGGAGTTGTTTACCTCTGACTGCTGCTCCTGAGGATAGGTTGCCTCCAAGTACATGTCGCGCATGGTAAGAAGCTCTGGATTGCTTATGGTCTCATCCTTTCGATAAAGAGGATGAAGCAGTGCAGCCATGCCATGAATTGGGCGAGACATGTACTCCCAACGCGTCTCTATAATCTGATTCAGTTCTCTAATTCTAGAGAGGAAAAAAGAGTCAAGACCAAAGTTATAATAAGAGCAATTTAAAATGATTGGTGCGATAAACATGTGACGTGCACTTGACAATGGCTTACCTGTCTTGAGACACCACTGTGGACCGGCTAATCTCTAGCCGCATCCTCCTAAACATGTGGTAGAGGAGACCCATGGTAGATCCCTCCATGTCTGTCATGCGCAAGAGAAAGAAGAGCGGCTTCAGCAACTTGACAATCTTTGCTGTCTCCTCCCAAAAATTCTCGTCCAAGATCTTACGTTGGACATACTTTGTAGGCTCTGAATTGCAATGTCGTGGATCTTTCCACGTTGGATCAACCACAGTGGCTTGTAGAGGATCATGGAGCCTCTGCAAACGCTCCAAGACCATGTATGCATAAGCGAATCGAGTCTTGGAAGGCCGTACCATATCAAGCCCGGGGCTCTTGCTGCGAAAGAGCGCCAATGCTTTGTGTTTTTTTCTGAAAAAGGTGGTGATGCGATTGGCATCCGCCAACACTGGCTGCACCCAAGTAAGCTTCCCCACATCCTCCATTAATAAATCCAAGCAATGTGCAGCACATGGAGTCCACACAATGCTTGGGAACTCACCTTCTACCAACTGTCCCATCCTCCTACAGTTGGAGGCATTGTCAGTGACCACCTGTACAACATTTTCTGGACCCACCTCTATGATGGCTTGCCTAATGTGCTGATATATAAATTCAGCTGTAACACTCTCACCTGCCTTACCAGCATCCACCGCACGCAAGAAATAGGTGCCAAAACATGATGATACAAGAATGTTTATCATGTGGCGCCTTCGGATGTCGGCCCATCCATCAGACAAGATGGTGCATCCAAACTTTCTCCAGCTGTCCCGTATTGGTTGCAGCGCCACATCTATCCTGGCTTTCTCCTCATCTAGCATGCGTGTCCTCATTTGTTTGTATTCGACCCCGTGCCAATCCTCGCACGAACCCACAGCGGCTATTGCTTGAACCATCTTCTTCCATTGGTCCGTGCGAAGCACATTGAAGGAGATATTGCATTGTATAAGTGTGCGTGCAATCTCTATCTCGGCAACCCTTTGCCGCTCCTTTACCCATGCGGTGCTAAAGATGCGAGATGGGAGAGTGGTCTGCTGTTTAGAAGAACTATCACAATGCATGTCGGAACCTGCACCTTCCTCCATAATGCTCTCCTCTACTCTTGCCCTCTTTCTACTAGGCTGCCCCATTGCACTAGAGGATCCTGTAGCAGCCGTTCGATTAACAAATGCAGCTCGAGGAGGAAGAGGATCCAACAAATCCTCGTCTTCAGCTGCCATGGCTGCACCCTGTGAAGCCTTCAAATTTTGCTCGGCTATCACCTTATTTGCTATGTCGCGTGGCACAGATTTGCAAGCTGAAATGCCATTGCCACCGAGACCCGATACATGAGAGATGAGGCGAGTAACTGAACTTTTGAAGTCACCTCCACAATACCGGCATCTCCATTGGTTGCTCTTCTCATCATCTTGGAGTGTGTGAAGCTTCCAATAGGCATGTCGTTTCTTGCCCATGGCACAGAGAGAGAGAGAGAGAGACAGAGAGAGAGAGAGAGAGATTATTCAACCTTCAGTCGTGTGTGTGTGTGTGTCACATGTTTGTGTGTGTGTGTGTGTGTGTGTGTGTGTGTGTGTGTGTGAGAGAGAGAGAGAGAGAGAGAGAGAGAGAGATTATTCAACCTTCAGTCGTGTGTGTGTACAGTGTGTGTGTGACATGTTTGTGTGTGTGTGTGTGTGTGTGTGTGAGAGAGAGAGAGAGAGAGAGAGAGAGAGAGATTGCTTGCAGCCTTGCTGAGTGTGTGTGTGTGCGCCGCGCTGCTGGCCGCGTTGTTTTTTTTTTCATTTTTCTTCCCGTTTTTTTTTTCTCTCTCCCGTTTACTTTTTTCGTTTTTTAATAGCGCCCGTTTTCTGCAGCCCGCCGAACCCGTTTTTTTTTTTTGTTTTTTTCTACTTTTAGTTTGGCCCATTATTTGGGCCATGCCTTATAAATAATAAGGCTAATGAGCCCAGCGGCGGCCAGCCCAGCCCCGCCCCAAATAAACGACCACCTACGCGCAGCATTAAAGAGACCGCCGCGTGGAAAAAAAAAAAGGCAAACGCCCTTAACGTTCCGTACGTACAAAAACGTACGTACGTTTAGAACGCCTCAAATGCAAGAGTACGCGTACCTGACCCAACCCTGATACCCGGGAATGGATTCTCGACAGTGGTGCTTCCAGACACATGACTCCATCCCGTGACTTCTTCCTGGATCTGAAACGGCAGTCAGGTCGTATTTTTATTGGCGATAACTCCACTATTCCGATACATAGTGAGGGCCGGATGGAGATTATTCCCGACGGCAAGGGGGGCAAGCATGCTTCCCGTGTTCTTTATGTCCCTGCTCTGGGCTTTCATCTTTTGTCAGTGCATGAGGTATGCAAGACTGGCTTTCGGGTGGAATTTGAGGAGCATTCAGTTGCTCTAAGGGACCGTGAGACAGGCAAAGTTGTTTGGGAAGGCGGTGTGGAGAATGGCATCTACAAGCTCTCTGCACTCTCCTCATTGACAGGCGCTCAGGTCGGAGATTTGTGGCACTTTTGTTTTGGCCACTTAAATGTGGATGCTTTGAGGCGCGCCTTCCGGGACCAGATGGTGGTTGGCTTGCGAGATGTTGGTAATAGGCAAGGACGCTGCAGTTCTTGCATACGTGGTAAGCAGCACAGGGAATCCTTTCCGAAGCAGGCTTCCAGGCGGGCTTCGAAACCTTTGGAGTTGATTCACACTGACTTGTGTGGACCACAGCAGATACCATCCTTGGGAGGATCTCTCTACTTCATGCTGCTTGTTGATGATTGTACCAGATTCACGTGGGTCTACTTTCTTTCCCAGAAGGACCAGGCTTTTGCTCGGTTCAAGGATTGGCACGTGATGGTGGAGAAAGAGTCTGGATTCCAGCTCAAGACTCTCAGGGCTGACAAAGGAGGTGAATTCTCCTCGACTGTATTTTTCCGGTTTTGTGCAGATCATGGCATCAAGAGGGAATTGGCCAATACTAGATCGCCTTCGGAGAATGGAGTTGTTGAACGTAAGAACAGGACTGTGGTGGAGATGGCGAGGACCATGCTGGAGCATCGTGATCTTCCTTGTCCACTTTGGGGTGAGGCTGTGGCAACAATTGTCCATACCATTAACCGCTCTCCGACGACTTCTGTACCGCATATGACTCCGTTTGAGGCATATTTTGGCAGGAAACCCGATGTCTCGCACTTTCGTGTCTTTGGGAGTGATGCGTATGTACATATTCCGAAGAAGCAGAGGGGGAAGCTTGACTCCAAGTCCCGCAAGCTGATATTTGTGGGGTATAACTCTCTTTCCAAGGGATACAGGTTGTATGATCCAGAGAGGAACGAGATTGTTGTCAGCCGGGATGTGGTCTTTGACGAGCATGTTCCAGCATCCACTGTGGAGGATCCGCCACTTCTTGGAGATCCAGAGGAGTCTGATGATGATTCCCAGTATACTACTCCAGTTGATCCACCTCAGTCATCACAGGAGGTTGAGCCCGCAGCTGGAGTTGAGCCCCCGCGAACACAGGAGGCTCCACGATCTGTTCGAGTACCTAGGTGGTTGTTAGACACCCTTCGGGAGTCAGGTGTCACGGAGCTACCCTCCGAGTGGACCACAGAGGACGGCCCTCGAAGATCACATCGAGTCCGAGATAAAAGCAACACGGCGGAGCTTCTTCAAGTGAACTATGCTCTGATGTCTCGTATCATGCGGGATAAAGAGCCCACTTCCGTAAAGGAAGCCCTTTCACAGGATACTTGGAGGAAAGCCATGCAGGTGGAACTTGATGCCATCGAGAAGAACAACACTTGGGAGTTGGTACCGAGGCCGTCGAAGCGGTCAGTCATTGGTGTCAAATGGGTCTTTAAGACCAAGTACGCGGCTGATGGGTCGGTGGACAAACACAAAGCCAGGCTCGTGGCTAAGGGTTATGCTCAGCGGCCAGGCATCGACTACGAGGATACCTTTGCACCGACAGCGCGGATGACCACGATTCGGACCGTTCTTGCCCTTGCTTCTTCTGAGAGGTGGCCCGTGTACCAGATGGATGTAAAATCGGCGTTCCTTAATGGTGACCTGCAGGAGGAGGTGTACGTTGAGCAGCCTCCAGGCTTTATTGTTCCAGGATCGGAAGGGATGGTTTACAGGTTACGTAAGGCCTTGTATGGTCTTAAGCAGGCTCCGAGGGCTTGGAATCAGAAGATTGATTCCTTCTTTATTCGGACTGGATTTCAGAGATCGGTTGCAGATCCGAACCTGTATCTCTTTCGGGAACGCGGCATGGTCACACTTATCATCCTTTATGTGGATGATCTCATTCTCACCGGCGGTCACGTGGAGCACATTGGAGTGACGAAGGCTGCCTTGTCAAAGGAGTTTGAGATGACCGACTTAGGCTTACTCCACTTCTTCTTGGGATTGGAGATCTGGCAGACCTAGAGGGGGTTTTTCGTCTCTCAGCAGCGGTATGTTAATGAGTTGCTTGAGGCCTTTGGGATGGAGAACTGCAAGCCTATTACTTCGCCGATGGACCCGAACACAAAGTTAACCGTTACAGATCCTTGTGAGCCAGTTGATGCCTCGCAGTACCGGAAGTTGGTTGGTTCATTGATCTGGTTGCTAAACACCAGATTGGACTTGAGCTTCTCCGTGGGGCTGTTGAGCTCTTTTATGCAGACGCCATTGAAGACTCATTGGGACGCAGGATTGCGGATCTTGTGGTATCCGCAGAGTACGAAGGATCTGGGACTCTTTTACATAGGAGGGAATGGAGTCAAGCTCCAAGGTTGGAGTGACTCAGATTGGGGAGGAGATCCAGACACGAGAAGGTCTACTTCAGGATACACTTTTACCCTCGGCTCAGGAGCAGTTTCTTGGAGCAGGAAGAAGCAGCCAACTATTGCCCTTTCTTCGACAGAGGCAGAGTATCGGGCTGCTTGTGGTGCTGCTTGTGAGGTTGTATGGCTGCGGAGGCTGCTAGGCGAGATGGGGTTTCCACAGAGGGAGCCCACAGTCATCCAGTGTGATAACCAGAGTTGTATAGCTATTGCTCAGAAACCGGTTTTCCATGCTCGGACCAAGCATATAGAGATACAGTATCACTTTGTTCGTGAGAAGATCTTGGCGGGTGACATCTTGCTACTTTATTGTTCGACGGAGGACAATGCGGCAGACCTCTTCACGAAGTCTCTACCTCAGGCTACGCTCAGGCGGCACTCCAGCTCCCTGGGGTTGGTTACACAGCCAGGAGCTGAGAGGGGGTGTTAGAAGTCATCTCCTGTCTATTTGTATACACCAGGGCCTCTGTTGTGGGTGTGCCCGCCCGTATATCATTTTTCCACACTCCCCGTATTTTTTCCCTATTTTTCCCATTTTTTCCTAGTGGCTGGAGGGCTGCCAGGTGATGCCAGGAGCACCCCAATGCTGGCCGACTGGACTTTCTTCAGTCGTGTGCATCTGGGCTGCTGGCCGACTTGTTCTGACCAGGCGTAGGCATCTGTAGCTGGCCGACTGCTATTTTCAACAATCGTGGGCATTTTTCTCAGTCGTGGGCACCATCTGAAGCTGGCCGACTGCTCACATGGAGACGTATATATTGCCCCTCAGCCCCCACCACTTTCTCATTCAGTTTTTCGGGATCTTGTGTATAGAGAAGAGTTTACACACCTATCTCTCTGTGTTTCTTGTGCTGATTATTTTCTGCTGTCTACTTGCTCTTGTCTACCCAAGTTTGGTTGTCATTTCCACTGCATATTCTGACAATAATCCCATCTTTCATCTCAGTTTTCACCAAGTGCTCAAGCCAATCAAGGGCCAGTCAAGCCAAGGAGATTGCCAAGCAAAGGGGTGGACTTCTGAAGGTCAAGGGCAGGATTTCCAGCCAAGAAAAGGTCAAGTTTTCTGTATTTGTTTTTAGATTTACATCATTCTAATAAAGCAAATACACCATCCGTGGTGCGGGCCCTACAGAGGGTAATTGGGACCCAATACTGTGTCCTCTCCATCTCCCCCCTTCTCTCTCTATTTTCTGCACATCTCCTTTCAAATTGTGCGTTAATTCCGTCGCGAAAAGAGTGCTGATTTCTGAGTTTTGAAGTACCGATCCTTCTCCGAAGCTTCCGCATATTACAGTGGTATCAGAGCCTACTTCAAGGACAAAGATTCAGCAAAGAAAACCAGAAATTTTTTTCGCTCGTGTGGTTGGTTTTTAGACGCCGGTGGACTACCCCTTTCGGAGTGACTCCTGTCCCTCGAAGGACGGTTGGTTTTTAGCCTCCGGAAGCCTCCGGATGGTCAGATTGTGTTCCGGAAAGGAATTGCATTTTCCCGCTATGGCGAGCTTTGGCGACGAGAGAGAACCAGAACCATGGGACCAGAGTGCATCAGGCAGCCCAGCTAGGGCACCCGGCTTGAGTGTCACAGACATGTTCCAGCAGATGATGCGAGCAATCGCAGACCAGATAGCCAAGTTGGATGAGCAGAAGGCGCGGATTTTGGCTCTGGAGGAGCGTTCTCGCTCTCCAACGTCGCGTTTTCCATCTCCTCCTCCCTCTCCTTCCGTATCCCAGATACCAGATCCTCGTCACAGGGACCCTCTCGCGGGGTCACAGCCGCAGCCAAGCTCCTTGCTTAAGATGCAGATGCGTGCATTGGAGATTCGACAACGAGAAGACGACGCCATACGACGAGTGGAACACGAGCGTTACCTCAGAGCTTTGGACGCCAGATTGACACCGGCGGCGCCCTCGAATCATTTTCCCGAGAAAATGAATTTCAGTAAGTATAATGGTAAACTCGATCCCACAACTCTTTATTCATGGTTGCATTAATTTGAAGCTTACTTTGCCGCAGTTAGGAAAACAGATACTGACAAAGTGATCTTAGCTAGTTGGTACTTGGAAGGTGAGGCCATTCCTTGGTGGACTCAGTGGGCTCATGCCCACACCAGAGCAGGTATGGCAGCTTATGTGTGGGACGAGTTCGTCCGCGACCTTAAGCAGCGGTTTCTACCGCCCCACTACCTTGAGCGACTCGAAGACGAGTTCAGGGGAGCGCGTCAGAATGCGCAACCAGTCCTTCAATTTGCCAATAAAATTTCGACCTTGTGTCTACAATTAGGCTTATCTGATTCGGACAAGAAAGGGCAGTTTTTGTATGGCCTGGACACGCAAATCCAATGGGAGGTGCGTATGTTTAGGCCAGCCACCTTTGAGGACACACTCTCGCTTGCGCAGAGTGCAGAAATGAAACACAATGGTGGCAAGCCCAAGACTTCCCAGCCGGCTTCTCCCAAGGCTAACACCTCGGGGGGCAAAAGCCAGAACCAGACGGGGTCTTCCCCAGGACAGAGCCCGGGAGCCTCTGGCTCCAAGAACTCGAACAATGCGTCTAAGCTTACTCTAGACCAGAAAGCAGAGGCAGGCAAGACAGGTGGCAAGTTGAGTGCTGAGGAGCTTTCTCAGTACAAGAAGGAGGGTAGATGTTTCTTTTGTCACACAAAAGGACATACTTCTCGAGATTGATGAAGAAGCCTCCAAAGGCCGCCGCCGCCTCCACAGCTTCCGTGGTGAGCACAGCTCCCACATAGACCCCAGCGGCTACCCCTAGTTCTTCAACCCCCGGTGCTTCAGTTGGAGCAATTATTAGCCGGGAGCTCGAAGATAAGCAGAAGGGCGCCCATGACCAGGAGTATGAGCGCAACGAATTGCTCAAGTCCTTTGGCTACATAGGTGGCCAGAGAGTCGTTGTCTTGTTTGACAGCGGCAGCACGGAGGATGTGGTCACGGAACAAGCCGCTAGGCGTGCCCGTTTCGAGCTGACCCCGGTGGACAAACAGGTTGAGGGTTTTAGCACTGGTATGACAACGAGCGTCAAGTATGAAGCTCTAGGTGCTAAGTTAGTGATTCAGGGCATAGAGTTTGTGCGTGACTTTATGGTTGCCCCTCTTGTTGGGTATCCAGTGGTTTCACAAGTTTCTTCCTGATGTCAAGTGGGACAAGCACACGTTCCAGATCAATCGGAATGTGTCAAACACCCCGGTGACCATTAAGTGTGAGCCAGGTATTCCAAACTTTCGGCTCATAAGCCACTTGCAGGCTAAGCGCGCGGTTAGGAAAGGCGCACAGTGTGCGATGATTTACATCCAGACAGCCCAGATGGTGGCCAGTGCTTCCGAGAAGTACTCGGTTCTCCATGAAAAGTTCCAGAAGATTTTTCTTCGGGACAGTCTCCCTCCCCAGCTCCCCCCGTCCAGACCGGAGGATCACAAGATTGACCTCCTCCCAGGCTCGGAACCCCCGAGCAAGTTTCCGTTTCTCCTTTCTAAGGCAATGGAATCGGAGTTGGACCGCCAACTCCAAGAATTGTTGCAAGCTGGCTTCATCCGCCCCAGCGTGTTGCCATTTGCAGCACCGATCTTGTTTGTCAAGAAGAAAGATGGGTCTTCTCGGTTGTGTGTCGATTATCGTGCACTCAACAAGCTGACTATCAAGAGCAGATTCCCGATGCCTCGAATTGACTATATTCTCGAGAGGCTGAATGGAGCTAAGGTGTTCTCTAAATTGGATTTAAAGAGTGGGTACCACCAGGTACGGATTGTAGAGGGGGACATCCCCAAAACAGCCTTCCGTACAGAACGGGCCCACTATGAATTTGTGGTCATGCCATTTGGTTTGACGAACGTCCCAGCTACATTTAACCGCATGATGATGCGTGTTTTCCGGGAGTTGATTGGAGAGTGTGTGTTCATATTTTTGGACGACATACTCATATTTTCAGCTAGAGTTGAGCAGCATGACATTGATGTGGAGAAAGTCCTTAAGTTGCTGGAAAGCAACGAGCTCTACGTCAATGAAAAGAAGTCAGAATTTTATCTGTTCCAGGTACATTACTTGGGATATATAATTAGTGCTGAAGGCATTCGACTTGATCTGGCTAAAGTGGCCGAGATTGTTAACTGGGAAGTACCTCAGACAGCTTATGACATTAGATCATTTGTGGGTATATGCCAGGCATATTCCACCCACATTGACAAGTTTTTTGATCTCTCGGCAGATCTCACCGATCTCCTAAAGGGAGTGAAAACAAGAAGGCAAAAGATTCGAATGACTCCACGAGCATTGGAGGCATTCCAGAACCTCAAGGTGGCTTTGTCAGCAGCGCCTTGTTTAGCCCTTGCCTCGTGGGACGAACCATTTCAAGTGATCACCGATGCAAGTAACATCGCAATTGGAGGTGTATTGCAACAGAATGGTCATCCGGTAGCTTACATGTCTCGTAAGTTACTGCCTGCCGAAAAGAACTACTCAGTCTATGATCGTGAACTCCTAGCAGTTATACAGGCCTTGAAACATTGGAAACATTTCCTGTATGGCCGTGACTTCGAGGTTCGCACTGACCATCAGGCATTGCGCTGGATTCAGACGATGCCAAGTGCACAGTGGAGTGATCGACAACACCGCTGGAGTCAGATATTCCAGTAGTTCGGTGGTATGATTGAGTACCTTCCAGGAAAGGCCAATCCAGTGGCCGATGCTTTGAGCAGGAAGGGACAAGTATCTACGATTCAGACCACTAGACTAGACCTTGTTGGTACAGGACTAGAAGACATGAAGCACACGTACACGGATTCCGAGGAATTCGGTACTCACTGGGAACAGGCATTGGATGCCACAGGACCATGCCATTTTCTGATACGCGATGGTTGGCTTTTCTACAAAGGCCGACTATGTGTCATGAAGTCATTTCGGGCAGCTCTTCTCCATGATGCCCATGACGCCATTACAGGTGGTCATAGGGGCATGAATTCGACTCTGGAGAAATTAGAACGGCAATACTATTGGCCAAAGATGAGGCGTGATGTGTTTACATATGTACAACGCTGTGACATTTGTCAAAAGGTGAAAGCTCCTCGGTGGAAAGAAGATAGGGTTGTTACAGCCTTTGCCAATTCCTGAGGGTCCTTTCCAGGACATTTCGATGGACTTTGTCACAAATCTGCCTCCCAGTCCGAGTAAGCGTAATACGCAGTGTTTAACTATTGTTGGTAGGTTCAGCAAATTTGTTATGTTTATTCCTTGCAGGGCCAATGTGACCGCCGAGGATGTTGCCCAGCTATTCATTCGGCATTGGTACCCGATTGGCGGGATTCCTAGGACCATAGTGTCAGACCGAGATGCCAAGTTTACCAGTCATTTTTGGAGGGCATTGTTTGATAATTTTGGTACTAAGTTGAATTTTTCCAGTGCATTCCATCCATAGACAGATGGCCAGATAGAGATATACAACTAGTTGGCCTTTGATGTGCTGAAGTGTTATGTCCACGATCAGCAAGGTAAGTGGGAATCGTTTTTGCCTTTAGTTCAAGCTGTTTTGAATGACTCTTTTTCTTTAGCTATTGGCAGGACTCCATATGAGGCAGCGTTTGGAAGGTCTTTCCGGTCGTTGTTAACCAGGACTTTGTCTTCAGTACCTGAGACGAACAGAGTGACGGAGTCTTACCAGGAGATCCTAGAGTCCGTTAAAGACAGATTGGCTAAAGCGCAAGAGGCCTACACTCGACAGGCCAATAAAGACCGAAGGGACATGAAGTTTTCGGAAGGGGATTGGGTGTATCTTCGGATTATGAAGCAAAGATTGAAGCAGGTGGGCAAGCGATGCCCAAAGTTGTCTTTCAGGAGCTTCGGACCATTTCCCATCCGGAAAAAGATTAATGAGGTGTCTATGCAGTTAAAGCTACCTCCGAGTTGGACTATGCACGATGTATTTCATGTCAGTTGGTTAAAGCCATATGCAGGTCCACCCTCTTCAGAGGTCAAAGACGAAGCGGAACCAGACATTATTGATGAAGCAGAAGTAATGGTTCCAGAACAGATCCTTCTGCACCGTTTCAAGCATGGCTCAGGCCGAAGACTACGACAGTTTCTCACGAAGTTTCAGGACCGAGGAACTCATGAAGCGGTATGGCTCGACAAAGAATTTTTCGAAGACTACCCGGCATTATTGACGGATTATTTGGAGGCTATGCAGCTTCCGTCAAGTTAAGCAGAAGGGGATGTCACGTGCATCCCGCACTTGGATGCCACGTAGACATTTCTGTACAGAAGGTGCAGGACCTGGGATGGTGAACTGGTCCCATGTGAGCCCGGTCCGGGACGAGTCAGCCAGGGATCCATCTCAGTCGTCCGAGGTCAGGTGTGCATTGTCTTGCACGTGAGTCCAAGGTCAGGTGTGCACTGTCCTGCACATGAAACAGTGCCAGTCCGCGCTGTGAGTCTCCCTCTAGAATGATGTTAATGGTTCTGTGTATCTGGTATGGTACCGGATGCCAGATCACTGAGTAGATTAGGTTTAGGACAAGGGGCCAGCCCATAGGGCTACCCCGGATCTGAGTGTGGGAATGGGAATGGTGTAGAACCACCCCCATGAGGGCCAGGAAGGCCCAGGCTGAACCCACCAGCCATGAAGGGGCTGTACGACAGCCCTAGGGCACAGATCAGGCAATCTCCAAGGGATTACAGCCTTTATATGGCTGTAGGGCATGTATGGGGCAGCCCATACAAGCTGCCCAGCCTTGGGATTGTGGACAAAAGTGGTGTCCAGCCAATCAGAAGCAGGCGCATCACTTTCAGCCTGTTAGGGAAAAAAGGTAGTATTTTTTGGGATTTAATTCAGCATTTATTGCTGAATTTCACCAGTCGTGGGACATAGCTTGTTTTTTCAGCTGGCCGACTGCTCCTCAGGAGGAGTATATATAGTGGAGGCCATAATCCCATCATTCATCTCAGTTTTCACCAAGTGCTCAAGCCAATCAAGGGCCAGTCAAGCCAAGGAGATTGCCAAGCAAAGGGGTGGACTTCTGAAGGTCAAGGGCAGGATTTTCCAGCCAAGAAAAGGTCAAGTTTTCTGTATTTGTTTTCAGATTTACATCATTCTAATAAAGCAAATACACCATCTGTGGTGGGGGCCCTACAGAGGGTAATTGGGACCCAATACTGTGTCCTCTCCATCTCCCCCCTTCTCTCTCTATTTTCTGCACATCTCCTTTCAGTTTGTGCGTTAATTCCGTCGCGAAAAGAGTGCTGATTTCTGAGTTTTGAAGTACCGATCCTTCTCCGAAGCTTCCGCACATTACATGGACAGTGTGAATGGCACTAGTTTGGGGCCAAGTGATTAAATTCCCTTCATATAACCCAAGGGGACAAAGGGTTAAAAGCCTTATAAATAAAAGAACACCCTTAGCTTTAAAGGGATCGTGGCCCGCCACGCGTGTGCTTTTTTGAAGAGAGGGGCTGGCGGGCTGAAATGAAATGAAATGAAATGAAATGAAATGTTATATTAACGTCTTCAAAAGGCCATAATGACCTATGAGACCAAAAGTTACATCATGGTGGATCTGATACAATGTCTGGATAAAAGCGGAGGGCTGCAGCAGAGGAGGGTGTGTGTGCTTTCTCTCTCTGGAAAAAAAGGATGCGCTGCAGTACATACAGGGCCGACTGAATCTCTCTCTCTCTCTCTCTCTCTCTCTCTCTCTCTCTCTCTCTCTCGCGATTGTCAGCCTGGACTGCACGTGGGCTGAACAGAGGGTTGAACAGCAGGTTGTCGGGTGTCTGCAGGTGGCGCACAGAGGCTGAACAGCACGTGGGGGCTCTCCCTTACCTGCTACAAGTTGGGCTGCGTGCTGGAGGGGCTCACACGCTTTTGGAGGGGCTGGACTGTGCTCGCTCTTTCCATCAGTGCCACATGAGATTACCGGGCAGAGATGGGCACCGCACCGATAGTGACAGAGGCTCTTTTCCAGACAGTGACATACTGGCATAGGCTATGGGAGCTTCCACTTGATAGATACCCCCGGCTAGCCCTGGAGTCCTCGAGACAGTTGACACTTGAGGGAGATACAGAGTGCTGGTATGCACAGGTAGGCACTTGGTTTGGCATGCACGGTATGCAGATGGAGGCACTCCCCCCCTTCGAGTACAGCATAGAGGCCCGGTCATTTGCTCAGCGGCATAGAGCGGAACAGGGTTATCAGGAAGGACATTGTTAGAGTGGATACTCAGAGGACATGGAGTTCACCTAGTCGTCCATTGGGGACAAAGATGGCCTTCTACAGAGAGCACCTCCTATGCCTGACAGAGGATGGGTTCATCATCCGTCCACGCTACACGGACATACACCTATCCTTTGGGGTGAGATGTGCGATTGGCCAGATCCGCACCTCTTCCCACCAGTTGAGAGTGGAGACTGCCAGATATGGGCCTAGGGTGGCCGCACCAAAGGACAGGATATGCCAACTCTCACACAGAGCCCGAGACAGAGGACCATTACATATGCCGATGCCCCAT
The DNA here is from genome assembly GCF_041138505.1 of Cibotium barometz. Classification (NCBI taxonomy): domain Eukaryota; kingdom Viridiplantae; phylum Streptophyta; class Polypodiopsida; order Cyatheales; family Cibotiaceae; genus Cibotium; species Cibotium barometz. Next base: position 9,979,890 of record NC_141062.1, read on the forward strand.
GTACTATGAGATTCGGGGGAGGTTCATTCTTAATTTTTGTAAAATTAAATGGTGATATCGTCTACAGTCTAGAGTCTACCGTCTAAGGTCTTGAAAGTTGACTCTCCTATCAACTCAAGACCTCTGGTGGTCACTTTATATGGGTATGAAGTGACAGCCGATATTGGGGATTTAGCTATCTTTACAAATCGTTGCCTTGGATCACCAAGTATCAAAATGCTCAATTTGATCACTACCTTTCCAAAAGCCACTCATTTGAATGCATAGCCGATGAATGTGCTCTCTCTCTCTCTCTCTCTCTCTCTCTCTCTCTCTCTCACTGTGCGCTCGCTGCCCATCACCCCCTGTTTCGCCTCGCCATTCAGAGTCTCAGACTCCAGAGTCTGAACTATCGGATCTACCGCTAGCAGCCTCACTCGAGTCATCAGACTCATCACTACTAGGAGAAGGCTCCTCACTAGATTCTAAATGAAAATCCCCATCTGAGATGAGATTGCCATTGTCATCATACTCGGGGCTCTGAGCATCTACATCCTCAAGGGCTCCATCCTGGCCAAGTGATGCGTCCTCATCTGAAGCATAAGTAGAAGAGCTAGCAGAGCCCTGTCGCCGATATGTTTGGATGGGTGGTCAAGCTCCCCCCCGTCTAATCTGGCAGCCTCGACTCTTGCTACACTAATGCCTCCTCTGCTCGTGGTGGTGGAATGAGAACCACTACCAGCAAGGCGCTCATGACCTCGAGTATGGGTGACGCGCATATCTATCTCCTCTACCTGTCTATGGAGCTCAGCATAGATGGCATCTTCTGGTGTCTCTTGCCTCAGTTGAATGCTCCTAAGGTTCTTTGCAGTGAGTTGGATGTCATCGGGATTTACCTACATTCAAGTTGACATAATAATAACTTGTAAGTTGTAACTTCTAGGTTACAAGAGAGTCGAGACTGAATAGAAAGCATTAAAATTGCAAATTTTGATTATTAGAGAATCAAGATGCCTACATGCTTCGGGATGTGAAGCTCTTGAAGATTTCGCACCATCCGCAAGTTAGCGCGGCAATATACGAGGCGCTCTAACTGGGATGTGCTAAGCTTGTTCCTAATCTTCGTGTGCACGAGGGAGTATGCACTCCAATTCCTCTCGCATGCACCTGAAGAGCAATCCTAAGAGCAAAAAACAAAAAATTTAAATTTTAATAATGACTAAATAGAATAAAGAATTAGAAGAGGCAATGGCAAATGACCGTCACCTGGGCAAGGATCCTCATGGCAAAAGCTTGTAGAGATTGGGTGGAATAGCCATGCGTCTCCCACCATGAGAGTGGCTTCACCATCACCTCTCTTCTTCTAGAAGTAGGACGAGTGTACGATTGCCCGGTCAAGTTGTTGTAGGCAATGAGCTCCTCGTCCATCTTGATTTGTGCTTCATCATCAAGCACACGACTCATGTAGACGTCTGCATTGGACCGGATCTCTTGATCCGAGAAGAGTTCCGGTGTTTTGTAGAGAGGATGGAAGAATGCGGCCATACCATGAATAGGCCTACGCATCCATTGCCACCTCCTCTCCACAATGGTCTTGATCTCATCAAGCCTATTAAAGCACATGCCACATTATACAAAAATTAAAATCAAGCTTACAAGTTACAACTACTATGTACACGAGTACATGAATTAAAATAACTTACTAACCTTCTTCCATCAAGTGTCGTGAAAGCTTCGAGCTCCTCAATTGCATTTTTCATGAAGTGTGTGAGAAGGCCCAAAGTGGATCCCTCCATGTCCGACATGCGAAGTACTCGGTACAATGGAGTCATCACAACTACGACGGTCCGTGCATCATCCCAAAAGGAAGGATCCAAGCACTTGCGTTGCACTGCATAAGCCTCGGCGGGGCTTAGATGATCATCCCATTCTTCCCACTCTTGGGACACCACCGTGCATTGAAGCTCGCTAGGAACGGCATGTAGTCGCTCCAAAACAATCCACATGTAGGCAAACCTAGAGAATGTGTGTGTGTATGAGAGAGGGGGAGAGAGAGAGAGAGTGTGTGTGAGAGAGAGAGAGAGAGAGAGAGAGAGAGAGAGAGAGAGAGGCCTTGAGGGAGGAAGAGAGAGGGTGTGTGTGAGAGAGGGGGAGATAGAGAGAGAGAGAGAGAGTGTGTGTGAGAGAGAGAGAGAGAGAGCCTTGAGGGAGGAAGAGAGAGGGTGTGTGTTAGCGAGGGGGAGAGAGAGTGAGAGGGTGAGAGTGTGTTTGTGTGTGTGTGAGAGAGAGAGAGAGAGAGAGAGAGGGGGGGGGGCTGCCTTGAGGGAGAGAGAGTGAGAGAGTGTGTTGGGTATGAGAGAATCGAGAGGGGGAGAGAGAGTGCTGGAGCCTGTCGGCTGTATCAAATAGCCCAGCCCCCCATCTAAGACAAGTCAGTGTACTATGGCCAGTGCACAAGAGAGAAGACACTGTACGGCCCAGTGACCAAACCAAGTCGACCCAAACGGGTAAAAACGGGCAGATTTCAAAAACGGGCATAATCCCAAACTTTCCCAAACGGGCGAAAACGGTGCAGTTGGCGAAAACAGTGAAGTCGGTGAAAAAAAAATCATTAAGATCCCTATGCGCCTCGATCAACAGTCCGTACGCCTCGAACGCCTCCGTTGGATAGGTGCGCGCCTCGTAACAACCCTGGACCAGCAACATAGGGGCATATAAAAGCATGCGCATCAGTACCCATTATTTCATTCAGGTATTCAACAGTACAAGCAACAGATACTCATCCAATCATCTCCGGGCGATCCTCTACAACAGTCAGCCAGCATATGTGCAGTCCTATTATCTATAGCTATCTGGACTTGCATCGGTGGCCCGAAGAGTCTTCAGCAGAGCCTTGGTTTTGGTGGATACTCAGCCGACATACGGTCTTCCTTGCTTGCAGGGTGGGGCAGGGGGGGGGGTGGCTTCAGTGGGTATTTGGGACCCAATAAGGTGCCGTCTACTTCACTCTCTCATTCTCTTCTCTCTCTATTCTCTGAATTGGATGCTAAAGATTCTTACCACATAAAGCAAAAACAAAGGGTGAACTCCTTTTAGCTTCGGTCCAGCTTGACCTTGCACCAACAGTCGAGTTAGTCTCCACTCCCAGCTCCTTGCCGTCACTATCTGCACCGCTTAGAGAGCCCTCACATTCCTCCAACAGCCATCCATCACTTCAACGTTTTCTGCAGGGCTTGGACACCCCCCTACGCCCTTCCGTGGGTCTCCGTCAGGCTCCCCGAATGCCATTGAGCACGTCCCCCAAGGAAAAAATTCCCAGTCCCTACTTCATTGCAAAGGGATTGTATTATTATATGTGTATCAAAGTCCTTGCCAAAGTTATGAATATGCTGGCTTTTCATAGGCTAAATTTACTGGCGTTTGTGCTTGCTGCAGCATTTAGTTGGCAAGTAACTAATCAGGAGAATTGATTCATGAGTGATCATGCTATTGGCATATCTAGAGGCTTGTGCTAGTTCTAACGAAACATGTAGTTAGCTGTGCCTGACAAAGTCAAACACGTTCTTCCTCTTATAAATTGCTTCTATCAACTTATAAAGACATCACTTTTGTGTGTCTCCAGTCTATCACAAGTGTTCATGCTCATTTTTGTGCTGCAATAGTATCGTTACTATTCTGATGAAGCTTCTGTAAAGATGATTGTAAGGTGGGTAACTTCTATTTTATTATTTTTATGGGAAGTAAGGCTTCTGAAAGTAAAAAGACAGAGGAAGTCAGCGAGGACTTACCTTGGTGGACATTGGTGGCGTGGTCATTTGTTTTTATAACTTGCCGGGGAAAAATCAATCCCCAATTGCAACAAGTGTGTGCAGACTTACAACTCTAATGTGAAAAGAATTGGAGAGGAAGCTTCATGGGTGATGCCGGCTTTTTACAGGATTCTGTTCAACTCACACGCATCGGAAATGGGGGGAGAGAGAATCACTCTATAGACCTTGAGGTGGGTCCTGCAAGCGCCTCTGATCCTTCCAAAGATCCAGCAATGGCTCAATTTTTTGATGAGGTCTGTGGCTTTTCCTATTGTGTTATTTGTCAAAAGCACAAGGTATGTGCATGACATTTTCTTTCTTTGTGCTGCTTTAGTGTGCATTCTGTGTCAGTTTGGTTCTGAATCAGCATGAAAGACAAATTGAGTTTTGGATGCATGTGCAGGTTGCGGACATCAAAAGCTTGATGGCACAGATCAGGAAGAATCTGCAGAAGCTACAGGTTTTCTTTCTTTAGGTTGACTTTGTCTGGTGAATTATTGTGCTGTTTATTTAATGAAAGTAAAAAAATGAGTGCATCTGACTATGTATGAGTGGGTAGCAAAGCGTGTTTCAAAACTGCTAAGCCTTTTAAGGACAAATCGTATCCTGAAATCTTTGTGATGAAAATGGGTTTCAGCTTACTGAAACTGGTGTACTCACCTTGCTTGGTGGTTGGATCGGAAAAAAATGTCACAAGAAAGAAGAAGCGATGACAAATAAGTCTTTGTGCTTTAAAAGTGGTAACGAGAGCCCGATGACTTTGTTGTAAGGAAGGGGGATTAGATTAGTCCATACTATGCATAATGGAGTTGATAGTTATAAGGCTTGTGGGCTGACTACCACGAGTATATAACATGCACGTTCCTAAAAGGTGAATTTGGGCATGTTCCTGTATTCCTCTAGATATATAATTCAGCCGTATTAGTGGACATGCAGATTTCACATTGTGAAGTTTTCGTCCGAGTTGCGGCCAGTTGATATTGTGCTTATTCTCTCTATCTTTAGCGGTGCATTTGCCCTATCAACTACTTATTTGCTGTACTAATTCTTTCTATTTGCGACTTCCCTTAGTTCTAGGCTTCATTATGGTTGAGTTTGCCTTGCATCTCCGAAGGTTTGACAAAAACTCAGTACGAAGGGCTTTGTGTGAATGTGTGTGTGTGTGTGCGTGTGTGTGTGTGTGCGTGTGTGTGTGTGGAGTGCGTGTGTGAGAGCATATCTTGATATAGAGTTCTACACCCACTATTGGGCAGTGATGATGTTAGTGGGGATGTCCTAGTATCTAGTCCATACTATGCATAATGGAGTTGATAGTTATATAGTGAATTTGGGCATGTTCTTGGATTCATCTAGGTATATATATTGCTTGGCTATATCCTTTATAGTTGAGGTCAGTTATTATATTTTACTAGTCAGTACCCGGCCTTTGCTATGCAATTGTTTGGTGGGCTGTTTACAAAGCACACGATTTGTATTGGTTGCTTGCAGAGAACACAAAGGCAGTTGGTTTGTCAAGGTAGATATCACAGATAAAGTGAAGAATCTTGGGGATGATCATTCTGAATCAGCCTTGCTTGACAAGTATAGATCAGTATGCATGGCCGGGTACCTACAAACAAGGCAAACTTCAAGAGCACATATCAAGAGCCAAAACTAGTAAAAGCACAATCACACGAAACATGCCTTGAGTTATTCTACAGACACTAAGAGAGAAAGAGTCACTTGTGCGTGAAATTTAAAACACCTGACAATGTGCGAGCACTGATTTAAAGATGGCTAAAGAGCCAAGTACTGACTTGTGTGAGTGGGTGTAGTGCTCTTGTGCCCATGTGCTAGAGTTTTTATAATAGAGAGAAGAGTGCAGCGGAACAAACACATCACACACAATATCCCTGAATTGTATTATGTACAAAGAAAATGTCTAGATGGATCTTCGTAGAGTCTCCCTTTTGAGATTACGGCATGGGCTTCAAGGATTGCTTTGCGGGTGAGCCTCTTCCACATTTAGCAGCTTCTCCATGTTGGACAGCTACAACAAGAGAGAGAGAAGTGTGAATGTGTATAAGGTAGCAAATCATTCTCTGTATGAGAGCAAGCCTAAAGCTTTTCGGAAAGCTTCAAACTTCTCTCTAGACAAAGCCTTCGTAAATAGCTCAGCAACATTATCTTGTGTAGGGCAGTAATCTTTGACATAATCGTAGTGGATCTCAATGTGCTTGGTACGTGCATGAAATACGGGATTTCGTGTCACGGCCATAGCACTTTGGCTATCAGTGAGAATAGTAATGGGTGTTTGCTAACACTCACGAAGATCAGCCAATAATCTCCTCAACCATACACAATCTACCGTAGCAGTGAAGGTTGCCCTGTACTCAGCCTCGTAGGTAGATGTGGCAACATCGGGTTGCTTTTTACTCAAATGAGATATGCATGAAGTGCCAAGAAAAAACGATTCCCATGGTGGATTGCGTGGTATCATAATCACCAACCTAGTGTGAATCACTGTATGCGTAAAGCTACAAGCTGTCCCCTGTGGGGCCGGGATAGAACAAACCAGGAGCAAGGGTACCCTGTAGATAACGGAAAATGCGTTTCATTGATTGCCAATGCTTTGTGCCTATGCTGTGCATGAATTTGCTCAACAGAGACACTCGAAAAGCTATGCCAGGCCTCGTGTTACACAAGTAAATGAAGCATCCCACTGCCTGTAAATCTGACATATCAAATTTAGCTTTCAAGTCAGCCTTGAAATCTGAAATTTCTTCTGCACAAGTCCTTGTTATGAGCATGTCATCTACATACAAGATGACTATGAGAATATTGGCACCAGTTGTTTTTTTTTTGAGGGCGGGGGGGGGGGGAGAGAGAGAGAGAGAGAGAGAGAGAGTGTGTGTGTGTGTGTGAGAGAGAGAGAGAGAGAGAGAGAGAGAGAGAGAGAGAGAGAGAGTGTGTGTGTGTGTGTGTGAGAGAGAGAGAGAGAGAGAGAGAGAGAGAGAGAGAGAGAGAGAGAGAAATGAAAGAGGATGTATTAACGTCTACTAGAGGCCGAACTTGACCTATAAGACAAATCAATGTACAACTGTCAATGTCTTTTGGATGTCTAGAAAAAAAGGACAAAATGAACATGAAATAAACTATGAAAGTACTGAGCTAGTGGGGGGGTGTGATGGATGGAGCACTACTGCTAGAGGCTCAGTATGCAACCTATATGCGTAGGGAATACAAGAATGCAATGTAGATTTGTCTAGCTCCAACCAGTACCATAATGGGGGTGTAATATGTGATACATAGGCGATGGCGAGGCAAAAATACCTCGGAGCATGATCTCCGGGTGTGAGTGTAAGTGAGCTAGCCGCTCCTAGATATGGTGTTGATGTCGAGCCTGTATCTCTATGATCTCCCTCTAATGTAGTCTGGGAGTGTGGTAGCCTGGTGCTCTCTGTTGGGTATAAAGTCCCAGTTTCGCCTCCGGACCTTGATCATCACGTAGCTCTTTTCGAGAGCTTCGCGGCCATATATTTACTTGTACATTTGGCCCTCATTTGGGCCTTGTAAAGGCATTCTTTGTATTTGGTCCGCCGGGCGCCCGCCCATATAAGACCTAACCCTAACTTTACCCTTGTATCACTATAAATACGAGGTCTCCCTTGAGCCTCAATAAGACAATCAAGATATTCTTGAGCATTGTGTGAGTTCTCTCTCTCTCTCTCACTCTTCTCTATCTCCTCTGCACTTCCTTGGCTGCAAGCTCTTGTGTTTGAGTCATTCTCCTCCAACAATTGGTATCAGAGCTATGGAGGGAAGCTGTATGCAGAAGCTATGGAGTTAGAGGTGTCTTCCACCAATTGACTACGGGATCGTCTGCGTTTTTCGCGTCAAACACCTCCCTTCTATCATCAATCTGGTGCGTTTTTTTTTAGAGTGCTGCTCTTTTCTTTTTAACGCAGGAGCCTCTTTTGTGGTTTTTTTTTCTTCTTGCTCTTCCCCTCTCCTGCGTTTTCTGCTCCACCCCTGCTGCCCTTCTGCTGCGTTTTCCTCTCCCTTGCTGCCCCCTTTGCTGCGTTTCTGCTGCTGCGCTGCTGCAATCAGCAGCGTTTGCTGCCTTGTTCTCTCCTTGCTGTACGGCTGCCATCAGCAGCAGCCAACGCTGCTGCCAGCAGCCCCACGACCACCAGCAGCAGCTAGGGCTGCAGCCAGCAGCCCCACGACCACCAGCAGCAGCCAACGCTGCAGCCAGCAGCCCCAAGGCCACCAGCAAGCAGTCCGGGCTGCAGCCAGCAGCCCCACGGCCACTAGCAGCAGCCGACGTTGCCTCCAGCAGACAGGATCTACGAGCAAACCCCAAAAGACAGCAACATACTGCCCCTCGGGTTTACATCGACATCCGGTGATACTCTTCCGCCGTCTTCTTCACTTGAAGTTGTTTCATCAATCTACGAGCATCCTACTGTCAACCCATATCTGGTACATAACATCTTGCTATTGCTTACTTTCTGAAGTGTCAGTTAAGTCATGGCGTCTACAAGTGATCTTAAGGGTCTACTAGAGATTAAGAAGTTTGCAGGCACTGGGTTTGATCTTTGGAAGGTGAGGATTCAGAATATCCTCTATCTGCGGGAATGTGATACTGCACTTGAGCAGTTCAAACCCGCTGCTATGACAGATGATGAATGGGGAATCCTGAACAGAAAGGCCGTTGCCTATCTCCAGATGGCTGTTGCTGATGAGGTTCTTGTAGACCTCAAAGGGCTGACAACAGCCTATGCCGTCTGGGAGAAGCTGAGAAGCACCTATGAGATCACCACGCCAGTGAACCAGGTACATCTCATCAGGAAACTCATGAATATGCAACTTGATGATTCTAAGAATGCAGTAGAGCATATTACTGCTTTCACAGGGGTGCTTAATCAGATGCAGGATTCTGGATTGCCTGTTTTTGATGATAAGTTAAAAGCTATCTTTTTGCTCACTACTTTGCCTGACTCTTGGGAGACACTTGTGGTGTCACTTGAGGGGAGGGAGAAATAACCACACAAGTGGCTTGTAATGCCAAGTGGGCTCACCACCAGTATTTGTAAGAAATGGACCATGCCGCTAGATCCTAAGGAAGGCCTCCCGATGCTTCCTCATGCGATTTGTGCCACCCTGAAGTTACTCCCACTAACCTCTGAGGTTATGAATGATATCGAGCCAGATGCTCCGGATAGACTTCATTGACGGGGTGAGGCTGCCTTCGATGGCTTCACTGCATTGAGCTCTCGATATATGCCATGCGGCTATGCTATTGCAAATGTCCCATCTCTGGCTAGAACCTGGGGTCCAATGACCAATAGACGGAGCTGGAACTGGCACAATGGAAATAGAAAGGTGAGAGACCTGAACGGCTAGTCCCCCATTCCATAAAGAAAATGCGTAGGATCCTCTGCCAAACCTGTTGGGCCTTAGGACAATCCCAAAGACAGTGACAACGAACGTTGAGACTCTTGGTGGGGATAGCCACACCTATGACATAATGCAGGTTTGCTCCCAATGCCCAACTGTGATCGCTCCCTATAGGAGGCCTACAATCGGAAGAAAATATACACTCATTTAGAACACTTAACTAAAGTTAACAATGGAAACAACATTAGCAACATAAATACTGGAAATACCAAAAATACACATGACACCAGCATTGGGGCCGGAAAGGCCCCCCCCCCCCCCCCCCCCCCCCCCCCCCCCCCCCTCCCTCAATACATTTGTATTTCTTGGAGTATTTATATGTACAAGTGTCACGGGCCAAATAGGCCAGATTTCTCCACAGAGGGAGTGAATACAACTCAAACAAATTGGTTCAAGTCGATGAAGTTGTGTTGGTCGGAGAAGTCTCAAATCATAGGCACATTCCCACCTTCACTGGGTGCACACCTGCCTTTCACTGGTCTTCCGGGACCGTGCACGAACAGGCACGCCTGTACTAGCACAGGCAAAGTGGTACACCGCGGAGGGAATGTTCCTGGTTCTCCCAGATAAGCTTTGCTCCCAGATTCCTTAGTGTATCTAACCTTCACTGGCTCTCAGAAGCTCTGAGGGCGCGGTTAGCACCACCACACAGGGAAAAACTAAGTTTTCTGAGCATAAACATGCTTTGTTTATGCTCTGCACAAACTTAAAGGAATCCCTGAACTTAATTTAACAAATTTTAGATTTACACAAATAAGAAACATGAGGCACCTGGTACAGCAAGTACAATTCAGGTACAGTAGGTACAATTTGTAGTAGGTACAATCAGGTACATCACACGTGTGAAAGGTACAGTAGGTATTGTTCAGCAGGTACAATCAGGTACTTCACACGTGTGAAATGTACGGCAGGTACAGGGTACAGTAGGTACTATTCAGCAGGTACAGCACCAGATTTCAGCACATGGGCAGCAACAAGTAAGGTACAGCAGGTGGGTACAGCCAAGTACAGAACTGAATTCAGCACGTGGGAAAACCAGCAGCAGCAGGTACAGTGCAAGTACAACAGGCGGGCAGCAACTGGGAGGTGGGTACAGAACTGAACTCAGCCTTTGGAGAAAGAGGTGGGTACAGAACTGAACTCAGCCTTTGGAGAAAGAGGCGATGGAGAGAGAGCGCAGCCAGCAGGCGATGGAGAGAAAAAAAACAACTAGCCACACACGTGGGAAAAATTTCTAAAATGTCTCATGCAAAAGCTTTTCAAGCTTTTCCAAAGGTTATAAACCTTAATATCCATTTAATACTATGGGCACCCACACTAGAAAATGTCGAGTCCTTCTTTTAAATGTGTGTGAACACATTGGCTTATAAATATTAAGGTTGGCTATAACTTATAGATTTTTACATTTTGAAAAGGTAAAAATGGTAATACTTACCACCTGTTCACATGCCAGACCAATGTGTCAGCGAGTAGTACTCCACGGTACACTGGGGGTGTCCCCGCCCAGTGTACTGGCACGGCAAAACAGGCAAACACACGCAAACAAGTCATGCAAAAACAAATTTATGCATGCAAACATAAATGCATGTGCACATGTAATGGACGAAATCTCCCTTTCATGAAACTTGTACAAAAATTCCTGTCGGGCATAAAACTGGTGCGACAGAATTTAGAAATATAAATATATGTCCTGGTCTTCCTATGGAGTGACAGTCCCATAGGTAAGACGCCAGCCTGGCCATACACGGGTGGCACCAACAGGCTCCTCCATACAGCACGAAGCAAGTCACACACGGGTGGCACGAAACTGGTCCCCGTCCGTGTGACGCAGTACTGGTCACACACGGGTGGCACGAATCTGGCTCCCATCCATGTGACACCAAAAGACTGGCCCTTTCACATGGGACACCGGCCTGCTCCATCTGAACATGGCACAAATCTGGCCGCTCTATGGAGTGACAATTCCATAGAAGTGGCTCCAGAAATGGAGATGGACCAAATGGTGACATCCCCCTGGGCTTCTAAACAGTTGTTCGCAATTGAAAAGCCTCAAAATATGCCTGCAAAAGCTGAGGGTAGTCAGCAAAATAATCCTCATCTACCCACTTTCCATCAATTGGTAAATAATTTTTAAATTTCACAAGGTATATCCTGGAAAGCTTTCCATGTGGTAACTTTCTCTCCTTGTGAAATACAATCTGCTCTGGCTGAAGGATCTCCTCCAGCTCATCAACTTCTGGTGGATCTTCTGTGATAGGCTTCTTTGGATCTGGCTCCACATACTTCCGCAAAAGACTCACATGAAAAGCATTGTGAATCTTCCAATGGCTGGGTAAAGCAAGCCTGAAGGACACTTCATTGGTCTTGTCAACCACTTTGAAGGGTCCATAATATCGAGTAGAAAGCTTTGGATATGATCCCTCGTGTCCTAGCCTCTTCCGAAGCTTAGCTTTCTCAAATTTCAGCAATACCCAATCACCTTCCTTGACTTGCATGTCCCTGCTATGCTTGTCAGCAGCCCTCTTATGCTTGTCTTGTGACCTTGTAATGGCTGTCCACACTTGAGCAAGGCTACATCCAAGTCACGCACATACTCATCAGTTGCAAAAATCTCATCCTTTGTACAAAGGATGGGTGGCAAGACCACTCTGCCATAAATAATCTCAAACGGGGCCTTTCCCGTGGAGGCATGAACTGCGTTGCTGTAGCAAACTCTACAAGTGGAAGATACTTCTCCCATGCAATCTTTTGATGTGCCACATAACACTTCAACAAATCCAACACGGCTGAATTCGCAGTTTCACTTTGGCCATCTGTTTGGGGGTGATAAGCTAATGAAAACTCAAGCTTAGTGCCTATGTTATCAAATAAAGCCCTCCAAAAGAGGATCATAGTCCTAGGATCTCTATCCCCAATGATGGACTTTGGCATACCATGATGCTTGAATATGTGAGCAAGAAAAAGCTTCACCATATGATCAACTTTAATGGTTTTCTTGATAGGCAAGAAGTGAGCTTGCTTGATAAACCTGTCCACAATGGTCCAAATAGCATCATTCCCATGCTGGGATCTAGGCAAATCCATAATGAAGTCCATAGTAATGCTTTCCCATGGCTGGGACTCGCGAGGGAATAGGCAATGGCTGAAGCAAACCTGGAGGCTTTTGCCTATCAAATTTCACCTTTTGGCAAGTAATACATGCGCGTACATATGCCTCAATGTCTTTACGCATGCTTGGCCAAAAGAAATCTCTCTCAATCATGCGTGTAGTAGGCATGATACCTCTAAGGTGGAGCATGACATTCATCCAATACCTTTGGACGCATGTCCTTCACCACACATAGGCAATTATCCTTCATGAGGTGACCTCTTTGATCACATAAGAGGCATGCAAGTGACCAGCCATCAAATCAGTCCATATATGGCAAAAATGAGCATCCAAATGATACAAATCTCGCATGGCAGATAAGTCCCCATGAGAGGCCACTGAAACTGCAGCCACATAAGGCCTCCTGGACAATGCATCTGCTACTACATTCTTCTTTCCCGGAGTATGTACAATCTCAAAATGAAACATGGAAAGAGAGTTTGCCATTCTCATCAGCTTCTCCGAGAGCTTTGTCTGAGATGGAAAATATCTCAAGCTTTGATGATCTGTCTTGATTACAAATTCAGTCCCAAGAAGATAATGCTTCCATATCTTTAAGGCATGAATTAGTGCCAAGAGCTCTTTTTCATAGATGTCCATATGAAGCTCGACATCATGCGATCGACGGCTCTCATAAGCGACTGCATGACCCTCTTGGTTTAGGACAGTCCCTATACAATTTCCACATGCATCACATTCCACCGTGAATGGTTTTGCAAGTCAAGAACAATCAATACAGGTCCACCTATGATAGCATTCTTGAGTTGCAAAAAGGCATCTTGCTCCTTTGAAGTCCATTTAAAAGTGGATTTCTTCTTTGTGTGAGATTATGTAAAGGCGTGGCAATCATAGCAAAATGCCTTATAAAGCGCCTGTAGTATGAACATAACCCCATAACGCTACGTACCTCATGTACATTTTGCAACTCTGGCCAATTCCGAATGGTTTCAATCTTGGCAGGATCCATTCTTGCATCATCCTTGGATACAATCTGGCCCAAATAGTGTATCTCTGAAAGAAAGAACTCACTTTTCTTGGCATTAATGAAGAGTTTATGCTTCCGCAACTCTTCAAACACTGTAGCCAAATGAGTCCTATGCCTTGCTCATTCTTGGAGAAAACCAAGATGTCATCAAAGAATACACCTGTGAATTTTCGATGGGGTCGGAATATCCCATCCATCATACGATTGAATGTGGCTGGGGCATTGGTGAGACCAAAAGGCATCACCAAAAACTCATACAATCTAAAAGCTGTCATGAATGCAATTTTGTGGACATCCTCTGGCACCACTCGTATCTGGTGATAACCACTCGTCAAATCGATACGGCTGAAACAAGCAGAGCCATCAAGCTTATCCAAGATGTTATCAATGCATGGGATTGGAAATCGGTTTTTGATGGTGAGCTTATTTAGAGTCCTATAATCCACACACATGCGGAATGACCCATCTTTCTTTTGTACAAGAAGCATGGGAGAACAAAAAGGTGAGGAGCTTGGCTGAACCAAACCTTTCTCCAAAAGCTCATTAACCTGCTTCATAATCTCTTCTTGTTGTGCGGCACTCACACGATATGCGGGTTTGTTAGGTGGAGAACCACTCGGCACAAGATCTATGCGATGATCCTCGGGCCTTTGAGGAGGTAGTTCACCTGGCAATGCATCAACAAAACAATCTTTGTATGCATTAAGAAAATTCAGCCTATCCTAAGCCAAAACATCCACATTTTCATGACTTTGTTCAATGTTATCATGAATAAAAACCAAATACGCGGAAAAACTCTTTTTCATTGCCTTATTAATCTGGATGTGAGATACAACTGGAATAGAATCCCCTTCCTTGCCAGCATCAATAACATGCATGCGGCCTTTATGCATAAAGGAAATTATGTTTGTCTTGTACTTTTTGCGGGGCTCAAGCCTATGATGCCATGGCTTGCCAAGCAATACATCACATCCATTAAGAGGTGCAACCAAGAAATGCTCATGATCAAGATAACCCTGAATATGTATGTGCAACTTCCCAATAAGTGGGGTAACCTGCACCTCTTTACCAACAAAGGCAGCTTCTGCTTCAATTTGAGGCCCCATGTCCTCAACCTCAATGCCCAAGGCGGCTGCCATGTGGGTAGAGATGAAGTTATCTGTTGCACAATCATTAAACATAAGTAAAGCGGGTTGATCCTTGATTTGGCCCCATGCTTTGCATACCATCCTCTCTTTACCATCATGCTTCGTGTTTCCCTGCACATCGGAAACGGCATGCACATTTGTCTTTGGTTGCTTGTCCTCATGCTTTTGTTTGCGGTTGGGATAGTAGCAAGTTAGCTATTTATGGCATAGTTATCACTATACAAGTGAGAGCTTGGGTTATTTTTTTATTTTTATTTTTTTCAATTGGCCTTTGGCCCAAGTTCCTCCCATAGTTACCAAAGTTCACTGTTTGTAGACAACCGCCCATATTTGCTTATTTATCCACCCGTAGGCGATGCCGCCAAGGAAGCACCAAGGGGGTTTTTGAACCCAAGACCTCTTGGTCCTAGACAAACACCTTCACCACTTGAGCTATCACCTTGGCGAGAGCTTGGGTTATTATGAGACAGTTGTGCGGATGCACCACTGAAGGTCTAGTTTGGACTAGGAAAGCAGACATGCTTATGCCACGGACATGGCAAGTACGTAGGTTGGCGTGTGGAAGGCCTACGAGGCAGGTCTCGGTGGTATGGGATGCCGGAGTTAGACACGGGCCTATGAGATTGTGTAGGAAGCCCTAGCCTTGGCTCAGAGTAGATTGGTGGATGTCGGTTGCATTATGGGGGTGAGCTCGCTTGCTACCTCATGATTTGGTTTAGGATTAACCTTGGTTTTCAGTTGTGTTTGGAAAAGATGTTTGGGAAGGACTTATCGGGTTATTGTGTGAACACACTTAGTTGGACATTATTATTAGGGTTGGTAGCCAACTCACCAACTATAAATAAGAGTCTAGGCCTTATCCATATTCATTCATTGATCAATCAGTTTTCATTTAGTCATTGAGAACTCAGGGGAGTAGTGCCACCATTGAGCATCTCTATTCAGCTATTCAGCATTGTATATACTTCCTGTTAGTAATGCATGGTATATTAGGTCATCTCTCGTTACTGTGTATTGAGCATGAAGAAGAAGAAGTTTGTTGTGCATGGGGTCAAGTCTCTGTTTAGGTGCTAATCTCCATCAATCAATCATAAACACGCTTCCCAAGAACCTATGTTACATGTCATTTGTCTACAACTTCTCACCCAAGTCCTAGCATCCCATACCATGAAGACCAACCTTGTATGAGTTAGGCTTGAGCATCATTAGTGCCACTAACTGGTAGTAGCCTAACCTCATCTGGTAGTAGCCTAACTTCATCATATAAGCCAAACTAGTTATGTCACATGGGGACACAACTGTGCTGGTAGATATACCCTACTAGTTCTTGGGTTGGGGCTTTGTGGCTCTTTGGGGATTTTTTGCTTCTGCATTCCTGATTAAGGCAACAAGTTTCCTTCAAAGGTGTGGTTAAGCCCTACTACACAACATGAAACGGATTTTCTCCACATCTTGTAGGATTACATATTTTATGGCGTGGTGAGTTGCACATTTTCATCCTAGGAGTCTTACCCTGAAATGCATTGATGTTGAGGAGTTTTGGAAAAGAGATTATTGAATGTTCTTTCAATCAAAGGTAGTAGGTACCAGCTTCAACTTGTGCAATATCTGTTTTGAATTTTCTCTCAATGTATGTATCTATTTCTTTGAAAGATCTTTTAAAGAAGTGACGAGTTAAAGAATTTGAGCATTATTACATCTTCATTTTTTTTTCTTTAGATAACATGTACTTTGGGTTGTTGCAACTCATGTGAGCCAACTGTTTTCTATTTTTATTTTTTTTGGTTGATGCCTACAGGAAGCTCACGAGGAGTCCAAGTCTGTGACAAGAGCAGCGGCTATGAAAGGTATAATGAGGAAGATGGTGTAAGAATATACTTCAATAAAAGATATTTCCAAGCAAACAATCTACAATAAGAGTAGTTAGAGGTTCAGACATACAGGGCATGAAAGGTAGTCATAATGTGGAAATCTGGTGAATTTCTGTGTACAAATAGTCAATAGCAGGATCTGTTAACCTAAAGGTCTGCCTTTTGTTGTGGTCCTTCTACTTGATGTTCTGAAATGCTTTTGTCAGCCTTAAAGCAGCGCATGGAGGCTGATGTAGATGAAGTGAGCAATATGGCAAAGAACATCAAGGAAAAACTGGAGGCACTGGATAGTGCGGTAGGTTTTTTGAATATGCTGCTTTTGCTTGGCTATCTACATTTGATCCACGTATTAAAAAGTTAAAGTGCAATTACTGTAATTTGAATCTTAATGTAATTCTGTGATGAGCTAGGATGCATGTGATCTTAACCTAAATGCGATTTTAGCCCTTTGGTGTAAATTTGGGTGTTTAACTTCTAAATACTTATGGAGCCATTGAGGCATTCCATGGACATGATGTAACATTTTGGTCTCATAGGTCATTTTGGCCTTTTGAAGATGTTAATACAACTTTTTTTCTTCTTTCTTTCTTTCTCTCTCTCGTGTATGCTTGCTCCCCCCTATTTTACTCCATGCTCAGTACTTATGGTTAGGAAGAAAAACATTGTATTAAAAAAACATATCTCGCATTCCTGCTTTGGGTTCTTTTGGTTTCCGTACCGTACTACAATAGTTTTACTTCTAGCTTCTGTAATAGGATACAACGTATAGTGTATACAAGAGAGCACTCACAAGAAGTACAAAAACATATCCTCCACTCCTGCTATGGGTCTCTCTGGTTTCTGTACAATAGTTTTACGGATAGAGAAGAATACTGTATCACTGAAGTGATACAATAGATGGAAAATCCCACACTTGTGTGCACCTGTGAAACTGTGAAAAGAGTTTTGATGGCTGATTCGGAATTGCTAAGATTGAGTTTGTATGGTAGTAGAAGCTAGGGGGTAAACTCACTCTGATCATGATGAACTGCGTAGAGATGGAGCTAGCCGTGTATCTTGTATACGTGGGGAGCGGCCAAGACGAGAGTTTCTTTTAAAATGGAAAGGACATCCCTTTACATATGCAACTTGGGAAACAGAGTTTCAGCTTCGTAAGTGTTATCCTCAGTTTTGTCATTGAGGACGATGATTCCTAAAAGGGGGAAAGAATGATTGAACTCTCAAAAGACAATAGATTCATGATTCATGCATCAAAAAGATTCGTATATATTACATGCCATCATCATCATAAAGATTCACTCAGAGTCTCAGACTCCAGAGTCTGAACTATCGGATCTACCACTAGCAGCCTCACTCGAGTCATCAGACTCGTCACTACTAGGAGAAGGCTCCTCACTAGATTCTAAATGAAAATCCCCATCTGAGATGAGATTGCCATTATCATCATGCTCGGGGCTCCGAGCATCTACATCCTCAAGGGCTCCGTCCTGACCAAGTGATGCATCCTCATCTGCAGCATAAGTAGAAGAGCTAGCAGAGCCCCGTCTCGCCGATATGTTTGGATGGGTGGTTGAGCTCCTCCCTGTCTAATATGGCAGCCTCGACAAGAGTCCCTCCTGATGCACGATGAAGGTTGGGTGGCAGTGGCAACGAGAACCTGACGTTCTAGTTAGTCTGGGGTAGGGAGGCAGCGAGGCAGCTCTCCAGAAGAAAACGCAACCTGTAGATGAAAAACGCAACCCACCTCCTCTAGGAAGAAACAGATATAGGTGTTGTCCAGCAAATCCCTAGTCCCGAACCCGCTCTGGCAATGACAAAGTGCCAAACAATGAAAGAGAACTGAAGTTCACAAATACAAGATGCACAGGAATTGAAGGAAGATCATATACACCAAAAGGTGGTTACAAAGCTGGAGTAGGCAGCACGAGGCACACCGTAGGTGCAGCCAAGATCCTAGAATATCCAGAAAATGAGATGATGCAACTGAGGGCAAAGCCCATGATTCAAGCTCATGTGTGGGTCACTTGGGTTGCGAATTATTGAGTTTCTTACTCTCAAAAGCCACTGGTCGGTCTTCTTGGCTCAACACAGCTCCTATGGCAATGCTACTAGCATTTGTCTCAACGACAAAAGGCAATGATGGATCGATGATCTTCAACACAGGTGTAGTTGCAACTGCTTGCTTTAATTTATCAAAACTTTGTTGTTGAATGTCAATCCAAACATAAACAATGGTAACTTGCAACACGTCAGTCACAATGGTGCTAGGAACCAGATAATCTTAAGAAAGATCTAAGCACCGTAATGTCCTATGGAACAGGCCAAGCCAAGTTTACTGCTACTTTCTTCGGATCCATCTTTACGCCTAGCGACAATATAATGTATCCCAAATATGTAACTTTCTCTTGACATAGGGAAAAATTCTTTTGTTTATTGGCATGTTCTTAAATTCATCTAGGTATATCTTTTGTTTATTGGCATACAACACATTTCCCTGAGCACCCCAAATACTGTAACCAAGTGTGGTTCATGCTCCAGTAAAGATTTACTATAAACCGAAATATCATCAATAAAATCCACCAGAAATTTACCCATGAATGGCCTAAAGACATCATTCATTAACATCATAAATGGGACTGGCACATTATTATTATTTTCTTTCGGAGAAGAGACTTCTATTAAGTATGAAAAAATATACAAAAGGGAGATTTCAAACCAAACAAACCAAACTAGGCGGAGATCTCAACCAATCGGGTGTCTTGTGTTGCCAATGAGGTTCCGTATGAGTAATAGACCATGATCCCACTCTCATAAACTGGCCGTGCTTTCTCTCTATGAACCTCGAAGATCCCTAGATTCTAGCCCAGGTTGCCATAAGGGTATGGATAATATCACTCCAAATCCTGCAAAGGCACTGTGTGTCTAAGACAATAGTGCCCTCTATGGCCTCAGTGCATCTAGCCTTCCAGATGTTCTAGGCTGTAATACTAGCAATAATCTCCTATGCACTGTCCAATCTCTATGTCGGCGAGGCGTATCCTGAATTTGGTAAATCATGAAGGCGACCCCACTGAGTAACTCCTCGCCTGATCAAAATGACGTGACTCTTGTTGTCCCCCTCACCCTCATACCTAAGTTGGGGAGCCGATTGAGTCAACCAAATGATAGCACCAAAAGATATGTAGGCATCCTTACTAATCCTGCCAAATAGGTGTGCTATCATGGCCCAAATCCTCTATGCCTCCCTGCATTTCCATAGGCAGTGATAAACTATCTTTGAAGCTGCTGCACATCTCGGGCAAGTTAGGCTAACACCAACAACCGATCTCCACTGGTTGGTGGGCAATCCATCATGTAGTGAAATCCAAAAGAATGAGGAGATTTGTGCCGCGACTAGTAAGAGTGCCACAGCCTCCACCAGAAACTCCTCTAAATGTCAGAGGTAATACCATAGGACTCCCAATGAGGTCTAAGGGTAGGGACTCTCTGAATCTGTCCCATGACAAGCTGCCTGGCATTCCTCAATAGAAAGGCAAATTTTTCATCGGATTGGTGGCACCCATCCATTCCCACTCATCGGGATCCCAAGGCAAATGTCTGATAGGGCATCCACCAAACAGCCAAAGGCAAGAAGCATATGTGATCATCTCGGAAGGGGGGGGGGTGTCAATATAAAAGTGCTTCCCTGCTCTGACAACAACTCTCACGGGCCGAACCATCGGGCCCTCAACCATATCCTGCATCACACATTTCTCCAAGTGCCACCCATCGTGAACAGAAAAGAAAAATGGTACCTCACCCTTCCCTGGCGGCCCTTCCCTGGCGAGGGGAAACTCATAATTTGCAGAGGAACCCCGGTGCCTGAAAAAACCCCAAACCACAAGTGAGGAGATCCATCCAGAAAAGCCCATGTAACCCAATGATTGCGTATGGCTGTATCAATTTGAATAATCCTCCGACTAGCTCCCCTCAAAGCAATCTGAGATACATCTTCGTCTCTAATACGAATCTGATGATATCCACTTTTTAAATCTATCTTACTGAAGATTTTAGCTCCACCTAGAGTGTCTATCAAATCATCGATCCTTGGCATTGGATATCGATGTTTATAGTTCATTTAAGGCTCTAATCGATACACATTCGATAAGAACCATCTTTCTTCTTACCTAGCTGCAAGTTTTTTCCATGTGTGAACACACTTATGTGTGTTGGGCACCTTGCCCTAGGTGTACTCATTGTACTTTGTACCTCATCATTATTATTGAGAACGTTTCCAGCAGCTCTCTCTCTCTCATGTTTCCTTGTTCAAGCTCTCTGCGTGTGTGTGTGTTTGTGTACAGGCAAGCTCTCCCAACCCCAACATTGGTATCAAAGCAGGTTAGGGTTTCCTCTGGCTGCCCTCTGCTCCTGCTTCAACCTATTGTACGCCACTCACCCTCTTCAGCTCTCGTAAGCGCCGTCAAGAGAAGCTCCCGACTTGCGCTCCCTTGCAGCTGCACCTGCACCGCCCGATTGTACCATCGTTTTGCTGCCCTCTGCTGCCGACTCTACCTGTCCTACACCGCCCTGCGCCACCTGTACCTGTTGCTAGACTGTGGGCCGCCGCCTATACCTGTTGCCGACCTTTACCTTCCGCCCAATGCACGCTCAATAATTTGTAACTGTTTTTTTTTTGCATTTTTTTTTCAAAATTCAGAAATTGCTAGAAAATTAGCAAATTAATTGCATTAATTTTGGGGCTTTTCACCATTGAGCCTGCAATTGCAACATTGGCACACATTGGCATTGATTTCAGCAAATTTGGTGCGTCATTGCACTAGAAATTTGGGGATTTTGTAGAAATTGAGACTATTTACAAGTCTATTATAGATATTTGTAGGCATTTTGGGTGATACAGGCACATTCACTTGACCTTGGGGAATTTCCCCCAATTTTTCAGTTGTCTCATCATTGGGTTACTGTGCATATTTTTTGCATTCTAGTTGATGTGGTTTATGCTTATGTATTGAGCAAACACAGTGGTACATTTGAATCATATTGCAGTTGACGCCTTGATTGAGTCACACTACCTATTTGTACGCATTTGTGACAGCCATGTCTGGGAATACTAGTGATTTGTTTGGTATGCTTTGCATTGATGATAGGTTGGATGGCACCAACTATCCTATGTGGGCATATATGATGGCTAGTTGATATTGTGTGTATTCTTTCTATCTTTAGCGGTGCATTTGCCCTATCAACTACTTATTTGCTGAACTAATTCTTTATTTTTGCTACTTCCCTTAGTGCTAGGCTTCATTATGGCTGAGTCTGCCCTACATCTCTGGAGGTTTGAGAGAAACTCAGTATAAAGGACTTTGTGTGAATATATGCTCTTGTGTGTGTGTGTGTGTGTGTGTGTGTGTGTGGAGTGCGTGTGTGAGAGCATATCTTGATACAAAGTTTTACACCCACTATTGGGCTGTGATGACGTTAGTGGGGATGTCGTAGTATCTAGTCCATACTATGCATAATGGAGTTGATAGTTATATAGTCTTGTGGGTTGACTACCATGAGTATATAACATGCACGTTCGGAAAAGGTGAATTTGGGCATGTTCCTGGATTCATCTAGGTATATAATTCAGCCGTATAAACGGACATGCAGATTTCACATTGTGAATTTTTCGTCCGATTTGCGGCCAGTTGATATTGTGTTTATTGTTTCTATTTTTTTGCGGTGCATTTGCCCTATCAACTACTTATTTGCTGTACTAATCTTTCTATTTGCTACTTCCCTTAGTGCTAGGCTTCATTATGGCTGAGTCTGCCCTGCATCTCCGGAGGTTTGACAGAAACCCAGTATGAAGGCCTTTGTGTGAATATATGCTCTTATGTGTGTGTGTTGAGAGCATATTTTGATACAGAGTTCTACACCCACTATTGGGCACTGATGACGTTAGTGGGGATGTCGTAGTATCTAGTCCATACTATGCATAATGGAGTTGATAGTTATATAGTCTTGTGGGTTGACTACCATGAGTATATAACATGCATGTTCCGAAAAGGGGAATTTGGGCATGTTCTTGGATTCATCTAGGTGTATAATTCAGCCGTATTAGCGGACATGCAGATTTCACATTGTGAATTTTTCGTCCGAGTTGCGGCCAGTTGATATTGTGTTTATTCTTTCTATCTTTAGCGGTGCATTTTTCCTATCAACTACTTATTTGCTGTACTAATTCTTTCTATTTGCTACTTCCCTTAGTGCTAGGCTTCATTATGTTTGGGTCTGCCCTGCATCTCCGGAGGTTTGACAGAAACTCAGTATGAAGGCCTTTGTGTGAATATATGCTCTTATGTGTGTGTGTGAGAGCATATCTTGATACAGAGTTCTACCCCCACTATTGGGCACTGATGACGTTAGTGGGGATGTCATAGTATCTAGTCTATACTATGCGTAATGGAGTTGATAGTTATATAGTCTTGTGGGTTGACTACCATGAGTATATAACATGCACGTTCCGAAAAGGTGAATTTGGGCATGTTCCTGGATTCATCTAGGTATACAATTCAGCTGTATAAGCAGACATGCAGATTTCACATTGTGAAGTTTTCGTCCGAGTTGCGGCCAGTTGATATTGTGTTTATTCTTTCTATCTTTAGTAGTGCATTTGCCCTATCAACTACTTATTTGCTGTACTAATTCTTTCTATTTGGTACTTCCCTTAGTGCTATGCTTCATTATGACTGAGTCTGCCTTGCTTCTCCAGAGGTTTAACAGTAACTCAGTATCAAGGCCTTTGTGTGAATATATGCTCTTATGTGTGTGTGTGTGTGTGTGTGTGGAGTGCGTGTGTGAGAGCATATCTTGATAGAGAGTTCTACACCCACAATTGGGCACTGATGACGTTAGTGGGGATGTCGTAGTATCTAGTCCATATTATGCATAATGGAGTTGATAGTTATATAGTCTTGTGGGTTGACTACCATAAGTATATAACATGCACGTTCCGAAAAGGTGAATTTGGGCATGTTCGTGGATTCATCTAGGTATATATATATATGATGAAACATGTACTAGTTACAAAGAATTTGTGGGTCTATGTATCAAGGGCTGATGTTAGGCCTATTGTTCCTGCATGAGCAGCAAGTACTTCAAGCACTATTGATGTAGGTGATGATGTATCTTCAGGTGGTGCTACATCTTCTGCACCTTTGCCACCCACTCCAGAACATCTAAGATGGCATGCCAAGGATGCTCAAGCATATGCTTTGATTGCCCTTTCATGCAAAAGGCAGGTTATACCGCACATTTGTTCATGCACTTCTGCCAACGGTGCATGGGATGTACTTGCTTCTTTGTATGTGGTTCACAATGAGGCTCGTGTTGCCTATCTTCGCAAGAAGATTGAGCCTGAGCATATGGATGAGGGTGATTCAATGGACAAGTTCCTTACCCGCATCAAGGCTTTGCGAGAGCAGCTTATCAACATTGATGTGGTCATTCCAAATGGTTCACTTTAATCTACAGTGCTTCAAGGTTTGCCAGAATCCTATCAGGGTTTTGCTACTACTCTTCGTCTACTCATGAAGGGTAATCCAAACTTGTATACCTTTGATGAGTTGGTGACTCTCTTTTTGCAAGAAGAGCAATCTCATCCTAACAGGACTACTATGCTTTCTGCTGATCGGGCATTTGCTGCCTTTGATCAAAACAAAGATAAATCTGGGGCTTCATCTAGTGGTAAGCCTAAGGGAAAACCACTTGCTCATTTAGATTCTACCTCGTCTAAAGAGGGTGAAACCAAGGAAAAGAAGAGATGCAACTATTGCAGAAAACCTGGCCATCTCATTGAGGAATGCAGGAAGCGCATTGAGAGTGAAAAGAAAAAGAAGCAGCAAGGTTTGGCTGCTATAGTGGACACTAAAGAAGAGGCTATGTCACAAATCCCTATATTCTAGGGACATGCGGATGCGTGTCAGGCCTAGAAACATGCGGATGCATGTATGTATTATACCTGGGCATGTGTATGGATCATATGAGTGAATGCATATGAGTCCAAGGACATGGCAGGACATTTGTGGACTTTCGGGCGGTGCCCGTGTGGATTCCGGCCATGCACACATGGTGTGTTATGATGGCAGGCGGAATATTTTCAAGTACAAGAATGATGATAGGTGGTTCTCCAAGTTTACATGTGCACAATGCATAAATGATGCATGCCATAACTTTATTTTACTTTGTGTGACATTGTCTTGCTGCCTGGACAATGCTTGTTATTTTGGCTTGTGAAGTCCGAGGGACCGGGGACGCCCGGGCACCTTGTGGACACGTGTGTGCACTCCTGCTTGGGCCTAAAACTGTGGGCTTATGGGTTTTGCAGGTGGTAAGTGCGTCCACACTCAATTTACAGCTTATTTCTTTTACTACTAAAGTTTATTGGTTTGCAGGTCCACACTCATTAATAAGTGGCCGGACAACTTATAATGCGTTCGCATTTGGTTGGACCAAAATTAATGAAGTCCGGACAGCTTATGGCCATTTCCCATTTGGTTGGACCTAAACTTATACAAACAGGACAAATGGAGCACTATGGGCTGGACACCTACCTGGACACCTTATGGGGACACTTGTCAGCCTGTATGTGTACCCACCAAGCACCATAGGTGGCACTGGAGAAAGGCGCCTCCTTCAAGAGACCATTTGGGCTGTTTTATTCATAATTCAACACATTGGAGAGCTGATTGAAGCTTTGGGAGTTGCTACAGGGCTGGTTGCTTGCTTCCCGGACTCACACAAGCTTGGATAATGATCCCCACACTCTTCTTAAGGGCTGGTTGGTAAATTTCAGACCTGTATTTTCTGGTTATTGCGAGTTTTGGGCTGGTTACAGGTGTCCAAAGTCAACTTGGACAATACAGGACAGCTCTAGGGACCTCCACAGGGCTGTAGGACCCTTTACAGGTGGATTTCTCGCGATGGAAAGTTGCTGTTTTGGACTGGTTATTGCATAAAACAGGCTGGACAGCAATGGAATATGTGAGCATGGATGTGTCTCAAGGATTCCTGGTGTAACAGGTGTTTAGGTCAAGCATTGGGAACACTTGCTCGCGGAGAACACAGGTTTCTGGATCAGTTTCTCGCGTGGAAACAGGGCCTAAAGATCCATTTACATCCTGTGCAGGGCGGAGTACCTGTGAGGATTGTGATACTCTTGTGCAGGGCGGATGTACCTGTGAAGAGGCTTGTGCAGGGCGGATGTACCTGTGTGTAGGGCGGATGTACCTACAGATTCTCTTGTTTGAGATGTATTCATACATGATGTATTTGGAAGAATCAGGTGCAGGCTGGTGGTGAATCCCCAGGCACCCATAATCTTGTACTTTGCAGACTCTTTTGGTAATATAACCTAAAGGGGGGGGGTCAGCCTATCATCGGCCCCTTTATGTGGTGTACTGTCATTTTCAGCTTTGTGGTTGTAATGCTCAATTGTTAAGTGCTCAGAATCTTGTTCACATTTATACGATTCCAATACACGCGTCCGCCTCCCGTCACATTGGTATCAGAGCTCAGTTTTTCCCCTCATTGGAACACGGTCTGAGGCTTGGAATCATAAGTGGTGACCTGATTTGAGTATCATGGACAGCCACATTTCTGACAGTGTGGAGAACACACAGGACCGTGAATTTCATGGTACAAGGGATGCAAGAGATGCTGCAGGCAATGATGTCTATGGAGATGCAGGTACTCATGACACTATGCATTCTGATTTGGAATCTTTGAGGCGTCAAGTGCGACGCTATAGGGCTGAAACCGAAGAGCTTAGGTCATTGAAAAATGACCCGGATGTACAAAGGGTGTTGGCTGCGAAGGCAAAGGCTTCGGTCCATGAAGTCACTTTTGAAGCAATTGCAAAGGAAATGGATGTTGAGAAACCCCGAGAGCTTGCACTTGCATACCTAATGGTTAAGGGTGATGTATACACTGAAGCAGATGGTAGTTTGGCTTTCAAGAAGCCACCCCTCATGGCTGCCCATGGTGATGCACATGATGCACTACAAGCAGAAAGAGCACAACAAGTGCCAAATGCTGAAAGGACAAGAGTCCCTGGTGCTAGGCTTGATGCAGGTCAAGAGAAGAGTAAGGATGAGGGATCCTCTACTCATTCCCGCTTTGCTCCAAGAAGACATGTCCGTTCTCGTGTTGAGCTTTCCACTCATTTGGAGAGTGTGACTCAAGAGAGAATGAAGAGGGATCGTGAATCTTCATCGCGGCATCATCATCATGCAGATGAACAGGATGTACATAGGGATGCATATAGAAGGAAGAAGCCTCGAGAGTTCAAGTCCGGTGACAAGGATGTAAAGTTTGAAAACTTTCAGGGACGGATGGACTCTACCAAAGCACTTGCTTTCATTAGACAGTTTGAGATAGCTTTTTGCAATGAAGACTTTTCGGAAAAGTCTATGCTCAGGCATGTGGGAATGCATCTCAAGGATACGGCAAGTGATTGGTGGCTTGCAAAAAAACTTGATGGAAGTGCTGCCCCAACTTGGTCTTCTTTCAAAATTCAGTTTTATGATCAATTCTTACCACCAAACTTTGCAAAGGATGTACGCAAGGAGTGGGATTGGCTGTCCCAAGATGAGGGAGAGTCCGTTGCTTCATACATAGCAAAGTTTTGGAAAGTCCTTCTCAAGGTTACTCCCTTCATGAAGATTGGAGAGGACGAGAAGAAGAGAAAGTTTGAATCGGGGCTCCATCACATCATTCAACAAAGCTTGGGAGTGTACCCAAATAAGACCATACAAGAGCTTATACACTCAGCCATGATTGCGGAGAACTTGCACATAAAAGCACCCACAAATAAGCCATTTGCAGGTCAAAACAAGAGCAAATTCAGGGCTGGTTATGACCAGAAAAAGGGTGGACAGCCACCTAAGAATGCTCCCAAAGATGGCCGAGATGCAAAGGATGACTCCGAAAAGAAGCCGGGGGGTAAACGCCACAATTTTGGGCTCTCAAAACAGCAATTGGAAGAGTACAGGAAGGCTGGAAAATGCTTTAAGTGTGGCAGTAAAGATCATATATATCCTAAATGCCCACAGAATCCTAAGAATGCTGAGCCTAATGTGCAAAAGCCTCTTGTGAATGTTGTACCCGATGTGCAGGGTAATACAGGGCATGAGCCCAAGAGTAGAGTCATATGCAAGGCTTGGGGCAAATTGAAGGATCAGCCCGCTTTGTTTCTTTTTGATGATGCTTCCACAGATAACTTTATATCCGTACAGATGGCTGCCGCCATAGGTCTCAATGTGGAAGACATGGGAATGCAAATGAATGCAGATGCCGCCTTTGAGGGCAAACAGGTTGATGTAACTCCGGTCATTGGTAAGCTCCGTGTACATATACAGGACTACCTCGACTATGAGAGCTTTTTAGTGGCTCCTCTTACAGGTTGTGATGTTTTGTTGGGGATGCCTTGGCATCACCGTTTAGAGCCTGTTAAGGCTTACAAAGAGAAGAAAATCAGTTTTATACATAGAGGCCGTGAGCACTCTATAGATGCTGGTACTACTGGAAGTACCATACCTCTTGTAAGCCATGTACAAATTAATAAGGCAATAAAGAAATCAGCTTGTTCTTACTTGGTTTTTGTACGTGATACCATTGAACATTCTAGTGTTGATGTTAGTACATTAGATCAAGACAAGCTTAACTTTTTGAATGAGTTCAAAGATTGTTTTGCAAATGCTTTGCCAGCAAGGTTGCCACCAGAGAGGCCGGAAGATCATTGCATAGATCTAATTCCCGGTAGCTCTCCACCTAATAGGCCACCATACAGGGTGAGTGCTAGTCAACAAGAAGAGATTATGGCACAGGTGAATGAACTTTTGGAAAAGGGTTTGATTCGGCCTAGTTCCTCGCCATATTGCTCGCCGGTACTTCTTGTTCAAAAGAAGGATGGTACTTACAGGATGTGTGTTGATTACCGTGCCCTCAATAAGATAACCATCAAGAATCGGTTTCCCATTCCGCTCATTGATGACATCTTGGACAAGCTTGAAGGTTCGGCATGTTTCAGCCGAATAGACCTCAAGAGTGGGTATCATCAAGTGAGAGTGGCACCTCAAGATGTACACAAGACTGCATTTAGGACAGCCTTTGGTCTTTATGAGTTTTTGGTGGTGCCTTTTGGTCTTACAAATGCACCCGCTACCTTCAACAGGATGATGGACAGGGTGTTCAGAAAGCATAGAAAGTTCACAGGTATATTCTTTGATGACATTATTGTATTCTCAAAGAATAAAGCCCAACATCGTGAGCACCTGGCTATTGTGTTTAAAGAGCTTAAGGAAAATCAGCTCTACATAAATGCAAAAAAGAGCGAATTCTTCCTCCCAGAAATTCACTATCTTGGTCACATTGTATCAAAGGATGGTGTGCGCATGGATCCCGCAAAGATACAAACCATGCAAGAATGGCCAGAGCTGAAATCAGTCCATGAAGTGAGGAGCTTCCTTGGTTTATGTGCTTACTACAGGAGGTTCGTCAAGCATTTTGCTTTCATTGCTGCTCCGTTACATGATTTAACGAAGAAGAAAGCAATCTTTAAATGGACACAAGAAGAGAGAGATGCCTTTCAAAAGTTGAAGAGTGCAATCATCTCGGGACCGGTACTCATTATTCCGGATTTGCACAAACCTTTTGTTGTGGAATGTGATGCAAGTGGGGACTGCATAGGGGCTGTTTTGAACCAAGAAGGACATGCCATTGCCTATGAGAGCAGACGCTTGCAACATGCAGAGCTTCACTTACAGGTTTATGAGAAGGAGTTGTTGGCTGTAATTCATGCCCTTACTATTTGGAAACACTATCTTTTAGGGGCTGATTTTATGGTCAAAACTGATCATCAAAGTTTGAGATACTTTTTGACTCAAAGTAAGCTCTCAGAGAAGCATATGAGATGGGTAAATTTCCTCTCAATGTTTCATTTTCAGATTTTACACACTCCAGGGAAAAAGAATGTGGTGGCGGATGCCTTATCTAGACGACCACAGGTTCATGCTATTACAGTTGCATACCATGAGGACTTATCGGATATGCGTAATACTTATCATCTGGATGAGGATTTTGCACATGTATGGGCTGATTTGCAAGAGGGTATTGCTGTCCCATCTTATGTCATAAGAGATGGATATCTCATGATGCAAAATCGTATGTGTGTGGTAAAGAACCTTCGCCATAAGGTTATGGATGAGTGCCATGCTCCTCCATATGCAGGTCATAGAGGCATTTTGGCCACAGCACAAGCTTTGGAGAGGTATTTCTTTTGGCCACATATTCGCAAGGATATTGAAGCATATGTACGTGAATGTATGGTATGTCAAAAGGTCAAATTTGACAGACATAAAGCACCTGGATTGCTTCAACCTTTGCCTATACCAAATGAACCATGGGAAAGCATTGCTATGGATTTCATTATGGATTTGCCAAGGACGCCACAGGGAAATGATGCTATTTGGACCATTATTGACAGGTTTAGCAAGCAGGCACATTTCATTCCCGTGCGCAAGACAATAAAGCCAGATCATATGGCTAGGATGTTTTTGGCACATATATTCAAACACCATGGCATGCCTAAATCTATTGTGGGGGATAGAGATCCTAGAACCACAAGTTTATTTTGGCGCGCATTGTTTGACAATATGGGTACAAAGCTGAACTTCTCATCAGCTTACTATCCACAGACAGATGGGCAAAGTGAAATAGCAAATTCAGCCGTCCTCGACTTGCTGAAATCTTATGTATCCGACCGCAAATCGGATTGGGAGAAGTATTTGCCACTTGTGGAGTTTGCCTACAACAATACGGTACATACTTCTACGGCAAGGCGCCCTTTGAGATTATCTATGGCAAGGTGGTACTACCACCCATCCTTCGTACAAAGGATGAGATTTTTGCAGCAGATGAGTATGTCAGAGACTTGGATACTGCATTTGCACAGGTACGGACAGCCATAGAGAGGTCTCAAACCAAGAATAAAAAGGCAGCTGATAAGCATAGAAGGGATGTACAATTCAAACAAGGTGATTGGGTCTTGCTGAAATTTGAAAAGGCACGCCTTCGGAAGAGGCCAGGAAAAGAGGGAAAGTATCCTAAACTTTCCAACAGGTACTATGGACCTTTTCAGATCTTGGAGAAGATCAATGATGTTGCATTTCGGCTTGTACTCCCAGATCATTGGAACATGCATAATGCTTTTCATGTGAGCCTATTGAGGCCTTATGTGGGACCGACACCGTTTGAGCCGGTTTTGGAAGACCCACCCGAGGTGGATGAGCTGGAAGAGATTCTTCAACCTGAACAGATTGTTTTTCACAAGGAACGAAAGCTTGCGGGAGGCAAACTTGTTCGTAGGTACCTTGTGAAGTTCAAGAATTATTCAGCTTTGGATGCGAAATGGATGGATGAGGCCTACTTCGAGGATTACCCAGATCTTTTGAAGGCCTATCTGGAGGATTTTCAGTTGCGGTCAACTGATTAGAAGCCGGGGGATGTCACAAATCCCTATATTCTAGGGACATGCGGATGCGTGTCAGGCCTAGAAACATGCGGATGCATGTATGTATTATACCTGGGCATGTGTATGGATCATATGAGTGGATGCATATGAGTCCAAGGACATGGCAGGACATTTGTGGACTTTCGGGCGGTGCCCGTGTGGATTCCGGCCATGCACACATGGTGTGTTATGATGGCAGGCGGAATATTTTCAAGTACAAGAATGATGATAGGTGGTTCTCCAAGTTTACATGTGCACAATGCATAAATGATGCATGCCATAACTTTATTTTACTTTGTGTGACATTGTCTTGCTGCCTGGACAATGCTTGTTATTTTGGCTTGTGAAGTCCGAGGGACCGGGGACGCCCGGGCACCTTGTGGACACGTGTGTGCACTCCTGCTTGGGCCTAAAACTGTGGGCTTATGGGTTTTGCAAGTGGTAAGTGCGTCCACACTCAATTTACAGCTTATTTCTTTTACTACTAAAGTTTATTGGTTTGCAGGTCCACACTCATTAATAAGTGGCCGGACAACTTATAATGCGTTCGCATTTGGTTGGACCAAAATTAATGAAGTCCGGACAGCTTATGGCCATTTCCCATTTGGTTGGACCTAAACTTATACAAACAGGACAAATGGAGCACTATGGGCTGGACACCTACCTGGACACCTTATGGGGACACTTGTCAGCCTGTATGTGTACCCACCAAGCACCATAGGTGGCACTGGAGAAAGGCGCCTCCTTCAAGAGACCATTTGGGCTGTTTTATTCATAATTCAACACATTGGAGAGCTGATTGAAGCTTTGGGAGTTGCTACAGGGCTGGTTGCTTGCTTCCCGGACTCACACAAGCTTGGATAATGATCCCCACACTCTTCTTAAGGGCTGGTTGGTAAATTTCAGACCTGTATTTTCTGGTTATTGCGAGTATTGGGCTGGTTACAGGTGTCCAAAGTCAACTTGGACAATACAGGACAGCTCTAGGGACCTCCACAGGGCTGTAGGACCCTTTACAGGTGGATTTCTCGCGATGGAAAGTTGCTGTTTTGGACTGGTTATTGCATAAAATAGGCCGGACAGCAATGGAATATGTGAGCATGGATGTGTCTCAAGGATTCCTCGTGTAACAGGTGTTTAGGGCAAGCATTGGGAACACTTGCTCGCGGAGAACACAGGTTTCTGGATCAGTTTCTCGCGTGGAAACAGGGCCTAAAGATCCATTTACATCCTGTGCAGGGCGGAGTACCTGTGAGGATTGTGATACTCTTGTGCAGGGCGGATGTACCTGTGAAGAGGCTTGTGCAGGGCGGATGTACCTGTGTGTAGGGCGGATGTACCTACAGATTCTCTTGTTTGAGATGTATTCATACATGATGTATTTGGAAGAATCAGGTGCAGGCTGGTGGTGAATCCCCAGGCACCCATAATCTTGTACTTTGCAGACTCTTTTGGTAATATAACCTAAGGGGGGGGGGGTCAGCCTATCATCGGCCCCTTTATGTGGTGTACTGTCATTTTCAGCTTTGTGGTTGTAATGCTCAATTGTTAAGTGCTCAGAATCTTGTTCACATTTATACGATTCCAATACACGCGTCCGCCTCCCGTCACAGGCTAACTTTGCTGATGAGAGCTATGCATTAGGAGTTACATGCAGTTTGCCTGCTTCTTGTATGTCTTATCTCAGTTGGAGATTTTTACTTTGATAGTGGTGCTTCTAAGCACATCACTTCTTGCAGGGATCTATTTGCCACTTTGCAGGATTCACCTCCAAGTGGCATAGTTATGTGTCAATGATGCCTCTTACTCTATTAAAGGCATTGGCAATGTGGAGCTAACAGCGTGTAATGGAGACAATTTTACTCTTACTGACACTTTATATGTACCAGGCATTAAGAAGAATCTCATTTCTGTTTTAGCCCTTGCATTATCTGGGTTTAAGGTTTAGTTTTATGAACATTGTTGCTCAGTGTATGACAGAAGAGATTCAACTTCTCTTATGCTTTTTGGGACATTATGCAATGGCTTGTATAAGCTTGATATGTATGACATGAGTACTCATTCTCAAGATGCTATGGTTGCATCCACCTCCCGTGTCTTGAGTGACACTAAGTTATGGCATGCTTGGTTTGGTCAATTGAATTTTCCATCCCTTGTATACTTGCAAAAGCAAGGTATTGTGCACGAGCTTCCTCCTATGCAGGTTCCATTCAAGCATGTATGTGAGGGATGCATTCTTGGAAAGATGCACAAGAATTCCTTTCCTAAAGATGGTACTATGAGGGCTTTCTATCCATTACAGCTCATTCATAGTGATCTTTGTGGTCCCATGAGGGCTCCATCCTTTGGAGGTGACTTGTACTTCATCACGTTCATTGATGACTACACTCGGTTTTGTTGAGTGTATGGTTTGAAAGTGAAGTTAGGTGCTTTTGCAGTTTTCAAAGACTTTCACCCCATGGCTGAAAAACCGTTGCCCCATTAAAGCCTTGAAATCTATGACTGCCTATGAGGCATGGAATGGTAGGATTCCAGTGGTGACTCATATGAGAGACTTTGGGTGTTTGGCATATGTGCATGTGCCCACACAACAAAGACATAAGCTTGATGCAAAGGCAATCAAATGCATTTTCATTGGTTATAGTACTGAGAGTAAGGGATACAGACTCTATGTGCCTAATTCAGGCAAGATCATTGTGTCAAGAGATGTTATCTTTGATGAATATGCATTTCAACCACTCCTCTCATGTACAAGACAGCCATCTATTGGGCCGGAAGATGTGTTTGATACTTTGTTGCCTTTATTCAATTCAAATGTGGATAATGTAGAGCCAGTTTCGGCTCATTTACAGCCACCTATGCTTGTTGAAAATCAGCAGCTGAACTTGCCCCAAATTGATCCTGACATTCCTCAGATTGATAAGGATTCCTTGGGTGATGCAGCGACAGAGGAAGATGCAGATACTAGGAAGTCAAAAGCTGTTCCTAGATGGCTGGTTGAGACTTTGCGTGATAGCAAACAGTCTACATTTATGTACACGTGCTGCTTCTTGCCATGCATCTTCACATTATGTGGATACAGCTCTCAAGAGTTTCTCCAAATAATGATCTTTGTATTCGATTCCATACTTCTTTCCCACTTCATGCAAACAAGAAATTTCATTCTTGCAATACTCCACCTCAGACTGAAGATAACTTTGCTAAGGTCGTTGTATTGATAGGAATCCATGAAGAGTTGCTTGCTGTTTTTATGCAGAAATCAGCCCAAAAACCCTAATTCTATGCTTCTACATGCATGCTAGACTCCCTAGAATCATACTAGGCTGAAATCTAGACTTTCTAGCACTATGCTATGCTGAAATTGGGTAAAAAACTGATGCAAAAACGCAGATTTACCGCAAAAACGCAAACTCCAATTTTGCATGCAAACCCTAAAACGCAAACTCTAATTCAGCATACACAACTCCTACCTAGGATAGACCTAGATGCTCTGATACCAATGTAATATGACTACTATGCGGAAGCGTGCTTAAATGATGATTAACGCAAAGCAATAAAGATTAACGCTAATCACATGCTCGTGACATAGAGTAGAGAGAAGGAGAAGAGAGAGACTCTTTACCTAACCTACTCCCACTATATATTACTGAATGAATGAGTAATTACAATGATTGTCATAGATCCAATGTAGATCTAGACTATGAATGCTGTGAATGAACTTATGCTTACTGTTCTCCACTGTGCATTAATATGCTTACTGTTCTCCATTGTGCGCTAATGGAAAACACTGATTTGGAGATGTACTTGGCTAATCCAAACTGTTAGACTGCATGTCCTTGGTCTTGGCTCTGCGATCTCTGTCTCTGAATGATTATGAATGATCCATGACTTGCCTTTATATAGGAAAGTGATAGCAAGTCGTAATCAGGTCGGTTTTCACTTTTCAGGCCATAAAAAGTCATCAAAAATGTCATAAAATGTGTTGATATTGTGTCCATAATATGTCCCAACCATTGGTACATGTCCTGGGCATCTCCGAGCACCTATAGGGCCACCAAATTGGCTCCAAACCGCCCATATACGACCTCTAACTTTGCCCTTAAGGCGGCTGTAAGGAATAGTCATGTCTACGTGGCACCGGATTAACGTGTGCACGTGACATCTACAATGGAGTCATGTGGTGGATGGGGATCATGCACGTCATCACCTTCACCATCGAGTCGGAATGTTGCTCCATCCACGACGCCGACACCCTCCATCTCCACGGCTTCTTAACCATTACGTGGCCCACGGCGACAATCTACACTTGGGGAGAATTGGAACCCCAAGTTGAAGGAGGAGGTGGATATGGCGGTGGCCCGCTTCTTCTTCCACGACCACATTGCCTTTCAAGCGGCTAGGTAATTGCCAATTCATCATTCATGTTTTCATCATCCTAGTCTCCTTCTCA
Organism: Cibotium barometz; assembly: GCF_041138505.1. NCBI lineage: Eukaryota > Viridiplantae > Streptophyta > Polypodiopsida > Cyatheales > Cibotiaceae > Cibotium > Cibotium barometz. The sequence continues at coordinate 10,015,270 of NC_141062.1, forward strand.
TTAGTAAATTGCTTTCTTGAATAGGTCGGAATACTTCAAGGTCATGGTTAAGAAGATTGGGGAGTATGGCTCAACCTATACGTCCCCCTCATCCGAGAGCTTGCACACTACATTGCTCGAGAAGGAGAAGCGCATTGTAGAGCAAGCGGCCGACAACACAAAGCGACAGTGGGAGAGGAACGGAGTCTCCCTCATTGTGGATGGATGGAGTGACACGCGCAAGAGGAGTATTCATGGCGTGGTTGCATATTCCCGCGGAGAGATGTACTTCATCTCATCTCATGATGCATCTGGCACCGTGAAGAGTGCGGATGTGCTTGCGGTAGAGTGGGCTTCCACCATGGAGATCATTGGCCCCCGAGCATGTAGTGGGCTTTGTTGCGGATGGGGAGCCTTCCAATAGGGCGGCGGGAGCTATCCTCCAAGGTATGTATGGACATGTCACGGTGTCCTTTTGTATGGCTCATTGCCTAAACAACCTCCTCAAGGACATAGGGGCACTGCCATGGATCAACCCGCTCATTGAGGAGGCCAACACCATGGTCTCCTTTGTCCTCAACCACCAAAGACTTCGGCATGAGTTCAACAAGAGGTCCTCTCTCTCTCCTCAAATATTCCGACACTCGGTTTGCCTAAAACATCCTCATGCTGGGCCGGTTGAAGGATTGTAGGGGTGCTTTGAGGGGGCTTTTTCTTAGCGACGAGTTGGTCCACATGCAACAATCCCGTACAAACACTGGCCAAGAGTGTAGATTACGGGCGGATGACGCCTCTTGGTGGGAGCGTGTGAAGACCACGGATGCTATGGTGAGGCCCATAGTCTACCTATTGCGGATTGTAGACGCTATGCAACCATGCATAGGCAAGGTCTACGAGGCCATGGATCGCATGATAGAGAAGTTGAAAGACTTCGTACGTGACAAAGACAGATACGAGGAGATCCATGCCTTGTGTCTAGGAAGGTGGAATTCCTACTACTCTCCATTGCATGCAGCTGCTTATGTGGTGGACCCAAAATTCCAAGGCAACAAGCAGGAGAGCGACCGAGAGGTGAGCGCTGGATGGAGGATCATCTTGGACCATCTTGTGATTGATGCATCGGTTAGGTGCAAGATCAAGGACCAGCTTTCCATGTACCGGTCATTTCATAACTCCTATGGTTGTCATGATGCACAGATCGACCGCTCCAAAGTTGGTGCTGCTCTATGGTGGGAGGACTTTGGATGGACCAGAGCTACAGCAGCTTGCCATCCGCATACTTAGCCAGGCCGTCAGCTCCTCTTGCTTGGAGCAACTTTGGAGTACCTACAGCCACATTGCCTCTAGGAAGTGGAACCGACTCATGGTAGAGCGTGCCAATGACCTTGTCTTCGTCAGCGTAAACTTGTGAATGCTTTGCAAGAGCATGACCAAGAAGGCAGATCCCTTCACCGAGTGGCAGATGAGTCAACAAGAAGGGTAACAAGAGGATGAGATGCAGGAGTAGCATGCCAGTGAGGATGAGAGTGAGGATGAGTTTAATGCTCCTTTGGCACAAGCTACCCACCATGACCATGAGGCGAGCACTTCACGTGGATGATCATTCATGGTTCATGATTCATGGGCCTTACTACTTCGCTCTAGCCTCTAGCCTCTAGGCTTTAGCACTTTTTGTCATTGACTCATTTGAGTCCGTCCATGTATTCTTTCTCCTTAAGGCTTAGTCCTGACTCATTTTGTATCTACTTAATTATTAATACAATCAACCGTCAACGCCTTCACTCTTTGATTGGCGTATTTTGTTAATACGACTCAAAAGCTTACCATTTTAGTGTAAATTTGTGCTCATTTTGATGTACTTCAAAGTAGAATAAGTGTAGAGTAGAAAAACTTTAAAAAAAAAGTATTTTTTGAGTGCCGTTCCCTCCCCCGTCCCCGTTCCCTACTTATGGCCGTCCCCCGTCCCCGTCCCTGTCCTTGTCCCTGTCCCTGTCCCCCATCCCTTGTGACTATGACCTCGCCCTAGGCTTTTATGTGCTCATTGTACTTTGTACCTCATCATTATTAGTCAGTACGTTTCCAGCAGCTCTATCTCTTCACGTTTCCTTGTTCAAGTTCTCTGCGTGTGTGTGTGTTTGTGTACAGGCAAGCTCCCCCAACCCCAACAAGATGCGCACCCTACCATGAGGTCGGAGGGAGATTTCATTGTCTTTTTCAGCACTTCTCTTGGGTAATGCAGTATTGAGGATCATAGATGTTTGGGCTTGTATTTACTGGAGCTTCGTCACCCCATGGAGAGGTCATGTTTAGGCAGCCCTCTGAGAGCGCTAGCCAATGAGACCCTTCCTAGACCTCCATTACATATTGCCACCCAAACACATGATCCTTCAGTTCCACACACCCACAGGGATCACCAGAGAGAGCGCTAGATCTATTATGAGGGCTAGATGTCCATGACCCCAAGCATCCGGACCTTCTACCCATCAAGCTGCAGAGCCAGGACATTCTTCGACGACATGGAGAGCTCCCATCCCAGGTGAGAGAGATTTCTACAGCCCTACGATTTGTTTTGGATTTGGATGGCATCATTAGCTGAGTCTTGCAGCTTGCTATACTATCTCCTGTTCATCCCCAAATATTGACATATTCCCCAAATATTGACATATTGTATCAACCATCTGGCTCTCAGCACTGTAAGCTAGTGTTTTTTTTTCAGTATTTCTCATGACTCAGTATCATGGTTCCATTGTACTTTTTTTAAATCTCATAGAACCTCGAGGTCTTTTGAAGACGTTATTATATCTTTCTTTTTTTCACAGGAACGCCTGCTCTTTTAGTTAGGAAGTGTTCACTGAGACCATAATACATTTTTTGGTTAGCAAGACTACATTGCATGGTGATCAAGTCTTTGGAAACTGGGAACTTCAAGTCTTTTTAAAGTTTCTGCAAGTCCCTTTTTATCTCTGACGTCAAAGTATTTAAGATCAGACCAGTAACTTACATACCTACGAGGCTTATGTAGCTAACACCATAGACACACTTTCTTCACATTTCAAGGATTACTAGGATTTTCATGGTCCTATCATCATTGGCAGACAGTGCTGATTGCTGCAACGTTGTCGTGAGAATATCAAAATAGTGCATTGGAAGCTCAAACAAGAAAACTTGGCAAGACTCAACATGCATGTTGACAGACTCAACAGACTTTTGTTCAGCCGAGTGTTCTGAAAGTTTTCCTTTTTGTTTGGTTTGATTGGCAGTCAATATGCTTTTGCTTACAAGTTATGGCACACAATGTATTTCACAGAATCTGGCAAACAGGAAAAAACCCAGTTCTGGAGAGGGTACTAGTATTGACCGCATTCGCATGTCAATGACAGCGTAAGGGCTTTATGACAAAGTCTGTCTACCATTTAATGACTTAGTGAAATCTACATATTATTAAAGTTAAAAGGTTCTCATTTGTTGCATGGTTTTCTCAGAACATTGAAGAAAAAGCTGAAGGAGCTAATGGGTGAATTTCAGGTCAGTTGACAACACTCCCATGTGCTGGTATTGTGTTTTATGCTTGTATCTGGTTTTAATAGGCTTTGCTTTCTCATTTTCATTTCTATCACTATGTTTTCTTTGAAGTTTGCTTTGGACTAAAATTATATGTACACTTATGACATAACAGACTTTGAGGCAGAAGATCCAGGATGAGTATAGAGAGGTGGTTGAAAGGCGTGCTTTTACAGGTATGCTTTGATTTTGGGTTGAAATGTAATGACTTTGCTTCTGTTTAGAGCTAAGTGACTGCTTTATTGTCTTTTGACAATGCTGATTGTGTTTTCATCTGCAGTCACTGGGAAGAAGCTTGATGAAGAGGTTGATTTCTTTACCTTCCAGAAGCACAAGCAAAAAGTCTTCGTCGCTCAAATGCATTTCGGCTACTGTTTCTATGTTTGCCTTGGTTTTGCTCGTTGTACTTGGAACATTGTAATCTTGGTTTCTTGCTTTTAACCGTTTATTTCATTTGTTTTCATAGACCATAGACCGCTTGATAGAAACAGGAGACAGCGAGCAGATTTTTCAAAAGGCTATCCAGGAGCAAGGACGTGGGCAGGTGCCATGGCTGTTCTTCTGTTTAATGTCCTTACGGCTGTCCTTGCTATGTCCTCAAAGATCTATCTGTCTCTCTGTGTTAATACATAGATCACTTTGCAGATATTAGATACCTTGGCAGAGATACAGGAGCGGCATGATGCTGTAAAAGACATTGAGAAAAAGCTTCTCGATTTACATCAGGTTCTCCCTGTTACATGTGTATGAATTAATGTGAATGCAAGGAATTTAGTTATGAAGAGTATGAACTTGTTCCTTACTCTATGTGAGTGCTTTCCATTACCAATAGCATCTCTATACAATGAGAATACTTCTGACCTTGTAAGTTTTGAGATAAGTTAAACCAAGAAACTGTGGTTTAGTTCGAAAAGCATTTATTTTGACGGACTTTACCAGAGCCATAATCTGCAGAAGAAAGTAGTATCTTTACATAGAATCTTGTTTGGCTGGACAGATATTCTTGGATATGGCTGTGTTGGTGGAGGCACAAGGTGAGATGCTGGACAACATTGAAACTCAGGTAACGTCGCCCTCAATTATAATGCACACTATGTGATCAGTACTGATTAGACTAATATGGTTTTTTGAATGTGTAAGTCAGTGTTGGCTGTCATATTATGATTATGGTAAACACTGGCCAGGTTGTTTAGGGCACTGGATAACCTTTGCCTGGTATGTTTGTGCAGGTCACAAACGCTGTGGAACATGTGCAGGCTGGAACGACAGCGCTGCGAAGGGCAAAATCACTGCAACGGAACTCCAGGAAATGGATGTGCATTGCCATCATAATTCTGCTGATAATTATTGCAATCATTGTCGTTGCAGTTTTTCAGCCTTGGAAGACTAAGCAGGCCTGAGGTTTCAAAGTCGTTGATAGATAGGAACACTTCTCTTCTATTCATTCTTGATGCTCAGCTTTAACATATACAAGAGTTTCGATGTGTGTTGCTTGTAAGCTCCTGTCAAGGCTTGTAAGATGATAACCATCGAAGCTTAGGTATTTGTCCATCTAAGATATGAGCTACTTGTGATAGAGGATGCACAATTATTGTGTGTGGGGGTATGATTTCTAGTTTTTGATTCTTTGTGGGCACGTGTAGATACCTGACACTTGTCTCACAGCATATTGTCAGGACTGTGCTCTCCATGTCTTGTACAATTTAGTGGTTCAGTTTCAGTCCAAGAGCTTTCAACTACTGCTTTACAGGGGAGATAAATTAATTCTCAGTCTATCCCTTTGATGTGGTGGCTGTCTTTTACATCTATTTTTTATGCCTTGAATTCCACAAAAATGTAGTATGGTTAGATTTGATTTATAGTAAGAGAAATATGCAAAAGGCTATAACGTACATTCTTGTTGACCAAAACAAGGCCCAAAAGCGAGGTAAGGCCTATTTCATATTTTTTTAAAGCCCTTAAATTAAAATCAATCTTACATGAGTCAGGGGCTCTCATTTACTTTGAAACTTAGAGGATTTAGGGTCGTGATGAGTTGTTTCATAACCGAAATTTTCTTCTCGTGTAGCTCTTTGTTGGCAGAGTAGTGACCTCTATTTCAAGAATGCTTTCGTGCTACTAACATCCTCAATTTGAGTTCGAAGGATTCATGCTAAGTGTGGTTGTAGTTTTTCTAGATCTTTTTAATGGACTAAAATATGGAGTCTCTAATAGCATTTTTAGGATGGTACTTGGATAGGACAAGATGCATGGACTCTTGTTGGAAGTAATATTACAATTGCAGAGTTACATTTGCACTTATATAGTTCTTGGTTCAATTTTAGGGAGCTGCAAGCCTTGTTGGATAAGCTTCCAATCGTGTCTATGATTGTGAAGTATCCATTCGAATCTTATCTCGCTTGCCTCGGAGGTGATTGAATTGGAAGGTAGTTTGGGTTTCTCTTTCCGATGTATGTGATTAATTAGTGTTTACACTATTCAAATGGGAATCGAACTCCAGACCTCAAAAACGACTTGGAGGTTGGTAACCTAACATGACATAAAAAATTTAGGAGTTACAAGATTAAATTTTGCCATGTGATTATTTCGCCAATGCAAATTTCCTCAAAGGCATGTAACATACATTACTAAAGGATGGAGAAAAAGTATTGGAAGTAAAAAGGTCTTAATAACTTCCTCTCGACAAATGAAGGGGCACCATATAACCCTTACCCACTTGCACTTCCTATGAGCATTTTAGTGTCCACGAAAAATCTAGATGCTACGCTACCATTTTTTTTCAACTCATTATTATCATGGTAAATAAACATTGGTGAAGTTGGATGTACTAAGAATCTTTTGAGTCCCAATTAAAATCAATAAATATGTACAAAACATATTTAGTAAGAGGGGTAAAAGATATAGACCTTCCAAATCTACATTTTCATAAATTTAGTAGTCACCTCTACCAAATTTTGACCTGCATAGAAATACTGCCTTAGTTGACGGACACCCAGTTCTTCACTAGTGAATAATGGTCTCTCCTTGGTTGGATTGAGAGACAAAACATCATCAACTGAATAGAAGGATTTCTTCTCTGCAAAATAACGCAGGTCTTCTACTTGCAAGCTATGAAATATTTGTAGGTATGACATGTCAACAAGAGGCATGCAATATTATGCCTTTTTTTCCCCCTCTGAAGTATCAAGTTGACAGTCTATTGTATTTATTCAAACAAATGCTAAACATTCCATAACATATCCACGGTAAGAGAATCATAATCTCATTGGCTATGTTATGATAAAGATTTGTTGTAAGCTCGATAAACATGCATTTGATATGTGATATGATTTGGTTAACTTAATTCTACAATTAATTTGGTATCCCCTCCAATTCTCTTTGCGGCTAGACATCTAATGACCAGGGAAAATTATGGATATCTATTGGGGACGGAAAACTGAATGACATCCCAACTGAAAACATGAGACCTTTCAACTCTTATCTTATTATGGTCCCAACCATGCGCAAGTAACCTTTGGCGGGAGGAAAGCCCCGGAGAGAGGGCTCACACCACTTGCCTACCTTTTAGGAATCGGGAAGAACTTGGCCAATGCCACGTAGAAGGAAAAGAGCCTATGCATTTATCATGCCCTTCGAAACAGAATAATGAAAAGGCACGCAAGTTTTACCTGACTACACTCAAAAGCAAGTCAACACAAAAAAAGGGAGCTCATTTAAAATTATTTGGAGCGGCCAACCAGCAAGGGAAGAAAGCATTTGAGTGAGTTTTGGTTTAGAGAGAGATGGAATGAAATGAGAATATGATATCATTTGTGGAATGCAAAAAAGTAGAGAAGGTTTTTGTTAGTTTGGTTATATAAGAAACGCTACATTTGAGACAATGCTATGCTCTGACCTGCGCCCTTATATATCTCTGGTGATTTTTTTATAAGTATTTGAATTCTTTTGTAATTCTTTTATTAAGAAGACTATAAGATTCTTTTCTTGACAAAAAGCTTTATGTCATTCATTTTTTATTCATAAACTGCTACCCTCCCACCTATACATTGGTATATAATTAAAAGTTTTTCATATTTTTAGTATTTGAATTTATTTTTAATTTATAAATGAATGAATTCATATTGTATTTAAATAAAAGTTAAAACATCTTAAAACATTAATTTATGTTATTTTAAAAAATAGAGATAAATTTAATGTTTATCCATATGCTCCCATCTGCATAATGATGGTCTATAAATGATGTATTTTTTATAATTTGAATCAAATTTTAATTCATAAATGAGTAAATGTATATAGTTTTTGTGTTTTTGTATTTGAATAAAAGTTAAATATCTTCAAACATTCATTTATGTTGTTTTAAAAAAAGAGAGATAAATTTATGTATGAGAGAGAGAGAGAAAGAAAGAAAGTTATATTAAAGGTCTTCAAAAGACCCAGTGGATCTATGAGACCAAAAGTGATACAATAGTGTCCATGTAATATCATGGTACAAAAGAAAACAAAGACTAGAGCTATGAGCTGAGAATGTCAAATCCGAGCCATATGATACAAAGTGGGACCATCCTCATACAACCCAAACTCCCTGGACCTTGCCAACAACACAAACAGCAGCAGCAGCTTGAGGAGATCTTGGAGAGGCACAAATCCACCTTCCCACACCCGACGGATATGTAGAGCCTCCTACTACAGGCTAACCCTATGCTCGATATCCTTGATGGCCCCCTCCCCCTACCGAGGGGTTAGCTCCATAAGTCTGTAGTGCCGTGCCTCAGTCTAGAGTCACACAAGAGTGGGGTCTGGCAGGGGGTCGAGCACTCAAGAATGTGTGGCTCGGTGAGGCTGTGGGTATGTCATCCATAGCCGGTGGGGCATCCTCTCGTGGTGGTCGGAAGAACTGGGTGATGGTTGCCTGGGGCCAGGGTGGGTGTCTCCCATGGGGTCTCGACTCCCTAATCAGTGAGTCTCTGTGGTGCGTGAAGCTCTAGTAAGAAGAGGCCCAAGTAGCACTGATTTGTGTAATCCATGATCCTAGATAAGGGTCCAAACCCCTCTCTGAAGAGATAGTGGAACCTCCCTTGAATCTCATAATATACGGTGCACCTGCATATGAAATGCTCCTCCAACTCAACCGCCTGCTGGCACATAGTGCATATCCTCTCCTCATGAGGTATCTACATGGCTCTCCCTGTCTCTATCCTCACGAAGTGCGGTGACACCCGCAACAACTGGCTCACTGCAATGCGCATGGATGGCATGTGACATGTATATGTCAAGATATCTGGCCCTCAGTATGAAACCATCCTCTATAAGCCTTATGAAAGTATCCATGTAGTATTGTCGTTTGTGTGAGAGTGGCTCATGTACTGTGATCCAGGTATCCTATATGTATAGTCCCAATAAATCATATCTGATCACTCAGTTCCTACGATCCATCCTGAATCCCTGACTCGTGAACCAGATGCATACTTGACCATACCATGACTCGTGCCCATCTATTGCTAGTAGCTGCTGGGAGGAGTACTGTAGGGTGAGCCTCGCGAGTCTCCAGGGGGGCATGGCGCTGATCTTGTGAATGTATTTGACTGTCTGGAAGAGTGCCTCTACTACCATGGGTGCTGCAACAAACTCTGCTATGATAATATCATGTGGGACAGATGGTTTGCTGCGTATCATTCGGGAGAGCATCATGACCTGAGGAATCTCTATCCTTGGCCATTTGGCCACTGTAGATCAAGTGCCCAGAAGGGTGCTCCATACATCAATGCCGGAGTGACCAAGGTGTCAAATAGCCAGATCTTGGTCCTCGGCTCCTGGAAGTGGGCTTTGAAGCACTATCTCTCCACTGGGCAGCCCATGTAGGTGGAACTTAGTTGAGATGTGAAAAAAGGGGATGTGTTGAAGACCATAACCTTGGTTTTCCCAAGGTTTACAGTGAGATCCCGCTACGCACAAAAGTCCTGTAGCGTGTCAAGATGCCTTTGGAGAGCCTCTAGAGAATCTGTAATAAAGCACAATGTCATGACAGCATAAAGTAGTATGGCTACAAGGATGCCTGCTAGTGATACGCCTCCTCCCCCTCCTCTATCAAGGAAGGCCAAAATCTCATCGATGTAGAGGCCAAAGAGAGTGGGAGACAGTGTGACCACTCCTACAGGAGGCCTACAGATCGGAAGACAATATACACATATTTAGAACACTTAATTTAACTGTTATTAAACAATGGAAACAACATCAGCAACACAAATACTGGAAATACTGAAAATACAAATGACACCAACACTGGGGCCGGAAAGGGCCGGCCCCCCTATATACTTTTTGTATTTCTTGGAGTATTTATATTTGTACAATGTCACGGGCCTAATAGGCTAGATTTCTCCATAAGGGAGTGAAAACAACCAAATAGAACTGGTTTAAGTCGATGAAGAGGTGTTGGGCAGAGTAGCCCCAAATCACTCGCTCATTCCCACCTTCACTGGTAGACACCTGCCTTTACTGGTCTTCCGAGACCGTGCACCAACGGGCACGCCCGTACTAACGCAGGCCAAGGGTGCACCACGGAGGGAACGTGGCCTGGTTCTCCCCAATGAGCTTTGCTCCCAAATTTCCTGGTGAGTCTAACCTTCACTAGCTCTCAGAAGCTCTGAGAGCGCGGTTGACAACACCCCACAGGGAAATATACTAACCACACTAGGAAGAATTTTCTCAACATGGTCAGCATTTACATGCCATGCTCCTGCACCACACAACTTAAAGCATTTTCTAAATTTAAATTAGCAAATTTCAGATTTATACAAATGAGAAAAAGAATATGAGAGCACCTGGTATGGTGAGTACATATGCCTCAATGTCTTTATGCATGCTTGGTCAAAAGAACTATCTCTCAATCATGCGTGTAGTAGGCATGATACCTCTATGACCAGTATAAGGTGGAGCGTGACATTCCTCCATAACCTTTGGACGCATATCCTTCACCACACATAAGCAGTTATCCTTCATAAGATAACCCTCTTTGATCACATAAGAGGCATGTGAGTGACCAACCATCAAACTAGTCCATATATGGCGAAAATCAGCATCCTAATGATACAAATCTTGCATGGTAGATAAGTCCCCATGAGAGGCCACTAAAATTGCAGCCACATAAGGCCTCCTGGATAATGCATGTGCCACCACATTTTTCTTTGCCGGAGTATGTACAATCTGAAAATGAAACATGGAAAGAAAGTTTGCTATTCTCATCTGCTTCTCTGAAAGCTTTGTTTGAGATAGAAAGTATCTCAAGCTTTGATGATCTATCTTGACTACAAATTCAGCTCCAAGAAGATAATGTTTCCATATCTTGAAGGCATGAATTATAGCCAAGAGCTCTTTCTCATAGATATCCATATGAAGCTCAGCATCATGGAATCGACGACTCTCATATGCAACTGCATGACCTTCTTGATTTAGAACTTCCCCTATACAATCGCCACAAGCATCACATTCCACTATAAATGACCTTTGCAAGTCGGGAACAATCAATACGAGTCCACATATAATAGCATTCTTGAGTTGCAAGAAGGCATCTTGCTCCTTTGGAGTCCATTGAAAAGTGGCTTTCCTCTTTGTGAGATCATGTAGAGGGGTGGATATCATAGCAAAATGCCTTATGAAACGTCTATAATATGAACATAATCCTAGAAAACTACGTACTTGATGTACATTTTGCAACTCTAGCCAATTCTGAATGGTTTCTATCTTGGCAGGATCCATTCTTACACCATCCTTGGATACAATGTGACCCAAATAGTGTATCTCTAAAAGAAAGAACTCACTTTTCTTGGCATTAATGAAGAGTTTATGCTTCCGCAACTCTTCAAACACTGTGGCCAAATGAGTCCTATGCTCTTGCTCATTCTTGGAGAAAACCAAGATGTCATCAAAGAATACACCTGTGAATTTTTTATGGGGTCGGAATATCCTATCCAGCATGCGATTGAATGTGGCTGGGGCATTGGTGAGACCAAAAGGCTTATCCAAAATGTCATCAATACGCGGGATTGGAAATCTATTCTTGATGGTGGTGAGCTTATTTAGAGCTCTATAATCCACACACATGCGGAATGACCCATCTTTCTTTTGAACAAGAAGCACGGGAGAGCAATAAGGTGAGGAACTTAGCTAAATCAAACCTTTTTCCAAAAGCTCATTAACCTGCTTCATGATCTCTTCTTGTTGTGTGGCACTCACACGATATGCAGGTTTGTTAGGTGGAGAACTACCTAGCACAAGATCTATGCGATGATCCTCGGGTCTTTGAGGAGGTAGTTCACTGGCAATGCATCAACAAAACAATCTTTATATGCATGAAGAAAATTCAGCCTATCCTGAGTCAAAACATCCACATTTTGATGACTTGGTTCAATGCTATCATGAACAAAAACCAAGTACACAGAAAGACTTGGTGGTTCAATGCTATCATCACGAACAAAAACCAAGTACACAGAAAGATTCTTTTTCATTGCTTTATTAATCTAAATGTGAGATACAAGTGGGATAGAATCCCCTTCCTTGCCAGCATCAATAACATGCATGCGGCCTCTATGCATAAAGGAAATCCTATTTGTCTTGTACTCTTTGTGGGGCTCAAGCCTATGATGCCATGGCTTGCCAAGCAATATATCACATCCATTAAGTGGTGCAACTAAGAAATGCTCATGATCAAGGTAACCTTGGATATGTATGCGCAACTTCCCAACAATAAGTGATATGTATGCGCAACTTCCCAATAAGTGGGGTAACCTACACCTCTTTACCATCAAAGGCAGCTTTTGCTTCAATTTGAGGCCCCATGTCCTCAACCTCAATACCCAAGGTGGCTGCCATCATCTAAATAGAGATGAAGTTATCTGGTAGCACAATCATCAAACACATAAATAGAGCGGGCTGATCCTTGATTTGACCCCATGCTTTGCATACCATCCTCTCTTTTCCATCATACTTTGTGTTTCCCTGCACATCGGGAACTGCATGCACATTTGCCTTGGTTTGCTTGTCCTCATGCTTTGGTTTGTGGTTAGGGCATTGTCTAAACATATGCTCTTTGCTGCCACAAGAAAAGCATTTCCTCTCCTTTACATATTGCTCCCTTTGCTCTCGGGGGTTAAGCCAAATTTGTTCTTCTTTGGCCCATGATTCTTAGATGAGGTATTTTCAGCTTTACCTCCCTTCTGGACCTCCCGGAAGCTCTTTTAAGGTGGCTGTCCACATTTTTGCAGGTTTGGGATAGCCTTCTCTTTGCCCTTAGAACACCCTTGATCTTGCTTATTTTTTAGCACCCCCTTGATCTTGCTTATTTTTTAGCACCAATTGCTCCGTTAGCAAGAGAAGAGGCTATAAGATGTTGCAGAGTGTGTTTCGGCTGCAGTTCAATGCCCGAACGATAAGCTGGTTGCAATCCGGAGTGAAACTTCCTCTTTCTTTCATCCTCGGAGATTTGCATAAAGGGAGTTACCTCAAGCAACACTTTCCAAAACTTATTGACATACTGCTGCACACTTTCATTATCTTTTTGCTCGAGTCTATCCCACTTTTGGGTGAGAGTTTGCTCCGCATATTAGGAGGCAAGAATTGGGCATAAAATCTGTCCTTAAACTCTTTCCAAGTGCAAATGGGGTCTTTGGTGGTCTTTTCAGTGATCCACCAATGGGGGCAGTTGTCCCCTTCAAGAACATGCTTGCATGACGAATTTTGGACTTCTTAGTGAAGTGCTCATCACTAAAAGCAATATCAAACTGTGCCACAAAAGCTAGCACTTTAGAGGCATCATACTCTCCATGAAAGGCATCAAATTTCACGGACTTGTCCCCTGCCTTGAACTCCTTGAGCTTCTTGGGATGTGGTACATGTTCTTCTCTTTTTCTCTTCCCCTTATCTAACGGGGCAGCTCTCTCTGCATGAGCTTCATGGGCAATGATAGGTGTTCCACTAGCCAAAGTGACATGGGTCTTTGATTCTAGTGGCCCCAGTGCATGTGACCTCGCTAAAAGATGCCTTGTCTTGCCATGAGACAACTCAATAGGCAAGGTCTTTTGGCTTGCATGCCGACCACTGTCCCCATGATGTACATACCTAGAATCCAAATGGCCTTGAGCATGCATAAATCTGTTTCCTCTTGTGCCATGAGGAGTGGATGCATGGCGAGAGGTGACTGATACTTCTTCTTTATGCAAGTATGATCTCAACCTTTGAGAGGCTGGGTCTCCATGCTGCAAACGGGGTGGATTCTTAAACATAAGCTGTCCATCCTCTCCCTCTTTAAGGTCACCCTTGCGGATAAGATAAGAGAGTGCCAACTCCCTTATCTTTTTACCCACTTTTCGAGCCATAGACTCAAAAGTCATGTCCACCATAGCATCAGCTTTCTTGGCTTCTATGACACTTTGTACATGGGGGTCCTCATGCAAGAATTTCAGCTCTTTCTCTTTTGCCTGCAAGAGCCTCTTCATGTGCTTCAACTCAGCCCTCAATGCATTGGGCTCTTCCTAATGCATGTGTTCTTTACCACACGTGATGGTGGTCCCATGTATGCACTATCATAGGCAATCTCAAGAGGCTTATGCCTTCCATGCAATGCATCGAAATCCCGTGAAGCACTTGATTGGCCCCTCGAATTCGGCACTTCCAATGGGTTGCCCTGGCTATCCATTGAATTTAGTGTTCGTGCTTGCTTCCGATCTCAAAACTCCGTGTCTCCTCTTGAGAAAGAGAGACGACCGGGCTCTGCGACCGGGCTGACCGCTCCCTGCAGGAGGCCTATAGATTGGAAGACAACATACACATATTTAGAACACTTAATTTAACTGTTATTAAACAATGGAAACAACATCAGCAACACAAATACTGAAAATACAAATGACACCAGCACTGGGGCCGGCCCCCCCTATATACTTTTTGTATTTCTTGGAGTATTTATATTTGTATAGTGTCACGGGCCTAATAGGCTAGATTTCTCCACAAGGGAGTGAAAACAACCAAATAGAACTGGTTCAAGTCGATGAAGAGGTGTTGGGCAGAGTAGCCCCAAATCACTCGCTCATTCCCACCTTCACTGGGTGGACACCTGCCTTTCACTGGTCTTCCGGGATCGTGCACCAACAGGCACGCCCGTACTAACGTAGGCCAAGGGTGCACTGCGGAGGGACCGTGGCCTGGTTCTCCCCAATGAGCTTTGCTCCCAAATTTTGTGGTGAGTCTAACCTTCACTGGCTCTCAGAAGCTCTGAGAGCACAGTTAACAACACCACACAGAGAAATATACTAACCACACCAGGAAGAATTTCCTGAACATGGTCAGCATTTACATGCCTCCTGCACCACACAACTTAAAGCATTTTTTGAATTTAAATTAGCAAATTTTAGATTTATACAAATGAGAAAAAGAATATGAGAGCACCTGGTACGGTGAGTACAATCCAGATACAACCGGTACAATTTGTAGTAGCAGGTATAATCAAGCACATTAGGTACTTCACACGTGTGCAGGTACTTCACACGTGTGCAGGTACAAGCAACCATGTATTATGTAGGTACTTGTACTTGTAGTAAGTACAGTAGGTACACAAGGCAGCCAATAGGTACAGTAGGTACACCAAGGACAGCCAGCAGGTACAATAGGTACACCAGGGGGGGCTGGTGTGCAGGCAAGTACAACAGGTACTACATGGTTGGTACAGGTGGGTACAACAGGTACTGCAGGTTCAGTAGTAGGCAGCCAACATATGGGTACAACAAGTACTGTAGGGCTGGTACAAGCATGTACAGTAGGTACTGCAGGTTCAGCAGCCAACAGGCGGGTACATCAGGTACTGCAGGGCTAGTGTACAAGCGTGTACAGCAGGTACTGTAGGTTCAGCCGCCAATAGGCGGGTACATCAGGTACTGCAGGGCTGGTACAAGCAGGTACTGTAGGTTCAGTAGCCAATAGGCGGGTACATCAGGTACTGCAGGGCTGGTACAAGCATGTACTGTAGGTACTACAGGTTCAGCAGCAGCCAACAGGCGGGCACAGCAGGTGGGTACCATAGTAAAATTCGGGTGTGGGCAACCTCAGGCGGATACAGGCGATGGGGAAGTAGGCTGAAGGCGATGGAGAGAAAGAAACCACCAACCCACCACGTGGAGAATTTTCAATAATGTTCCATGCAAAAGCCTTATCAAAGGTTATAAAACCTTAGATTCAATTTAATACTATGGGCACCATCAAAAGGAAATGTCCAGCCCTTTTTTAAATGTGTGTGACACATTAGCTTATACACATTAAAGTTAACCATAGCTTATGGATTTTACATTTTAAAAGGGGCAAAATGACAATACTTACCACCTGTTCACACGCCACACCACCAAGTTAGCAAACAGCATTCCATGGTACACTGGTGGGGGCATCCCCGTCCAGTGTACTGGCATGTGGCATGGCATAACAAGCAGACACACGCAAACAAGTCATGCAAAAACAAATTTATGCATGCAGGCATAAATGCATGTGCACAAATAGTGGACGAAATCTCCCTTTCATGAAACTTGTACAAGAGGTTCTTGTCGAGCACAAAACTGGCGCGACAAATATAAATAAATATGTCCTGGTCCTTCTATGGAGTGACAGTCCCATAGGTAAGACACCATCCTGGCTATACACGGGTGGCACCAACAACAGGCTCCCATCCATACAGCACGAAGCAAATCACACACGGGTGACACGAAACTGGTTCCCGTCCATGTGACGCAGCACTGGTTGCACATGGGTGGCACTGATGATCTGGCTCCCGTCCATGTGACACCATAAAACTGGCCCTTTCACATGGGACACTGGCCTGACCCCATGTGAACATGGCACAAATCTGACCGCTCTATGGAGTGACAGTCCCATAGAAGTGGCTCCAGAAATGGAGATGGACCAACTGGTGACAGACAGTGGGCATCCTTGCTTCACTCCATTGGTACTGGAGATCTCCTCTGATAATTCTCCTGGGCATCTCACCCGCCCTATGACCAACTCATATAATGCCATGAACCCCCCAAATCCTGGAGTCTCTGCGTAGTAGTCTGGCTCAAGGCACTATCAAATGCTTTGCAGAAATCCACAAAGCAACAGTAAACTCGTTGGTGTCTGGCTCAGAGGGTGAAGATGTGATCCAAAGTAGAGAATGACCTGTGGAAGCCTGCCTGCCCTGATGCTCTGTGCCCATGTCTCTCTGGTATTGTGTTGAGCTTAAGCTCAAGTACTGACCCATAAAGTTTGGCCAATCATAATAGTCATGTAGTTGTTGGGGTGCATGGGATCTCCTGCTTTATGAATGGTTGTTGGGGTGCATGGGATCTCCTGCTTTATGAATGGTTGTTGCGAGAGTCTCCCCCACATGGGAGATGTGCTTTTCTAAGAGGCCCTTGTGGAAATGTGATCGTTTTTTAGTCTCTGGATGGCTCGGGATACCATGTTGGATGTGAAGAAGGTGGATGTGATGGGACGTGGATGTGATGGTGGTGGGATTGGGGGGGGCTAATCTGGTACTTCATATAGGGATCATGCATATATGTGCCATATGGATGGATATGTGATGGGTGTGGGTGGGTGTTTCTCTTAGATTTTTTTCTAGCCGTCAGTATAGTTCACACCTTTGAGAAATCAGTATAAGTCCTTGTATTAGCCCTTAAGAGGTGCTCGTTTCTTACGTCTGGTTGTGTATTGGTTAATACTTTGAGCATCTTGCTCTTGGATTTGGCTAGTTGCAACCTCACATAAGAGACGCTCATGTGTTGTGTGGCATTCCTCGTCACAATCATTCTGGCGCATGGTGCTGGTGGTAGGTTTGGTGGTAGATCTGTTGGTGGTTGATGGGAAAGCGGCTATGGCAGAGTTATGTAAGATTGTGGTTAGTTAAGAGGTGAGGTCAGCTAGTGGGAGATTAGGGTCTACATATGTTAGATGTTGGTAGAGATGGTCAGAGTAAGTGGAGTCCCCATCATGGTGGAAGTGAATCTGGGTATAGTGGTGGGAGATAGGTGTGGTGGTGGTGAGGATGGTTCGGAAAAGTTGAGGTTGAAGGAGAGAGAAGAATGGTCGGCTCCAAGTGGGCGGGTGGGAATGGTGAAGGTATGTATGGATGTGGCTAAAGCTAGAGATCCCATCAGGTAATCCAGTGTACTCGAGCCTCCACCATGTGGGAAGCATGTGAGAGCTCCGCAAGAAGGCCAACGGGACATCCCGTTGAAGATGGCTAAGCCATGTGTGGTCTCTAGCAAGAGGAACTCTTTCCTTGATGTTGTAATGTCCCCTCTATCTTGTGATGCTCGTTGAATGCCAATCTCCTCTGAGTATATCTCCTGCATGGTCAGCTCCTCCTGGTCATATACAGATGCCTACTTGCTCCGAGTCCTGGCGTTGAAGTCCCCTAAAAGGAGAACTTTGCCCAAGCATGAGAACTCAATGATGTCTGCATGGAGGGGATAAAACTGCTCTCCCTCCTCTCCAGAATAGCATATGGGGACTTCCTAGTGGGAAGTAACATACTGCAATGTGTATACATCTCTCCAATGTGACATGTAACCTCACCCACATAAAGCATGCCTCTACATCCTTTTTGCGGACTATGGTGATCATGGGCTGTAGATGTGTCCTAAATAGTACCACCACTCCACCAGACCCGTTCACCCCACCACGTGTGTCTCCTCTCAGAAGACAAATGCCCACTCATAGCCTGAAATGCGTGGTGGTCCCACAGACCTCATGTCCCTATTTGGGACACTGCTCTGTGAGATGATGACTCGCCCATCCCTGTATACTACCCACTTCCCCGCCTTGGGGGCCTTGTGCAGCTTAGGCATGGTTGCTTGTCTATGCTATACCTGGGTTTTGGTGAGATCATCCCCTAGATATATCATCCGTGTGTCCATAAGGCATCTTGGCTAGCAAGGTCCAAGAATTTCAAGATGAGGGGGCGCTCCCGTGAGGTGTCTCGTCCCAAACGCCACGTGTTCACATATGGGGTCCCTTCTACTACTTTGAGTTTCTTGCATAGGGCTAGAGCACCAGCCTTGGGAGATTCTCCTCCTTTAGGGCTATCACCCTCACAAGAATACCACAGACCTTCCTCCTCTTCTCCTCTTTCAGCGTATCATGTATGATAGGCATGGGTGTGGGGTGTTTTCTCACCACTTCTATCCATTCTTTCTCTACTTCTTGCTTAACCATTGTGGCTCACCCTTTCTCCATCTCCTTATTTGTGGCTAGTAAACCTTCCTGCAATTTGTTTTTAAGGCTTTCAATCTCCGAGGCAAGGGAGGAATTAATTTCCCCTTCCTGTTTCTTCTATTCTTTATATACATGTAGCTCCTCCTTGAGGTCTTCAACCTGTGCCTTCCACTTTTCCACTTTGGTCGAATGGGCTTCCTTGAGCTCTCTAATTTCCCTATTCTGTGTATCTTCCTAGCATATCAGGACGTCTTTGATAACTTTCAGCCCATATTTTTCCCATCCGCCCAAGGGGTGCTTCTCTGGCTCCCCCGAGCTTGTGAGCAAGTGTTTCTCCATCCGATCAATGATTACAACATTGAGTTCTAGGGATCTCTTCATCTTGGTGCAAGTGAAAGAGAGAGAAGATTATGTTGCTGCCTCCTTGGGTGCCTGAGAAGAAAATTATGTTGTTGCCTTGGGGACTTGATGAAGGATAAGGGAGGCTGAAGGAGCTAGGTGTGCGCAATGCAACTCACAGGCACATGCTGGCAAAGGGGGCACGGGAAGGAGGCATGCACAGGCGCACAGATAGGGAAGTGCGAGCAGGGAGGGAACAGGTCGGGGGCAGAGGGGGTGTGGATAGCGAAGCGTGAGCAGGGAGGACGCGCGTAGTGAAACAGCCAGAGCGAGAGACCACCAGCGCGCAATGTGAGCAGCGAGGGGGGCCTGCGCAGCGTCTTGCCACAGAGAGAGAGAGAGAGAGAGAGAGAGAGAGAGAGAGAGAGAGAGAGAGAGAGAGAGAGAGAGAGAGAGAGAGAGAGAGAGAGAGAGAGAGAGAGAGGTATTACCATAGGTAGAATGCAACACAAAGGCATATGCGACCAACGGTGGGACTTGAACTCGGGTGGATCATGTATTCATTGTGTGCATTATGTATTTATACATGTATGTACTATGCATTTATATATATATATGCCCTTGAGCCCCACTCACTATAGGACTAAAAGTAAAAAAGTTCTCTCAATAGTAACTCCTGCTTGACTTATCTTTATGGTTGATTCATGGGATAGATATCACTTCATGGGGTCGTGAGCTCGGGGGGTTCACCTCAAAAAAATTAAGTGTACCACGTGCGATCAAAAGGAGGGGTATTTTAAATCAAAAAAAAATTTAACAGGATTACAATAACAGGAGGTGTATTTTAATTCAACTTTAAAAAAAAATCCATTAGTTCATAAGTAAAGAGGGGTGGTTTTATTGGGGGAAAAAATTTAGTTAAGGGGTTTTTTAAATTCCCCTTGAAAGCACGTGATACATATGATTTTTTAGAAGTGCACCCCCGAGGTCGTGAGCCCTACTTACTAGGACTAGGACTAAAAAAGTGCACTCTGATTCTTACTTCATTTTTCTTCTATAGATAGATATGGACATGTGTTTTTAAACTACATTCTTAGTCTCTCAAGATTGATAAATAAGCTACTTGATTCCATGATGGTGGCATGTTTTAACACTAGTCTTATAATTAAGCCACAAAAATGGCTTATGTTCTCTCCTTTGAAGGCCCATGTTGGGCTGCACAGATATACTGATCTCCGAAACCTAATAATAAAATTGTTTAGGTTTCACACTTTCGCTATTAACAAGAAATTTCAAACTCATTTACAAAAAACATAAGTGTCCAACAAAATTAATTTACCAACTATCTTCCACCCAGTGGTCCCATCTCCTCTGCAATGTTTAAGAACTCTTGTTCCCCAATGAAATGTGAAGAACTGCTTCTTGCACAAGCATTACCATCATGGTTTCTTTAACCACACACATTTGTACCTTTCTTGCCCTAGTATGGCAGTCTACTTCTAACACCCTAGATACCATTTGTGTTTTGTCCTATCAGTTAGCCCCTTGGATGTGCCTACTCGTACATTATGTTCATAGATATCAATGTGTATCATTAATTGGCTCATCATCTCATTGGATGGCATCACACAATAGATGTAGCAATGCACATTGCAATCATTAAGCCAGTAATGGCAAAGGAGCTTTCCAGACACACTCCTCTCTAGTGGGGGTGGTGGCTTTAGCATGCTCCCACTAAAATGTGATGTGTTTAGTTCATTAGTCATTTGGCAAAGCTCATTCACCACTTAAAACTACCTAAGCAATGGCTTCTCTTGCGCACTCTAGGGAAGGCAGTGTTGGATGTTTATAGCTTTGACCACTAATGGGGATCATACTTATGTTCCTTGGAGTTCATTCCTGCACGTGATCCCATGGTTATGGGAACTAAAATTCAATATTTCCATTATATTGCCTAGGAGTCTCCATGACCTTGATAACCTCTTTGACATTTAACAATATATTTGTTAATATGTTTCCCTTCTTCATGCTCCAAAGGTATTCCAAGGTGCTCTTACCCTCTCCTCTTGTTTGTAACTATGGTAAAGGTTGATACACTAGCTTACCTAGGCACTTCCTCATGAGAAGTTCAAAAGGCTTTGGTCTTTATTCCTTTTGGGGATTAATCTACTTTTTGTACATATAAATTTTCACTATAGGAGGGATCTGTCGGAGATATGCACATTTTTAGTGAAATTGTATGTAGGAGTTAGGAGGTAATAGTGCTAGGCACACTAGGCCTTATAGCATTTAGTTTGAGTGGTTTTTAAACCTTATAGTCACTTATAATGTTATAGGGAGACATGGCACATTATGCTTGGATCTTTGTTGTTGTCTAATAGGGGGTTACATAAGTCTATCACATCTAATTGAGTTGGAAGTCCTTTAGGCAGACTACCTAAGATGGCTATTAGTTGTGGGCTTTAGATTAACGAAGCATCAACTATTGTGGAGTAATTGTATTAAAAAGAGTGTTTAAGTATATAGAACTTCTCCCCCTGATGATTAGAGGTAGGCTCTAGTGGGTCTTGCAACTCTTTAGACCCAATAAGCACTAATACTTGCAATCAAGAGAATGACATGGGTGCTACGTCTTCTTGTATAGGAACTTTGCATCCACAATAACTCGACCATTGGTGAAACATAGATTTATCTTAGAAGAAGGAAAGAAGATTTTACAGCTCATTATAAATAGGAGTATAAGGAAGTATACAATAGTTGAAGAGAAGTACACAAGAGATATAAAAAGTACACACCAATTGAAGGGTGGTTAACACCTTTAAATAATGTGACCATTTTAATATTATTTATTTATTTTATCTCATAATATTAATTTAAAATTTATAATTATTTTTTTTTCTGAAGTAGAGAGGGGAGGGAGAGAGAGATATCAAGAAAGGGAGTGACACATACACAAACACATATATATACATTATATATATGTGTGTGTGTGTAATTAAACCATATGTGTGTGTGTGTACATATATATATATATATATATATATATATATATATATATATATATATATATATATCCACACACACACATACATGTAAATATATGTGTATTTGGACCAAATATATACACACTTTTTTTGTGAAACCCACACACACACACACACTCACTCACATACACAGTGTTGTTTTTCACTCCATTTTATCTATTCATACATGTGCTGCACTGTGAGCATTAAGGACTTCGAACATACTGTCCAAAAAGAGCCACCAGTTCGTGTGCCGGAAAACCAACCCTACTACAGGTACACAAAAAATTTGGCATGCTAGGTGGGACTCTTGAAACTTGGAGTCCTGTTAGCTCACCCTTATCTTTGTGTCCCTCTGTATACCCAACCGTGGGGTAGTCTAGTCAGCCCATCCAAGAGTCCTCTCTCAATACGATACCATAGTCAAAAGAGGTTCAATTACATACCACCTAGGGATCCCCTTCCACCTTTCCCTATGGCATATAACCTTGGTAATCTCACTCTTAGTAACAATGTTGGCCAGCCCTCTTGGTCCAGCTAATCCTCCTGGTGCATAACCCCTTTCCATGGTGCTAGGCCAAGTCAATGTCAAGCTTCTAACCTTTAAAGGATCTTCCACTAAAGATGTAGATGACCACATCTAGTAGTTCATCTCTATATGTATGAGCTGAGGCCTTGAGCAAGAGGATGCCTTCTTGGTACTCTTTCCGTCCACTCTACAAGGATCTATAGATAAGTGGTTTAGTCAATTTCCAATTGACCACTTTACAGAGTCTGGGCCACCCTGAAGAACACCTTCCTCCACACCTTTTGTCCTAGTAACCCAACTTCCTTTGCACCGTCCATCCTGGTAACTAGAGGCTAGTGAAGCTACACAATTGCTACTAGGGGAGAGGGTGTCAGAGCTGATGAAACAAACCACAGTGCTGGTGGCCCACCTACCAACTTACCTTGGTGACTTCATGGTGTATTAGTGGTGGGTGACATGGACGATAGTGCTAGTGGCCTACCAACTTACCCTAGCAACTTCATGGTGCATCAGTGGTGGGTGACACAAGCCTTGCCTAGGTCCACCACCCCAAAAGAAGATTTGAGAGTTATCCCCACCAACTACATTGCTGGAATTGCAAGAGCTAGCCTCCCAACTAGAAAATGCACAACTCATGTTTAACAATGATGTGGCCTTTGTACATCCAACGGTGACACCACTGGATAACCCAGTGGCTCAGCAGGCTACTGGATGCACTTAAAGTGAGCAAGAAATATCTGGGCAAGGAAAGTACCACGTTTCAATTCAAAAGGGATATTGAGTAATTGAAGACACAGCAAGAAAACAAGGAGGGACTATGGTGTGCTATATGCCAATCTACTAAGACACACTGTCCAAGAATGCCTAAAGAGGAGGTACTGCCCCTTTTGCGAAAAGGGATGACATGAAGACAAAGATTACTACTATATGAAGTTTTTCAGCCAACTTCATCAGCATAACAAGCCCCTCACCCTGCCTAGATGCCCCCAACCTAGCCCATTATGCCACAGCCACCCTTATCATTTCACCAACCTTCCACATTACTACACCTCCCCTTTGCCAACCTACTCCTCAAGTGACCTACCTTGCAATCTTAGAGCTGCTATAGATGTGGGGAATGTGGACACTACCAAAGCTGATGCCCCCTTCTTGAAAGTGCACTTGTAAGATTCCTCCCTAGCCTCTCAAAATGTCCAGCATATTCCCCTGTAATCAATTCCCTCTTCAGAAATATAAGAGATCTCGTCTCTACCTGTTTTGACATAGAGAGAGAAAATATTCTAGAGAGAGAATATTTAGATTATGAATATTTTTGGATAGAAAAATAACTCATCTTATTAAAATAAGTTCCCCTGAAACAGAAATTCAAAAAGAACTTTCCAATGTGCAATTGGAATTTATTGGAAATGGGTATAAAGGACCTTAGCCTAAGGGTCTAGATTTTCAGAAATTTTTGGATTATGGTCCAATTAAGGTTCCTATGGGCCAATAGCATCAATCCATGTGTAGGGAGGAGATAAATCCAATTTGTAAAAGAAGATACCCAAAAATGAGTAAATGCTCACATAAGATGAAGAGTTGACTATGTACAAGGTTTATTAGTAAGAAACTATGAGTAATATCAAAAATATGAGATATTTTTGATATCCAAAAATGAGTAAATGCTCACATAAGATGAAGAGTTGAAAATGTACAAGGTTTATTAGTAAAAAACTATGAGCAATATTAAAAATATGAGATATTTTGGGTATAATAATTCTATTTTGACACATATGTAAGGAAGGGGAGTCCATTAAAGGAGGTGCATATTTCACATGCTTGAATGAGTTTTAAACTCAAAAATAATGTGATATTTTTATCTCTCCTCTCTCTTGAATCAAACCAAATCAAAAATGGAACCAAACCGAATCAAAAAGGAACCAAACTAGATCCAAATCTAGTCCAAATTCAATCAAACTGAATCTGGAAAATTCTAGAATTCAGTTAGCTTTGGTTAGAGCTTCCCTCTCCTATAAATAGAACATGAGTCCTTTGAAAAAAATAGAAGAATTTTACTATACTAGAGTTATGCTGAAATAATGCTAATTTCTACTATTCTCTAAAATTCTCTCCAAATTGAAGAAATTGGAGCTTCCCTCTTTCTTCAATCCCCATTGGTGGCTCCATCAACATACTTAACCAATTGATTGGTTGGGGGCCTTTACCGTGAACAAAGAATCAAGCAAATTGTAAGGTAAATGGTGAATTTTGATCTTTTCTATAATTTCTCAATGCTTCTCTCTTCTCAACCCCTCTCAAGCTTGAGAAGCTTAATTGGAATGGTTTTTGAATGCTATTGAAGTTAATTGATGAATGGTAGTGAAGAATTACATAATTAGATGAATGCTATTGAAGTTAATTGATTAATGATAGTAAAGAATTACATAAATTTCCATTTATGCTTAATTCTAATGGTTTTTATGTAATTTCTCTCTCTCACTCAAGAAATGGTCATACTCATGACCCATTCTCAATCCAAATGAAGCTTTTCATAAAGCTTTTCCTTAATCCAAGATTAATCTATGCTTGAGGTCAAATTAATGGCTTTTTTCTATGCTTTTAGTTTATGTATTTCATGAATATTGAAGATTCAATCCATTATTGGGTTAATGATCCAATTAGGGATCATTCTAATCATTCTCTTAATGATAAGCTTTATCCTTCAAAAAAATATTGAGATTTATCAGTCATAGTAGCGGAGCTATGGCAAAATTTTTAAAACAATTACACATAAAATAATTTCATTCAAAGCATGAAAAGAGAACTTCCTACCATATTCTAGGAATTATCATCCTAGATTAATTGAAAGAATTTTATTGTAATCATGGAGAAATTAATTTTTATGTTATGCATAATTGATGATTATTTTATTGTAAAAGTGTTACTTTTATCATATTTGGATTTCATGCATAGAGGTGTGCATAAAAATTGATTATTTTATTATAAAAGTGTTACTTTTATCATATTTGAATTTCATGCATAGAGGTATGCATAAAAGTTGATTATTTTAATATAAAAGTGTTTCTTTTATCATATTTGAATTTCATGCATAGAGGTATGCATAAAAGTTGATTATTTTATTATAAAAGTGTGACTTTTATCATATTTGGATTTCATGCATAGAGGTATGCATAAAAGTTGATTATTTTATTATAAAGGTGTGACTTTTATCATATTTGGATTTCATGCATAGAGGTATGCATAAAAAGTGATTATTTTATTATAAAAGTGTGACTTTTATCATATTTGGATTTCATGCATAGAGATATGCATAAAAAGTGATTATTTTATTATAAAAGTGTGACTTTTATCATATTTGGATTTCATGCATAGAGGTATGCATAAAAGTTGATTATTTTATTATAAAAGTGTGACTTTTATCATATTTGGATTTCATGCATAGAGGTATGCATAAAAAGTGATTATTTTATTATAAAAGTGTGACTTTTATCATATTTGGATTTCATGCATAGAGGTATGCATAAAAAGTGATTATTTTATTATAAAAGTGTGACTTTTATCATATTTGGATTTCATGCATAGAGGTATGCGTAAAAGTTGATTATTTTATTATAAAAGTGTGACTTTTATCATATTTGGATTTCATGCAGAGGTATGCATAAAAAGTGATTATTTTATTATAAAAGTGTGACTTTTATCATATTTGAATTTCATGCATAGAGGTATGCGTAAAAGGTGATTATTTTATTATAAAAGTGTGACTTTTATCATAATTGGATTTCATGCATAGAGGTATGCATAAAAGTTGATTATTTTATTATAAAAGTGTGACTTTTATCATATTTGGATTTCATGCATAGAGGTATGCATAAAAGTTGATTATTTTATTATAAAAGTGTGACTTTTATCATATTTGAATTTCATGCATAGAGGTATGCATAAAAGTTGATTATTTTATTGTAAAAGTGTTACTTTTATCATATTGGATTTCATGTATAGAGGTATGCATAAAAGATATTCTTTTTATTCTAAAAGTGTAATTCTTACTAAATTGAATTTATGCATAAGAAGATGCATAAAAGATTGATTTTTAAATTCAAAGTGTCATTCTCATCTAAATTGAATTTATGCATAGGAAGATGCATAAAAGAATGGAATTTCAATTCAAAAGTGTTATTCTCATCCAAATTGAATTTATACATAGGAAGATGCAAAAAAGATGGATTTTTAATTCAAAAGTGTCAATTCTCATCTAAATTGAGTTTATGCATAGGAAGATGCATAAGAGATGGAATTTTAATTCAAAAGTGTCATTTTCATTTAAAATGAATTTATGCATAGGAAGATGCATAAAAGATTGATTTTTATTTCGAAAATGTTAGTCTCCTTAAATGGAATTTATGCATAAATAAATGTGTAGGGAAATCTTATATCAAATATAAGAATTCTCTTATATTCTATAAAAAGATATAAGATGTGATAAGATGTGTATGGGAAGTGATAGGATGTGATAAGAGGTGTATGAGATGTGAAAAGATGTAATAAGATGTGTATGAGATGTGATAGGATATGATAAGAGGTGTCTGAGATGTGATAGAATGTGTTAAGATGAATTAGGATGTGTTAAGATGTGTATGGGATGAGGTAGAGAGTGTATCTGATGGGATAAGATGTATATGGGATGTGTTAGGGCGAGAATGGATGTAATATGGATGTATGAATGTAGATATGGATGTGTGGATGTGGAAATGGAAAAATGGATGTATGAATGAGGATGTGAAAATGGATGTATGCATGTGAATGTGGATGTATGAATGTGAATGTGGATATGTGAAAGTGGAAATGGAAGTATGGATGTATGAATGTGGATGTGGATGTATGCATGTAGATGCATATGTATGAATGTGAAATTGGAAATATGATGTGGACGTACGAACATGGATATGTATGTAGAATAATGAATGTGAAGGTGTATGTGAAATAATGTGTAGTCTATATGA
Source organism: Cibotium barometz (assembly GCF_041138505.1). Lineage (NCBI taxonomy): Eukaryota > Viridiplantae > Streptophyta > Polypodiopsida > Cyatheales > Cibotiaceae > Cibotium > Cibotium barometz. The sequence goes on from NC_141062.1 coordinate 10,042,926, forward strand.
GTAAATGGATGAGAATGAGTACACATTGAATGGAATGTGGAATAAGTAATGTGGTCCGAGCGTGGATAATGTGGAAAGACGAGAGTTCGTTATAGAAACTGTATTTGTGACTGTTTGTAAATGACTGTTTTATGTCAAGAATGCTGGGGAAGCATTTTGACCGTCTTGAGGATTAAGGTCATGAAGACCGAACTGATAAAGTTGCAACTGCTGACGGAGAGTCAATGGAGGACGTCTCGCGTAGCAAGGTCGATCGAGGTCTTGACCAGCCGCGGTTCGATTTAAATGGTGAGCTTCCGGTACGGTGGATGAGGGACCAAGGAAGCGGCCTATGAGTGAAGCGCTAGGTTACCTGCGACGAAGGATCCTAGAGGGTGCTGACCATACGGTGCTCGGGCTTTGGGTCGCCGAAGATACCCACACGTGCGTCGTGGAAGATATTGGAACAAGAAGTAAGAGTTGTTTTCTGAAACCGGGCATGGATCTGGTTGATTGACCTTGCTGGTCCTCAACAACGGATGAGTCCATGGCTCTTTTATATGGATCTGTGGGTTGATCTTGCTGATCTTCCACGGAGATTCCATTCTATTATATGAATATATTGCCGGTTACTATGAGCTAGGAACTATGGAAAAGGCCCCTGAGTGAACAGGTGGTGAGCGTTCTGGTTGCCAATGATGCCATAAGTATACCGATGAATGAATGACTGAAAATAAGGATTCAACCATAGACTTTGAGGATTGTCATCAGTGACATAATGTTTTCATTAAAGGATTGTTTTAAAGTTAGCTGATGCTAAGAAAAAGACAATTTCATATTGGGTGTGTAAGTGGTGTGACTAATTTTATGTTTGCATGAACTTCCGGCTAGGGGGCCTTGGAACTCTTTTCCTTGGTACCCGGGACAAAACCTAACCAAATTCTTAATTGGATCCCATCACTACAGTGGTTGGGCGGTTGGCTAATCCATGGGACTGGATGGGGTTAGGCTGGACTGATGGATCCGTAAATCGAGACTCAATTTCTGTTATTATAATAGATAAAGTAAATCCCGGATAGTAATTGTTCTATGGATAGGAATCAACGGCTGTGCCTCTTGATGGGGAAAAAAGCGTTGATCCCAATGATCCAAGTGCAAGTTTCTTCCTTGATCTGACCGAGTATCTTTATAGGTGCAGTCGAATCAGCGTGATCAGTAATGATCTTGACTACGTTAGAGTAAAAAGTTATCCTGGTGTAATCGCCCCTGCTTTCCGGGTAAGGGAAGTTTTTTCGGGTTCGGTTTTGGAAAAACCGACGGATTAGTCTCTTGTCCGGATATCCGTGGGGACGAGGCCCCGAGTGTGAGACCCCTGTCCCGCGCGAGAAGTGCTACTTCCGCTGCTAGTATCCCGAATCCGTTGCTCGGTGGGGACAGGGATCTTAGAGTTGGTATCAGAGCGAATTGGCTAATAAAGATCAACTGAAAAGCCAAATATGTCAAAAATTTATCAAGTAGCACAAAAAGGTTATAATTGTGTGATTTAATTCATACAAATTGATATTCAAACTAATTTCGTAAATTAGTAATTGGGTCTTCAAATGGAAGTACCGCAATTATATGGAACCCTGACTTGCTTGAGGCTTAGACATGATAGTATTTACCTTATAATTCCAAGTATCATGACTAACCGTATATACCGAGGGTATAACTGCAGCTCTTTACCGACAGTATATACGAGTAAATCTAAGGCTTGAAATTATAAGCATTAATGCTATCCAGTTGATGAATTCGAATGTGGTTGATATGATTTTTAATTCTGTTTGCGAACTGATAAATTGATTGGGATTCTGATTGAAAAACGATGACCCCTAAAAATGGGTTGAAATGTAATAAACTGAGCGAAACCACAATGTGGATGATTGGGACGAGTTCCTATGATGATATTCATAACTAGTATGATGATAATGATTTCAGCAAATCACTATGAGATTAGTGGATTGTGCTGTCAAATTGCTACTGTTAACACTTGACATGGTAGATCAAGTTAAGGGATGACAAATTGAGAACTTACTTGTCTGAAATTTCCGTGGAGGAATGTTCATAAAGAAATTTTTCGGTCTAATGGACCATTATCGTGTTAAAGAGATGAATGATATGATTTGAATGAATTGTTATTTAATGATGAGTTCTATTTAAGGGATAATTATCCCCGTATTCTGTTGGGTTGGCCAGAATATAAGGAACCCTAGAATAAATTGGATCTTAAGAAAAAGAGTTGTCCTCTACTTTGCGAGATGAGAACATCTCGCACTTTTTAAATGGGGTAGAATGTAAGATTCCTCCCCCAGCCTTCGAGGTATGCAGGAGTAAGAATCTCCCTTCCCTCTCTAAAATAAAAGAAAGATTCTATTTAAAAACGGAAGACACTTTTCCCAGAATACTTCTCAGGAGCCCACCTGTTTTAAGGATTCAGAACGATGAGTTCAGAAGTGAGAACCGGTGTTTTGGATGCCAAGGTTTTGGTCATCAGTTAAAAGACTGCCCGACTCCTACCATGAAAAGGGCACAGGGAAGTCTAGAACCCAAATTCAGAGACCAATTCCTTCATACCAATCTAATCAGGGTCCGTCTCGAACAAGATTGCTTAACTCCATTAACTAGTTCCGACCCATTGATTAGGGTCGAGATGACCAGTCAAATGCTTAGCGACATAGAGCAACAGATGCAGGCAATTCATAAAGATATAAACGTTGCCCAGGATCGACAGAGACAATATACAGATAAGAAGAGGACAATCAGAGAATTCAAAGAAGTAGTTATAGTCTTCATTTGAATACGGACCAAAAGAATTTCTTTATCTCTAGGGGAGTATAAGTAGTTATCCCCCAGATATTGTGGACCAAAGAAAGTAGGTGACTTAGCCTACGAACTTCTTTTATCTCTTCATCTCAAAGTTCTTAATGCCTTCTATAGAAAATGGTGCCAAACCTAAATCAGGGAAAGACGGTAAAACTTCAGTGGCAAGATACCGTTGGCTTCTAAGTTACGCTAGCTCCTTCCTTTATATAAGTCGTAACTTTTACTTATCGCTCACAGTAATCTTACTTCCATCGATCTCCTTTCTTTCTTAATCTCCTTCATGGCTTGGCAACAGGAATTAGTTTTATCCATGATGATTTCTCACCTTCAAGACGCAAGCGAGTCTGTGAAGAAGGATTTTATAGAACAGTATGAGCGCTCACTTTTTCCTCACTTAGGAACTTCTGTAGCTCAGACTAAATGGCGGACCTATCAAGATATAACTAGGGTAACACCCTGGGGTCAGCAGCACTTTCGTAACAATGTCCGCTTGGCCATGGTTATTGAAGCCTTGGGTTTGGGTCCCCGATACTACTGCGTCATGAGATCAAGACATTGAGCAGGTCTTCTTACTGGCGTGTTTTTTTCCTCATCAGAAGATATGCCTTTACCCCGTTTTTGGCTTGCCTCTCAGAGGTCCTTTTAATAGATCACCTCATACCACTGAGATAGATGTGGCAATAACCAACAGAATTATTCCCATAGATGAGTTACCTTATACATGCGCAGCTTGTGAGTGCTGCTTTTGTGATCATATGATGGACGGGCTTATGGAAGTGTAAAGAGTTCTTCTATCCTTACTGTATATGTTCCAAGAATGAATAAAGTTTAAATCTTATTCTTGTCTTGACCCTTACTCTCTTTGAGACTTTTTTAATTGATGGTTAATCTTAATTAAATCTTTCTCTAAGTCTCATGTTCGTGCATCTCGCGAAATTATCCCAAGTTTGCGAGATGAGGACATCTCATATTTTTCAAGTGTGAGAGAATGTAAGATTCCTCCCCAGCCTCTCAAAATGTCCAGCATATTCCCCTGTAATCAATTCCCTCTTCAGAAATATAAGAGATCTCGTCTCTACCTGTTTTGACATAGAGAGAGAAAATATTCTAGAGAGAGAATATTCAGATTATGAATATTTTTGGATAGAAAAATAACTCATCTTATTAAAATAAGTTCCCCTGAAACAGAAATTCAAAAAGAACTTTCCAATGTGCAATTGGAATTTATTGGAAATGGGTATAAATGGGTCTATATTTTCAAAAAATTTTGGATTATGGTCCAATTAAGGTTCCTATGGGCCAATAGCATCAATCCATGTGTAGGGAGGAGATAAATCCAATTTGTAAAAGAAGATACCCAAAAATGAGTAAATGCTCACATAAGATGAAGAGTTGACTATGCACAAGGTTTATTAGTAAGAAACTATGAGTAATATCAAAAATATGAGATATTTTTGATATCCAAAAATGAGTAAATGCTCACATAAGATGAAGAGTTGAAAATGTACAAGGTTTATTAGTAAAAAACTATGAGCAATATTAAAAATATGAGATATTTTGGGTATAATAATTCTATTTTGACACATATGTAAGGAAGGGGAGTCCATTAAAGGAGGTGCATATTTCACATGCTTGAATGAGTTTTAAACTCAAAAATAATGTGATATTTTTATCTCTCCTCTCTCTTGAATCAAACCAAATTAAAATGGAACCAAACCGAATCAAAAAGAAACCAAACTAGATTCAAATCTAGTCCAAATTCAACCAAACTGAATCTGGAAAATTCTAGAATTCAGTTAGCTTTGGTTAGAGCTTCCCTCTCCTATAAATAGAACATGAGTTCTTTGAAAAAAATAGAAGAATTTTACTATACTAGAGTTATGCTAAAATAATGCTAATTTCTACTATTCTCTAAAATTCTCTCCAAATTGAAGAAATTGGAGCTTCCATCTTTCTTCAATCCCCATTGGTGGCTCCATCAACATACTTAACCAATTGATTGGTTGGGGGCCTCTACCGTGAACAAAGAATCAAGCAAATTGTAAGGTAAATGGTGAATTTTGATCTTTTCTATAATTTCTCACAACGCTTCTCTCTTCTCAACCCCTCTCAAGCTTGAGAAGCTTAATTGGAATGGTTTTTGAATGCTATTGAAGTTAATTGATGAATGGTAGTGAAGAATTACATAATTAGATGAATGCTATTGAAGTTAATTGATTAATGATAGTAAAGAACTACATAAATTTCCATTTATGCTTAATTCTAATGGTTTTTATGTAATTTCTCTCTCTCACTCAAGAAATGGTCATACTCATGACCCATTCTCAATCCAAATGAAGCTTTTCATAAAGCTTTTCCTTAATCCAAGATTAATCTATGCTTGAGGTCAAATTAATGGCTTTTTTCTATGCTTTTAGTTTATGTATTTCATGAATATTAATGATTCAATCCATTATTGGGTTAATGATCCAATTAGGGATCATTCTAATCATTCCCTTAATGATAAGCTTTATCCTTCAGAAAAATATTGAGATTTATCAGTCATAGTAGCGGAGCTATGGCAAAATTTTTAAAAAAATTACACATAAAATAATTTCATTCAAAGCATGAAAAGAGAACTTCCTACCATATTCTAGGAATTATCATCCTAGATTAATTGAAAGAATTTTATTGTAATCATGGAGAAATTAATTTTTATGTTATGCATAATTGATGATTATTTTATTGTAAAAGTGTTACTTTTATCAAATTTGGATTTCATGCATAGAGGTATGCATAAAAATTGATTATTTTATTATAAAAGTGTTACTTTTATCATACTTGAATTTCATGAATAGAGGTATGCATAAAAGTTGATTATTTTAATATAAAAGTGTTTCTTTTATCATATTTGGATTTCATGCATAGAGGTATGCATAAAAGTTGATTATTTTATTATAAAAGTGTGACTTTTATCATATTTGGATTTCATGCATAGAGGTATGCATAAAAGTTGATTATTTTATTATAAAGGTGTGACTTTTATCATATTTGGATTTCATGCATAGAGGTATGCATGAAAAGTGATTATTTTTATGCATAGAGGTATGCATAAAAAGTGATTATTTTATTATAAAAGTGTGACTTTTATCATATTTGGATTTCATGCATAGAGGTATGCATAAAAGTTGATTATTTTATTATAAAAGTGTGACTTTTATCATATTTGGATTTCATGCATAGAGGTATGCATAAAAAGTGATTATTTTATTATAAAAGTGTGACTTTTATCATATTTAAATTTCATGCATAGAGGTATGCATAAAAGTTGATTATTTTATTATAAAAGTGTGATTTTTATCATAATTGAATTTCATGCATAGAGGTATGCATAAAAGTTGATTATTTTAATATAAAAGTGTTTCTTTTATCATATTTGGATTTCATGCATAGAGGTATGTATAAAAGTGATTATTTTATTATAAAAGTGTGACTTTTATCATAATTGAATTTCATGCTTAGAGGTATGCATAAAAGTTGATTATTTTATTATAAAAGTGTGACTTTTATCATATTTGGATTTCATGCATAGAGGTATGCATAAAAAGTGATTATTTTATTATAAAAGTGTGACTTTTATCATATTTGAATTTCATGCATAGAGGTATGCATAAAAGTTAATTATTTTATTATAAAAGTGTGACTTTTATCATATTTGAATTTCATGCATAGAGGTATGCATAAAAGTTTATTATTTTATTGTAAAAGTGTTACTTTTATCATATTGGATTTCATGTATAGAGGTATGCATAAAAGATATTCTTTTTATTCTAAAAGTGTAATTCTTACTAAATTGAATTTATGCATAAGAAGATGCATAAAAGAGTGATTTTTAAATTCAAAGTGTCATTCTCATCTAAATTGAATTTATGCATAGGAAGATGCATAAAAGAATGGAATTTCAATTCAAAAGTGTTATTCTCATCCAAATGGAATTTATGCATAGGAAGATGCAAAAAAGATGGATTTTTAATTCAAAAGTGTCAATTCTCATCTAAATTGAGTTTATGCATAGGAAGATGCATAAGAGATGGAATTTTAATTCAAAAGCGTCATTTTCATTTAAAATGAATTTATGCATAGGAAGATGCATAAAAGATTGATTTTTATTTCAAAAATGTTAGTCTCCTTAAATGGAATTTATGCATAAATAAATGTGTAGAGAAATCTTATATCAAATATAAGAATTCTCTTATATTCTATAAAAGATATAAGATGTGATAAGATGTGTATGGGAAGTGATAGGATGTGATAAGAGGTGTATGAGATGTGAAAAGATGTAATAAGATGTGTATGAGATGTGATAGGATATGATAAGAGGTGTATGAGATGTGATAGAATGTGTTAAGATGAATTAGGATGTGTTAAGATGTGTATGGGATGAGGTAGAGAGTGTATCTGATGGGATAAGATGTATATGGGATGTGTTAGGGCGAGAATGGATGTAATATGGATGTATGAATGTAGATATGGATGTATGAATGTGAATATGGATGTGTGGATGTGGAAATGAAAAAATGGATGTATGAATGAGGATGTGAAAATGGATGTATGCATGTGAATGTGGATGTATGAATGTGAATGTGGATGTGTGAAAGTGGAAATGGAAGTATGGATGTATGAATGTGGATGTGGATGTATGCATGTAGATGCATATGTATGAATGTGAAATTGAAAGTATGATGTGGACGTACGAACATGGATATGTATGTAGAATAATGAATGTGAAGGTGTATGTGAAATAATGTATAGTCTATATGAGTAAATGGATGAGAATGAGTACACATTGAATGGAATGTGGAATAAGTAATGTGGTCCGAGAGTGGATAATGTGGAAAGACGAGAGTTCGTTATAGAAATTGTATTTGTGACTGTTTGTAAATGACTGTTTTATGTCAAGAATGCTGGGGAAGCATTTTGACCCTCTTGAGGATTAAGGTCATGAAGACCGAACTGATAAAGTTGCAACTGCTGACGGAGAGTCAATGGAGGACGTCTCGCGTAGCAAGGTCGATCGAGGTCTTGACCAGCCTCGGTTCGATTTAAATGGTGAGCTTCCGGTACGGTGGATGAGGGACCAAGGAAGCGGCCTATGAGTGAAGCGCTAGGTTACCTGGCGAAGGATCCTAGAGGGTGCTGACCATATGGTGCTCCGGCTCTGGGTCGCCGAAGATACCCACACGTGCGTCGTGGAAGATATTGGAACAAGGAGTAAGAGTTGTTTTCTGAAACCGGGCATGGATCTGGTTGATTGACCTTGCTGGTCCTCAACGGATGAGTCCATGGCTCTTTTATATGGATCTGTGGGTTGATCTTGCTGATCTTCCACGGTGATTCCATTCTATTATATGAATATATTGCCGGTTACTATGAGCTAGGAACTATGGAAAAGGCCCCTCATCAGTGAACAGGTGGTGAGCGTTCTGGTTGCCAATGATGCCATAAGTATACCGATGAATGAATGACTGAAAAAAAGGATTCAACCATAGACTTTGAGGATTGTCATCAGTGACATAATGTTTTCATTAAAGGATTGTTTTAAAGCTAAGAAAAAGGCAATTTCATATTGGGTGTGTAAGTGGTGTGACTAATTTTATGTTTGCATGAACTTCCAGCTAGGGGGCCTTGGAACTCTTTTCCTTGGTACCCGGGACAAAACCTAACCAAATTCTTAATTGGATTCCATCACTACAGTGGTTGGGCGGTTGGCTAACCCATGGGACTGGATGGGGTTAGGCTGGACTGATGGATATCCATAAATCGAGACTCAATTTCTGTTATTACGATAGATAAAGTAAATCCCGGATAGTAATTGTTCTATGGATAGGAATCAACGGCTGTGCCTCTTGATTGGGGAAAAAAGCGTTGATCCCAATGATCCAAGTGCAAGTTTCTTCCTTGATCTGATCGAGTATCTTTATAGGTGCAGTCGGATCAGCATGATCAGTAATGATCAGCGTGATCAGCGTGATCAGTAATGATCTTGACTACGTTAGAGTAAAAAGTTATCCTGGTGGAATCGCCCGTGCTTTCCGGGTAAGGGAAGTTTTTCCGGGTTCGGTTTTGGAAAAACCGATGGATTAGTCTCTTGTCCGGATATCCGTGGGATGAGGCCCCGAGTGTGGGACCCCTGTCCCGCGTGAGAAGTGCTACTTCCGCTGCTAGTACCCTGAATCCGTTGCTCGGTGGGGACAGGGATCTCATAGCACTACCCTATAGGCACTATCCAAAATCTAAGGATCATTATACCCGAGATTGCTCCAAGAAACAAGCATCCACTTCATCCGACTTCACATTCCTACCAACCCCAACCACCCACTTAGTCCTAGTAGGACATCCACCGTCGACTTTCTCCCCTCCCTCCCCCACCCTTGGTGTGTCCATCATACCCACACCAACAATTCATGAGGATCCACCATTAGCCGTAGTGGTTACCTGATCACAAAGGAAGGCCATACCTGAAGAGAAAATGGGAGATGAGCCCAATGATACCACTCCCCCGCATAGTCTGCAAGCCTTCAAGAAGGAAGGCCATGCCTAAAGAGAAAATGGGAGATGAGCCCAATGATACCACTCCTCCACTCCCCCGCATCGTCATATACCAATCCTTCTTGCAAGCCTTCATCAAGGACCTCCATAACCACCCCTCTGTGTCAAACAAACCACCTACCCCCTCCCTCACATTCCAAACCATCGCTTCCACCTTTCTCCATGGAGGATCTACTCAAGAAAAATACAAGGAGAGTGAACCACTTTGATCTTCTCTAGATTAGCCCTCATGTCTAACACAATATCTCAGTGCTTGCACGACTAGAGTAGCTCAATGGTATGGCCACCCAATTCAAGTGGTGGGCAGTATGGTGGGCCATATGGTGGGTTTTCACCTCCTACAAGGTCACGTGTTGCCGGTTGCATGGATATCAACCACACAAAACCCTCCCTTACTAACTCTATCGAAACCCCTACCTCTTTGTGGAGATTCATGGTACCCCACTTTATGTGGAAATTATTAATGGTGGAGATGTGGTGAGCCTCACACTCCATGTAGTAGGTCTCAAGGTAACTCAACTAGCCAACTTCTCTGTTCAAATGGCCGACCAACAACGGGGTGACCCCCATCGGCTTGGTAGAAGTTATCCCTATGGTAATCCAGGGGATCCCATTCTTATTATACTTTGTGGTTATTTGGCTCCCTAAAGTCAAAGGGGCCTACTCATTGGTCGACCATGGCTTGGAAGTACAAGTGTATTGCATGACTGGGGTTCTGACTATTTGTGGATTCCCCAAGAGCACGGTCCATAGGAGCTGAAATTTGAGGAAGTTTTGGACCAAGGGATATTGGTGCCATCGTAGCCCCCACTTTGGCTTTCAACCCTCAGAGGACCCTATTCTTGAAGAAGGCCTTGTTCCCCATGGTGATAAGTCTAAAGTACTTGACTAGCTCCAAGCAGCAGAAGGCCTAACATCCTACATGGTGGACATATCAAACGACTCCACCAACCCTTCCTCTGAGCACTATGAAGCTATAGGGCTAGGAAAACCCATCACGGATTGCCACAGAGGGTACAAGATGGTCAAATTCCTCTCACACAAAGCTAACAAAAGGACCCAACCATAGGCTCGACCACTCCCCCATTGCCCCAGATAGAGAACTACCATAGGTTTCTATGGAAGAACCAACCTTCCCCTTGGGGGTGTGTCCTAAGTCTTGGATGGAACTACATCACCTTTCCAATTTACCACCAGCCGGCTCACAATCCCACGCTCCTCTCCAAAGTAGGTGAGACAGGGGAACTCCTTAGCCTTTCCTCTTGCCACCAAGACCCCATCCAAGAATTCAATCTTGATGCTTCAGAGGAGGCTTGTCTCATCCTATTAGCCTCTTGGCTATGGGACCACCACACCCCCTACTTGAGCAAGCCGCTGCCTTCTTCTAATCTTAAAGGATGTCTTCACCTAGACACAAAAGCACTTGGAAGGTGTTCCAGTCGACATTGGTGTTCACACCATACCACTCAAGGAAGTAACTCGAGCCATTCATGGGTGGGCCTACAAGATTAACCCAAAGTATGCATTCATGGGTGGGCCTACAAACTTAACCCAAAGTATGGAGAGGCAATCAAAGTGGCGCTAGAAACAATGGAGGATGCCTAAGTGGCGCAAACAATGGAGGACGCCTAAATCATCTCCCCGATGGAACATTTTAAATGGATTTCTCCCATGGTCATCTCTCCTAAGAAGTATGCAGAGGAAGTTAAAGTGGAGCTTGAAAAGATGCAGGACACCCAAATCATCTCCTCAATGGAATGCTCTGAATAACTTTCCCCCATGGTCATATCTCCCAAGAAGAATACCAACAAGATCTATGTCTATGTGGACTTTCGATCCATCAACAAAGCAACCATCAAGAATGGATTTCCTCTCCCATTCATGGTTTAGATTTTAGAGGATGTTACCAAGCATGCCCTGTATAGCTTCATGGACAATTTAGTGGGTACAACCAAGTCACCATCCACCCAGAAAACTACCCCAAGATAGCCTTCATCACCCAATGGGTTACCTACACCTACAACACGATGCCCTTTGGGCAATGCAATGTTATGGCTACCTTCCAATGGATCTTCACCAATATATTTAGGGAGTACCTCAACTTTCTCCGTACTTTGATCGATGATTTACTCACCTTGTCTCTCAGATAGGGGCCTTCTCTGAACATCTTGCTCAGTTACCTCTAGTGTTTTCCACCTCTCAGCTACACCTCAATCCCTTTAAGTGTCATTAGATTATATATGTGGGATCCCTGTTCCCACCGCGCAACGGATTCGGGGCACTAGCAGCGGAAGTAGCACTTCTTGCACGAGGCAGGGTCCCACACTCGGGGCCTCGTCCACGGATATCCGGACAAAAGACTAATCCGTCGGTTTTTCCAAAACCAGACCCGGAAAAACTTCCCTTATCCGGAAAGCACGGGCAATTCCACCAGGATAATTTTTACTCTAACGTAGTCAAAACCCTTACGGATCAAACAGATCCGACTACATCTATAAAGATACTTGGTCAGATCAAGGAAGAAACTTGCACTTGGATCATTGGGATCAACGCTTTTTTCCCCACCAAGGAGGCACAGCCGTTGATTCCTATCCATAGAACAATTACTATCTGGGATTTACTTTATCTATCGTAATAACAGAAATTGAGTCTCGATTTACGGATCCATCAGTCCAGCCTAACCCCATCCGATCCCATGGGTTAGCCAACCGCCCAACCACTATAGTGATGGGATCCAATTTGGAATTTGGTTAGGTTTTGTCCCGGGTACCAAGGAAAAGAGTTCCAAGGCCCCCTAGCCGGAATTTCATGCAAACATAAAACTAGCCACACCACTTACACACCCAATATGAAAATTGCCTTTTTCTTAGCATCAGCTAACTTTAAAACAATCCTTTAATGAAACCATAGTACCACTGATCACAATCTCCCAATTTATCCAGTTGATTCATAATTTCCCATCATTCCTTCATCAGAGTATCTATGGCATCATTGGCAACTAGAACGCTCACCACCTGTCCACACAGGGGCCGTTTCAATAGTTCCTAGCCCATAATACTCAACAATATAATCACTTATCAAGATGGACTCTCGTTGAAGATCAGCAAGATCAACCAACAGATCCATATAAAAGAGCCATGGACTCATCCGTTGAGGACCAGCAAGGTCAGTCAACCAGATCCATGCCCGGTTCCAGAAAACAACTCTTACTGTTCCAATATCTTCCTCGACGCACGCGTGGGTATCCTAGGCGACCCAGAGCCCGAGCACCGTATGGTCAGCACCCTCTAGGATCCTTCGCAGGTGACCTAGCGCTTCACTCATAGGCCGCTTCCTTGGTCCCTCATCCACCGTACCGGAAGCTCACCATTTTAATCGAACCGAGGCTGGTCAAGACCTCGGCCGACCTTGCTACGTGAGACGTCCTCCATTGACTCTCCGTCAGCAGTTGCAACTTTATCAGATAGGTCTCCACGACCTTAATCACAAGACGGTCAAAATGCTTTCCCAGCATTCTTGACATAAAACAGCCATTTACAAACAGCATTTACAAACAGTTTACAAATACAATTTCTATATTAACTCTCATTTTTCCACATTATCCCTCATGCAATCCACATTACTTATTCCACATTTCATTTATATGTGTACTCATCCAATCATATCATTTTCCATCTCTTCACTTCAGATTCCTTCACATCACATATCATATATTCACATCCATATCCACATCCATACATCCACATCCACATCCACATTCACATCCATACATCCACATCTACATGCTTATCTCCATTTTCACATCCTCATTTATACATCCACATCCCATATCCACATTCATACATACACATCCATATCCACATCCATATCCGCATTCATACATACACATCCATATCCACATCCACATGCATACATTCATTATCACGTCCTCATTCATACATCCACATCCACATACATACATACATACATCCACATCCACATCCACATTCTCATTCACATCTATACATCCATATCTACATGCACATTCACATCCATACATCCACATCTATATCCTCATTCACATCCATACATCCACATTCATGCATCCACATCTACATGCCTACATCCATACATACAAATCCACATTTACATCCATGCATCCACATCCACATCCTCATTCACATCCATACATCCACATTCATACATCCACATCCACACCCACATTCACATCCATACATCCACATCTACATGCTTATCTCCATTTTCACATCCTCATTTATACATCCACATCCCATATCCACATTCATACATACACATCCATATCCACATCCACATGCATACATACATCCACATCCACATTCCCATTCACATATATACATCCATATCTACATGCACATTCACATCCATACATCCACATCTATATCCTCATTCACATCCATACATCCACATTCATGCATCCACATCTACATGCATCTTATCATATCTTATCACTTCCCATATCTTTTATGCATACCTCTATGCATGAAATTCAATTATGCTAAAAGTAACACTTTTATAATAAAATATTCAACTTTTATGCATACCTCTATGCATGAAATCCAATATGATAAAAGTAACACTTTTGATATAAAAAAATTATCCTTTATGCATACTTCTATGTATGAAAATTAAAAATGATAAAAGTAACACTTTTGATATAAAAAATTTTCCTTTATGCATCCTTCTATGCATGAAAATTAAAAATGATAAAAATAACACTTTTAATATAAAAAAATTATCCTTTATGCATACTTCTATGCATGAAAATTAAAAATGATAAAAGTATCACTTTTGATATAAAATTTTTCCTTTATGCATACTTCTATGCATGAAAAATTAAAAAAAATGATAAAAGTAACACTTTTGATATAAAAATTTTTCCTTTATGCATACTTCTATGCATGAAAATTAAAAATGATAAAAGTAACACTTTTGATATAAAAAAAATTATCCTTTATGCATGATATTAAAATTCAATTTCTCCATGATTATAATGAAATTCTTTTCAATTAATCTAGGATGATAATTCCTAGAATATGGTAGGAAGTCCTCTTTTTATGCTTTGAATGAAATTATTTTATGCATAATTTTTATAAAAATTTTGCCATAGCTCCGCTGCTACGACTGATAAATCTCAATTTTTTCTAAGGGATAAAGCTTATCATTAAGGAAATAATTAAAATGATCTCTAATTGGATCATTAATCTATAGTGGATTGAATCATCAATATGCATAAACTAAAAGCATAGAAAAAAGCCATTAAATTGGCCTCAAGCATAGCTTAATCTTGGGTTAAGGAAAAGCTTTATGAAAAGCTTGATTTGGATTGAGAACGGGTCATGAGTATGACCATTTCTTGAGTGAGAGAGAGAGTTTACATAAAAATCATTAGAATTTAAACATAAATGAAAATTATCTTCAATAGCATTTATTAACTTATGTAACTCTTCACTACTATTCAAACTTCAATAGTATTTAAAAAAAAAACCATACCAATTAAACTTCTCAAGCTTGAGAGGGGTTGAGAAGAGAGAAACATTGAGAAATTATAGAAAGATCAATATTCACTAATTACCTTACAACTTGCTTGATTCTTTGTTCACGGTAGAGGCCCCCAACCAATCAATTGGTTAAGTATGTTGATGGAGCCACTAATGGGGATTGAAGAAAGAGGGAAGCTCCAAAAACTAGTGAATTATTAAATGAATTCACAGTTCTTGGCTTAGGTGGAGTAGAGTAACGATGCATAAACACTATATATTTTTCAACAAGGGGGAGGCTTCTATTTATAGGAGAAATTGAGCTCCTAACCAAACAAACTAATTCTAGAATTTTCTAAATCAGTTTGGTCAATAATTGACCATTTTTAGGTCAGTTAAGCTAACTTTTTGGAACTAGACTTGAATGAGGAGAGAGGAGAGATGAAATATCTCAATTTTTATGAGTTTAAAACTCATTCAAGCATGTGAAATATGCACCTCCTTTAAAGAACTCCCCTTCCTTACATATGTGTCATAATGGAATCATTTTAATATTGCTCATAGTTTTTTTACTAATAAACCTTGTACATTTTCAACTCTTCATCTTATGTGAAATATGCACCTCCTTTAAAGAACTCCCCTTCCTTACATATGTGTCATAATGGAATCATTTTAATATTGCTCATAGTTTTTTACTAATAAACCTTGTACATTTTCAACTCTTCATCTTATGTGAGCATTTACTCATTTTTGGATACCCAAAATATCTCATATTTTTAATATTGCTCATAGTTTTTTACTAATAAACCTTGTACATTTTCAACTCTTCATCTTATGTGAGCATTTAAGGGACTCCCCTTCCTTACATATGTGTCATAATAAAATCATTATACCCAAAATATCTCATATTTTTAATATTGCACATAGTTTTTTACTAATAAACCTTGTACATTTTCAACTCTTCACCTCATGTGAGCATTTACTCATTTTTGGGTATTTTCTTTTTACAAGTTGGATTTATCTCCTCCCTACACATGGATTGATGCTATTGATCCATAGGAACCTTAATTGGACCATAGTCTAAAGATTTCTGAAAATCTAGACCCTTAGGCTAAGGTTCTTTATACCTATTTTCAATTAATTCCAATTGCACATTGGAAAATTCTTTTTTGAATTTCTGTTTCAGGGGAACTCATCTGAATTAGAAGAGATATTTTTCTATCCAAAAATATTCAAAATCTGAATATTCTCTCTCTAGAATATTTTTCTCTCTCTAAGCTAAAACAGATAGAAACAAGGTCTTTATATTTCTGAAGAGGGATTGATTATAGGGAAAGATACTAGACATCAAAAAGGGGGTGGGGGAGGAATCTTACAATATAGCACAACGTTTGAACATCTTGCTCAGTTACCTCTAGTGTTTTCCACCTCAGCTACACCTCAATCCCTTTAAGTGTCATTAGATTATATAGCACAACGTTTGAACATCTTGCTCAGTTACCTCTAGTGTTTTCCACCTCAGCTACACCTCAATCCCTTTAAGTGTCATTAGATTATATAGCACAACGTTTGACAATGCTGGTAGAGGATTATGACAAATATAATTTGCCAATGATCAATAGAGAAAAGCTACAAAATTTTATTCAAATGTACAAACCCTCCCTCTAATCCTGCATAGCAAGGTGTAACATAAGAACATGTACCCTTGGCACCTAGATTTGTCTTCTTCCTTGGTAATATCCATGGGCTATTAGTGACCTTTATGTAGTCACCCATCCCTATGTGGTTGAATCATTATAGGAACTTTGGTTCCTTTTTGGCTTCGAAAGCCACACCACTTTGTCCTCGAGTTTGATTTACATTCTAAGGATACTTTTCTTTGGGATCCATACATGTTTTGGCTTTAGATTCCTGTTGGCACCTTTGGTACCTAGATTTGCTTAGGTTAGTCTCTTGTAACTTTCTAGGAACTAGAGGGAGCGGGGTTGAAAGTATTAGTTACTGGCCTTTGGCTTCTCCTGCTTTGGCAAGGTTTCTTTGCCTTTGTTTGGTATTTTACCTCCTTGGATCATAGTTTTATGGGATGTGGAGAGGGTTGATTGGATGAGAACTTGAGTTTATAGATAATTACACTTATTGGCTCAATGTGGGACCTGCTTTAAGATATTAAGTTTCAGAGTGCTCTTGTATCTAATAAAGCAAGTTTAGCTATTGTTTATGTGTTTACAGGGAAATCTAGGCAAATCCTTGCAGGTTTAACCTTTTCCTCCTCATGATCATTATATATTTCAACCTCAGGACATATATAACACCTCTCCTTTTCTTTTCTTTCTTTGCCCAAGATTTAGCTTCCTATTGGTCTCATCTCAACCTCCTATTTTCTCCTTTCTTTGGTTTCATGAATGGCTTGAATTTGTTCATAGGACAACGGCCCATAGTACTTTCTAAGCTTACTCCCATTGAGGAATCCTTCCATTTGGACTCTACCAAGGGTCCCTCTAGGTGGGGGGCTACACCTCCTATCATGAGTTTGTAGATCGTGAAAGGACCCATAACTCTTAACTTCAATTTCCGTTTGTTCTTCTTGAGGTTATAAAGTAGGACTAGGACCCCTTCCTTGAACCTCTTGGTTTTGATATTGGCACTGAACCACCATTTTCTTCTCTCTTTTTTGGCATATATGTCCACCACATAGTGTAGTCTTTCTTCATCCAGTTTCTCAAGCTCTATGAGTCCTTCAGACAACTCACTGCCCATCCATTTTATTTGCTTTGCTACTCTCAAGTTTGGGATCATATTGGGAGTATATCATCAAGTCTGAAGAATAGGTTATATATGGAGTAGTCCCAGTCAAAGTTTTATAGGCGATTCTAGAAGCTCATAATGTGGATGAGAGCTTATGCTTTTGATCTTGGTAAGCATAGTGCATAGGACCTTATTAGTGCTCTCACCTTGTCTATTATTTATGGATAGCAAGTTGAAGAGTCTTATGGTGCATTACCAATAGTTATTCTAAGAGAAACTTCACCACATCACATAAGAAATTGGACCACATCACTAATTAGGTCTAGAGGACATCCAAATCTAGTGTGATGATGTGCCCATAAATGAACTTGGAGGTTATTCTTGCATAGCTTTTATTGTGGCCTTAGCCTCCACCCACTTGGTCACATAATCGGTAGCCACAATAATGTATCACATTTGTGTGCTTTCATAGCAGGCGGGGCTAATGAGTCCTATAAAATCAATCTCCCATTTGGAAAAAGGTCTTACACACATAAATAAATTTGACAGGCATTCTCGCACTGCTTTTACTGTGGCCTTATCCTCCACCCACTTGGTCACATAATCGGTAGCCACAATGAATGTATCATGCTTGTGTGCTTCCATAGTGGGTGGGGCTAATGAGTCTTATGAAGTCAATCTGAGAGATTGGTTGTAAGGGCATTCTATTCTTTTGTTGGGAATGGTGGTGAGTGCTGATACTCATCGCAACATTTGACATACTTCTAGTTGAAGACCTACAATGTGAGAGAGGAAAGTGGATTAAAGAGAGAGAATAAAGGAGAAATTATGGGAGAATCAAACTTGGCTCCTTATGCTTGTAATGTGCCTATAAAAGAGGCTCCTTTTTATAAATATAGTGATCAAGTTTATGCATTAATCTCCCATTGATTAGACTCAGCTTAATCATTATTGTTAGCTCTTAATTATGTTAGGAATCATGCTATGATCCACCATAGTTACTCATTATGCTCCACAATATTCCACACTACCAAGACCAAGGAACAAGGAACAAAGAACAAAGAAGAACCAGGCATAAAGGTGACTTGTTGTTATTGGTAAAAAGTTGGGGCACATGGTGAAAGATTATTAGCACAAGAAAGTCGAGTAGAAGAAGCAAATGTAATGATCAAGAATGAATACAAGGCTTCCCAAGATGGAAGTAACCCTTCTAAGAAATGAAGGGCATGTCTCTCACCCAAGATGGAAGCAACCTAGAATAGTTATTCTAAGAAATGAAGGGCATGGCTCTCACCCTTGGGTGTAACCCTATCCTCCCATGTGTAAAGTCAAAGCCAACATTGAAGTGTCAAGTCAAAGTGAATATTGTAGCCCAGAGAGGAGATGTGGATCACTCCAACATATGACTAGGAGTGTAGGTCTAGTGTAGCATGTTAAGTGATAGCACATTGAGGGGGAGTGTTGAAACTAGAAGGTGCAACATTTATGTAGTAAGGGGGATCATGTACCTTAGTCATGTGATATAGTTGGGTTCCAAAGGTCAAAAGGGCATGCAAACAGCATAAAAATGTAGCAAGTGGGAGCATTTGATATAGTTGGGTTCCAAAGGTCAAAAGGGCATGCAAACAACATGAAAATGTAGCAAGTGGGAGCATGTACCTTAGTCCTTTGGTATAGTTGGGTTACAAAGGTCAAAAGGGCATGCAAATAGCATGTAAATGTAGAAAATGGAGAAATAGAAGGATCCAAAATTCACCAAATATGTGCTGACTACTACAAGTGGGAAAGTGGGGTGCACAAAGTCTCTAGTCAGCATTTTTATGAGAGAGAGGTGGAGGCATGTCTTCTTGTTTTAGTATCCACACCTTCTTTTCTTCTAGAAGATGTTGTTTGAACCATGCTTTTGAGATGGTCGAGGTATTGGATGTTGAGACATTAAGCTCAACAAGTGCTACGGACAGTAATAACCCACCTAGGTGATAGCTTTCACACTTATGCCACGATTGGCAGTGGACGACAAGCTATGTGATAGCCATACTTGGATTACTAGTTTATGGCATAATTATAGTGCCAACTCATATAGTCGAGTTCACCCTATGGATCACCATTATAAGTTATAATAGTACTTTCCCTTATAACATGTACTCTTATCTTTATATGTTAATGATTATAGAGAAGAGAAGAAGATAGAAGAAAATTCAAACATCCTTCTCTCTCTTATGTATTTCTCTATCTTATGTATTGCTCTCTCTTGTGTATGTGTGTGTTTGCTTGCAAGGAAATTAAGGTCTTATGTATTGCTCTCTCTTGTGTATGTGTGCATTTGCTTGCAAGTAAATTAAGCTCTCCCTCTCCTGCATTCTCTTTATGGTATCAGAGCTCTGATTTGTGTTAGAGGAGACAAGAACAAGGTAAGAAAGAATTTGTACACGAGTAAGGGTATTTTCATCTCTGTACCTCTTTGATTTTGGAGCAACACCTTTGGTAGCTTTATTAGATCACCAGTAGATGATGATGATATGGTGTTCATGATGTTGAATGGTCTTGGAAAAGAATCTAGTCAGTTTCAGACCTCCATTGAAGTTCGAGAGAACTTTCCTGATTTCCAAGAATTGATTTCTCTCCCCATCCATGAAGAGATGGTGAATAGTGGGGGAGGTATTTTATCTAGAAATACAAATAAACAGGCCTTCTACTCAGATACATGTAGAGGTAGGGGTAGAGGTAGGGGTTGGTTTGGAAATCGAAACCAGCAAAACAATAGCAAACAATAACAACAAGAAAATCAATATCAAACAGGTGAAAGAGGCCATTCTAGAGGCAAGGGGAGCCAAATGGACCAAGGTGGTTGGCAAAGAAATGAGATTGTAAAGGGGGAGCTAGAGGGACCAAGGTGGTTGGAAAATAAATCAAAGTGCATTATGATGGCAAACCACGGCACATGGAAAAGGAATTCTATAAAAAGAAGAATGATGTCAAAAGTGAAAAGGTACACTAAGGCAACTATGTATTATCAAGCAAACATGGTGATTACATAAGTGAGCAGTTGTTTGCAATATAGCATATGTTCATTTCCACAATAAGAGATATGTCACGATTTAGAGATGTTTGGTATATCGATTCTGGCACCTCTAACCACATGACCAGTTCATGGGTGTATGGTTTAGAGACATGCAGAAAACTGGTGATAATACTGTGCATCCCATTGTGCATGTTGGTAAAGTGCCATTATCTATGCAGGATGGTAAAATGAAGTACTTAGCAGATGTACTTTATGTTCCAAACATTACAAATTTGGTTTCTATTGGAAAAATGGTTGAGCAAAGTTTATAAGGTGTAATCCTCAAGGGTATTTTGTGGAAGACTTCAAAAATAAGTGCCCTTGGTTATAAAGGGTAACATAAATGCAACATGTTTACTTTGGATGACTAAGGTGATCATCACTGTCACATGTGACAATCAAGTTATCAACATAGATGACCACTAGCATAACCCCCTTGTTAGTCTTTATCACATAAAGTGAGAAATCAAAATTGGATATTTAAAATCCAATAGTGACAAGATACTCTCTATCTTGTATGACCATGCTCTAGGTGCCTGATTATTCAAGCCATACAAGGCTTTGCACAACCTACAAACACAAAATCTGGGTGTGCATGATCCTCATATCTTGGTGGAAACGTACCATGTAAACTTCTTCTTATAAGTCACCATGTAAAAAATGCATACTTTACATCCATCTGATGTGTAAAGACCATACATTAGCTATAGCCATAACGGTGACTACTCTCATGATTACTATCCTAGGAACTGGCTGAATGTCTCCTCATGGTCAATTCCATATATCTGTGCATATCCCTTGGCAACCAATCTTACCTTGTACCTACTAGCAAAACCATGTGAATTATACTTCACTTTGTAGACCCACTTACATTCGATTTTCGCCACTTATATCCAATTACCTTATTTTGTTGAAATATACAAGTGAATAGGGTGTGTGCGGGAACAAGCCCTTGGTTAGAGGCTGTAAAAGAGATTGAGTAAATGTGAAAGAACCTATGAAAAGGTGAGAAGAATCTACTAGGAGAGAATAAAGGGTAGCATGAGAGAATTTAGGAAGTGTGGAGTTATTCTGGGAGATATTCAGGGAAAAGAGAAGAGGTGGAGAGAATCAGGCAAGAGGTGGAGATATTCTGTGAGTGAATCATGGAGAAATCAATGGGATTTGATGCTTGATGTAAACTCTATAAATTGAGGCATAGCTCTAATGAGAATTTGCTGGTTTTTGAGTATCCATGCTTACATTAATCTATTTGCTAATTATCTACTAATTACATCTTAATTATTTGCTAATCACTTTGTTAATGATGTTGATTCTAGTGTTTGATCCATCATAGCTCATCACATTGCTCAAATTTCAACATGGTATCAGAGCCATGCTAATTTGTGAGCCCATTATCTTGCTAATTATTTTGCTAATTAGGATTAGTAGAAAATTATAATTTTCCCTCTTCTTTTCAACTAGTTTCTGCACCCCCAGCCAGTGGAGGAGCTCCCTCTTCTTGCACACACAACAATAGCTCAAAAGCTTCTAACCATAGCTAGCTAACATCATTGGGCTCCAGCCTATGCAAAAAACGCAGCAAACCGCTGGCGCATTCAGGAGCATTTCGCGTTTTTTCCAGCGCAGACTTTTCTGATAGATTTGCAGATCTTGTGCTCATCAAATCAAATTGCTTCAATTCCTCTTAGCCTTGAGGATTTTCAAGCATGCTCTACAAGCTGGTGAAGACAGAATTCAGTTTCATCAAGTCTACAGTGAGATCCAAGCTCTTCATCGAATCTGTAGGTGACTTTGGTAAAACAGAGATTAAGCTTTCAATATTTGGTCAAATCTTGTGTTTCTTGGCTTAATCCTCTACTAGACTCATTGCTATTGATGCCTTTGAAAGCATTTGAGCTCATTTGAAGTCTAAGGCATCAAATCTGGACTCCTCGCATACTCTGTTTTCTGCACACAAAACAGAGCATTAATTTACTAATTAGTGATTAATCAGTGCTAATCACTGTATTTTGGTGCAATTGAGGGTTCAAATTAACCATTAGGTATCTGATACAGATCCCTATAACTTCAGATTGCAAATCGGAGTTGGTTTGATACTCCAACCATCCCGTACAAATTGGTTACCCTTAATTTTATGCTGATAAAATTGTTGTAATTTTTGGTGATTTTATGCTGATAAAATTGTTGTAATCATCCATTAAACACCAGATTGAGTTGTAAAAGGGTAGACACTGCCCTTGAATCTTGAAATTGGATCAAGAGGTAAGACCCCCTTCACATCACCATGAGTTCAGCACAGGAAATAGCCAAATTTAATGGGGAGCAGTTTTATACATGGCAGATAAAAACCATGTATTTGCTGATGAGGAAAAATCTGTGGGGATTAGTTGAAGGGAGAGATGAATGCCCAGAGAGAGGGAAAAATGAGTGGAAGAGCATGAATGAAAAAGCATTGGGACTTATTGCACGCAGTTTAAATGATGAAATCCTTCATCACATCATAGGGATACAATGGGCAAAAGATGCATGGGATGAACTCAACAAATTATTTGGTACACAAGCAAAAAATTCAAAGATAAATCTTTTAATGCAATTCTACAAATTGGACATGAAGAAAAGTGAACCTTTAATCACACACTTGAACAAATATAAAAGCATTAAGCAACAGCTGCTATTGGCAAAAAAGGTAGAAGATGATGAAGCATTAGCTGTACTTCTAAAGAGTGTGGACAAAGGTGATTATGAAAACATTGTAGCAACACTAAAGAATGTACCTGAATTGAAGCTACAAGAGATAGAAGCAGCTCTACTAGAGCAAGAGAGCAGAGGCAAAGAGAAGAAAGGGCTCGACTCAATAGCAAGAGAGGAAAAAGCATTCTTCACCCGAGGAGGATTCTCTCGAGGACGAGGACGAGGAAGAGGCAGAGTAGGAGGGAGGACCTTCACTTGCCACAAATGTGGAAAGCCAGGACACATGGCGAGAGACTGCTACAGCAAACCCAGTGTAGAAGGAACGACATCGGCAAACTTCATGGAGGCTCCAAAGGAAGTGGAGTCAGATCATCTTTTCTGAGAGAGAGAGAGAGAGAGAGAGACCCCACAACCCAATGTAACCTGCCCCAATAAAGTAAAACCACCTCTGAGCCACCGATGATGTAGGCCACATGGTAGATGTATGTGTGAGCACTTTAGTCAAGGTCGCGGGCACTTATAGTAGCCTTGGACACATAGAGAGAGAGAGTGTCAAGGACTATGGAGTTTAGGGACTTGAGGCACTGGTCGCGGGCTATCAAGTAAGAGGGAAACTTGGTATAGGGTCCAGGTATGCTAGGATTATTCACTTGAGGGGAGGTGTTGAAATATACAAGTGAATAGGGTGTGTGCGGGAACAAGCCCTTGGTTAGAGGCTGTAAAAGAGATTGAGTAAATGTGAAAGAACCTGTGAAAAGGTGAGAAGAATCTACTGGGAGAGAATAAAGGGTAGCATGAGAGAATTTAGGAAGTGTGGAGTTATTCTGGGAGATATTCAGGGAAAAGAGAAGAGGTGGAGAGAATCAGGCAAGAGGTGGAGATATTCTGGGAGTGAATCATGGAGAAATCAATGGGATTTGATGCTTGATGTAAACTCTATAAATTGAGGCATAGCCCTAATGAGAATTTGCTGGTTTTTGAGTATCCATGCCTACATTAATCTATTTGCTAATTATCCACTAATTACGTCTTAATTATTTGCTAATCACTTTGTTAATGATGTTGATTCTAGTGTTTGATCCACCATAGCTCATCACATTGCTCAAATTTCAACATATTTTCCTTAGACAAAGGCACCAAATCCCATGTTTTATTAACATCTAATGTAGACATCTCTCTTCCTAATGCTTATGTCCAAGTGCCTCCTCAGAACATGTGGGATCTACCTTTTGTATAGCTTTGACCATATATGCCTGATGATCTGCTATTTGCATACCCATTATATCTCAACGTGTCTGACTTAATCACATAAGTGTTTACAACATTTCTTTGAATCTTTATACATGCCTAATGATCTGATGTGTGCATACCCATTATATCTCAACCTATCCGACTCAACTACCATGTGTTTGCAACACTTCTTTGGATCTTCGTATATGCCTAATGATCTGATGTGTGCATATCCATTATATCTCAACCTGTCTGACTCAACTACTAGGTATTTGTAACACTTCTTTGGATCTTTACATGAGGTGTAAAATCCTAAACCCTTTATCAAGGCTCCCGTTTTGAGCTAATATCTCCATCAACAAAGGAGTGAACTCCTAAAACATCACATTACAAAAAGGATGATCCATCTTTTCCTTTCCCTTACATGATACATGTGAACTTGGTGGATTTTCAGCACCTATACTATGTGCATTCAATCCACTTTGAACTTTGGCAAACCTATAACAATACTTTGGCCCTGCATATTCTTCGGCCGTTGAATATTGACACATCTAAGGTGCTTATACCAAATATTAACCTTCACTTCAAGCATGCTTACATCCAAAATATCAATGTTTATAATCACACTTGCACTATGTGTAAACATTGTAGCCTTCACTTCAAGCATGCTTACATGCAATGTAAACATTCTACCAATTATGTTTCCCTTTATAACTAAGAGGTATTGGTTATTGAAATCTTCCACATAACATTCATGAGAGGGTTAACCTCACTTTGCAAACCCTATTCAATAATTTGCCCAACAAAAACCAGATTTTTTATTATATTTGGCACATGAAGCACGTCAACAAGATACTTCATTTTTCCATCCTACATAGGTAAAGGGAATTTTCCAACATGCATAATAGGGTGTGAGTTGTATCATCACACGTTTCTACATAACTTAGCTTTTCTAAATCCCTTAATTCTTTGAATCACTCACCATGGTTGGTCATGTGGTTAGAGGCACCCCAATCAACATACCTTATATCTCCTAAATTTGGCAATAGTGGTACTGAGCATATGATGTTACATCACAAAAGGTTGCTCACTTCTTCAACCTACTTACTTAATGATGCATAGTTCCCTTGCTACAACTTTCCACTTTTTTATGTCATTCTGTTTTTTATAATAGTCCTTTTCTATACGCCCTAATTTGTCATAATAATAACACTCTATGTTGTTTCCATTCCGATTTCTTTACCATCCACCTTGGTCTCTTTGGCTCCCCCTACCTTCTAAAGTAGCCTCTTTTACCTGTTTACAAATTGGAATCCAATTGTTGTTGTTGTCCATGATTCTTGTTTTTATATATCAAACTGCACCTTGACGGCATTAATTGCCTCTACTTGTACCTGTCTGTGTAGAAGGGCTACTCTTGCATATTACTAGAGGAAATCTAGTTGTTGTTGTCCATGATTCTTATTTCCATATATCGGCTTGCACCCCTCAACAGCCTCAATGAAGATTTGCCCCTACCTATGTCTATGTAGAAGGGCTACTCTTGCATAGTATTGGAGGATGATTTATTCTCATTTTTTATCTCATCACACTAGGCAGAAGGGCTATAAAGTCCTAAAAGTGAGGGAAGTTTTTGTAAGTTTAGATAGATGTTCGAAACTGATCATAGTCTCTTTTCCAATCCCATTCAAAGTGATGGGCACCAAGTCCTCACTCATCATCAATTAGTGAGCCAAAAGAGGTGAGGGCATCTGCAAGTCCCATTAATCTTCAATGAGTAATCATTAATACATAACTTATTCCTTTGCACATTATGTAGCTCTTTCTTTAACTGCATCTTCCTAACCTTGTTACTTGCGCTATATAGCTAACCAAGGTATTACATGCATCTTTAGGTGTCACTGCATCCTATGTACATAACCAAGTTATCCCACATTATGTAGCCCTTGCTTTAGCTACACCTTCTTAGCATTGATACTTGTGCTATATATAGCTTAACTAAGGTATTCCACCATGCATCTTTAGGTGTCCCTGCATTGTAGTCATACAAGATGTGGGAGCAAAGGACTCATCATAATTTATGCCCTTCTTTTAAGCATAACCCTTTACAACAAGCCTTACCTTATAGCGGTCTCAACGTCACCATCAACTTTATGATACTCATCCTATATGGCCTACATCCAATGATCATTTTCATTTGCTTCCTCAAAGGAAATAGATTCTTCTTCATTGCACATATAATGGCAATGAGAGCATGATCCACACAAGAATGAGATGCATGAAGCTAATTTGTTATCCCGTAATGTATGCGAGAGCCATTTTTCATACTCATGGACACCTATATGATTTTCCTTTGTCACATCAATAGGCTAATATGTGGGCTGAAATTCAGGTTGAGTTTTTGTAATCGATATTATGGGCTAATTTACAGCACCTCATTAATTTGCAGCTCCACATATGGTTGTCTGTCATCATACAAAGGTAGATCTCCTATGAGCATACATTTTGTTGTACAAAAGTAGATGTATTGTGAGTATACAGGCTCTCTCATCACACGAGAGAAGTTTAAAGCTTTTACAAAGCTTTGGACCTGTTGCCATTTACAGATTGTGATCAACCACATGATCCTTGTACATGTTCACATCATCGCTCTACAAGGGGAGATTTATATCCATTTATATGGTAGTGATGTGTGGACGTAGGCCAATAATGGGCTGGGTACTTTTTCCCTCCTTAGGAGGTTTTTCCCCCCAAGTGTGTGTACATGAGTGTGTGTATGTGAGCTTATCATATCACTTCACCTATTTCTCATCAATCTACTTTGAGTGGTGTGCTTTTTTCCTCATTAGGAGGTTTTTTCCCCTGAGTGCATGTACGTGCGTGTGTAAACATGCTTATAAGTGTGTAAGTGAGATTATCATGTCACTTCACTTATTTCTCATCAATCTACTTTGAGTGTTGTGCTTCTCTCTATCTCTGCTTGCTACATTTGTGTGTATGTTGCTAACTTTCTCTCCACTCCAATATCACTCTAACATCATATGCTTGGACTCTAACTACTTGTGCAAGTAGGCCACGCGTGCCTCGTTACACACCTGATAAAGTGTAGGAAGCATTAGGAGGTTTTTTCCCCTGAGTGGTGTGCTTTTTTCCTCATTAGGAGGTTTTTTCCCCTGAGTGCATGTACGTGCGTGTGTAAACATGCTTATAAGTGTGTAAGTGAGATTATCATGTCACTTCACTTATTTCTCATCAATCTACTTTGAGTGGTGTGCTTCTCTCTATCTCTGCTTGCTACATTTGTGTGTATGTTGCTAACTTTCTCTCCACTCCAATATCACTCTAACATCATATGCTTGGACTCTAACTACTTGTGCAAGTAGGCCACGTGTGCCTCGTTACACACCTGATAAAGTGTAGGAAGCATGCTTGGTAGTTTTACATGAGTGAATATAAGAAATAATTCTCATTTTTATGAGAAGTGCCACCAATGCACGTGCCTATGCATCCCACCATCCCACTTGGCTTGTTCCGCTTGGGAGGTACGGAGGCGGATACCATAGTTACATCTAAAGTAGTATCACCATTCAATGTATATATACTATCCTAAACTAGCAAGATAGGGCATGCCTCAATGGCATGATTACAAATTGGAATCCAGTTGTTGTTGTTGTCCATGATTCTTGTTTTCATATATCAAACTGCACCTTGACGGCCTTAATTGCCTCTACTTGTACCTGTGTCTCTATAGAAGGGCTACTCTTGCATATTACTAGAGGAAATCTAGTTGTTGTTGTCCATGATTCTTATTTCCATATATCGGCTTGCACCCCTCAACAGCCTCAATGAAGATTTGCCCCTACTTGTACCTATGTCTATGTAGAAGGGCTACTCTTGCATAGTATTGGAGGATGATTTATTCTCATTTTTTATCTCATCACGCTAGGCAGAAGGGCTATAAAGTCCTAAAAGTGAGGGAAATTTTTGTAAGTTTGAATAGATGTTCGAAACTGATCATAGTCTCTTTTCCAATCCCATTCAAAGTGATGGGCACCAAGTCCTCATCATCAATTAGTGAGCCAAAAGAGGTGAGGGCATCTGCAAGTCCCATTAATCTTCAATGATAATACATAACTTACTCCTTTGCACATTATGTAGCTCTTTCTTTAACTGCATCTTCCTAACCTTGTTACTTGCGCTATATAGCTAACCAAGGTATTACATGCATCTTTAGGTGTCACTGCATCCTATGTATATAACCAAGTTATCCCACATTATGTAGCCCTTGCTTTAGCTACACCTTCTTAGCATTGATACTTGTGCTATATATAGCTTAACTAAGGTATTCCACCATGCATCTTTACGTGTCCCTGCATTGTAGTCATACGAGATGTTGGAGCGAAGGACTCATCATAATTTATGCCCTTCTTTTAAGCATAACCCTTTACAACAAGCCTTACCTTATAGCGATCTCAACGTCACCATCAACTTTATGCTTAAGCTTATAAACCCACTTTATACTAATGGTCTTTTTTATCATAAGGTAAATCTGCCAAATACTAAGTGTCCTTTTTTAGGATTGAGAGATACTCATCCTATATGGCCTACATCCAATGATCATTGTCATTTGCTTCCTCAAAGGAAATAGGTTCTTCTTCATTGCACATATACTGGCAATGAGAGCATGATCCACACAAGAATGAGATGCATGATGATAACATGCACATGTCCTGTTGGGCAAAGGAATAGCTAATTTGTTATCCCATAATGTTTGCGAGAGCCATTTTGTCATACTCATGGACACCTATATGATTTTCCTTTGTCACATCAATAGGCTAATATCTGGGCTGAAATTTAGGTTGAGTTTTTGTAATCGGTATTATGGGCTAATTTGCAGCACCTCATTAATCATTCATTTGGCTTGCTCCGCTTGGGAGGTACAGAGGCGGATACCACAGTTACATCTAAACTAGTATCACCATTCAATGTATATATACTATCGTAAACTAGCAAGATAGGGCATGCCTCAATGGCAATAACAACATTTATAAGCTATTTAGTAACTAATATAGGACCACAATGGATAGTTAGTCACATCAAGCATCCTCAACAATGTAAAGCATCACTTATATATCATTACTTGCCATTTTAGCCTAGATATAACAAATCTCTAACACAAAATGCATATATCCCAATAACCTGCAGCAGCAGGTAATTCATCACTAAATGCAACCAAGAGATGGCTACTACTAGTAGATCACTATGACGAAGATAGAGAGAAGCACAACACTCAAAGTAGAGTGATGAGAATATGTGAAGTACAAGTGAAGTTACATGATGAGGCCACTTACACAATCACTTATAAGAGTGTGTACATACATTCAAGAGAAAAAAACCTCCTATAAGGAGGGAAAAAGTGCCCTGGCCCATTATTAGCCTATGTCTACACATCACTACCATATAAATGGCTACACTATTTGAGGTGCTTTTAAAAAGTTTTGAGGGGTAAAATGCTTGAAAATGTTAAAAATGGACCTAAGAAGTCTATGGGCAAGAAGTGGGTGATCTTAAATAAGAATCTTACATGTCCAACCTTGCAAACATATACAGTAAGTATTGTCTTTACACACAACCATCCCCCGTGCGGGCTAGGCTTGTCCATCTTTCCAGTGGCTGTTATATGCAAACCCCATGTTTGTTTACTCGAAAAAATGTGAAAGCTACTTATTACAAGTTCACCTCAAAATTCTATTAGAAGTAACATTTCCCATTTAAATAATATGATGTTGCCTAGATCTTCAATTGGGAATCTTATGTGTTGTATTATGTACAATAAGTATCGCCTTTTCAACCATCCCCCCAAGCCTGAAATTTGCAAACCCTGCCTTGGCCTTCAATTTGAAACCCTTTATGAGGGCTTAGACTTTAGAGAAGAAAACTTGCTTTTTGAGTTGGCCTTATGTTCAAGATTACAATAATAGACATGTAAACATAAATTTTTGTATTAAAAAACTTTAATAAGTCACTATTTTGTAGTTGTAACATACTCTTGATGTTGATCATTTTAAAAAAAAAGCTTATCTACATCATTCTAAGCTCAAGAAGAAAATCCTTTTCCACGTCTTATGTATTTGATTCTCTCTTAAGGTTACAAACCTTGGGAGACCATTGCAAGGCACCAAGGACAATCCCAGGTAGTCACTAAAAAACTCCCAATCTTTCACATCACTTACTCTTATATTGTGGTGATGGATTATGGCCTTTACGAGCTTTCATGGTTATCCAAGCCTCATAAATCACCTCCCAATCCACCTTATATAATATCTATGGAGCACTTACTGATAGAAACATAAGCATATCTAGGGTCTCAAGACACAAACTACTTCGTTCATCATCCTTAATTCCATTTTGTTTTTGAAAAACCACACTCACATGTTGCTGTACTAACATGCACTACAAGCATGATTTGCCAAAGCCTCATTAAATTTGGATAAGTATGAATCCACCACATATTTCTTCAAGCTTCATGAAAAGCAGCCCTAGGATATTGCCTTCATTAAGGTAAGAGTAAACTCAAGTTACTCTACTTCACACGATGGACAGAGCATTGAGGTTGACGCGAACGGATGATAGACAGACAGTGGGGGATGGACAAACACACAACTGGCGACGCCTATGTGAAGCTCAACGAACCAAAGCCTGCAGCTTGAGGCTCCGATGAGCCTTAAGGAAGCTTGGACAATGGACTGTGGAGACTCAAGAGTGGAAAGTAGAGACTAGAGAGACTCCGATGAGCCTTAAGGAAGCATGGAGGGAATTTGGAAAGTAATTCGAGGAACCTAATCTCCTTTACCTATTAAATAATTCATTCTCGAATGAACGATAGAGGAGAGGTTTA
Source organism: Cibotium barometz (assembly GCF_041138505.1). NCBI lineage: Eukaryota > Viridiplantae > Streptophyta > Polypodiopsida > Cyatheales > Cibotiaceae > Cibotium > Cibotium barometz. The sequence continues at coordinate 10,074,481 of NC_141062.1, forward strand.
ACAATTATAGAGATGCCAATTAACACCCAAACTGTAACCACCCAAACTGTCGTCATCTTCCTCTTTCAAAATTCACATTTAAGCTTTCAACATCTATATACTATAAATCAAAATCTTAGATTGGTTATACATAGTTATATATAGCTATATATAGCTATAAATCAAATCTACTTTGAGTGGTGTGCTTCTCTCTATCTCTGCTTGCTTGCTGTATTTGTGTGTATGTTGCTAACTTTCTCTCCACTCCAATATCACTCTAACATCATATGCTTGGACTCTAACTACTTGTGCAAGTAGGCCACGTGTGCCTCGTTACACACCTGATAAAGTGTAGGAAGCATGCTTGGTGGTTTTACATGAGTGAATATAAGGAATAATTCTCCTTTTTATGAGAAGTGCCACCAATGCACATGCCTATGCATCCCACCATCCCACTTGGCTTGCTCCGCTAAGGAGGTACGGAGGCGGATACCACAGTTACATCTAAACTAGTATCACCATTCAATGTATATATACTATCCTAAACTAGCAAGATAGGGCATGCCTCAATGGCAATAACAACATTCATAAGCCCTTTAGTAACTAATATAGGACCACAATGGATAGTTAGTCACATCAAGCATCCTCAACAACGTAAAGATTGGTTATACATAGTTATATATAAATCAAATCAAATCTTGCTATAAATCAAATCTTAGATTGGTTATACATAGTTATATATAAAGATTAATTAAATTAAAATTTGAAACCTATGTTTTTAGTGTGGACTTCTATATATACTATAACGGGGCTTGCTTTTGGGCTTCTTTTAGGCTTGCCACGTGTCCACATCTTTTGCAACTGCTTGCATACACTAGAGAGGTGGCCCACATCAACCTACCGTCGCCCGCCCTATGCAAGCGTCCAAGCGTTCAGGTTGCAGGCCAGCTTTACTACCGCCACCCTCGATCTCTCTCTCTCGCTGGCGCTGCAGACCCGGTTTACTGCTACCGCCCTCCATCTCTCTTTGGCTCTGCAAAGGCTCGCTAGAGATTCAAATTCATTTGCCTTCATCCCATTGTTGCTGTGTATATGTTCTACTCTCTCTCACTCTCTCTAGAGGTTGGCAAATACGTCGTTGCTGTCTGCGTTCTGCTCTCTCGCGCTCTCTCTGGAGGTTAGCAAATTACGTCTCTCTCTCTCTCTCTCTCTCCTCTGACTGTGTTTTGTGGTTGTGCAGGTCACGGGCTCATTTGTAAGGTCGTTGCCATCAACCCGTCCGTCTCTCATTGCCGTCAACCACCTTTCGTTGTTGCGTGCATCAACCACCTTCATCGTGTAAGCCCGCATTAGGCTCTGTTTTTTTGAACATATGGTGCCACTACACATTCACAAACACGTGAGGTTTAAGGAGGCTTGCATGGTGCCACTGCTCATGCACAAACACTTCAAGTGTGGATGATGTAGCAAGATGCATGGCGAGGCTATGCTTGAGCGTGTGTGAGAGAGAGAAAGAAGGAGCTTCTAAGCTTGTGCGAGAGAGAGAGAGAGAGGTGATTTTTTTGACATGTGTGGGTGTGCCACGTTTTCAAATGTTAGAGATGCTAAAGATGCCATATATGTTTGTAATAAAGTTTCAGTGTGTTCAAAGGTTGTGTGTGTGCGTGCGTGTGTGTGTGTGTGAGTGAGAGAGAGAGAGAGAGAGAGAGTTATTGCATTAACTTTGGCATGTCTTAACTTTGTGTGTATGTTTGAGAGAAAAGTTTTTTTACTGAAGGTGAAAGTTTTTTAAAATGTTTTAATAATCTGAAGTGTGTATGTGTGCATGTGTGTGTGTGTGTGTGTGTGTGTGTGTGAGAGAGAGAGAGAGAGAGAGAGAGTTGCTGCATTAACTTTGTCATGTCTCGGAGAACCTTTGGTTCGAGATGGATTCAGCTGGGGTGAGAACCGGCATGTTGGCATTAACAATCATGCTCTCATCTTTCAAGTGTGTGTGTGTGTGTGTGTGTGTGTGAGAGAGAGAGAGAGAGAGAGAGAGAGAGATTGATTACTACTTGAAAAAATATATGTGTGTGTGTGTGTGTGTGTGTGTGTGTGTGAGAGAGAGAGAGAGATTATGGAGGTGTGTGTGAGTGTTTAGTCTGTGAGAGTGTGGGTGTGTTTGTGTGTGTGTGTGTGAGAGAGAGAGAGAGAGAGAGAGAGAGAGATTGGAGGGGTGTGTGTGTGTGTGTTTAGTCTCTGTGTGTGTGTGTGTGTGCGTGTGTGTGTGTGTGTGAGAGAGAGAGAGAGAGAGAGAGAGAGAGAGAGAGATTATGAGGGTGTATATGTGTGCGTGTGTTTGTGCGTGCATGCATGCGTGCGTGTGTGTGTGTTTGTGCGTGCGTGTGTGTGTGTGTGTGTGTGTGAGAGAGAGAGAGAGAGAGAGAGACTGTGAACTAAAGTATACGGCGTCAAAAGCCATCATGGGATCACATATGTACGTACATATATACACGCACATAGTGTGGGTGTGTGTTATATGTACATTATGTGTGCTATGTTATATACACATTATGTGTGCATATACTAGGAGGCTAACCCACATTAGGCTTGTGAGCATGGGAGCATGGGAACAAGCTCTAGTGGAGCATGGGTTAGGACTAACCTTAAGGGTTAAGGTTAGGGTCAAGCATCCAAGGGTCACACATGATGAGAAATGGAAAGTCAAGAGTCACTTGAGGGCCCTCCTATATAATAGGGGCATGGGGCACACTCAAGGGAGCTTGGGGGCTTGGAGGCTTGGAGGCTTGGGCTATAGTCTCTTGTGTAGAGGTCCATATCTACTCATCTACCATTTCACACTTTAGCTGCATGCTATTGGATTGGAGTTATACCTCTTGATGGTACGGGACATCAAGGTAGAGGTATGATGTATTTCATTATTATTCATGTGTGCATCCCTTGGGCTCGGGGGTGGTTGGGTGGTTGAGTTTATGCCTGATTTATGCATGTTTATGCATAACAATTATCTAGAGAGATCTTAGGGTTTTAACAGTGGTATCAAAGCAATCTCTATTTAATTGTTGTTGATTTTTTTAAGTAAATTTTAATATTTACTAATAAAATATTATTTTTTGTTGATTTATGTTGATGAATTGCACGTGGATCATCAATTTGGTGATTGGAACATGTGTTACTACAATTCAATGGACGAATCGACGTTGCGGGGGAATACCGTGAGTTAATGCTATTTTTTTCTATTTTTTTATGGTTAAAATCAAGCATTAATGGAATTTTTTCAAAAATACCATAAATTTTATGGTGGATATTTTTGAGAGAATGGATTCCCTGAATTTCTAGAATTTTTAGAAATTTTTTCCTAAATTTTTAGGAATTTTTTGAGTATTTTTTTATTTAAAATATATTTTTATACATTTTTTGCGGGTTTTTCCACAAGAATGCGATCAAATTTTTGTCAATTTCTACTGAAATTCAGTAGGGGACAGCGTGTTGATGCATGAGATGCTCTCCCGTGTGCGTGGGACTCTCTCCGCCTCTCAAATCTGATTTTTCCTTCTTTTTTCGTGAGAAAATCTCTTTAAAATGATTTTTTTAAACATTAATCATAATTAATGATAATTATGATTTAAAAATTTTAATTAAAAACTTAATCATGGATTAAGTTAATCTCTCTGATTAAGAGAGAGAGAGAGAGAGAGAGAGAGAAGAGATTGGAGGTGAAGGATTGAAATGGAGAGGAAAGGGAGGAGAGAGGGGAGAAGAGAGAGTCCCTCTCTCTTTCACAGTCTTACGCGCAAGCGACGGGAGGGAGGCGACGAGAGGGGGGGGCTGCGCACAACAGCCGGCGGAAAAAAAGCCCCCCCCCCCTAAAAAATCAAAATCCTATATAAGCTAATAAAGCTTAATTTTTTTATTTTTTTTTAAAAAAATAAGTTTTTATTAGAAAAAAAAAGCTTTTTGATAATATTTCAAAAAAAAGCTTGAAAAAAGCCTAGAAAATACTGAAAAATATGGGATTTGAGGAAAAAAATCCCTGAAAATTTTCTAAAAATTTCTTCTTGAAATTTCTTGGCTTTTCAACTTCCGGAAAACCTTTGGCTTTCCGTTTTCCCGAAACCTTTTGGCTTTCCGAATTCCGGAAAAACTTTTGACCTTCCGTATTCCGGAAACTTTTGACCTTTCACATTCCGATTTTTTTTGTCTTTTCATTTTCCCAAAACTTTTGGCTTTCCGTATTCCGGGAAAACCGTTGGAATTCCGAAATTTTTTTATTGTTCGTATTCTAAATGCGTTCGGGGTAATTTAAAATTTTCAAAAAATTTCTGAAAATTAGTGAAAAATTAGACAAAGGTTATTTTAAATTTCGAGAAAATATGGGGTTGGTGTTTGGCATGTGGTGTGTCCATTTGGGTGCCCGTGACCATTCAAATTCCTTTAAAATTATATTTTTTGACCCAAAAAATTAAAAAAATCCATTAAAATTAAAAATTTTCATTGGATTTGAGAATTGTCGGGCGGAATTGGTAATTTCGTGAACGATGGGATTCTCAAGAAAAATTAGAAAATTTCTAAAAATTATTTTTAGAAATCTTAAAAATTGGTATTTTTAAAATATCAATGGCATTTTGGTAAATTAAATTGCTAAATTTTTTTTGGAAAAATATATGTTTGGAATGCCATAAGATAGGTTTGGAATGCCATGAGATAGGTTTGGTGGAATTCAAAATTGTTATATTTTGAGGCCCTATAAAATTAGAAAAAATTAGGAAAAAATCATGATAATTTTTTTTCTCGAGAATTTAGTATTTTCGAGGGTTATTTAATGTTGAAGTACGTTTTCTCGTGCTGACATTAGATAGATGCAAGTTGTTCGCATATTATTATTACGATTATACCTCGTATTAATGGATATTTATGTTTGGATTAATTCTAAACGATGTATTCATGATTTTTTACCATTGTTTAGCCATTCTTTTTGGACATGTTCCTTAATTTCTTTTGATGGCTATAATTTGCGTTCAAAGTGTGTTTCACCTTTGACACTTTTCCATGATATTTTATTTTGCACTTGTGCTTAATTTCTTAAGCCTAAGACAAATTCTATCATGGGTTAGTTGATCGGTTTATTTTGGTGGATTTTTATTGGATGTTTTCCAAGTTTTATATGGACTCATCAGGTTCTACCTAGATCACTTGTGTCTAGGGGTTTTTTCTTATTGAGTGCTACACACATATGTTTCACTTTCTTACTTGGAGTTTTTTGGAGTTTTATTTGAACAACACACAACGTTCATATACTCCAGATTGATGAGTTGGCCACCAATTTTAATGCTTCTTTTGGCATGATTAATGTCCATTAGATGCTATGCATTGATTTTTATGATCAACTATGGTTTTTATGGATTTAAGGAGCTTCTATGTTTTTATCCATGGTGTTATAAGGATCTTTTGATCTTTTGGATAATTACATGTGCTTTGAAGGTAGCATTTGCCTTCATTTTTTGCACGTAATTTTGGAGTATATATATATATATATATTTTACTCTTGTTCATATTCCAACTTGGATACCTAGTTGCTTATATATCTAGGTGAGTTATTTTTCTACCCTAACTTTATTGTGTTTTGGGTAGTTATCATTAGAAAGGCACCAATAATTCAATTTCTTTTCTAATGATGTACTCAAGAGGAGTTATTCCTTGATGTAGTCTCAGGTATATAGAGACAGGTTTTAGTATGTGAAAGTCTGGATAAGACCATCTTATTCCTTTTATACATGATTTTATTCATATTTTCCTAGACGGCATACTAGGGAGTTTCAAATTGTTAAGGTATGTATGGGTGGTATCATGGTGGTATGGGACGCTAGTGATCCCTCACATATATTATCTTATGGGATAATTTGGGCTCAAGATTGTTGCTTTGCTTACATCACTTAGCATGTTGACCTCAACATTCAAAGACAATCTCATTTTCTAAATTCACTAGAAGTTATATTGTGGACATTCTCTAGATAAACTTCTTTTATCTATAGCTTGATGAGGGAAATCTCGTCGGTATTTTCACTTGTTGAGATCTCTTTCTTTAGAGTTCAAACAAGTTTATCTTGTTGTGTTCGGATAAGGAAATTTGGATTCTTCCTTTGTTGGCATTTCTTTCTCTAGTTCCGTACTTTAGGTGATTTACACAATCAACCTGATAGGTTTATGGATGGACATATGTAACTCATCCAGACGTTGATGATTCTCTATGTTGATATGGGTAACTCGAGACGTCGATTATTCCATATGTAAATGTGGATATGTCGGGGCGCCGATGAATCCCTGGTTTCTGCTGTTATAATGCCATGTTTTCTTACTTTATTCCGAATGGTTTACAACGAGGAAGTTACTTTGAATGTGAATTGCTTTGATCATCCACAGTAGTCTGATGGGCAAACAGAGTGTATGAATCAGATTATAGTGTATATGCTTCGTGCATATGTCTCTAAAAAATCATCATATTGAAAAAAATATCTTCCAATGATGGAATTTGCCTATAACAGTTTTAAATATACAGCTATTGGTTTTAGTCCGTGTATACTTATGTATGGGTATCAACCCAGGGCACCTATTGATGTCGGTCTTAAGGACATCGAGCTTGATGTATCGAGGGATTTCTTGCGAGATATGCAGGAAATGCTGACCGAAGCTCGGGATTCTATCAGGAGTGCTCATGATAGGGCACGGTTTTATGGGACGCTCATCTCGGTCTTTTGAACCAGGAGCGTTGGTTTATTTTAATGTTCCTAAAGATTCTTAGACTGTCAATGGAAAAATGCTCGAATTTATCTCCTAGATATTGTGGTCCATTTCGAGTTATATATCGGATTGGCACGGTTGTGTATGAACTAAAACTACCTCCAATTGTTAGAGTTCATCCAGTCTTTCATATCAATAGGTTGAAAGGGAAACTGGGAGGTGAGGATAACAAAGTTACTCCTCAAGAACTCGTTGAAGTCGAAGATTTATCCTATGTTCCACATGAACCTGATATGGTACATGATTTCAGGGAAAGGAAACTTTATAGTTGACTTTTCCTTGAGGTTAAAATTAGGTGGAAAGATAGGAAAATTGAGGATTCGACTTGGGAGTCGGTTGAGATTGTTCAGTGCAGTTCTTCTTTTCGTTGCAAGAGTGCAATGTTTTGAGAGAGGCGAAGTATGTTATATGTACATTATGTGTGCTATGTTATATACACATTATGTGTGCATATACTAGGAGGCTAACCCACATTAGGCTTGTGAGCATGGGAGCATGGGTTAGGACTAACCTTAAGGGTTAAAGTTAGGGTCAGGCATCCAAGGATCACACATGAGAAATGGAAAGTCAAGAGTCACTTGAGGGCCCTCCTATATAATAGGGGCATGGGGCACACTCAAGGGAGCTTGGGGGCTTGGAGGCTTGGGCTATGGTCTCTTGTGTAGAGGTCCATATCTACTCATCTACCATTTCACACTTTAGCTACATGCTATTGGATTGGAGTTATACCTCTTGATGGTATGGGACATCAAGGTAGAGGTATGATGTATTTCATTATTATTCATGTGTGCATCCCTTGGGCTCGGGGGTGGTTGGGTGGTTGAGTTTATGCCTGATTTATGCATGTTTATGCATAACAATTATCTAGAGAGATCTTAGGGTTTTAACAGTGTGCGTGTGTGTGTGTGTGTTTCTAAATTTTTTAACATATCTAGATACAATATTGATGAGAGTATCATCCATGTAGAGTACAAATCTCACTCTAAAAATTCATACATAGACATCCATACACACACAAACATATACATATAAGTCTATAATGTTCATGTATATCCATATTCTTCAAAATGCAGTGTTGTCTTGACGTACCACATACATGCATATATGTATGTATGTATTTATAAGAGGCATGTATGTATATATGTGTGTACATACATACATATAGACATATATACATATATAGAGAAATTAAAAAAATTCCTTTTCAATCTACACCCTTCATTGTTAAAGGAGAACCCTTCTTCTATATATTCATGTTTTTAATGTATGTATGGAAACCAAATCTAGATACAATATTATCCATATAGAGTCCAAATCTCACTCTAAAAAGACATCCATACACTCACAAACATATACATGTACATTTATATGGTCTAACTTTGAATTTCTTAGTAATTCTATATGAGTATTTTTTGTATGTATCTATAAGATTAATGTTTGTATGTATGTATCTGTATACCACATACATGCATATATGTATGTATGTATCTATAAGAGTGTATTTATGTATGTGTGTATATATCTGTGTATGTATGTGTGTACATACATACATATATACATATATAGACAAATTTAAAAAATTTCCTCTTCAAGTTACACCCTTTATTGTTAGAGGAGAACCCTTCTTCTAAATATTCATGTTTTTTTATGTATATATGTTTGGAAACCAAATCTAGACACAATATTGATGAGAGTATCATCCATGTAAAGTATAAATCTCAGTCTAAAAATTCATACATAGACATCCATACACTCACAAACATATATAATGAATCTATAATATTAAGGTTTATATGTATATATGTGTACCAAACCAAATCTATCCATACACTCACAAACTATACATTTATATGTTCTAACTTTGAATTTCTTAATAATGCTGTACTAGTATTTTTTGTATGTATCTATAAGATTAATTTTTGTATGTATGTATGTGTATACAAAACCAAATCTAGACACAATATTGATGAGAGTATCATCCGTGTACATTTATATGTTCTAACTTTGAATTTCTTAGTAATTCTATACTAGTATTTTTTGTATGTATCTATAAGATTAATTTTTGTATGTATGTATGTGTATACAAAACCAAATCTAGACACAATATTGATGAGAGTATCATCCGTGTAGAGTGTAAATCTCACTCTAAAAATTCATACATAGACATCCATACACTCACAAACATATACATATACATTTATATGGTCTAACTTTGAATCTCTTAGTAATTCTATATTAGTATTTTGTGTATGTATCTATAAGATTTTGTGTCTGTATTTTGTGTGTATGAATCTCTTAGTAATTCTATATTAGTATTTTGTGTATGTATCTATAAGATTAATGTCTGTATCATGGCCGCAGTAGTGCAGCCCCGGGGGGACTATTTTTTCCCATGCTTTGACCAAACCTTGACAGTAGGTCTAGTGCCAACTGGGTTCTCAATAAAGGCAACAAAAGTGTGATCCATCTGTTTTTCCTTGCGGTACCATCTTTGGGTTTTAGGACCAAATCTTGGAGGCTTGCGTATTACTGGGGTATCAGATCTCGTGGAATCGGTCTTGTTTCTTGTGTGAGGATGAAAGATGGGAATTTCTTTGTAAAATCTTGAATGAGGTTAAAAAGGAGTAGAGAGTTGTGTCTTTGGGAGTGATGTATGCCAGATTTTGAACAGTTAATATAAATAAATATTATTGGTCCCAAAAAAAAAGAGTAATATCTATATGTATGTATGTTGTCTACCACATACATACATATATGTATGTATGTATGTGTATACCACATACATGCATATATTATGTATGTATCTATAAGAGTATATGTATGTATGTATATACATATATAAACAAATTAAAAAATTATCCTTTTCAAGTTACACCCTTCATTGTTAGGGTGGAACCCTTCTTCTAAATATTCATGTTTTTTATGTATATATGTTTTTTATTTTCATGTTTTCTTTTGTAATTACGTGTTATTTACATATCACATCTACGTATATGTCATAGATCTTACTATATAAGTATGTATGTATGACTAAGCAGATGGAAGAGGTGACTCGTATTTTTTGTTAGCACATGAGGAGCACCCTTTCCTTTGAGGAAAGGATGAATATGGCTACAGAGTTCATTGCTTTTTTTATGAGGGATGGGATGGGCCATGGCAGGTTGAAGTTGCTAGATAGAATGATGTTTTTAAAATTATTATACATTTAAGTCCAAAAAAATTAGAAGAAAATATAGCCCTCATGTGTGTATAAAAGAAAATCTAGGCTTGATAGATTTTTATCTAATGGACTATATGGTCTTCTGGTGACAAAGATCAGACACGACAAGTATTTGATAAAGTTATCAAATATGTATTTCGAAGCGTAAATTAATTAAATATTAAATATGGTGAGACCATTGGTGTTAGAAGGTTTCTTTAAGTGTGTGTGTGTGTGTGTGTGTGTGTGTGTGTGTGTGTGTGTGTGTATTGTCATTGTTCTCACTCCTTTTCGTTTACTCTCCCTCTCTTGCTCACTAAAAAAAAGGTCATGATTGTTATTTAATGTAAAGTTTGTTTATGTTTTATGTAAAGATATTCATTAGACATATTAAAGTTGATCTACAAAAACAATAAATTGTCAATACGCTCTTTTTTGAAGAGATTCCACAACTGGGTTTTTTGGATACCATCCCAGCCCAAAATGGGAAGTTTATGGATATGCTGAATGGGATGATGCTAATCCACAATATATCTTTAAAGTGTTAGACCCCTACAGGTTAGAGGACAATCTCAAGCTCCTCTTAATTAAAGTTGATTATTAGATGGGTTCTATATTGTGGGTAGTAGATGTAGCAGCCCCATGAGGAAAAGCGCTTCATTCTTAGGGAAATACTGAAGTGCATTTCGAGAAGGAAATTGATAAAGCTAATGATGTAATAATCTTTGAGGTTATTAATGGATGTATTTCTCTTGCTATATTCTCTCTCTCTCACTCACTCTCTCTCTCTCTCTCACACACACACACACACACACTCACACTCACACTCACACTCACACACACACACACACACACACACACACTCACACTCACACTCACACACATATAACACACAACTAGTTACTCCTACCTTTGAGAAATTGAGAGAGAGCTCTCTCTCGCACACACACTCACACACATGTAACACACAAATAGTTACTCTTGCCTTTGAGAAATTGAGAGAGAGAGAGAGAGAGAGAGAGAGAGAGAGAGACCATAAGTTTTTTGTTGTTTTGGTTTGTGTGCGTGATTGTGTAGAGGCAAGGCACAAGGTTGTAGCCAGCAAAGTTGGTGCTTTCGAATATCATTCTCTCTTCAACTTGAGGTAGGTTTTATTGTTGCCCTTTTCTCTCTATCTATTTGTGTGTTTGCATTGTGTGTTTGCAATTAATATGTGATGCATAGATAAAGAGATTTATTTATGTTAATCTGTTCAGTTAGCTAAGAGAGAGAGAGAGAGAGAGAGAGGGAGAGAGAGGGAGAGAGAGAAGACACCGCACATTAAAATACTTTGTATATCTCTTTCTATCTCATTGAATGTTTTATAATTGATGATTGGAATGTCAAATGTGAATGTTATAATGTTTTTTGTGTGTTTAATACCTTAGTGTGTGCACATAAATAGTGTTTAAAACCTTGGTGGCAAGGCTAGCTAAGCTAGAAACTTTCCAATTATTAGACCATTGCGCTTAATTGTAGAGTAAGCTCTAGAGAGAGAATATCTGACCCGAGAATATTCAAATGTAAATTATTTTAGTACTCTAACTATATTAGCCTTTAAATAGCGAAGAAATGTGCTTGAAAAGTATTCAAGTTTTATATGGTTGCTACTATTAGGCTTTTAGAGAGGAAATTATAGGGCTTGCTAAGAGTATACTCTATTTTCTCGATGTCTTTATATCTCCCTTTATATTTTATCCTCTCGCTCTTCTTTCTTTATCTCTCAGTATGTTTGTTATAAAGTATTTATGCATGTTAAATACCTTAGTGTGTGCACATAAATAGTGTTTAATACCTTAATGGCAAGGCTGGCTAAGTTAGAAACTTTTCAATTATTAGACCATTGTGTTTGATTATAGAGTAAGATCTAGAGAGAGAATATATGACCTAAGAGAATATTCAAATGTAAATTATTTTAGTACTTTGACTATAGTAGCCTTTAAACATTTGAGAAAAATGCTTGAAAAGTAAAGAACTTCTTTATGGTTGCTAATATTAGGCTTTTAGAGAGGAAATTATATGCCTCACTAAGAGTATACATTATTTTGTCTTTGCAACCACGAGGTATCTACATGTATATAATGTTGGTATACAGGGTTATGAAACATGTTGACTAAGATACAAAGAGATTTTGGAAAGCCTAAAAATGTTCAATTTGGATTTCAGCAAATGGAGATCTTAAATGATAACAACAGCTCAAATGCCGTAGTGAACGCATATGGACGTTCCAATTCTAATGTAGCTTTGTCTACCCTGCCAGCTGTTGAATGTCTGTGCTATGAAACACCTTGATCAGTCAAGATCTCCATTAGGATAGCCAAGCGCTAAACGTCTACAGACTATTGTGGACATGTGCAAGCGCACTAAGAAAAATCAAGTTACTTGCAAGGACTTCTTAGATGCTATTTGGGATCAGGTCCATGAAGGTGGCACTCAAAGGGAAGATATGATGAGAGATGAGTTAAACGATCATCTTCATCGCGTTCTCGATAGTAGTGGTCACATGGAGGCCAACCAACTAGACATGATTTCCTTTATGGAAAATTTGCATGCTAAAATTGGGGAGCATCTAGGTGGATGTACTAGGGAATGTAAAGAATAAGCCAATTCTTTAAAAGACCAAGTACGGGCATTAGGCTCGGAGGTATTGAGTTTAAAGATATTTGTTAATCGACTCAATGCTATTATGAAGAAGATGAGCTGTATGTTGGAAAGCAAGGTAGTTGCCTAGAGATTTTGTGAGAGTATGATGTTTTTGTCTAGGAAAAAATTGTATTCAACTTTTATGCTTTGACTCTCTGGGTGATATTAATGAATTATCCATTTCACAAAGTCTTTATATCTCCCTTTCTATTTTATTCTCTCTCTCTCTTTCTTTCTTTATCTCTTAACATGGTTTATAGTTCTATGTTTCTCTCTCTCTCTTTCTTTCTTTATCTCTTAACATGGTTTATAGTTCTATGTTTCTCTCTCTCTCTCTCTCTCTCTCTCTCTCTCTCTCTCTCTCTCTCTCTCTGGAGTAATGCCTTTGTTAGCAAAGAAAGGTGAGAGACGGAGAGAGGTTATTTCTTATTAGTGTAAATTTGATTGTATTTGTTAAACACACTTTTCTATTATAAATCTCTTTGATAATTACATTATGTTTGCTAATATGCAACGTGTATCCTTGAGAATAGGGTCACAACAAAGAAAGGTAAGAGATGAAGAGAGGTTATCACTTATTAGTGTAAACTGATTGTATTTGTTAGATACACTTTTCTATTATAAATTTCTCTAATAATTACATCATGTTCGCTAATGTGCGGAGTTTATCCTTGAGAGTAGGGTCATATGTGTGATATCCATACCAAGATCACACGTGAGGATAATGGCACTTAAAGTAGAATAAATATAATAAGACAATAAATGAAAAAAGAAAATTAGTATTTGCTTTTTTCTTTTTCAAAGGAGTTTGAAGATGGTTAGAAGCTGTATGTACCTAAGCTTGAACCAAGTTCATCGGCTTCAATTTTGGATGTAGCATGTGCATCTCACCGCAATTGTTCACAAACAAGGGCTAGTGTTCGAAAACAAATTCATGCTAATTTAATGGAGTACTTCAATGTAAACGAAATCAAAACATTTGGAAGGGTTGAAGATGAGGAGCATAGAGAATTCTATTGTGGAATCCACTTGGATTCAGGTAACAGAGCAACTCCTACTACTACGGTTCTTCAAGAACCTATCAATGAATATCTGAATGCTCGAGCACATAGGGATATGGCAGAAGGCCCAATTTCTTTTGATTTAAATGAGCCACCTATAGATGAGATTGGTCATGTTGATAATTTTGAACCTATTTCCTATTCTATTTGGCGATGTGAAAGGTATAAAATGTGGATGTCATTCTATAAGGCATGTGTTTTCATTTCCTCAAAATGTTAAGCACCCAGCCAACCATGGTGTTATGTTTCAGAGATTGTAAATTTCACTCTTTCTTATAAGTGCTATTTTTGTGGGGCACTAATTTGGAAATGTGAGGTGTCAAGAAAGCTTTGATAATATGTGGGAAAACATTGTTGTTCAAGTGGGAACATCTCTTTACTGCCTTTGGAAAATCCTTCTCCTACATTGGTTGATCTGTTACTTGGTAATGATAATGCAAGTAAGGAATACACGAAGAATATACACTCTTATAACAATGCCTTAGCATTCATTTCACTGGGTGCTCACTTGGATAATCAGTTCACTAGGGGGGGAGGTGTATTTAATTTTCAAATCCATGGTACTACCTATCATCGTGTTGGCTCTGTAATATTTGATGAAACACAAGATGATATAGCTCCTCAATTTGCCTGATTGTATATGTGTGATATGGAGCATGAATTGGAGAATAAACTTCATGGGGTGTCTTCTTTAAATCATAATATGCTTGAAAGGTTACAAACAATGATGTATGAACACAATCCCGTATGTCGGTGCATTTCGTACAATGAGAGAAGTGTTACATTCCAGTCCATATGCAGATTTGAGAATGGTTATCACTGAAGCACGATCAACCTCAAGGCAATACTTGGTTCTTATGGGTAGTGAGGTAGCTGCTATCATGCCGGGTCAAGGGGATGATTTCCATGTATGTCATAGAGATATTCAAATAATGTCTCACAAAGGTACTATAAAAAGAATATCTAACTTGCATCGTTCATATATGCCTCTATTATATGTTCTTTTGTTTCCTCGAGGAGAGGATGGTTGGCATGTTGGAATCCTACTCAATGGTAGGAATAGACAAGGTTCAAACGAGGAGACAAAAACTATAACTCAACGGTAATATTATATATATAGATTACAAATAAGGGAAGATACAAATGCTTGCCTTCTATGTGGTGGTCGACTTTTGCAACAGTACATTGTTGATCCATATAACAACCCAGCATGGAAGAATCAAGATTAGTATGGATATTCAATCATCAGAAAGCATTGCGTGTTGAAGTATACCAAGGGCTTGTAGATATGGTTAATGTATGTGATGGGGTCAATAGAGTATTTGGGGACATTGTTGTGGACACATGATAGTTCTACCATCTATATATACTAGGGGGCCTCGATATATGCATCAATTGTATTAGGATTCAATTGCAATTGTTAGGAAGATGGGTAAACCTAACCTCTTTATTACCTTTACTTGCAATCCAAAGTGGGATGAAATAAGCAATGCTTTATTGCCGGGTCAGGCTGCCCAAGATCAATCTGACTTGACAGCACGAATCTTCTATGAGAAGCATAAGGATATGTTGCACTTATTAGTGAAAAAAACACTTTTTTGAAGGGTAGTGGGATTTGTTTCTGTTATTGAATTTTAAAAAAGAGGCTTGCCACATGCATATATATTATTGATATTAGAGGTACATATAAACCTACTGAGATTAATCACTATGATAAGTTGGTATGTGCTGAACTTCCAGATAAGGCGATGTTTTCCGAGTTGCACAAGATAATTAGTCATTGTAATGTTCATGGACCATGTGGTGAACTAAATATGCACTCTCCTCGCATGGTTAATGGGAGTTGAAAACATCGTTATCCTCATAAGTTTTCTAAGACTACTATTGTTGATGACAACGGGTATCCAACTTACATGCAGCGAGATGATGGTAGTTTCATCCAAGTAAAGGATCATAGGGTGGATAGTCAATGGATTGTTCCATATAACCCCTTTCTCTCTATGAAATACAAAGCCCATATTAACATAGAAGTATGTTTTACCATCACAACAATGAAATATTTGTATAATTATGTATATAAGGGACATATGATAGAGCAACTATAGAGTTGCAAGATGTACATGGGATTATTGAGGTTAGTTAATATCTAGATGCATGATACATGTCTGCATCAGAGGCAAGTTGGCACTTATAACAATATGATTTGCATGATGAAAAGCTAGATATACAAAAGTTGCATGTTTATCTTCCCTTGCAAAATCATGTTATATTCAATGACCATGATGATTTGTGCGATGTAATTAGTTGTGAAAGAAACAAAAGAACTACTCTCACTGAATGGTTCAGAGCTTTGCATGCATATGCAAATAGCTTGCTATATGTTAATTTCCCTTACAAGTGGGTGTGGAATACAACTCTTTGATCATGGACTAAAAGAAATGATTGGACGTATGTATAATGTTAGCCTGAGTGCATGTAAGCAATACTATCTACGCATACTAAGTGTGTGTAAAGGCTACAAATCTTTTGAGGAAGTACGAACAATGAATGAGCATTTGCATCTCTGTTTTAAGGCTACATGTGAAGTAAGAGGAATGCTGGAGAGTGATGATAAGGAGTGGTATATGTGTCTTCAAGAAGTTGCATTTCAGAAAACAGGATTCCAGCTACATCAACTTTTTGTCATTATTCTGGTTTTTTGTGAGCTTATATCTCTTGGATAGCTTTGGGTTAAATTTTGTGCCAAACTTTCAAATGATTTCTTCCATGGCTTGCAGAGAAGGTGGGCTGACGTTGGTTTTTTCCAATCTATAGCTAAGAATCAAGCTTTGTTACATATGCAAGACCTCTTACAACAATATGGAAAACGTTTACATAATTTTGAAGGGTTTCCTCTTCATGATAGATCAACTATTGCTACTATCAACAGTGGGTTGTTGATGGAAGAGATGATGTTTGATGATGTTCAACAATCTGATTTAGCTCTTTCCATGGAACGGAGTCTTAATAGTTGTCAATTAAGAGCATTTCATACCATCCTTAAGGCCGTTAATTTGAACAATGGTGGTGTTTTTTTCCTCGATGGACCAAGTGGATCAGGAAAAACATCTCTTATAATGCCTTGCTATCTCGATTACATGGAGAGAATCAAGTTGCTTTCGCATGTGCATCTTTAGGAATAGCTGCAATTCTACTTTCAAATGGATGCACTGTACACTCACATTTTAAAATCAAATTGGTTTTGAATGCTTTTAGCACATGTAGTATTAAAGCTAATAGCCCATTGGCCAAGATGTTGAAGCTTACAAGATTGATCATTTGGGATGAGGCTCCAATGATGCATAGGTATGCATATGAAGCATTGGACATGACATTAAAAGATATCACAGAAAGTGATATAGTGTTTGGTGGCAAAATTATGCTCTTTGGTGGTAACTTCAGGCAAATCTTACCTGTTGTTGCAAAAGGATCACATGAGGATATTGTTGATGCAATGTTGTGCTGGTCATATATTTGGAGATATGTGAATGTTTTAAAGCTAACCCAAAACATGCGGGTCATTCAGAGTGGTTATGATTGTACACAGAACTAGAATTTGTCAATTGGACTTTACAAATTGGGTATGGCTCTATAGACCATCCAAACAATCAAGGTAGAGTGATAATTCCACCATGCATGTTGATCCATGGAAACTCCATGGATCAATATTCTACCAGACTCCATGCTGAGTCTAGTAGAATGGGTGTACAGAGATCTTCAAAGAGTGGAGGATTATGCAGGCTTCTTCAAAGACTGCGCTATTCTTGCACCACGAAATCAAGAGGTGTATGAACCTCAGGCGCAGATTTGGTTGTTTCTTCTGAGAGTGACAAAATATTATATGCAGTTGAGTACTTGAATAGTTTGAACCTGGGTGGTGGTTACCCTCCTCACCACTTGCTTTTTAAGATGAATGCTCCTATCATGATCCTTCGCAATTTGAGTCATCAACGGGGACTTTGTAATAGTACCAGACTGTAACCAATTTCACTCAAAGGTAATAGAAGCAAAAATTATTACAAGTATAAACATTGGAGACATGGTTTTCATTCTGAGGATAATATTCATTCCATCAATGCTTCAATTGCCTTTCGACATGAGAAGAAGACAATTTCCCGTGAGGCTAGTTTTTAATATTTCAATAAATAAGTCCCAAGGATAAACATTGAGTGTGTTGGGACTTTATTTGGCCACACAAGTATTCACGCATGGACAATTGTATGTTTCTATTTCATGTGTTAGATCATCAGATGCAATGAAAGTGTGTAAAAGATACCGTGGACCATGAAAGCAGCAATGAAAGTACAAATAAAGTCTACAAAGCTAATGTTGTCTACAAAGAGGTATTGCAAATGGCATCTAGAAGAATGTAAATGTAATCTATGCCCATAAGGTATAGAATGAGCTATTGATACAAGAGCCTACAAATGCTAAAACTACATTCATAGATATCTTTGTATCAATCAAGAAAGCATTTGGAAGGAGAATCTTCGTAAAGATGTGACATGTGCAATCTATATTGTCTTTCATCAGTATAAGTGTGCATGCTTTCAAGTTAATTGATGTTTCTTTTAGAATGATATATATATTTTTTTTTGTGTTGCGAAGACATGAAGTTAAATAGGAGTTAGATGGCAAAATTCCTTCAATTTATCTCCCACACTAGTGTTTTTATTTCCGATAATATTGAATTGATATATATATATATATATATATATATATATATGTACTTACATTGTGTGAAATAAATGGTTGACATTGAGGTAAAGCCACCATGTAGATCCACAAGTATGGAGTGTCCCATCTATTGCTCAAGGAGTGGTTCAAATCTTTTGAGATGGTTATAGATAGGGGCACGGTGAGTTCTTCTTTTATAACATTTGGATAAGCAAATGTTTTGCTTTTGACTTGCTTTCCTTTACAGTGGCATTATTAATTTTTCTTGCTTAGTTCGAAATACTTAACGTCCATATATATATATATATATATATATATATATATATGTACATATATATATGTGTATATATATATGTATATATATGTATATATGTGTGTATATACATATACATATATATATGTATATATGTATATATATGTGCATATATACATATATATACACATATATATATGTACATACATATACATATATATACATGTATATATATGTACACACATATACATATATATACACATATATATATGTATATATGTATATACACACACATATATATATACATATATGTATATATATATATATGTACATATGTATACATATACATATATATACATATGTATATGTATACATATGTATATGTATATGTATACATATATACATATATACATATATGTATATATGTAGCTGACATTATAATCCTACATAAATGATATTTGAAGTGTAGTGTTGTATTTGATATCACGGGTAATATTGCGTAGGATGGTTGTGGCAAGGAGATCGTTTTCATTTATTTGTGGTGATAGACAAGATATTGAAGGTAGGTATTAGTCTTGACGTTTGCTATAATATAGTCATCATTGTTTACCAAAATCTATTTAATTTTCATGCCTCAATTGTAGACTCTCTGTCTTGGGAAGGATAAGCAACATCTCTAATGATTGAAGTATTAGAGTGTACATGTGTATTATGGTATAAAAACTTGTTTTTTTAATAGTTTTTACGTTTAATTGTAAACATAAATTGTTATTGATATATATATATATTTTTTAAACATGGAATATCTTTATATTTTGAAACCTAGATTATTGTTAGGTTTATATGGTCCAGACGCTTACAACGAGAGCTTTGGGCTCCTTGGAATTTACAATCTAAGATTGCGAAAGATTGCAAATCAGCTTCATGTACATGTAATGTTTGTAGACTATGAAAAGCCTAATAAGTTAGATTTTCAGTGCATAGGCACTGGACATTACAAAATTTTCCGATTTGCTATTTACAAGCATGTTCAAATACATTTCTTCTCAAATGTTGATCCACCGAATGAGTTTTGTGAGGTTCCTTCTTTCAGCTTTTATTCTTTAAAATGATATCTTGTAATAGCTAATGTTAGTGTCTTTTAAAAATAAAATAAAATGAGAGCTAATGTTAGTGTCTTATATATATATTTTTGGACAGATGGCGGTGAGGAGTATAGGCTTCAAAGGAGAGATAATCTATTGCTTCAAAGGGGAGAGAATCTATTCGCTCGAAGATTATTTTAATGGTTTGCTCACGTGTGTTTGGTTGTCACCACTACACTGGGTTGGAATGCTAGATACATATGTATGCCAAGTATGGTGCTTATTCAAAAAGAAAAGTAAGCGAGCTCTGATATTATGCCAAGCATGGTATGTTCATATATATATATATGTAGGTTGTCAAGTTGAGGACCACGAGGCCCAAAGTGGGGGCTCCTCTTCTAATGAGGATGAGAATACTCTTGCCCGTCGGAGACAAGTCATGCCACTAGTCTATGGAAATGAGAGAATCAACATGTACTTCATCTCTTAAATTTTTTCGTTGAGAACCCAATATTTCACTTGGACTTCTCTTAACACCAAAAAGTATGAATGACACCTGCTTCCAATGGCCACCCAGAGAACATGTTATATTGCAAACCCCACGTGTGTCTGCCCGGACAAATATGAATCTGCCTACAGGTTCACTTCAAAATTCTATCAGAAGTAACATTTTCCATCCTAACAGTATGGTGCTGCCTGGGATGCCAAAGTAACCATGATGATGGGTCTGTTCAGGAAAGGCCATATTCTCAATCAAGCAAAAGCTCTAGCAGGCTCCTCAATAAACATTGAGTTACCGTCGCCTAATTCTCCCTTAAATACCCTAATTAACCCCAAGTCACGTTTGCGTACGCTTGCCACAAATCCGCAATTTCTCGCTAGCCCAGGCAAGTTCAATTCGGATTTGTGGGCGCTCCAACAACCAAGGGAGCATCATTATTCGACCACTTCTTTGTCTGAGGATTTTTCCACATGGGAGGGGGCTAATGAAGCAGAGGACATTGCTGCCCGCGGATGGCAAATCAACGAAGACAGTGAGAGTGATTGGCACAGCCATGCAGCTGGAGTTGCCCGATCACTGCAGCTCATCAAGGGCAGAATGCGGGTGCGTATGAGATTTTTCACTATAAATGAATAAATATTATAATGAGAAATTTTACAGGGCAAAAAATTCAAATTTTATTGAGAAATTGTATTGCTGACATTACTCTCTAGGAAATGATGCATGTGAACGCGTGCTCACACACAAAGACACACAGACACACATTTACATGGACATGGACGTGTACATATAGATATACATATGTGTGTGTGTGTATGACATAAAACACCTGCACACATAGAGACACACGTATATGGACATGGGCATGTACGTGTACACATGTACATGTACATATACATATGCATATGTGTGCGTGTATGACACACACACACATATATATATATGTATGTTACATACACACACGTGTGTGTATATGTATGTATCTCTCTCTCTCTCTCTCTCTCTCTCACACACACACACACACACACACACACACACGCACACATATATGTATAAATAGATATATATACATACATACATACATGAATGTATATGTATGTATGTATGATATATGTATGTATACATACATGTATATATGAATGTATACATACATGTATATATGTATACATACATACATATATACATGTATGTATACATATATCATACATACATACATATATACATGTATGTATACATACATACGTATATATACATATATGTATGTATGTATACATACATACATATTCCTAGAGTACAGAGAGCTTGTAGATACCATTCTCCACACTGCCTTCCCAGACAACCTGGCTAGTCTCACGGTCCCGTAGAGCAACTGAATGCTCCTCAAATTCCACCCGAAAGCCAGTCTTGTATACTTCATGCACTGACAGAAGATGAAAACCAAGAGCAGGGACATAAAGAACACGGGAGGCATGCTTACCCCCCTTTCCGTCGTGAATAATCTCCATCCGGCCCTCATTGTGTATCGGAATGGTGGAGTTGTTGCCAATAAAGATGCGACCTGACTGCCGTTTCAGATCCAAAAAGAAGTCTCGGGACGGAGTTATGTGCTTGGAAGCACCACTGTCAAGAATCCATTCCCGGGTATCCTTTGCGGTGAAGCCAACTGCCTCCTTGCTCGAAGACGATGAAGCATCTGAGTCCATCATCTCTAAGTGCACAAATGTAGGAGTCTTTGCAGCTGAGGCTGAAGAATTAGCACTCTTCCCAGTCCGCTTAGGACACTTTCTCCAATAGTGGCCTTTCTCGCCACAATCATTGCAGGACCTCTCGGCCTTCAGTTTCTCTCGATTTGTGTCAGGCTTCTTCTTAGAAGACTTCTCTGGTGAAGTCTTCTCTTTGCCCTTGTTGTTATTCCGGCCTTTCGGCCGTTGGCTAGTTAAGGCCTCCGAACCTCCGCTGTGAGGAGGGTTCGTGAATTGTTCCTCTTGGTCCAAGACCATGGGCACAAGCTCCTCCCATGTAATGGTGGGTGCCGAGCCTGCCACTAGTAATCAAAGAGGAGTAGAAAGCGGAATACTGAGCAGGCAAGTGGGACAGCAAAGTAATGGCCATATCTTCTGATGATATCTCCTTCCCAGCCTGGAGGACTTCCTGCTGAAGGGCCTGCAGCTTGTTAATGTGCTCCCGCATCGTCGACGACTTTGCAGGGTTCATAACCCGCATCTGTACTTCCAAGGAAATCCTCTTCATGGGTGATACCCTCTTATAAAGAGAAGCCAAGTGCTGCCATATGCCTCTGGCCAGCGTCATATGCTTTACGTGATTGATTACTTGTGGTGTGCAGTTGAGGAAGATAAATGAATGGACCCTGGCGTTGACACGATCCCACATCTGTGCCTATGCCTCGCGGTCCTTCCTGGTTGACTGTAACTCCCCTTCCTCTGCTTCCGGCCGTGGAACCCCGATAATGATGAAATCAGCAAGGTCATATGACTCTGGCACAGACTCCATCATAACCTTCCAGATGCCGTAATTGTTCCCGTCCAACTGATGGTCCACTAGGAACGTGGGGAGTGTTGGAATCTTCACATGCTTCTCAGCCATCTGTAACAAATCTGCCATTGCGGGGATGTAACTGAAAAAGGGTGGGTGGGTGGGAAAAAAAACTTTAAACCTGCAAGTGGCTGTCCAGCAACTCAGCCCGTCTTGCTTCTTCTCTTCCCGAATAGTCCCTAACAATCCACCAATCAGCAACGCAACAATCCCCTTCTCGCTCAGAAAACTCCCAAGATCTTTCAAGAGCCTAGGGCTCTGATACCATGTCAAAATACGCAGCGGAGATGATAACCAAATCTGAGACCACAAGAGCAAGTAGAGTGTAGAAAATAGATAGCACAAGAGAAGGAGAGACATAGGCGTGTAACTCTGCTCTATATACACAAGATCCCGAAGTGTAAAACAAGATACAATGGCAAGGGGGCTATGGGGCCATTTTATATGGTCCCAAGAGAGCAGTCGGCCAGTAGAAGGGGCAGCCGACTGGGACTGTATTCTCCACGACCAGCAAAACTTCATCAGTCGGCCAGCTTTATTAAGTTGGCTAGCATCAGTGAAAGGTCGTGGACCTGAATGAACAGTCGGCCAGCTCATGGTGATGAACCCATGCAGTCGGCCAGCTACTGGGACATGCTGCCATCACAGGGCAGCCTCCCAAGCCATGGAAAACTGGGAAAATTGGGGAAAAAATACGGGGAGTGAGGAAAAATGAGAAAACACCTACAAAGGGCGGGCACACCCACAACAGAGGCCCTGGTGTCTGATAAAGACAGGAGATGACTTCTAACATGTATGCATGCATATATATATATATATATATATATATATATATATGTATGTATGTATGTATGTATGTATGTATGTAATAGTGATTAATGTGGGAATAAACAAGGGCTAGGTGGTTGAGTAAACTAGCATTGAATTTAGGCCTTAAATTAAGCGGTTCCAATATGTGTGAACAACCGCTTGTATGTATAAGTCTCTTGTGTGGGAACAACCCCTTAAAAGGCATATGTGGTGGCATCATATTTGGCATATGGTGGCTGTGGCATCATACTTAGCATATGTGGTGGAATCATACTTAGCATATGTGGCATCATACTTAGCATATGTGGTGGAATCATATTTAGCATATGTGGTGACATCATATCTAGCATATGCTTTAGAATATGTAATGAGGTCTCTCCTATAAAAAGGACCTATTTCTATAATGAATTTATGCTTTCCACTACATCTTGTACTTCCTCGCTTTTGCTAAGTATCTTGTTGATCATCATCTCTCTCTCTGTCTTCTCCTCACTAGTGTGTGGTTGCACTCTAGGCATTAGCCAACAATATACATATACATACATATATACATATACATATACATACATACATACATACATATATATGTATGTAAATAATATATGATATGATATACATATGTCATACACACATACATATGATACACGTGTGTGTGTGTGTATATATGTATGTATGTATGCATGTATGTATATGAGTGTGTGTGTGTCTCACACACACACACACACACACACACACACACATGATACACACGCTCGTGCGTGCGTGCACACACAATTTGCTATACCATCCATAAAATATCAGTTTTTTGCTTATTTTAATAAATTATAATAGTACAAATGTGGCTTTCAGTGGAAGGAGATGCTTTCCAGAATCAAGCAACTCGATAAGGTTTTGGAGAATCCAGACCTGTGGCAAGATCCGGACTCGGCAGCAAAGCACAGTCGGGAGCGAGGAGCCATAGCATCCAGGTTGAAATCTGTGAGGCAGTTAGAAGTTGAGCTTGCAGAGCATGTGGGTTTGGCTGAGTTAGCACATGAAGAGAATGATCTTCAAGTTGAAGCAGTAGGTTACTTTGATTTTTGAAGATGTAGCTTTTAGTTGCTTATGCAAGGGTCCTGTACTTTATTTTGAATCTCTTAGCTCTTTGGATTATGAACAAGGTTTATGTGAAGGTTGGCTTTGTTAGCACCGATTTGAAGGTGTATCTGTGACACCAGGAGGCCACAAAAGCTCTTGGAAAATTGAGGGAAGTAGCAAAGGAGAAAGAGATAGCTGCATTGCTATCTGGAGATCAGGACTCCTGCTCATGCTTATTAGAGGTGAGATGTACTTGATAGCACATTTATTCCACCAACTCTTGCCCTAGAAAGAATTTTTTTACAACTGAGCCATGTGTTGAAGGTGGTTTTCTCCTTTCCTTGCCATGGGTTCAATTCGTGCTTGGGGTGTATGCGTGATCACACAGGAGCATGTGTGCATGCATGTGCGTGCTTAGAGATTAACATATATCCCTTGAACATTGAATTACTGACATGGCTATTTCTTGTCTGGGCATGACCTTTTTGCTCATCAGTTTTGTGTAGATGTTAACACTAAGGAATGGCGTTAGCCTTCGATGTTTTTCTCTGAGTAAAGCTTCTACTGAGCATTTCCTTTTTTTGAAAGCAGATCCAAGCCGGTGCTGGAGGAACAGAGAGCATGGATTGGGCAGCCATGGTAATGCGAATGTATAGACTGTGGGCTGTAAATCGTGGCTTTGAAACTACCATAGTTGATGAAGTGCATGGAGAAGAAGCAGGCATTAAGGTATTAAAAGTCTTCTTATAAGAAATCATCAAAATTTTTAGATTTGGTGATTGCTATGATATCCTAAACCCTATTTATAATCTTAATCTTTGCTTTGTTTTGTCATTAGAGAGCAACAATGCGATTAGATGGTGATTATGCTTTTGGTTATGCAAAAAATGAGGCTGGGGTGCACAGGCTAGTGCGCATCTCTCCTTTCGACAGTAATAAGCGCCGCCATACCTCATTTGCTGCAGTTGCTGTGATACCTATCCTTGCTTCTGGGTCACAAGTGAATCTGAATGAGGCAGATCTAAGAATTGACACCTTTTGCTCGGGCGGGCCTGGAGGCCAACATGCCAACAAGACAGAAAGTGCCGTACGCATTGTGCACCTTCCGACTGGCATTACTGCTCAGTGTCAAGCTGAGAGGTAGGCAGTTTCACATGTTTTTTTAAGAAAGCATGATTTATACCTTGCAATCATCAATACCAAATTATCAATTTTATGGCATTATGGCCTTGAGTTATATGCATGCTTGGGTCATGTTCTTTTCCGATTTGGCTGCATTTTTGGTAACTAATGGAAGGATCTTTTCTTGGAGAAAAAAAAAAACTTCTTTATGCTCCTCCTCCTCCTCCTCCTCCTCCTCTCTCTCTCTCTCTCTCTCTCTCTCTCTTTTGCGCTCTCTGCAGAACAGCTACCACTCTGAGCTTCAGCGCCAACATCCGCCTCCTCTTTTGGAGTACAATGGCACCTACACCTACCCGAGCATCCAAATGGGAGGGCTTGTATGGCAAGTTGACCGACATCATAGACAAGGTGGAAAAACACATTTTAGGACAGAAGGAGAAGAGTGTGCTAGGGGATTTATCAAAGGACGGGTTGAAAGTGATCAAGGACATACTGGTATGGCAAGAAGACACGTATTTAGGTGAAATCAAAGCATTATGAGAGGAATGGTCAACCATGCAAACGGAGATCTCTGAGCTTAAGGAGAAGGTGCAAGGGATTAAAGAACGGGAAGATGGAGAGATCAGCCCTGACATCGAAGAAATCAAGGCTGAGCTCAAGAAGGGGTTTGCTGAGGTGGTGCAGGAGGAGGTAAAGGTGGAGACAGCTAAGGTGAAACAGGAAATTCAGCAAGAGGCTGAAAAGGATTGGGTGGTGGTCCAAACGAAAGGGCGAACGGCTTTGATGAATGCCACCCTTGAGGAGGAGAGAATGCATCAGGTACGCCGATTGAACATACGGGTGACAGGCATGCCCGAAGGGGAAGGCTCTACTCCGGAAGAGGATGGGAAAATGCTATGCAAGAAATTGGGATACGGCGAAGGTGAGACACCCTTCAAGAAAGCTTGGAGAGCAGGCAGAGACACTTCTAGTCCACGTCCTCTCATATTACAGTTTGAGGATGACACAGGCAGGGTTTGAAGGAGATAGCACAGGTGGAAGCATAAACAGTAAACATATGAGAGAGTGCAAAGTAGAATGAGAGAGTTGGACAAGATCACCTTTTATAACAGCAGTAAAACTTTACAATGGCAATGGCCAGCAACTGGATGTTTAACTATGTGCAAGGGAATCGGATGAAGGAGTGAATAATGAGGAACTCCTTATATAGTGCATGAGTGAACTGGCCGACTGCCTCTAGGGTTGGCCGACTGCTCACAAGACAAATAAATAGGAGAAATACAATAAAATGCTAGATAAATGGTAAAGCTCCAGAACCTTGAGATGCACAATTTTAACACCCCCTCTGCAGCTCATAGTGTGCAAGAGTCGGAAGAAGATAAGTCGATGAAGATGCAACCATGGACCCTCCGGCACCGCGAATGCTGGAATCACCTCGAAGAGAGCACCCGCCAACCTGTTTCCTGGAAACAAGATGCCACAACGAACAACAAGGAACTTTGCTTTGCCACGAATTCCCACACAAGTGTGCAATGAACTCCAAAAAATAGATGATGAGCTGCAGGACATACCGCGCCCATAATCCCCAACAGTGGAAGTGGACGGAACACACCACGTCCCAAAAGCCTCGATCAATGAACTTGGAACAGATTCAGTTCATAATCTCTGCTGTACCAAAGATAACCATGTCCTGCCAGATGTCTAATGCTTGGAACTCCAATCACAGTCCCCATGCACCAGTAGGTGGAGCTATAATTAGCTCCCTCTCCTGTCACGACCCTGTGAATTTGTACAAGCGTATGGGCATGGTGGTTAGTATGCAGGACACAAGTGTGCAGGACATTTATTGAATGTTCACACTTGGGGCAAGGGTGACATTAGGTATTATTAAAGTATTAAAGTCCCTTTCATAACCCATGGGGGGAGGACAATGGTTTGGAGGGGACAAAGGGTTAAAAACCCAATAAAATAAAAGAACCCCTTTTTGGCCCATTTGCGGGGTTTCGTTATTTTTGGAGGACTTTTTCTTTTTGGGAAAATCGAGCTGCAGTTGCACGTCTCTTTTTTTTTCACACTTTTGGAAAAAAAGAAGAAGCTGGCGGGCAGTTTTGCAAGCGGCGCACAGGGGCTGAACAGCACGTGGGGGCTTTTTCTCTCTCTGGCTGGAGTCGGCTGCTGCTGCACATGGAGGAGCTTTCACCCATGGAAGGGCTGGCGGCTGGGTGCAGGAAAGGGAGGGCTGAACAGGCCAGCGGGCAGGACTGTCTATCTCTCTCTCTCTTGTTAAGAGTCAGGCAGCCACAGGGCTCTTCCTTTCAACAACAGGTCGGCAAACTGAACCGCCTTGTCTTTCTCTTGCAAGGAGGTGGGGCTGGACTGAGCACGCTCTCTCTCCTTTGCATGGATGCAAGTGAGCTGGCTGCAGGAGGCGCACAGCAGAACTGCAGGAAGGCTTCTCACGCATTCTCTGTTTTCCTCTTTCTTCCGGCTCATGGGTTGTTCGGGAGTGCTACTCCTGGTCTCTCGTGAGAGGAGGGATTTGCAGCCTAAGAGGGCAGAAACAGGAGTAAATTTAGCATGTTTTTGGGAAGAGTTTACGGGCTGATGTATGGCTGTGATTTTTGCTATGTGCATGGGCCAGTTAGGTGCATATTCAAGGGCTCATGGATGTATTATCTTGGCTGATTAGAGGTGAATAATAGTGTGGTGTTTTGGGGCATAGGGCTGTGTGAAACCTCTATGCTAAGAGGTCCAGAGAGGATTGGCAGATTTTTACCACCACCGCAATGCATTGCCCTTGAGAAAAGTCACAGCTTTTCTCACTTTCGAGGATTCCGTGTAATTTCCACCAGAAAAAGCAGCATCAAACTGCTGTAAAAAGGTAAGAGCCTTGAGCTTGTCTTTGGCCCCACTGAATGTGTCAAATTTCACTCTGCAGCTCCCCTCCCCCTTCCTTATCATCCTTCGCCTTACCCATAGGCATTAGAGGAAGTGGCTTCACAAGATTGTAGCCATGCCACCACCGAGTCTGTCCTCCGCCGACTCTAGCATGTTAAAATCTCCACCCATACACTAGAATTCCACATGTGGCAAGGACTAACAAATTGTACTTCAAAAGATGGCTCTGCCTACTGTAGCGTTCGGTGTGTACATTCAGGAAGCCCATATTATCCTCTCTAATCCAGATGGTCATCCATTGAGCTCGTCCAATGACAATGATGCATATGTCGACCACTGCCAGCAATAGCTTCTCACCAACACAAATGTGTACTCCACCTTGTGTCCCAGAGGGGCCAAAGGAGTGGGACCACAAGGTGTGACTCCTGCCTTGCAAGATCTTCCCGCAGTGGTGGGTGCATCCCTCTGAAAGATGGTGCTCGTGAATGAAGAGAATATCAATGGGTCCACCAACTACCGCTCTATGGAGCTCCTCTCTAAGGACCCTTCGTCTCTGAAAGCACTATGGGCTCCCCAAACCTTGGATGTTCCATGAAACAATCCGCATAGCAAAGAGCGGTGGGAAGCGGAATTGTTTGAGCTGCCCTCCACTCGAAGAGTCTTGGGCGTGGGTTTCGATGGAGAGTAATCATTGGTAGTCTTGGGGCGAAGCCGCGCCAGATGGGCACGAATCTTGTTCTCCATGTGTAGCCTATCTGTACAAGCCTTTATGCATACTCTAGACTCCACTTGTCACAGCTCATGTATCTGTAAGAGGGGGAAGTGGTACTACCACTGAAACATGAAGAAATACAAAAAAAAGCACCTCTAGGCTAGAGGACACCATGTCCCCTGCCTGGTTCCAAAGTTTCGAACCACCCAGCTCCATCCGAGCCAAAGGCCAGAGGTGGGTAAGTACATCAGTGATACGCAGGTCATGCAAATGATGCAAGAGCTCTATGGCCTGCCCTTGAATAGTGGTGGATGTTAGACTCCATGCTCCAGTTTGTTCCTTGTGCTGCACTCAATGGGAAGGAGAAGATCATCGCGCCACTCTCTAGGGTGGACGGTCTGGAGTGATATAGCACCACACATGCGAATGGGAGCCACTGTTTGATCGAACATGCCAGTGGGTTTGACGGGGAGACACAAGAAAAAACTGTAATCAACTGGCTACCCCAGCACCCTAGGGGGCCGCGTGGCGACTCAGGAGGGGAAGAGCCCGCGCCGGAGAGGCAGCAATGGTCATCTCTATCGGCTCCGGAAAACAATGGATCAAACACCAGACTAAGCTGGCTAGCTGTCTCCGCTCCCAGTTTGACGTTGCTGGGGGACGATGGCAGTGTTCTCGAGAGTTTTTTTTTTCTTTTTTTTTTTGAGGGCAGGTGGGTTGGGGGGGGGGGGCTGAGAGTCCACGCCCATGCCCACACACGCCTTGGAGGGTTAGCTAGTCCCTCGGGAAACTGAAAGCCTGGAAGGGGGTCTCGATGTGAGGCAACGGTCTCCAAAGGGGGGCGGCTAGGGGCGGGTTCCTCGAAGGTACTAAGGGAGGCCCATCCATAGTCACAAGACTCGGGAATGTTGGGGATGGCAACATCTTCCCGTTGCCATTCCCGTCCCATGTCACTCTATAGTCACAGGGAATGGCCATTCTCAATCTTTTTCGTCCCCGTTCCCTATCCCCATTTCATGTCCCATGTGACTATGGGCCAATCACTGTTGAGGGATTGTTGAGGTAAATGCTCGAAACAGATCTTTGACACAATTGTATCCTCTTGGATCTTGCCAGCTTGGCACGCCCGTTGGCGCCGCTCGGCTCTGGAAGACAGCCGGAGGTTTGTCACTGTCATGTGTCGGTCTCAACCAAGGACGTGTCCTAGTGCTCTGGTAGTTGGGGGCCTTTGTCCCATCCACCCTCTGGGAAAGGTCTGAGCTGGGGCCGGGGAGGGGAGAACTGGAGGTGGCCACGTGTACTATCGACAGGGACAAGCTCTAGAGCGAGGTGTCCCATCTGCACATGAAACATTGGCCTGGGAGCCCAGAGTATTCAACTCTCTGCAAAATAGGGCCCCCCCGCAGACTAGGGAATAGAATGGAGTGAGGCACTGACTCCGGGGAGATAATGCAAATACAAAGGGATGGAATCCTTGCCGTCCATGCAAGAACTGAAGCGATGGTTAGGGGGGGGAGGGGGGTTCGCATCACTCTTCCGATAGCACCACCTATCACCGGGAGGAGAGGAAGGTATTCCTTCCTAAGACCTAGAAAGCAAACTGTCACAGGGAAGCCTGAGACGCCAACCACCAAAGGATCGGACGCCAGGTAGAAGCTATGCTGCCACCTCACAAAGAAGGCCTGGGCCGTACACAGTGCGACGGGGCTCAGCTTCATGACTCTGTCTAAAGCTGTAGGCGAATCAAACTCAACCTTATAGTAGCCATGCCCCAAGGAATGAATGTCAGTGATCTTTCCAAGCATGCCGAGAAGGCTTGCCCATAAACAGATCCTTGAACTGCTCGTGCGACGGGCGGCTACCCACAATCTTGCAACCAGGGTGGAGGCCTCCAAAGAAGCGATTGTCGTAGCAAGGAACTGGAGATCTTCTTGAGAAGCAAGGGATGGTGGAGCGGCTGCCATGGAGTCTTCTTGGGGGTTCAAGACCAAAGAGGCTGAAACTTGCCATGGATAAAAAACCCCGAGAGCGATAAGCACCTGAATGGGAAGACAGGAGAGAAGATTTTGTTTTTTTTTGGGGGGGGGGGGGGAGTGGGGGTTGCGGGAAGCACGGAGAGGAGGCAAACAACAGCAAATTGGAAGGCGGATAGTCAGGGAAGCAGGCAGCACAAGGGGCGGTGGGGGCAAAAAACGAAGAGGAAGGTGGAGGGGGCTAGGGAGAGGAGAGAGGGAAGAGGTGTAAAGAATGGGGGCGGCGCACAGAACGGCAAGCTCTGTGGAGGTGAAGAAGGGCTAGCAGCACTAGCGAGGGGGTAGAGACGAAACAAGGGCGAGGGAGGCTGAGGTGAAGAAGGGAGGGGCAATGGCGCTATTAGAGGAAGGTGAGGCAGACAATGACAAGTGTAGGTGGGCAACTGGGGGGGGGGGTGGCGGGCTCCAACTCGAGCTCGACAGTTCATTTTGATAAAAGTAGATCTTTATGCGAATGTGTCAATCTTGGTCCCACCATCAAGCCTTCTATGGGCTCATAGCCACAAAATGGTTGGTATGATAGGTCAATTGGTAAAGATGCTTGTCTAAGACAAGGAGATGTTGGGTTCAAGACCCCACAAGGTGCTTCCTTGGCAGCATCGCCTACAAACGGATAAAAAAGTGTCTATGGGCAATGAAAAACAATAGCTACAGAAGGATCTTGGGCCTAAGGCCAGTTGGGAAAAAAATTCTGATGAGGAGTCCAAGAACGCACAACTTCACCTCAATCCTTGACTACGGATAGCTCTGATGCCTAGCGCCTATTCGTATAAAAGAATCCACCACACCCATCACTGCTAAAGTGGGATGGTACACCCCACGCCTCACTTCAACCCATCTTTATATGTTTGAACCATAGTCCAACCTCATGCATCTATTTTAGGATCTTTTTGACAAAAAATAGATACTGGTCTATTTCTAGCTTGATGTAACTCCCATAAGGAGAACTTACACGATTTTGATAAAAATAGAATTTTCTGTGTCTTCTGGTTCCATGTAGTTCTTTCAAGATTTAGACATTCAAGCTTTTTGGTGTGTAGAGTAGCAATAGGGTAGAATTTTTTTCAACATTAATTTTAGAGCTCTGAGGTCAACACATGTGAATCTCTCGCATTAAGGCCTTGTTGGTATCCATAGAATCACAGAGCAAACTATGGAGGGTGGAAGATGTAAACCGGCCTTCAGAAAGCAAAGGGCGGTGAAACAAACATTTGCACATAAAACACTTCAACACCATTGAGGACCTAGAAAAGGAAAACAAATAGGGGGAGCTAGAGTGCTCCTGCAAACAGTACACGGACACCGATTGGCCCCAAATCGCAGTGGCGCCCCTTGCGGTATTTCTTTAATTGAATATAAGAGCTTTGATTACAATATAAGGCTGGTAATTCAGCCGTCCCAGTAGAACTCCTGAAGCCTGCAAAGAACCTACATCTGGCTTCTTGTCCACACGGCATCCACAAATAAATCCAGCCATTGTTCACATCGAAAGACTTTCTCATATTGAGTCTGCATACAGAAGCTTTCTCCCATGATCAAGGCTGCCACAACCATCCATAGCCTCTCACACTATGAATAGCATCACACCCTGATACATCCAGTGCTTCTGCATCACAACACAGACTCCCAAACTGTCTCTCAAAAGAGAACTCGTATCACAGCACAGCATACCATACAGTTGACACACCTGTACAAACCCTCTCTACCTTCCAAGGGTACTATCCATCTCTGTCATGGATTTCCTGTCCCCTGTCCTATCAGTAGCAAGGCTGTACCATACATGTGTCCACTCCTGTACCTTCTGCCTGCACGTGACCTGTCTCCTAGAGAAACCCAAAAACATGTTTCCTCATCGAGAAACCTACGACCTGTTTCCACATGAAACCCTTAGGCCTGTTTCCCTTTGAAACTTATGTCCTGTTTCCATACATCTAGTTACCTGTTCCCACATATCATCTTCAGGCGACCAGCCCTCCTCAGCGTAAAAGCACACACTTCCTCCACAAGAGTTAGGCGCCTCCTTTTCCTGGCAGCCCCTCCTTTTCCCCAAAAAGCACACGTGGCCCCAAATTAGAATATGGGCCACGTTTCTTTAATGAAAGGCTTAAAAAATGATCTTAAAGGTTTTTAAACCTTTTAAGCTAAAATCTCTTTGCCCCCTTTCACACAAGGGGTTGTCCACACATGGGCTTCCATCTTCACTCCCACTTGATGCCATTCACACTGTCCACCATGTCCCCGTGCACATCTGCATCTTGTCCAGAGAAAAACACAGGGTCATGACATACCCCCCTCTTGAAAAATGGCAAGCGTCCTCGATTGCACTCAATGGCACAGTAAAGCATCTCATGAGCAAAGATACCCCATATGGCAAGAACAATGAAACAAACATTTGCACATAAAACACTTCAACACCATTGAGGACCTAGAAAAGGAAAACAAATAGGGGGAGCTAGAGTGCTCCTGCAAACAGTACACGGACACCGATTGGCCCCAAATCGCAGTGGCGCCCCTTGCGGTATTTCTTTAATTGAATATAAGAGCTTTGATTACAATATAAGGCTGGTAATTCAGCCGTCCCAGTAGAACTCCTGAAGCCTGCAAAGAACCTGCATCTGGCTTCTTGTCCACACGGCATCCACAAATAAATCCAGCCATTGTTCACATCGAAAGACTCTCTCATATTGAGTCTGCATACAGAAGCTTTCTCCCATGATCAAGGCTGCCACAACCATCCATAGCCTCACACTATGAATAGCATCACACCCTGATACATCTAGTGCTTCTGCATCACAACACAGACTCCCAAACTGTCTCTCAAAAGAGAACTCGTATCACAGCACAGCATACCATACAGTTGACACACCTGTACAAACCCTCTCTACCTTCCAAGGGTACTATCCATCTCTGTCATGGATTTCCTGTCCCCTGTCCTATCAGTAGCAAGGCTGTACCATACATGTGTCCACTCCTGTACCTTCTGCCTGCACGTGACCCGTCTCCTGGAGAAACCCAAAAACATGTTCCTCATCGAGAAACCTACGACCTGTTTCCACATGAAACCCTTGGGCCTGTTTCCCTTTGAAACTTATGTCCTGTTTCCATACATCTAGTTACCTGTTCCCACATGAAACATCTGGCAACATAGAGATTCCCATACTGTAGGTCCCACTGTTCCTTTCTAGCAGGAAGAAAACAATCTGCTCCATGAGCACGCAGCCATGCGAGCTTGCATCACTCCCATGCCAAGAAACATAACCAAAAGACCTGTGCCTGTAGCCAAAAACCCAAGCACACACAGCTGAATTTGCAGCCAAACAAAAACAGCCCATAGACTGTCCCAAAACAGTCCCGAATCCAAAGCAAAGAGAAGCTGAAAGTTCCATCAGTTGAACGCCATCGACATGATGTCTATGTTCATGGAAAAACAACCTCTGCCTTCTGTAAAAAAACACGGCGTTCTCCAAAAAACCACACACATGGCCTAGCTTTTTATGCGCCGCCTGAATCCTAGTGATGCGCCGCCTGCAACAGTACTCAACCTGCAGCCACCTGTACGAAAAAGTGTGCAGCTGCCACCTGAATTCAGCTGTCGTACAGCCTCCGTACTGGACTGTACCTGCTGTCCGTACAGGCCTGCAGTTACTGTTCCAGCCGCCAGCCCAAGACCTGCACAGTAGGCGCCAGAATCTGCACAACCAAAATATGCAACATGGACTGTACCTGCAGACAGCCGCCTGGCCTGCCACGTGGACTGTACCTGCACAGCAGCCGTACACTGCCACGTGGACTGTACCTGCACAGCAGGCGTACACTGTACGTGCAGTCCATCTCTTCCATGCGCAGCCAGCATGCATCTTCAGGCGACCAGCCCTCCTCAGCGTAAAAGCACACACTTCCTCCACAAGAGTTAGGCGCCTCCTTTTCCTGGCAGCCCCTCCTTTTCCCCAAAAAGCACACGTGGCCCCAAATTAGAATATGGGCCACGTTTCTTTAATGAAAGGCTTAAAAAATGATCTTAAAGGTTTTTAAACCTTTTAAGCTAAAATCTCTTTGCCCCCTTTCACACAAGGGGTTGTCCACACATGGGCTTCCATCTTCACTCCCACTTGATGCCATTCACACTGTCCACCATGTCCCCGTGCACATCTGCATCTTGTCCAGAGAAAAACACAGGGTCATGACATACCCCCCTCTTGAAAAATGGCAAGCGTCCTCGATTGCACTCAATGGCACAGTAAAGCATCTCATGAGCAAAGATACCCCATATGGCAAGAACAATGAAACAAACATTTGCACATAAAACACTTCAACACCATTGAGGACCTAGAAAAGGAAAACAAATAGGGGGAGCTAGAGTGCTCCTGCAAACAGTACACGGACACCGATTGGCCCCAAATCGCAGTGGCGCCCCTTGCGGTATTTCTTTAATTGAATATAAGAGCTTTGATTACAATATAAGGCTGGTAATTCAGCCGTCCCAGTAGAACTCCTGAAGCCTGCAAAGAACCTACATCTGGCTTCTTGTCCACACGGCATCCACAAATAAATCCAGCCATTGTTCACATCGAAAGACTCTCTCATATTGAGTCTGCATACAGAAGCTTTCTCCCATGATCAAGGCTGCCACAACCATCCATAGCCTCTCACACTATGAATAGCATCACACCCTGATACATCCAGTGCTTCTGCATCACAACACAGACTCCCAAACTGTCTCTCAAAAGAGAACTCGTATCACAGCACAGCATACCATACAGTTGACACACCTGCACAAACCCTCTCTACCTTCCAAGGGTACTATCCATCTCTGTCATGGATTTCCTGTCCCCTGTCCTATCAGTAGCAAGGCTGTACCATACATGTGTCCACTCCTGTACCTTCTGCCTGCACGTGACCTGTCTCCTGGAGAAACCCAAAAACATGTTTCCTCATCGAGAAACCTACGACCCGTTTCCACATGAAACCCTTAGGCCTGTTTCCCTTTGAAACTTATGTCCTGTTTCCATACATCTAGTTACCTGTTCCCACATGAAACATCTGGCAACATAGAGATTCCCATACTGTAGGTCCCACTGTTCCTTTCTAGCAGGAAGAAAACAATCTGCTCCATGAGCACGCAGCCATGCGAGCTTGCATCACTCCCATGCCAAGAAACATAACCAAAAGACCTGTGCCTGTAGCCAAAAACCCAAGCACACACAGCTGAATTTGCAGCCAAACAAAAACAGCCCATAGACTGTCCCAAAACAGTCCCGAATCCAAAGCAAAGAGAAGCTGAAAGTTCCATCAGTTGAACGCCATCGACATGATGTCTATGTTCATGGAAAAACAACCTCTGCCTTCTGTAAAAAAACACGGCGTTCTCCAAAAAACCACACACATGGCCTAGCTTTTTATGCGCCGCCTGAATCCTAGTGATGCGCCGCCTGCAACAGTACTCAACCTGCAGCCACCTGTACGAAAAAGTGTGCAGCTGCCACCTGAATTCAGCTGTCGTACAGCCTCCGTACTGGACTGTACCTGCTGTCCGTACAGGCCTGCAGTTGCTGTTCCAGCCGCCAGCCCAAGACCTGCACAGTAGGCGCCAGAATCTGCACAACCAAAATATGCAACATGGACTGTACCTGCAGACAGCCGCCTGGCCTGCCACGTGGACTGTACCTGCACAGCAGCCGTACACTGCCACGTGGACTGTACCTGCACAGCAGGCGTACACTGTACCTGCAGTCCATCTCTTCCATGCGCAGCTAGCATGCATCTTCAGGCGACCAGCCCTCCTCAGCGTAAAAGCACACACTTCCTCCACAAGAGTTAGGCGCCTCCTTTTCCTGGCAGCCCCTCCTTTTCCCCAAAAAGCACACGTGGCCCCAAATTAGAATATGGGCCACGTTTCTTTAATGAAAGGCTTAAAAAATGATCTTAAAGGTTTTTAAACCTTTTAAGCTAAAATCTCTTTGCCCCCTTTCACACATGGGGTTGTCCACACATGGGCTTCCATCTTCACTCCCACTTGATGCCATTCACACTGTCCACCATGTCCCCGTGCACATCTGCATCTTGTCCAGAGAAAAACACAGGGTCATGACAGAAGATATCCATGATGTGAGTGTGGAAAAGAGAGAGGAGGATTCAGGAAGAGAGATGAAGTTCAACAAGCCATGACAATGGTGAAGAGAGAGAGAGAGAGAGAAAGAAAGAAAGATATATTGAACGTCTACTGAAGACCCAATGGGCCTATGAGACCAAAGTGATACAATAATGTCCACGGTATATCTCATCATGGAATGGAAAATAAAACAGAAAGAAAACATAAACATAGCTATCTCACTGGGGTGATACAAAACTGTCCATGGAAACTCATCATGGAATACTAAGTAAGAACATAGAAACATGAGCAACATCAGCTCCGAGTAGATGGTATACCACTCTCCAAAATATCAAGCATGGGGCTAATGAGAATGGCCGAGAGGTCTCCCTCAGCTATGTCACGTGGAAAGGTAGCTCGATGGCGGTGGAGCATGTCCTGGATCTGGAGCTGGTGAGGTGATCGTGGCCGTCGGGCACGCTGGAGTGCAGAGGCTCAGTCCGAGGTAACTCCTCTCGGGCGAGGTGGTCCAGAGCAGCTTGTGGAGGGTCCACAAGATCCACTATGTCGGTGTCCTCCACCTCCTGGGTCCGGAAGAAATTGGTGATGGTCGGCTGGCGAGAGAGGGGCGGGGTGCCTGGGGCCGAGGCTCTCTCAAGAAGGTGTCCGTGTGTGTGCGGAGCTCAAGCAAGAAGAGGCCCAGGCAACGCTGGTCCTGGAAGTCAATGATCCTGGAGAGTGGACCGAATCCCTCACGAAATAGACATTGAAACCTCCCACGGATCTCATAGTATACTGGGCAGCGGCATATGTAATGCTCCTCCGTCTCAACCTGTGTGGCATAGTCGGCAGATCCTCTCCTCTCTGGGTCTCCGTATGAGCTTCCCGGCTCTGAAGATGCGCTCAACTCTACCTGTCTCCACTCTGAGGCGATGGGATGAAACCAATATCTGGCCAATTGCAATCCACATGGCATGGGACATGTGAACACTCGAGTAGCCCGGTTGCTGGATGAATCCATCCTCAGTGAGTGTGAGGAAGTGATCTCTGTAGAAGTGCATCTTCCTGGGGACTTCGGAGGTGTGATCCATGTGCAATGTGTGTAGTAGAGGCTGAGAAGATCTAACTGGATAAACCAGTTGGTATCCTCGTGAGACAGCCAGAGAAAAGGGGAGTCCAATAGGCAGTCCATGCAGAGCCCATATATTGAGAACCAAGTGGAAACTAGTGCATACCCTACTCCAGAGTGCCCCTCAAGTGCTAGTTGTCTAGAGGAGTCGAGGGCAAGCCTCGGGTACTTGTGGGGATCCATGTGATTGATGCGATGGAGGTATGTGACTGTCTAGAAGAGTGCATCCACTACCATCGGGGCTGCAACAAACTCTCCCTGGATAATCTGGTGTGGGACTGATGGTTTGCTCGGATCATACGGGAGAACATCATGACTTGGGGCCTCTCAACTCATTGCCAATCCTCATCGGATAAATCTGGCCCCTAGAAGGCTGCTCCATATATCAAGGTTGGTGTGACGAGGGTGTCAAAAAGCGAGCCCTTCGTCCTGGGTTCCTGGAAATGTGCCTGGAAGCATTGCCGCTCAAGTAAGCTAAAGGCTGCATATCCCCGTGTCACTCTGGCATGTACTGCAGGAACCATGGTAAAGCGTGGGCCACTGAAAGTGACACCAAGGTAGACATAGGATGAGACAATTTCCACAGGATCCCCTCTATATGTGAAGCTCAATCTGGATGTGAAGGGGCGAGAGGTATTGAAGACCATTACCTTGGTTTTACCAAGGTTAACAGAGAGGTCCCGTTGAGTGCAAAAGGCATGTAAGGCACCCAACTGTCTCTGAAGCCCTTCGGCTGAGTCTGAGAGGAGGACGATGTCATCTGCATAAAGTAGTATGGGGATCAATATGCCTGCCAATGTGGGACCAGCCCCACCTAATCCATCAATGAAGCTTGAGATCTCATCAATGTAGAGGCCGAAAAGAGTGGGTGATAGAGGGCAGCCCTATTTCACCCCAATAGTGCTGGAAATCTCCTGTGATGTACCTCCTGGGGCTCTCACTCGTTCGGTGATGGACTCATAGAGGGTGATGATGCTCCAAACCATGTCAGATGGGACTCCGATCTCCTGTAGACAGTGTAGGAGGCGGGCTCGGGGTACAGTATCAAAAGCTTTGCGGAAATAAGCAGCAGTAAATCCTCTGATGTCGTGCTCTACCCTCCTCGATGATGGCACGGAGGGTGAAGATGTGGTCAAGGGTAGAGTAGCTCCTCCGAAAGCCAGCCTGTCTTGAGGCTTTGCATCCCTGGCTCTTTGCAAATGAACCGAGCTCCGCCTCTAGCACTGATCCATAGAGTTTGGCCAATGTGTGGCCAATCATGATCGTCCTGTAGTTATTAGGATCAAGTGGATCTCCGGCTTTGAGGATGGGGGTGATGGTGTTGGTGGACCAAGAGGGTGGAAATCCTTCACAAAGGGCTCTATTGAACATGTAGGCTAGTAGGGGCGCATGGTATCATCGGCATGCGAGATGTACTCGGCAGTGAGTCCCTCATGATCCTGGGCTCGCCCATTGCGTAGTCTACGAATGGCCTTGAGGACCATGCCCTTTGTGAAGAAGATGGAGGTGGTGGGACTGGGATCTGGTGGTGGGGGTAGGGGTGGCTGATGGGGGATATGATAAGAGGGAGCATGCATAGGAGTGCCATGTGTCCGGGCAGGTGATAGGTGTGGGAGGGCGATGTTCTCGGAGTTTCCTCCAGGCCTCTTTGCAGTTCGGCCCTAAGAAAAGTCAGTATAACTCATCCTCTTTCCGAGCATAGAACTCGCGTTTCTTGCATTGGGTGAGCCGTTGCGAAATCCGTGGACCGTTGCACTTGGCGCTTCGTGATTTGCCCAATCTGTACCTAATGCTTAAGACGGGAGCATGTGGCCCGGCATTCGTCATCATACCAACAGCTTTGGGGCATGGAACCGCAAGGTGGCTTGGCGGTAGACCGCCGCGTGCAGATGAAAGAAGCAGTGGCGGATGTGTGGAGTATAGTGGTGAGCTGTGCCGTGAGGGTGGATAGGGGGACAATAGGTTCCACATCCTGGAGTTGGCGGTAGATGTGGTTGGAGTAAACAAGGTCAAGCTCGTGATCGAAAAAGGACCTGAGTTTAATGTGAGATGGGTGGTGGTGGTGGAGGGACGGGTGGTGTGCAGGTAAGAGTGAAAGAGAGGTAGGCATGGTCAGCTTCAAAAGGGGGTGGCGGAATGGAGAAGTCAGAGAGAAGGTGTGCCAAAGCCGGAGATCCCATAAGGTAGTCCACAATGCTAGTACCTCCTGAGTGAGGGAAGGAGGTGAGGGTGCCAGAGGAGGGCCATTGGGACATCCCGTTATAGATAACGAGACCATGTGCAGCTCCCAGCTCTAAGAAATATCTCCCGTACACTGTGACCTCCTCACGGTCGTGTGATGATCTCTGCAGCCCTGTGTCAGTGATGTCTAGCTCCTGTAGTCTGATAGGGTCGTCTAGATCGAGTAGTGGGACCTGCTGACTTCCTGTCGTCCTGGCGTTGAAATCCCGAGCAGGAGGACTTTCCCTAGCTGCGAGAACTCCATGATATTCCCATATAATGGTAAGTACGCTGACTGGTCATGCTGTGCGGCGTAAGGGGAGTGGCGTGGTGCAAAATAACACATAGCAATGTGGATGACTCTGTCACTGCTAAGCTGTAGCCGCACCCAAAGATACCGTGCATCCTCGTCCTTCCGGACGATGCTGAAAATCTGTCCGAGATGGGATTTAAAAAGGACAGCTACCCCCCCAGAGCCACATACTCCTGATGTGTGGGTCTCGCCTCAAAAAGCTGATTCCCACTCATACCCGGCTATGTATGGTAAGCCCCTCTCAGGGCTGTGATGAGTCTCTGTATAAAAAATGACATCCCTGCCTGTGAGAATCTTGCTCAAGCCTCTTGGATTCGACCACAGCCTGCCATTGCAGTTCCATACTGCCAACAACAGGCGTTTGGTCTCATAGACCCCGCGTCCGTATTTGGGACGGCGCTCAGTGATAATGACTCTACCATCTCTATAGATAGCCCGCTTGCCTGCTCTGCGGGCCTCATGAACAGTCACCATTGCCTCATGCCAGTGTGCCACCTGTGCTAGAGTGAGATCATCTCCCATGTACACCTGTGTGCCCTTGAGGGCAGCCCACCTGTCTAAGAAGGCCTGTCTGCTGGTGGCATCAGGGAATCTAATGATGAGGGGCCGCTCTCGTGTAATATCCTTGCCTGCCCTCCATGTATCTGCAAAGGGGGGGGGGTGATCCTGTCCACTCCTAGCATTTGGCAAAGCGTCATGGCATCCTCCTTGGGGGAAGCCCCCGCCTGTAGCCCGCATACTCGGACATGGAGGGCCCTATCCTTCCTGCGTTTCTCCTCCTCGAGAGTCTCATATATGATGCTCTGTGGGGGTTTATGCTTCTTCACCACCTCCACCCAATCTTTCTTAGTGGTGTGCAGTTCTTCCTGGAGCTTTCAACTGCTCCAAGTCAGTCCTTAAACCCTCCTGAATATTCAGTTCCCCTTCCTCCACTGTATGGTCCTTGGCCGTAGCCTTTAGGGCTTCCATTTCTGCCCGGAGTTCCCCTATTATTGGGGAAGCCTTTGGCATTCCTGTTTGTTGCAGCTGGGTCTCTTTCAACATCTGAATCACCTCTTCCTGCTGGTTCACCTGGGCTGCCAGTTCTTCAATCTTGTTGTTCTTTCCTTGTATCTCCTTGCGGAGGCCTTCCAACTGTTTTTCATGTTGGTTCAGAGAGAGGAAAGAAAGAAAGAAAGAAAGAAGAGAGAGAGAGAGAGAGAGAGAGAGAGAGAGAGAGAGAGAGAGTTATATTAAATGTCTTCAAAAGACCATAAGGTCTATGAGACATTAGGATTACAAAGATTGTGTTACAAAAAATTGGTAAACAAACAAAAAAGAATAATATATTGCGAAGCTAAAGCCCCAAGGCTTTGGGCCTAGGGCCATGTGTACATCATGTAGCTAGGGTGTTCATGCCAACTCGAATGGTAGACCACAAGGGAGATATGGACACCCTTGTGATGATTTTTTTTGGTCTTTCCCTAATTTCTCTCCCTTAGTGATGATTTTTTAGAGTTTTCTTTTTATGGATGGCTTAGGCTAATCCCAAGCTACCCAATGATTCAAGGAATGCCTAATTTAACCTAATAACCTATGCTGAATGGTGGGATTAAACTAACATGTAGTTTTTGAACTACTTGAAGAAAAAACCAAAAATAATGGAATCAAGAGGAAAATTAGGACACTTGTAGCTTCCGCTTTTGGTGTAGCCTCTAACGCTCCTAATGTCCATTGCAACTGCATTGTACAAAGAAAAACAAAATAACACAAATCAAACAAGCATCTCATAACCAACTCTTACCGGTGGATTTGCATTCCATCTGGGTAAAACAAGACTCTAGCTTAGGAAGAGATTGTGGACGACCCTAAGCTAAGTGCTTTTGTTGGTAGCGCCGCCAAAGATGTTCACCTAGATGAGCATTCTCTTTGCATGAGAGAAGAAGAAGAGAAGATGCAAGGGTCGGTTTGGGAACATGCACTTAGCCAACCCTAAATGGGTTAACTTGGGGCTCACTCCACCACTTGTGTCATTCGAGTGGAGCTTTCCTTGAGCTAGGTAGGGAGCAATGAGAGAAGGAGCTATGGAGAGCTCAACTCCTATCTCAATGCCTTGGTGTATGCAAGAGTGAGAAAGAGAGAGAGACCAAGAAGAAGA
Organism: Cibotium barometz; assembly: GCF_041138505.1. Classification (NCBI taxonomy): domain Eukaryota; kingdom Viridiplantae; phylum Streptophyta; class Polypodiopsida; order Cyatheales; family Cibotiaceae; genus Cibotium; species Cibotium barometz. The sequence continues at coordinate 10,117,848 of NC_141062.1, forward strand.
AGAGGGAAGAAAGGAAGCATCACCTACAAGCACACACATACAACCAAGCAAGCAAGCATGCATGAACACACAAGCTCACCACCATAGCCACAACAGAGCAAGAGGGAAGAAGAGTAAGACTCAATTGTGATAATGGATTGTATCCTTTTCATATTTCATAAGTCACTTATATACATGAGCTTTCTTTTTACAATGGCCGGCCGCCCATTTAACAATTGGGGGCCCAAAATTGGTTCTCTAGCTCTATGTACACCTAGGCTTTGGGAGACGGTTCATCTGTATGCCATGTGCATGAAACCACTGGACTACCTCAGAGTACCATGCACGTGTCGGTATGAACATGTCGTAAGCTCAGTCATCCCATATCTTTTTACATGAAGCGCTTAGCCCGGTTTTGCATAAAAATGAATTACATGAAGCATAACAACTCTTTGAGTAATGTTAACCATTGTGGTTAACACTTGTCCTTTCCACTTTCCCACTTCGGTCGCGTGGGCTTCCTTGAGCTCTTTAATTTCCCTATCTTGTGTATCTTCTTGGCATATCAAGATGTCCCTGATAACTTTGAGCCCGTCTTTTGCCCATTTGCGTAGAGGGTGCTTCTTTGGCTTATCCAAGCTTGCAAGCACGTGTTTCTCCATCGTGTCAATGATTGCATTCGGTTCTAAATGTAGGGCCTCCCATTTCCGAGATCTCTTCATCTTGGTTTAAGCAAAAGAGAGAGAAAGAAAGAAAGAAAGAAAGAAAGAAGATTATGTTCCTGCCTCCTTGGGGGCTTGAGAAAGAAAGAAAGAAAGAAAGAAAGATTTTATTAACGTCTTCCAAACGACCAAACTCGGCCTATGAGACAAATCGGAGTACCTGTATGGGGTATCCTCTGTCATCCCAACAAAATGAAAAGTACTAAATAAAAAAGCTGAATCTGGGTGTGCAGGGGATGGAGCTCTACTACTAGGAGAATGCAAAGCTATATGCATGGAGTATACAATCATGATATGCAACCTAGCTAGCTCCATCCTGTACCATAATGGGGGTATAAAAAAGTATACATCAGTGAAGGGGGTGTCCACAGCTCCCTGAAGAACATGCCTGGGTGTGCTCTGAAGCGAGCCAGTTGCTCCGCACCCTCTCTGTGAAACTGAGCTCTGATCTCTGTCATCTCTCTCTGGTATAGGCGTGGTGTCCGAAAACAACTCTGTCTCCTGCGGGCTCTAAGTGTCTCTGCTCTCTGGAGAGTAATTCCCTGCCGTGTAGGGGCTGGGAGGGGGATGGATCTCTAAAAAAATGTAGTAATTTGTGTCTGTCGCCCCCCCTTTGGAGCTGTCTGAGCCTGTAATAATGTCTCTCTGTGGCGCTGTATGTCTAGAATGTATCTCCCCAATATGCGCTGGCCTGCTGCCTCAAAGATCTGGCATAGGGAATGTGGCTCTCTGAATAAAATGGGATATCTCTCTCTGATGGCGTAGGGACATCTACCTCGTAGAATGGATCAAGCTCTCTCACTAAGAACTCCTCTGGACGTGGAGCTGCAGTGTGGGTACGGGTGGTGGGCTCTTGTCAAATCCCCACGGATCTCCTCGTGATCGTTCTTGGTACGAGACTCGAATCCTGCAAACAAACGAACAAACAAACAAACAAGGATGACAGCCGTGGGCAAGCCCACAATCTTGGCTGTCCCCACCGAGCCAGGAGCTGAGCTAACTAGGATGACATACCGACCAATCTCCTCCTCACGACGTCCCATACCGCCACGAAGCTGCCCTCGCGGGCCTCGAGATTGCTACCGGCCTCGGTTGCATAAAGCAGGTGCACGTCTGCACTAGATCCAAGCTCCAAGACCATAGAGCTCTCACAAACTCGCGAGACTCTCTATATCCCAATAACTAACCTTGGTCACCCTTTTATAGGCTCTTGGCCGCTCATCGGGTGTCCACGCTTGGGCGCCCGCCCGTCCATACTTGGGTGCCCGCCCGTTAGTATATCCCTAACTCAGCTCGTCAATCAGCCTGCCTAGCTCCAAGCTTCCCCAAGCCTCGAAACTAGTCTTGCGTGCGTGTAGCACACGGTAGATACACACTGTGCACATGACATACTCCCCTTCCTCTAAGAGCTCACTCCTGAGCTCACTAAAAAGCCAGGGTAATCTCTCTGAAGAGTAGTCAATGTCTTCCATGTAGCGTCGTCCTCAACACGATCCTTTCACTTGATCTTGTATTCCGTGATAAGCGTATTACGCAATCTTCTTTCACGAAATCCAAGAATCCTTTCAGGTTCGTGCGGAACAAATGTCATATCTTCGATATCTATAATTTCTTGAGGAGTAACTAACTGATCTGTTCCACCCAATACTTCCTTAAGTCTACTGACATGAAATAAAGGATGAACTTTCACATGAGAAGGCAAATCCAATTCATATGCAACTGAACCAATCCGTCGTGTAATACGAAATGGTCCACAGTTTCTAGGGGATAATTTCGGAGATCGACCTGTCCGTAAAGTCTCGGAATCTTTCGAAACTCGCAAATACACCATCGTTCCTTCAGAGAACTCTCTGGGTGAACGATGTCTATTAGAATAAAATCTGTCTTGGTCTTGAGCACTTCAAATAGATTCCCTTGCAACTTGTAACATTTCCTGCATATCTTGCAAAAAATTACGTGCTGCATCATGCTGAAGTCCTGAGAATCCAATTGTAACAGGTGATCTAGGTTGAATACCATACATAAGCATGAAAGGACTAAAACCTGTACTCGTATGCTTAGTACTGTTATGTGCAAATTCTAACATAGGAAGATAATCCTCCCATGAACTCTGTCTTTTGGATACATATGCTCGAAGCATATCCTCCAAAATCTGATTCTCTCTTTCAGTCTAACCATCAGATTGAGGATGATCAGAGGAACTCAAATTCAAAGTTGTTTCCAACTTCTCAAAAACAAGTTTCCAAAAATCACTCGTAAAGAGTCCCTATCACTGACTATGTCCTGCGGTAACCCGTACAGTCTAAACAATTGCTCGATAAATTGCCGTGCTAATTGCGTAGCTGTAATAGTCTTCCGGGTCAGTAAAAATCTAGCCATTTTTGTCAAGCGATCTACCACAACCCAAATAGAATCATGGCCTTGATGTGTTCTTGGCAATCCGGTAATAAAATCCATGGAAATACTTTCCCATTTATTACCTGGGATTTGCAAAGGATGCAACAACCTAGCCTGTCTAAAGCGTTCAGCTTTATTTGCCTGACAAATCTGACACTTGAGAACATAATCTTCTACGTACCCTTTCATCTTTGGCCAATAAAAAGTGTGTTTCACTAACGATAGTATCCTGTGTACCCCAGGGTGTCCAGCAGAAGGGGCGTCGTGACACTCCTTAAGAATCTTGGACTTAATGTCCGGGATCTGTGGTACACAAATTTTGTCATTACCGAATAGTAAACCATTCCGAATCATCCACTGGCCTCCTGCAGCCTGAATGGTAGACTGCTCAGTCATTGAGTCTTGGTCAATCAATATGCTCCCGTCCTAGATCTTCTGCCAAAATGGACCAAAATAACTATCAGTCCTGCAAAGCCCTCTCAATGACTGAAATAAGTCAGTAGAAATCTCGGTGAACGACAAAGAATTCACCTCTCTAATTCGACTAAGCGCATCTGCAACACTATTCATGGACCCTTTCCGATAAGGGATCTCAAAATCAAAATCTTGCATTAACTCCGCCCAACGAGCTTTCCTTCCTCTCAAATCATCCGCATCACACACATACTTGATTGACTGATGATTAGTCAATACCACAAACTTGGAGCCATATAAATAATGTCTCCAAACCTTGAGAGCGTGAATCACAGCATAAAGCTCCTTCTCAAGGGTTGGCCAACAAGATTGAGTGTCATCTAGCTTTTTACTTTCAAAAGCAACCGGTCTACCATCTTGAAATAGAGCAGTCCCGATAGCATAGTGACTGGCATCAGTTTCAAGAACATAAGGCCGACTAGGATCAGGTAATGCTAAGATAGGTGCTTCCTTGACTTTATCTTTCAAAAGTTTGAAGGCCATATCCAAATCGTTATTCCAAGTGATAGGCTGATTTGACTTACGTCCACGACCTTTCAATAAGTCGGTCATCGGTAGTGTGAGCTGAGAGTACTCTCGTACAGATTTCCGAAGAAAAACAACAAAACCGACAAAAGAACGAAGTTGTTTCACTGTTCGCGGTATAGGCCAGTCCAGAACCTTCTGAACTCGGTCATAGTCAATGCTCAATCCATCTCGAGTGATCTTGTGTCCCAAGTAAATGATGTCGGTCATAAAGAACTCACATTTACTTAACTTAGCATATAATCGATTCTGTCTTAAAATAGATAGGACAATCGTGAGGTGTCTGACATGATCCTCAAGAGTACGACTATATATCAAAATATCATCCAGGAACACCACCACAAATTTTCCCAAATGTTCACGGAAAAGATCGTTCATCATTTGCTGGAAAGTGATTGGAGCATTGGTTAACCCAAAAGGTAATACGAGAAACTCGTAATGGCCATACCTAGTCCGAAAGGCGGTTCTTTCAACATGCCTTTCATGAATACGTATCTGGTGGTAGCCAATACGTAAATCTATCTTTGTGAAATATTTCGCTCCTGCTAACCGGTCAATCAGGTCATCTGATCTAGGGAGAGGATAACGGTTCTTAATGGTTAGCTTGTTCAATCGCTTGTAGTCTATACACATTCTCCAGGTGTTGTCCTTCTTTCTCCTAAGCAACACAGGTGCACCCCAAGGTGATTTACTTGGACGGATCTGGCCCATCCTCAAATAATCTTGGAGTTGTTTAGCCAACTCATCTTCCTCAGCTTGGCTCATCCTGTAAGGTGGAATACTGACAGGATGAGCACCAAGGATCAAGTCAATACAATGATCTACTGTCCGTTCAGGTGGTAAACCCGATGGCAGTTCCTTAGGAAATACGTCTTGAAACGTATCTTCTGTAATTCTTTGCTTTCAAATACACTTAATTTATTTACATCCATGGAAGGTATGAGAAATGAAGAAAGTGGAACCAAGACACAATGGAAAGCGGTATACAAAGAAGAATCCATTATATTTCCAAAATCAATTGTATTTACAAGAGGTCCCTGAGAGGGATGAATACAATCACCTAAAATACTATACTTGGTGTCCTTATGCTAAAAAGAAAAAATGTGACAAGACCAATCTATTTGGACTTGAAGAGTTTTAAACCACTCAATCCTTAATAACAAGTCTACATTTTCTAGATGCATAACATAGCATTCCAGAGTATCTTTGTAGTCCTGAATCTGGATTGGAAGCATCTCCACCTTTCGATCCCATACTTGCCTTCCTGCAGGTAGGCGTACCTCAGAGGTATGATCGCTGGGTGTTGTATCAAGACTCAATTTCTGCACAAGTTTGTAGTTAACAAAATTGTGTGAGCTGCCAGGGTTCAAAAGAATGTGAATCTTATGGCCATTCACTTCTCCATAAACTCAGAGAAGATCATGCAAGCCAAATACTTTAGAATTGAGCAGACAATCAGAACGAGTACTAGAGCGAGAAAGTACAGTAATTGACGTACCTGTCAAAGACAACTGGTTAGTTGCCTTTGGCTTGGGTCCTGCGTTTGTCTTTGCACCCTTTTGCTTCGGCCACTCGTTACGCATGTGTCCTTTTTCTTCGCAGATAAAACAACGTCCTTCCTTCTTGAGCTTTAAAGCCCTAAGGAGTCGTTTCTTCTTCGTTGGTGTCGAACTTGAATTCTTCGAAGGTTAGTTCGAAGACTTTCCTTCAGTCGTGTTAGCCATAGGTGCGGAGAACTTTCTTTTATGCTTGTTCCCCTGCTCGGTAATGGGTTTCGACTTGGAAGAGACCATTGTATCATCATAGATACGAGCTGAATGAATGGCTTCGTCCAATGTTTTACATTTGTTATTTTTAACCTGTAAACGGTATGAGTCTGGTAAACCAGCTACGAAAAACCCCAAAAGAGTAGTGGGATCCATCTTTGTAGCTTTCATCTACAAGTCCCTAAACTTCTGGAGGTAGACCTCATAAGTGAGGTGCTGCGAGGTCATGGTCAAAGCTGAAAACCGGGCAACAACATCATAATCATCCTCTTTCTTTAGGAATTCTTTCTTGAAGACGTCTTCGAATTGTGCCCAAGTCGTTGGCTTAGGGTTGAGTTCCTTCCACCAAAGCAAAGCTTTGCCGGACAGGAAACCTGCTGCTAACTAGATCTTCTTTCCATCATCATATGGATGAAACTGAAAGTGAACTTGCCACTTATGTAGCCACGTGTCCACGATCTCCTTGGTACACTGCTTTTGCTCGCCCCCGAACGGTTCCGGAGTAATATTGGGGCCTAAAGCAGAGGCCAAGGTATCCATACCCGATAGAGTAGAGAGTGTAGTGGACAAGAGAGTGATGGAGTTCTGCAAAGCTTGCATCTGGGCTGCGATTTGTGCCTGACGTTCCGACGAAGAAGCTTCGAGAGCTACTTTGAACTCTTGGAAATCTGATTTTGACACAAAATCGTAAAAAAAAATCAACATCGGTACCTTTCGTAGCCGGCAAGCCTTCGCGTTCCACAAGGGGCTCCAACTCCGATTATTGGGTCGACATCGTGAAGAGGGTAAGTGGAGAGAAAACTCGATCTTTGCACAACAAAAGTGCGAGTGAACTTGAGAGCTTGAGAGCTTGAAAACTTGAGAGATGTGTGGCAAGAAGCCCACTTAAGGGGTTTCTTGGACGCCCCGTCCATACTTGGGTGCCCGCCCGTTAGTCTATCCCTAACTCAGCTCGTCAATCAGTCGGCCTAGCTCCAAGCTTCCCCAAGCCTCGAAACTAGTCTTGCGTGCGTGTAGCACACGGTAGATACACACTGTGCACATGACATACTGTCATATCCCCACGGATCTCCTTGTGATCGTTCCTGGTACGAGACTCTAATCCTGCAAACAAACAAACAAACAACAAAGGGGGTGCAGGCCTAACTCACCTCCCAACCATGACAGTCGTGGGCAAGCCCACAGTCTTGGCTGTCCCCACCGAGCCACGAGCTGAGCTAACTAGGTTGACGTACCGACCAATCTCCTCCTCGCGACGTCCCATACCGCCTCGAAGCTACCCTCACGGGCCTCCAGATTGCTGCCGGCCTCGGCTGCATAAAGCAGGTACACGTCTGCACTAGATCCAGGCTCCAAGACCATAGAGCTCTCACAAATTCGCGAGATTCTCTATATCCCAATAGCTAACCTTGGCCACCCTTTTATAGGCTCTTGGCCGGTCATCGGGCGTCCACGCTTGGACGCCCGCCCGTCCATACTTGGGTGCCCGCTTGTTAGTATATCCCTAACTCAGCTCGTCAATCAGCCTGCCTAGCTCCAAGCTTCCCTAAGCCTCGAAACTAGTCTTGCGTGCGTGTAGCACACGGTAGATACACACTGTGCACATGACATACTCCCCTTCCTCTACGAGCTCACTCTTGAGCTCACTAAAAAGCCACGGTAATATCTCTGAAGAGTAGTCAATGTCTCCCATGTAGCGTCGTCCTCAACATGATCCTTCCACTTGATCTTGTATTCCGTGATAAGCGTATTACGCAATCTTCTTTCACGAAATCCAAGAATCCTTTCAGGTTCGTGCGGAACAAATGTCATGTCTTCGACATCTATAATTTCTTGAGGAGTGACTAACTGATCTGTTCCACCTAGTACTTCCTTAAGTCTACTGACATGAAATACAGGATGAACTTTCACATGAGAAGGCAAATCCAATTCATATGCAACTGAACGAATCCGTCGTGTAATATGAAATGGTCCACAGTATCTAGGGGATAATTTCGGAGATCGACCTGTCCGTAAAGTCTCGGAATCTTTTGAATCTCGCAAATACACCATCGTTCCTTCAGAGAACTCTCTGGGTGAAGTCTTGAGAATCCAACTGTAACAGGTGATCTAGGTTGAAAACCATACATAAGCATGAAAGGACTAAAACCTGTACTCGTATGCTTAGTACTGTTATATGCAAATTCTAACATAGGAAGATAATCCTCCCATGAACTCTATCTTTTGGATACATATGCTCGAAGCATATCCTCCAAAATCTGATTCACTCTTTTAGTTTGGCCATCAGATTGAGGATGATCAGAGGAACTCAAATTCAAAGTTGTTTCCAACTTCTCAAAAACAAGTTTCCAAAAATCACTCGTAAACTTAGAGTCCCTATCACTTTCTTCATTTCTCATCCCTTCCTTGGATGTAAATGAATTAAGTGTGTTTGAAAGCAAAGAATTACAGAAGATACTTGATTCGTTTCAAGACGTATTTCCTAAAGAACTGCCATCGGATTTACCACCTGAACGGGCAGTAGATCATCGTATTGACTTGATCCCCTGGTGCTCATCCTGTCAGTATTCCACCTTACAGGATGAGCCAAGCTGAGGAAGATGAGTTGGCTAAACAACTCGAAGATAATTTGAGGATGGGCCAGATCCGTCCAAGTAAATCACCTTGGGGTGCACCTGTGTTGCTTAGGAGAAAGAAGGACAACACCTATAGAATGTGTAAAGACTACAAGCGATTGAACAAGCTGACCATTAAGAACTGTTATCCTCTCCCTAGATTAGATGACCTGATTGACCGGTTAGTAGGAGCGAAATATTTCACGAAGATAGATTTACGTACTGGCTATCACCAGATACGTATTCATGAAAGGCATGTTGAAAGAACCGCCTTTCGGACTAGGTATGGCCATTACGAGTTTCTCGTATTACCTTTTGGGTTAACCAATGCTCCAATCACTTTCCAGCAAATGATGAACGATCTTTTCCGTGAACATTTGGGGAAATTTGTGGTGGTGTTCCTGGATGATATTTTGATATATAGTCGTACTCTTGAGGATCATGTCAGACACCTCACGATTGTCTTATCTATTTTAAGACAGAATCGATTATATGTTAAGTTAAGTAAATGTGAGTTCTTTATGACCGACATCATTTACTTGGGACACAAGATCACTCGAGATGGATTGAGCATTGACTATGACCGAGTTCAGAAGGTTCTGGACTGGCCTATACCGCGAACAGTGAAACAACTTCGTTCTTTTCTCGGTTTTGTAGTTTTTCTTCGGAAATCTGTGCGGGAGTACTCCGAGCTCACACTACCGATGACCGACTTATTGAAAGGTCGTGGACGTAAGTCAAATCAGCCTATCACTTGGAATAACGATTTGGATATGGCCTTCAGACTTTTGAAAGATAAAGTCAAGGAAGCACCTATCTTAGCATTACCTGATCCTAGTTGGCCTTATGTTCTTGAAACTGATGCCAGTGACTATGCTTTCGGGGCTACTCTATTTCAAGATGGTAGACCGGTTGCTTTTGAAAGTAAAAAGCTAGACGACACTCAATCTCGTTGGCCAACCCTTGAGAAGGAGCTTTCTGCTGTGATTCATGCTCTCAAGGTTTGGAGACATTATTATATGGCTCCAAGTTTGTGGTATTGACTATCAAGTATGTGTGTGATGCGGATGATTTGAGAGGAAGGAAAGCTCGTTGAGCGGAGTTATTTGATTTTGAGTTATCGGAAAGGGTCCATGAATAGTGTTGCAAATGCACTTAGTCGAATTAGAGAGGTGAATTCTTTGTCGTTCACCGAGATTTCTACTGACTTATTTCAGTCATTGAGAGGGCTTTGCAGTTATGATAGTTATTTTGGTCCATTTTGGCAGAAGATCCAGGACGGGAGCTCATTGATTGACCAAGACTCAATGTCTGAGCAGTCTACCATTCAGGCTACAGGAGGCCAGTGGATGATTCGGAATGGTTTACTATTCCGTAATGACAAAATTTGTGTACCACAGATCCCGGACATTAAGTCCAAGATTCTTAAGGAGTGTCACGACGCCCCTTCTGCTGGACACCCTGGGATACACAAGACACTATTGTTAGTGAAACACACTTTTTATTGGCCAAAGATGAAAGGGTATGTAGAAGATTATGTTCTGAAGTGTCAGATTTGTCAGGCAAATAAAGCTGAACGCTTTAGACAGGCTGGGTTGTTGCATTCTTTGCAAATCCCAGGTAATCAATGGGAAAGTATTTCCATGGATTTTATTACCGGATTGCCAAGAACACATCAAGGCCACGATTCTATTTGGGTTGTGGTAGATCGCTTGACAAAAATGGCTAGATTTTTACCGACCCGGAAGACTATTACAGCTACGCAATTAGCACGGCAGTTTATCGAGCAATTGTTTAGACTTTACGGGTTACCGCAGGACATAGTCAGTGATACGAACTCTAAGTTTACGAGTGATTTTTGGAAACTTGTTTTTGAGAAGTTAGAAACAACTTTGAATTTGAGTTCCTCTGATCATCATCAATCTGATGGCCAGACTGAAAGAGTGAATCAGATTTTGGAGGATATGCTTCGAGCATATGTATCCAAAAGACAGAGTTCATGGGAGGATTATCTTCCTATGTTAGAATTTGCATATAACAGTACTAACCATACGAGTTCAGGTTTTAGTCCTTTCATGCTTATGTATGGTTTTCAACCTAGATCACCTGTTACAGTTGGATTCTCAGGACTTCAACATGATGCAGCACGTAATTTTTTGCAAGATATGCAGGAAATGTTACAAGTTGCAAAGGAATCTATTAGAAGTGCTCAAGACCGAGATAGATTTTATTCTAATAGACATCGTTCACCCGGAGAGTTCTCTGAAGGAACGATGGTGTATTTGCGAGTTTCGAAAGATTCCGAGACTTTACTGACAGGTCGATCTCCGAAATTATCCCCTAGATACCGTGGACCATTTCGTATTACACGATGGATTGGTTCAGTTGCATATGAATTGGATTTACCTTCTCATGTGAAATTTCATCCTGTATTTCATGTCAGTAGACACTAGGAAGTACTGGGTGGAGCAGATCAGTTAGTTACTCCTCAAGAAATTATAGATGTCGAGGACATGACATTTGTTCTGCATGAATCTGAAAGGATTCTTGGATTTCGTGAAAGAAGATTGCGTAATACGCTTATCACGGAATACAAGATCAAGTGGAAGGATCGTGTTGAGGAGGACGCTACATGGAAGACATTGACTACTCTTCAGAGATATTACCCTGGCTTTTTAGTGAGCTCAGGAGTGAGCTCTTAGAGGAAGGGGAGTATGTCATGTGCACAGTGTGTATCTACCGTGTGCTACACGCACGCAAGACTAGTTTCGAGGCTTGGGGAAGCTTGGAGCTAGGCAGGCTTATTGACGAGCTGAGTTAGGGATAGACTAACGGGCGGGCACCCGAGTATGGACGGGCAGGCGCCCAAGTGTGGACGCCCGATGACCGGCCAAGAGCCTATAAAAGGGTGGCCAAGGTTAGTTATTGGGATATAGAGAGTCTCGCGAGTTTGTGAGAGCTCTATGATCTTGGAGCCTGGATCTAGTGCAGACGTGCACCTGCTTTACGCAGCCGAGGCCGGCAGCAATCTCGAGGCCCGTGAGGGCAGCTTCGTGGCGGTATGGGACGTCGCGAGGAGGAGATTGGTCGGTACGTCATCCTAGTTAGCTCAGCTCGTGGCTTGGTGGGGACAACCAAGATTGTGGGCTTGCCCACGGCTGTCATGGTTGGGAGGTGAGTCAGGCCTGCACCCCCTTGTTTGTTTGTTTGTTCGTTTGTTTGCAGGATTCAAGTCTCGTACCAAGAACGATCACGAGGAGATCCGTGGAGATATGATAGTAAAGATAGCTTTTGTGTTTTACATATATATATATATATATATATATATATATATATATATATATATATATATTCTATTTTCTTTTAAAAAAAATAAACACTTTTAAACCTTGGAGGAGGAGTTTTTAAACTTTAAAAAAAAAAAATTAAACTAAAAAAAAAACAAAAGCCCAAAAAAGATGTGTGCTAGAGCTGCTAGCGTCACCCACCGGGCTACAGGCATGCTTTTTTCTTGCCGTCGGCCACCTCGCCTGTCGGCTGCTGTCGTCACCTGTGTCTCTGCCGTTACCTTCGCTGCTGGTGCCTTCTCGCCAGCGACAGCCCGTGTAGGCCTGGCCACAAGTAGCGTGGGCCTGGGCTCCTGCCCGCCTGGCCTGGGCACCAGCCCGTCTGGCCGAAGCGCTGCGTAGGCTTGGCTGCCTGGCCGCCTGGCTACGCAAGCCCATGCGCCCGCCTGTAGGGTCGCCTACAGAGGCTTGGCCGGCTGCCAGCCACCGATAGCCAAACGCTACACCCGCCAGTGCACAAACCCGCCAGCGTCTCCTTCTCACAAACGTGCTCTCTCTCTCACTCGTTCAACGAAAAGCAAATGTGCTTTTTCTGTTTCTATTTTCTCTCTACGTTCATGCGACTCCACAAACGAATCTCTCCTCTTCTTTGCAAAGCAAACGACCCTACTTAGACTACCACCTCCCATCAACATGGGTTTCTTTGATGAAGAAAAACACATACTGAATTTGAAAACAGCAGTAGGCACAGAAAAAACAGCAAGCTTTTTTAACACATACCTTTCTTTAACCTCATCTTCTCTACCTACCGACTTGCTCGTTCACGAGGTATGCTCTGATACCACTCTCATATCCCCACGGATCTCCTCGTGATCGTTCTTGGTACAAGACTCGAATCCTGCAAACAAACGAACAAACAAACAAACAAACAAGGGGGTGCAGGCCTGACTCACCTCCCAACCATGATAGCTGTGGGCAAGCCCACAATCTTGGCTGTCCCCACCGAGCCACGAGCTAAGCTAACTAGGATGACGTACCGACCAATCTCCTCCTCGCGACGTCCCATACCGCCACGAAGCTGCCCTCGCGGGCCTCGAGATTGCTGCCGGCCTCGGCTGCGTAAAGCAGGTGCACGTCTGCACTAGATCCAGGCTCCAAGACCATAGAGCTCTCACAAACTCGCGAGACTCTCTATATCCCAATAAATAACCTTGGCCACCCTTTTATAGGCTCTTGGCCGGTCATCGGGCGTCCACACTTGGGCGCCCGCCCGTCCATACTCGGGTGCCCGCCCGTTAGTATATCCCCAACTCAGCTCATCAATCAGCTTGCCTAGCTCCAAGCTTCCCCAAGCCTCGAAACTAGTCTTGCGTGCGTGTAGCACACGGTAGATACACACTGTGCACATGACAGCTCTGATGTTGTAGTGGAGGAACTATTGTGGGCAGTGGATTCCGATGTGGATGCGTGCACCACAAAGAAATCTGTGATGGCTCTCTGTGAGGTGTCCTATCGGAGCCGGGGCTGTCTCTCAACATGCTACCTCAAGACTACATCCATGTTTCGTTTGAGCTCCATCAAGTACATGCCCAAGCACCTCTGATCCTCAAACTGTATTACCTGTGTGAGTGGTCTGAATCCCTCTCAGAAGAGGCAGTGGAATCTCCCCTTTATCTCATAGTAAGCCGCACAACTGAACATATAATGGGCCTCATCCTCTACTGCTCCTATGATGCATACTGTGCATGTCCTCTCCTCGTGTGGGATATCCTTAGCTCTGCCAGTCTCTACTTTGAGGCAGTGGGAGGATACCTTGAGCTGGCCAATCATGATACGCATAGCATGTGACATGTGTATTTGTATGTATCCCGGGATCTCAAATAATCCATCCTCGGAGAGTCTCAAGAAGTGATCTCTGTAGTACTCACACTTCTTACCAATCTCTGATGGAGACACCCATGTTTGGTGTATGTGTAGCCCGAGTAGATCTAACTGGATGATCCGGTTGATCTCCTGTTGTGAGAGATCAAGGTAGGGGGAATCCAAGCTATACTGAAAGATTTTGTTGCTGCCTTGGGGGCCTGAGCAAGGGTGGGTGGATGGGTGTGTGGGTCGGTGGGTGGGCGGGAATGCAAAGGGACCAAGGTGTGCGCAGCGCACAGGTGTGAAACGGGCAGAACAGGGCACAAGCAGCGGTGGCCGGGCAAGGAAGAACATGGTACAGGCACATGTGCGAAACGGGTAGAACAGGGTGCACGTAGTGGTGGGTAGAGCACCAGTGTAGGGTGCGCAAGAGGGTGGGCAGAGGCTCACGCCATGAGAGAGATAAAGAAAGAAAGAAAGAAAGATATATTAAGCGTCTACTAAAGACCCAATGGGCCTATGAGACCAAAGTGATACAATAATGTCCATGGTATATCTCATAATGCAATGAGAGAGAGAGAGAGAAAGAAAGAAAGAAAGCTGTATTAACGTCTACTAGAGGCTGAACTTGACCTATGAGACATATCAATGTACAACTGTCAATGTCTTCTGGATGTCCAGAAAAAAAGACGAAATGGGTCCATGTGACCAAAAGTGATACAATAGTGTCCACGTAATCTCATCATGGTACAAAAGAAACCAAAGCCTAGAGCTATGGGCTGGGAATGTCAAATCCGAGCCATATGATACAAAATGGGATCATCATCATCATACAGCCTATGGAGCTAACCTGCCGGTAGGAGGAGGGGGCTATCAAGGATATCAAGCATGGGGGTAGTGGCTAGCCTGTAGAAGGCTCCACAGATCCATTGGGCGTGGGAAGGTGGCTTTGTGCCTCTCCAAGATCTCCTCAAGCTGGGGCTGATGTCTATGTTGCTGGTGAGGCCAAGGAATTTGGGACGTCGGGCTCACTATAGTGCCATGGCCCGATCTAGAGTCACACGAGAGACAGAGAGAAAGAAAGAAAGAAAGAAAGTTATATTAACGTCTATGGAAGACCCCAAGGGCCTATGAGACCAAAAGTAATACAATGGTACCATGGATATACTGAGCCATGGAAAACTGAAAGAAAAAGCAAAATGAAAACATCTGACAGTACATGTGATCAACAGATGATCCTTTGTAGAGTGAGATGTGTTGTGATCAGCTAATGTCGATACCCGCCTCGGCCAAAACCAATCTGATGGTGGAGTGAATGTCAGGCCTCTGTGATGGGAGCGTGACATGTCGGCGGAGAACCTCACGAATCCGTCTGTGTGTGGTGGAGGGTCCTGATGCTCTGGGTCAGGGATGTCTGGCTCGCAGAATGGATCAATCTCTCTCACTAAGAAGTCCTCTGGGGCGTGGAGCTGGAGCGTGGGTACGAGAGAGAGAGAGAGAGAGAGAGCCCACCTCTGGTGGTCGGGTGAGGAGGGTGAGAGGCAGTCGATGGAGGTGGTAGATGGGCGGTCGATAGTGTAGAGGGTCGGAAGAAGCTGGTGATGCGGGTCGGTCGCTGTAACTGTAACTGCAGGGTCCGCTCTCTATGTCAGCGTATCTCCACAAGGAACAGTCCCAAGCATCACTGATCTGGGTAGTCCATCACTCAGCACAGTGGTCCAAAACCCTCCCGAAATAAGCAGTGGTATCTCCCTCTAATCTCATAGTAGGCCGAAACCCTCCTGAGAGAGAGAGTTATATTAAACGTCTTCAAAAGACCCAATGGGTCAAAGAGACCAAAAGTGATACAACAGTGTCCATGTAATCTCATCATGGTACAAAAGAAAACAAAGACTAGCGAGAGAGAAAGAAAGTTATATAACGTCCTGAAAAGACCCAAAGGGTCTATGAGACCAAAGTGATGAGATTTTATCAATGTCTTCTAAAGACCCAATGGGTCTATGAGACCAGAGAGCGTTACATATGTCCCATGTACAACTGAAGATCTTAAATATGGAAACAAAAAAGTGTCAAAAGAAAGAGATCAGCATCATCTGATTCTTGCAATTCCTTGTGCCTTAAGTCATATGTTTAGATGGCAGTTATTCTGATATGAGTCTTCCCTTCTAGTGATAAAACTTAAATATGGAAACAAAAAAGTGTCAAAAGAAAGAGATCAGCATCATCTGATTCTTGCAATTCCTTGTGCCTTAGTCATATGTTTAGATGGCAGTTATTCTGATATGAGTCTTCCCTTCTAGTGATAAAACTGATTTTTTAAACATGTAGCATTGCAGAAAAAAATGCTTTGTTCAACTCCTTTTCTCTAGAAGTCTTTAAAAAAGTGCACAGTAAAGAACAGTTTGCTGAGGCGCTTCGGGTTGCGGCCCTCATGGTTGAGAAGGGGGAGAGTGTTTCGATGCAGATCTTGTATTGTCTCTTGCAGTGGTGCATTTATAATAGAGACCCAGAAGCAGGCCAAATGGTGCATTGTCTTATCAGGAGGCGTGGCTTTGAGTCAAATTCCTTTCTAGGGAGCCATGTAATCCGTATGTTTGCCTTGTTTGGGAGGCTCAAGGAAGCCAGTCAAATATTTAGTAGACTGGATAGGCCAAGTGTATATGCATGGAGTGCCATAATTTTTGCACATGCTATGCTTGGGCCAAGCAAGCAGGCATTAAGACTTTATCATGGTATGATCCAATCAGGAACAAGATCAGATGGCCATACATTTGTTGCGATTTTGAAAGCGTGTGCAAATGAGCAAGACCCGAGGCAAGGCATGCTTATACATGCTGACATCATTGAATGTGGGTTGGAGTCTGTTGTGTATGTTGCGAGCAGTCTCATTGGTATGTACATTAAATGTGGAGGCCTGGACGATGCACGGGTAGTGTTTGACAGGCTGACGAAGCCAAGTGTGGTGATATGGAGTGTTATGATATATGGGTATGCTCAGCATGAGCATCTTGAAGAGGCACTCGATCTTTTTGAGGAAATGCAATGTAAGGGTGTGAGACCTAACCAGGTCACATACGTGTGCATTGTGAAAGCTTGCTCTTGTACTAGAGCCCTGTCACAGGGCATGCTAATTCATTCCCTCACCATCAGAGCTGGTGTTGAGTTGGATGCATTTGTGGGAAGCTCCCTTGTGGATATGTATGCACATTGTGGAAGGCTGCATGATGCACATGGGACTTTTGAGAAATTGTACAAGCAAGATGTGGCTGAATGGAATGCAATGATTGCAGGAGATACTCACCATGCCCATGTGCAGGGAGCCCTGCAGCTTTATGATCAAATGCAGCAGGAGGGAATGGAGCCAAATCAGATCACTCTTGCCTGTATTCTCACAGTATGTGCAAATGCCACATCTCTAGATCAAGGTAAGCGAATCCATGCTCACATTATTGGGAGAAGGTTTGAAGCAGATCTTTTTGTGAGCAATGCGCTTATTAATCTGTATGCCAGGTGTGGGGACCTTGAGTATGCATGCAAGGTATTCAAGAAGTTGCGCAAGAGGAATGCTGTGACATGGACTGTCATGATTGCAGGCTATGCTGAGCATGGGTATGATCAGATAGCCTTTCAATGCTTTGAGAAAATGAAACAAGAAGGTGTAGTGCCAAGCAATGCCACATTTGTTTCCATTCTAAAAGCATGTTCAGACATTGTAGACTTGAAGGTAATGCATTCGCACATAATTGAAAATGGCTGTGACTCAGATGCAGTTGTTGCAAGCAATCTCATCATCATGTATGCTGACTTTAACAGCTTAGATGATGCACACAAGGTATTTGACAAGCTGCAGGGGCAGGATGTGGTTAGTTGGAATGCCCTGATTACTGGATATGCCCAGCATGGTCAGTTAGAGAAAGCTCTTTGGCTTGTCTGCAGAATGCAAGAAGAGAGAATGAGACCTGATAATGTGACTTGGAATGCATTGATATCTGGATATGCCAAGCATGAGCATCGTTTAGAAGCGCTTCAACTTTTTCAACAAATGCAACAGCATGGCATGGAACCAGACACGGAAATGTTTGCCTGTGCCTTAAGAGCATGCTCCATAGCTGCGTTGCCACAGATGGGCAAGCTACTTTATGGAAAGGTAGTTGAAAAGGGTTTGGAGTTGGATCCATGTGTTGGGCAAGCTCTTCTTGACGTGTATATGACATGTGGGAGTGTTGATGATGCACGAAATGTATTTGATAGACTAGAGAATCGAACCATAGGGATATGGAATACAATGATTTCTGGGTACGTGCAGATTGGGCATGATGGAGACATATCCAAAATTATTGAGCAAGTGCAAGATATAGGTCTGGAGGCTAACACAGAGGCATGGCTTACGACAATTCCAGAGTTTCCTATGTATGGGCATGCTGCGGCGGATGCCCTCAAACTTTACTGTGAGATGAAACAGGAAGGTATTGGACCAGATCAAGTCACGTTTGTCTGCATCCTGAAAGCATGCTCCAGGATGATGGCATTAAAACAGGGCAAGCAAATCTATGCAGACGTTGTGGAGAGTGGCTTAGAGCTGGACGTCGTGATCAGTAACATGCTCATTGACTTGTATGCAAAATGTGACAATTTCATGGATGCTTATCAAGTTTTTGATAGGTTGCCGAAGCGAAATGTGGTGACTTATAATACCATAATTGCAGCATGTGCACGGCATAGCAATTTCAAGCTTGCCTCAGATTGCTTTGATGCAATGCAACAGGAAGGGGTGATGGCAGATAGTGTGACATTTCTGTGTCTTTTCTCAGCATGTAGCCGCGTTGGCAGGGGGAGGGAAGCCCTCTACTATTTCAACTCAATGAGAGAAGGCTATGGGGTTGTACCAATGTTTGTTCATTATACCTGCATTGTGGACCTCCTAGGTCGCACTGGTCATTTGAAGGAGGGCGAAGACTTACTTCTAACAATGCCTTTCCGACCCAATATTGTTGGATGGACATCCCTTCTGAGTCATTGCAGAATACATGGCTGTCTATATATAGCCAGGCAGTGCATCGATTGGTCCACTGAGAAGGAAACTAGGTATTGTGCTGGATATGCCCTCATGTGAGACATTCATCTGCAGTTTGGCATTGGAGAAAGTGCCAAGAAAGATACATGATATGGCAAGTTCTCTTGGAGACACGATGTGCATCCTCGGTCGCACAGGTCATTTGAAGGAGGGCGAAGACTTACTTGGCTTTCCGACCCAATATTGTCGGATGGACATCCCTTCTGAGTCATTACAGAAAAGATGGCTGTCTATATATAGCCAGGCAGTGCATAGGTTGGTCCACTGAGAAGGAAAGCAGGTATTCTGCTCATGTATGACATTCATCTGCAGTTTGGGATTGGAGAATTGGCATGTTCTTGGAGACATGTGGTGCGAGGGGTGCTGAATTAACAGCATATTAGCAACAAAAGAGGAGTGCTTGAAATTTTTATGATGCCGCATCAATGCTTTCTGATAGGTAGTGTCTTGGCAAAGGGCTGGAAGCAAGACAAAGTTTGGCCACTTTATAGGATACATGAAACCACATTGTGGAGCCACTATAGAGCCCCTTGGGCATGAAGATGCAGGCACTCCTAGAGACAAAGCTTAGCGGAAACTTCAGTGCATAATTGAGTATACATTTGAGTCACTCTACAGACAAACAACCTCCCCCCAAAAAAAACGGCATTGCAGGCCTTTTGTGAGCAGCAGGACATCACTGTCAACCTTGGCAAGACCAAGGTCATGATTTTTAACACCTTACATGCATGGCTTCCAGGCAGCGTTTCACATATGCAGGTGATCAGGTGGAGATTACTGCATCTTATGTATACCTGGGAGTCACTTTCACTGGCTCAATCTTCATCATGCCCGGCTGACGTGGTGACTTTGGCCCTTGAGTGCTTCCAGGCCCACTTCCAGGAGGCTAGCACTAAGGGATGGCTCTTTGCTACACTTGTTTCTTGCAGAGTTTGGAGCAACATCCCTGGTGTTTAATGCCCTCTTACTGCAGCTACGCCTTGGATAGACACCTGCACCCTAGGATTGCAATGGAGTGGTTTAGCTAACTATAAGAGGAGAGGCCTGACATGGTGTGGTATGCCAGGGTTACACAGTGGTTCCTGATGCATTAGATTCATATGGATTGTCTGCCAACATTCCACCATAGTTTGGTTGCCCCACGTCTACCTCTCACCAAACAGTATATTAACCAGCTCAACCACTCCGACCTTATCTGCTTATGGTGTCATGTCACATGGTTGGATCGGCCGCAGCTTCCCACGAAGATGCAATTTTACCAGGATCACTGTCCGAGGGTCGCTTCATTCAGAAGCCAAGCTATCTTTAAAGAAACATGCCACATGCCATGTGGCAGAGTAGCTTTCTACAGGTTGAGACAGAGGAGCCGGTGCATCTCCAGAAGATAAAGTTCTAAACAACACTCATCTGGAAAGCCAATGACTCAGGCTAAGGGACCAAATCCAACTCAGAAGAGACACTAAAACCTCCCCCATATCTCATAATACAATGGGCATCTAAAAAGATAGTGCTAACGCATATTGACTGTACTAAAGCCACCTCAGCCTCCCAGGTGCCATTTTCAAGAGAATGTTCCAGTCGTAGTGAGCTCAACAGACGAGGCGACCATCCACATGGCCTCTTCAGGCTACAGAGGCACAGGGATGCTCCATTGATGGGGAGAGCTTAGACGAGATAATAGATGGCTGAGCCTACACGTGACCGCTCTTCACCTCTTTGGACAGAGGACATGTATCACTCTCCCATTTTCATTTTATCTAGGTCGCTAGTTTGTTTTCTTTCTTCCATGGTATTGTTACTCCAAGGATTCATCGCAACATTTCTGGTCTCATAGACCCGTCAATCATCTGTAGATCTCTCTCTCTCTCTCTCTCTCACGCGCGCGCGCGCGATAAGAGGCCTTGAAAGATAACTTGACTGATACTGATGTATAAAGGCTTTGCATTTAGGATAGAAAAATTCAAGTGTCTTATGGAATCCATGCCATACACATGCCTTTTAAGCTTTATACAACTTTGCTGAGGTCTTAGTAATATAAGCTGCTAAGCCTGGGCTATATAGCAGTAAGATCTAAGCTCTCAGTAAAATGAAGTTTCTGATGTTTTTCTCTATGGAATGGAGATTGTTGAAGGGTGGTAAACCGGTAGAAATGATCCTAATGCAGTCTAATAAATTAGTTCAGCATTGTAGTACTAGTACAAGGTTTAATGTGATGAAAAAGCAGACGCTAATGTGAGATTTGGATGCAGATCCCAGCACAGAAACAAACAACTTGCCATGTCTGTTTTGCAAGCAAGGCTTCAGCAAAGAGAAATGGCTCAACAAGCCCAGGCAAATGCACACCATACAGCATCTCTCGGAGAGATATCATGGGGGAATCAGATCCGTTCTTATGTCCTCCATGTGAGTGATGCTGACCTTATCAACCTTTATTTATGTAGCAATGTCTATGGATTGCTTACCGACTCATTCTTTTGTATATGCAGCCTTACAGAATGGTGAAAGACCTTCGAACACAGTATGAGGTTTCGGATCCTGAGGGAGTGCTTGATGGTGACTTGGATGGTTTCATCTTCAGTTTTCTTGCAAAGTCTGCTCCGGGGGATTAGTTGAGCAATAAATCAGTTTATACACATTATAGAGGAATTGCATTTGGACTGAGATAAGTGAATTATGTGATCACACATGCATGTGAGAATCGTACACTAATGCATGGTTTAAGGTCTAGGAACCAATGTATCTCACTACCTCAGTATGCAAGTTGGACATCCTCAATTGGGAAAAGAGGAACACAGATAGAATATAAGATTTTTGAAAATAACAAGTCATAAATTTTATTAAGAATGACTCCTTTGAGGCCAAAAGTATTTTAAGCTTGGTAGGAAAATTCGTGTGGGCAAGTCGTCACATCATCTGCTTATAGGATGAAACAGAGACTGATCGAGCTGGAACTCCCCACGTAGCAGCCATCCCCACTCCAGCTGCCTCTGCTGATCTCCCCGGCATGTGCCCCCAAAAAAATTTCTTTTGGAGAAATATCATGGGGAAATCAGATCTGTTCTTATGTCCTCCATGTGAGTGATTTCAACCTTATCAACCTTGCTTACTGACTCATTCTTTTGTATATGCAGCCTTATAGAATGTTGAAAGCTTCAAACACAGTATGAGGTTTCAGATCCTGAGGCAGTGCTTGCTGGTGTGCAGCCTTATAGAATGGTGAAAGAGCTTCAAACACAGTATGAGGTTTCAGATCCTGAGGCAGTGCTTGCTGTTGATTTGGATGGTTTCATTTTCAGTTTTCTTGCAAAGTCTGTTCCGGGGGATTAGTTATGCTAATAAATCTGTATATACACATTATAGAGAGGTTGCAATTGGACTGAAATAAGTAAATTATCTGATCACACATGCATGTGCCAATCGCACACTAATGCATGGTTCAAGGTCTAAGAAACTATATATCTCACTACTTTAATATGCAAGTTGGACATCCTCAATTTGTTCCCCATTCTCAGGAAAAGAGGAACACGGATAACGTAGATAATTTTAATAACAATTCATAATTTTATAAAGGATGACTCCTTTGACACCAAAAAGCTTTATAAGCTTGGTAGGAAATTTAGTGTGCGCAAATTATCACATCATCTGCATAGAGGATAAAACTGTCCATGCAGCAACTGTCCACCTGACCCACCTCTGCTGATTCCGCCCCTCCTACCATCTGCACGCCTACTCTTACACCCCCCACCCCACACGGGCCCCCTTCCTCGCCCCTCTTTCTTCTTTTCTCCCCTTCTCCACACCCGTTCCTGCTCTCTCTGCAGCAGCCCATTCGTCCCTGCCCCTGATTTTCTGTTCCCACCCTTACTTCCTCTTTTCCTGCTGCCCGACCTTCGCGTCTTACCCTCATGCTTCTGCCCTGCCCTCTGTTTACGCCTGTCTCCCTCCACCTCCTCCGCTTCTGGGGTTCTCATCTTCTACATTCGGCTTTTGAGTATAGCCCCTGGTCCCTCCCTCCTTTGGAAGACTCCATGTAGCTGATCCATCTTCTCCAACTGAGGGCGCCCTATTTTGCCCATTTTCAGAAGAAAACCTTGAGCTCCTGTCATACTTAGTTGCCTTGCTAGAGAACAGGCTCCCCGATGGCAGGCCCATCTGAGGACAGATTTGGGATCTCCTGCAAGCTGCACTTAATCGGTGAGCAAGCTAGATTTCCAACATCCAGTTCCTCGGCAGGGGATACATTCAAATTGAGTGACTCAACTGCTTTGTTGAGTCATGCCCGACTCTGACACACCGGCCACATGTTCCAATGACTGTCTGCTCCCCAGGTCCGTCAAAGGAGTATCATGAGTTTCTTCTGGTGATAGGTCAGAATCTTGGACAGGTGGTGATAAAGAACCTCGGGACAACAGCTTCTGCCATGTCGTCCCAGGCTGCAGAACTCTGTCCATCCGATTGATCATCCCCTCACCAAAGAACCTCCCGCATACGGCAGCACCTCTCAATTCCCTGTCAGGATGGCTCTCAGCTCACACAGAGGATTGAGTTCTCAGAGCTCCTTGATCAGTGTTTTGTATGTCCGCTGATGGGACGACTTGTATGATTTACCCCCAGCACGGCATCAGCAACAGGCAGCCATAATAGCCATGGTAGAACAGCTCCGTACCAGACCACCCAGGGCGTTGCCGTGAATGTGAACATTCTCGCCCATCCCCTCCTTCGTCTGTTGTACTCCCGAGGCAGCTGTAGACAAGAGGCGAAGCCTTGCCCCCTGCCCCTAGCCAAATCAACACATCAGTAGCAGACTGCCCTGCTGGCAGACTCCCAACCGTTGCCAGGACATGCAACCATGGGCGGTCCTCTCCAAGCGGTAAGCAAGAGGAACCTACCCCCTTGCAGAATAATTATGTGCATTCACCACATCGGTCCTTAGACGGGCTGGAAATCAGACCACTTTCAGCTCCTTCCTCCCCGGCCTCCCTGGTGACAACCTTAGCTGTTTTTTTTCTGGAGGCACACCCCCCCCACCCACCTCTCTTTATATAGCACCCCGCTTGGTCCAGCACCTCTTCAACCCGGTTGAGACCATTATAGCCTCCTCGCCTACCTCAGCCCTTAAGTGTGGAGGCTAAAATATTTCCCCTCGGATCATGGAGCACTCAGTGCACTACGCCTTTCTCAGATTCTTATTCATGCATGTACTCACCCTCACACGCTGACATGGTGGCTCCCCTACCCATCTCCATGGTTCTCTTTTTAAAGAGTCCAAAACCCTAACTCTAGTCGCTCAACCCACAAGCACACAAATGTGAGGAAGATGAGGAGTGCTTGCAAAAGTAAGAAACCCTAGCATGGCATATAATGTTTTAATCTTCAGTCCATACGTTCACCAATCATCTCCGGTCACCTAGTGTGAATCTATTCGACCGCACCATACTCACGCGCCTCTAGCCCCTCGTGCTAGAGTCAGTGACTTCCTACGCATACCTCATTATTACGAACAAGTGTTCACACTTAATACGTAGTGACGTGTCATCCTGTGCCGCCATGGTTCCAGATTGTTCGGGTCATAAATTCTCACCATTTCGATTCTTCCCTTATGATCATAGTTGTTTCTTGTACCGGTACGAACGGGTTCGTACCGTACGGTACGATATCGTACGATACGTTTCTTTTTTTCCCCAATTTTTTTTTTCCCTTGAAAAATAAATTTCCAAATGCTTAAGAAAAATATAGAAACCCTCTTTATGAAGATCCCAAATGCTCGCAATACTTCGCAACTTTCGTGTCCACTCAGTATTCCATATGGGGTTGTTGAGAGACCTAAAAAATCTGGCAAGGTAGACTGGTAGTGTACACTTGATTGGTAGGATGAGAGAATCTTGCTACATCACTTGGGGATCCCTGGTATAGGTAGGCTAGACAATTAGATTTTCAAGTTATGTAGGAGGGAGAAGATTTGGACATGGCCATTTTGATCTAGAGAGGAGTCCCTAAACTTATCACCCTAGATGCACTCCTTGTATTTGTGCAAGGACGGTCCCTTAGTCATAACCGTTACACTTGGTATTGCATTACCATCCAGGTTCTTTTTTGGAGACAATCAGGAGATCCAACCGGGAGAGACACATATCCATGTTTTGGTTCCTCAAGCACTGTAGACGACTCCCCTCCCAACCTTCCCTCACATTCAAGCTTGAAGCTCCATAGGTTGTAAGTGTAAAAAATAAAAACCGTATTTTATCGTACGGTATCCGAAAATTTCATATCGTACCAAAAATTCTCGTACGGTAGCATATTTTCGTACCGTGACAACCATGCTTATGATAGATGTTGGACAAACTTCTCAACTCACATGCTAAGCTTTCCAAGTTGCATCTTCCAAGGACAAAAACAAATAGGAATCTCAACGATTTTTTTTCTCTTGATTCCAAAATCTAAAATAGTTAAAGACTAGCTTGATTTGTCACGTGCACACCCAGTTGGTGTACAAGTGACATGGCATCATCTAGGCATTCATCAACATCAGGCAGATAACATTCAAGAGCATCAAGTTTTATTCAGACATTTAGCAGAGCATTATGGCATTAAGCAAAAGCATTTCAGTATCATCCAGATATTTAGTGCATTCATATCAGTACCCAAGCATTAGCATAGCATCTAACCATTAGGCAAGGCTTGTGGGCAGCCGACATGAGGTTCTGACATTAGCCGACAGCATTTATTTGGCAGTCGACAGCAGCATGTAAGCTTTTATGTAGTGAGCATTTAGAAATTTGGTCGACAGTAGTAAGGCTGGCCGACTAGCATCATCTCAACATATATAAGAAACGCATCTACCATTTAGTCAGGATCTCAATTTTCAACGTCTTCACCTCAGCATTTCCTACTAGGGAGCAAAGGGGAGACAATAGTTCATCAATAGCATTCAGCAGTATTCAGTGATCCTCCTACCTCCTACATAGGGGGAAGCTAGCATTCAAGGGGTGGACCTCAGCATTGGAGCAAGGAAAAGTCCTCATCATTAGCATTCTGCCTACCTCTCTCATCTCGAGAAGGACTGTCTTCATCTAGGACATCATCATAGATCTATTTAGATCTCATTGTAACCCATTCATCTAATATAGCTGCATTGCATTGCATTGCATTGACACTAATTGTCTATCTCTTAAGCATCATTAAGTGAAGTTTAGCTTAGCCTAAGGTTGTGATTACTACGATCTATCCATTGCATGTTGCATTGGTATCAGAGCGTTACAGGGTAACCAACCTTAGATTATTTTCATTCCAAAAGTCATTCAACAAGTCATCATGTTAGTCACTTCCGTTCGGTTAAATCCAATTCTTAAGATCTTGTAGGCCATCTTTAGGGTTTTCCCCTTAGGCATGCATAAGTAACCCATCCATCTGCATTCTTGCCCAGCATATAGGGTTGCTCATGGTTTGCATCAGCATAGTAGTCATCCTAGTAGTCAGCCTAGCATTTTGCATTTGCAAGGCATACATGTTTTACCCATGAGTTCTCTGGGGAAGAATGACATCCATCATCAAAGGAGTAAATGGAGTTTTGGGCTTCAACTGGCACCAGATGGTTCTCTTCCACATAAGAAGACGGAAGTGGCTCCAACATTGCCTCAGGAGGTTCAGAGGTTCACGTACGACGGAGATGGTGTGTGAAAGGATTCCACATTCAAGTCAGGGGTGACTCAAGTATTTCCAAACAGATTTAGCAGCATTTGCCATTCAGTTCCCGCAGTAGACAAGTCTTTGGCTCAAAGGATTCAACTCCTACAGTCGACCTTAGTCCCGGCAGAAGAAGTCATAAGGGGGCAGTGGTTTCAGTGGAGAAGGATCAGAATAGGAGTCGAAAGGTTGCCAAGTGTACCACCTAGCAATAGTCACGTGCACACCCAATCGGTGTACAAGTGACATAGCATCATCTAGGCATTTATCAACATCAAGCAGATAACATTCAGGAGCATCAGGTTTTATTCAAACATTTAGCAAAGCATTATGGCATTAAGCAAAAGCATTTCAGTATCATCCAGATATTTAGCGCATTCACACCAGTACCAAGCATTAGCTTAGCATCTAAGCATTAGGCAAGGCTTGTGGGAAGTCGACATGAGGTTTTGACATCAGCCAACAACATCTATTTGGCAGCTGACAGTAGCATGTAAGCTTTTATGTAGTCGTGAGCATTTAGGAATTTGGTCCGACAGCAGCAAGGTTGGCTGACCAGTGTCATCTCAGCATATATAAGAAACACATCTCCCATTCAGTTAGGATCTCAGTTTTCAACGTCTTCTCCTCAACGTTTTCTACTAGGGAGCAAAGGGGAGACAGTAGTTCATCAATAGCATTCAGCATATTCAATAGTATTTAGTCATCCTCCTACCTCCTACATGAGGGAAGCCAACATTCAAGTGGTGGACCTCAGCATTGGAGCAAGGAACAGTCCTCATCATTAGCATTCAGCCTACCCCTCATCCCGAGAAGGATCTTCATCTAGGACAACATCATAGATCTATTTAGATCTCATTGTAACCCATTCATCTAATATAGCTGCATTGCATTGCATTGCATTGACACTAATTGTCTCTCTTAAGCATCATTAAGTGAAGTTTAGCTTAGCCTAAAGTTGTGATTACTACAATCTATCCCTTGCATGTCACATGATTTGTCCCAATAATCATTGCCACCTACGTTCTCTTCTTGGAGCCTTGAAATCAACATAGATAGGTTGATTAAAATACTAAATCAACTCTTCTTCTTAACAAAAATGAAGTTGTCAAGCACATCAAAGGTTTCCTTTTACTCTAGACACCAAGCCTTGTTGCTACTTACAACCTTTAATGAGTGTACCACTAGGCACTAATACATATCAAAATTTTGGTACACCTCCTCCATTGTAGGAATCAAGTGTATGTAGTCATAGTTATACCAAATCAAACTTGCACCTATCCATTCTTTTGGCTAGCCATTTCACTAGCACCAAGATCAAACTCTTGACCATAAAGCATCCTTTTCGTTAAGACTACATGGACTATCATGACAAGCATGGCTCTCTTGAGCTTGAGGAATGTACGCCCCATTATTGGTATAATAAAATCAAAGCAAAGTTGAGTCCTCATCCATTTAACAAAACATGCTGTTGAAGTCCTTAGCCACCCATTAGCTTCCTCAATTTTATATGTAAACTACCAGTTCTTGGATCACTTATCCTTTAAACTTGAATTTGTGTTCATGAGCCACTTGCTCCTTGAATCATATCGTAAAGGCCATATTTCTTCCTTCTTAGCATAATCTAAAAATAAAAATCAAATCCACCAATGGTTGCAAGCTACAAATGATAGCATTCTATATCCCTTTTAATAAAGGTTGGTGACACAATGCAAAGGTCCACTTGTCTTTACCCATTCTTGGTTTACGAGTATCCCCTTTGACTAGTGCTTGGATCCAAAGTTACACGTAGTCATTCTAGACTATCAAAATTATACTTAAAAATGTCAATTAAATTATATTACAGTTCCATGACAAACATGCTTGTGGAGGATATAAATTTGCTAGTGCACGTTTGGTCAATTTATAGTCAATAGGAGTTCTTTCCTCGAACTGATGAAATACTTAGAATCTCACCACTTTTGATTCATTGACTAAATTTAGAAATGTTGCAACTCTCCATGTCTCCCTCTCTCAAACTACTAGGAGTTCTACCCCAAAGGTCGAGCGAGATTTTTTTTGAGCAAACCAAAATAACCGAGCGGAACCCATCAAAATAGCCTAACTCAACAAATTGCATTATTAAAGAACAGAGCCAAAAAATTGCATTATTAAAGAACAGAGCCAAAAAATTTGTCATTAATGGAATTAAAAAAATTACAATATACCAATTAGTGTCTTTGTCTAGTAATACAATGTACAAAAAAGATGTAATATGACTTGTTTTCCAAACGACACATGATCAACCAAGATACGAGGGTGCTTTATCGCTACGTAACAAACCGAAAAACAAAGACAAAGACAAGTTGCACCTATCGCCAATGAAGATTTTGCATCCACAACAAAATATTACGCTATACAATTTAGTTTCTTGTTTTTTAATGCATTGTATACAAAAGACCCTTGGTATATTTGCAACTTATGTGAGTTTAATATCAAAAGACTAACAATCAACCAAGATACTAGGAAAAAAGATCGCCCCGCAACAAAATCAAAACACAAATATAAGAGCTAATCTGAATGACTAAGATGAGTCACACTCATCATCAATGAAAACGTTGCGCCTTAGTCGACGTTGTTGGACATCTTTCTCACACCGTTCATCATCTACCATTGATCTTCCCATTGCTTCAACATACGTCGGCAACACACTTTTCCAAGAAACCAAAAGATACGTTAACTTTCAAAATCACCACTCAAAAGACAAACTGATAGCATCAAAACTTGATCCGTGTCATATATGTCCATGATATGTAAAAACATACACCACATCAAAAACTCCTAGCAATCAAAACCCTATCATAAATATCCATAAGTAGCAAGAAATGTGTAGCTAGTGAAGGTGCATGGTGTTGGAATTAGGGTTGCAGGAATGCATACACAACTTCAAGAAGATGAGGAAGCTTGAGCACAACACAGTAGTGTATTATAAGTGCCAAAGATGAAAGATAACAAGCCCTAGAAGATAATGGGCGTATATACAATGCACGGGGGAAAAAACCTCCTAGTGAGGGAAAAAGTGCCCCGGCGGTCCTAAGTGTGTTCACACACATCACTACTATAATATGGTAACAAATCCCCCCTGGAGTGATGCGGTGAACAAGAGCTAGCACTCATGTATAGGGAAGTGTCTAGCTATGTGGACGAATCCACAAAAGGGAGTAAGCCCAAAGCTTTGCGAAAAGCTTCGAACTTCTCACGAGGCAGAGCCTTTGTGAAAAGGTCTGCAAGGTTATCCTGTGTTGGCACATAAGCCAAACTGATCTCTCCTGCAGAGAGTCTCTCCCTGACATAATGGTAGTGCACCTCAATGTGCTTCGTACGAGCATGGAACACTGGGTTCCGCGCAACTGCCAATGCGCTCTGACTGTCAGTGAAGATGGTGGTGGCAGATGGCTGCCCAACACCCAAATCAGCCATAAGGCGTCTGAGCCACACACACTCAACCGTAGCTGTGAAAGCTGCCCTGTACTCAGCTTCACAACTAGAAGTGGCCACAGTAGGCTGCTTCTTGCTCAACCATGATATGCATGAGCTTCCAAGCATGAAGCAAAAACCACTCGTGGACACGCGTGTGTCATAACAACCAGCCCAGTCAGAATCTGAAAAAGCATGTAAATCTGGCGGCAATGATCCCCCCTTGGGATAAAACAACCCAAGATGCCGAGTACCACTCAAATAGCGAAAGATACGCTTCACTGCCTGCCAATGCTTAATGCCTGGGCTATGCATAAATCTGCTCACCTGTGAGACTGCAAACTGAATGTCTGGCCTCGTAATGCATACATAAATGAGGCAACCAACAGCTGTCTGATAGAGTGTGACATCAAAGTGATCTCCAGCATCATGAAGACTCAACTTCAAACCTGTCTCCATTGGAGTAGCAATAGGCTTGCAGTCTTCAAGGCCAAATCTCCGCAACAATGTTTCAATATACTTTGTCTGACACAAAGCAATACCTCCATCACGCTGCTTAAATTGTATCCCCAAATAATGATGCAAATGCCCCAAATCTGACATCTCAAAAGAGGCATTCAAATCAGCCTTAAAATCAGCAATATGACTCTCATTTGGTCCTGTGAGCAGCATGTCATCGACATAGAGAGCAATGATTAGATGTACACCATCCACACGTTTAGCATACAAAGTGCTTTCTGTTGGACTATTCTGAAACCCATGTGCAGTCAAATATGCATGTATTTTTTCATACCAAGCTCGTGGAGCTTGCTTTAAACCATATAAAGCCCTTTTTAACCTGCACACTTTGTTTTCCTGCCCTCTTTGAACAAAACCACGAGGCTGCGATA
The DNA here is from genome assembly GCF_041138505.1 of Cibotium barometz. Lineage (NCBI taxonomy): Eukaryota > Viridiplantae > Streptophyta > Polypodiopsida > Cyatheales > Cibotiaceae > Cibotium > Cibotium barometz. The sequence continues at coordinate 10,148,579 of NC_141062.1, forward strand.
CATACACCTCCTCATGCAAATCTCCATTTAAGAACGCAGTCTTTATGTCCAACTGATGTACATTCCAACCATTATGAGCTGCTAATGCACAGATGCTACGAACAGTGGTCATACGACATGTGGGAGCAAAAGTCTCATCAAAATCACTGCCCTTCTCTTGAGCATAACCTTTTGCAACAAGCCTAGCCTTATGGCGATCCACTGTGCCATCAGGCTTACGCTTCAATTTGTATACCCACTTAGTGCCAATGGCCTTCTTGCCAGGGGGCAAGTCACATAAAGACCATGTACCATTCTTCATAATAGCATCGTATTCTGCTTGCATAGCAGCCATCCAATTTTCTGAACTTTGTGCCTCATCAAATGAAACAGGCTCACTTTCATCGCACATACTAGAAACAGCCAATGCATAACAATCTGACGCATAAGAGGCACCATGAGAGCCAGAACGAGTGCGACTAGACAAAGGGGCATCCAACTTGCTGTCACGCAAAGTCTGCACCAGCCATCTAGGCATATTCCTAGAGCCCTCAATCTCTTGTCTCTCATCCTCAAGTGCATCATGCACATCTGCATCAGATATAGGCTGATCTGTGCCATCATTTAAAACCTGCATAGGCTGAAAAACTGCCTCATGAGGTATTGCACTTGACTGTGCACCACTGAAAAGAGGCAACAATGTATCATAGACATCACGTGAGCTGATATTTGTCTCCTTAGTACATGAAACCAAGGGCTGAACTGCATCTTCCACAAATACAACATCACGGCTAACCAAAATGCGCTTTGTCTGTGGATGATACAAACGATAGCCTTTGCTCTCAGCACTATATCCAACAAAAATACATTTGACAGCTTTGTCATCCAATTTTCTGCGATGTTGCACAGGCACTAATGCATATGCCAGGCAACCAAAAACACGTAAATGGCCAACAGATGGCTTGCGGCCATGCCAAGCCTCATATGGAGTGACAACCTGTAATGCTTTGGTGGGACACCTGTTTAGTACATAAGTGGCACACATGACAGCCTCAAGCCAAAAACCATGTGGTAGACTTTGACTCTTAACCATACATCTTGCCATTTCCATGAGAGACCTGTTTTTTCTCTCAGCCACACCATTTTGCTGTGGTGTATACGGCACTGTACATTGGTGTTTTATCCCACGCTCAGCCAGAAATGTATTAAATTCTGAAGACATATACTCCCCCCCTCGATCTGAACGGAGGGTGCCCATCTTACTTTCTGACACATTTTCAGCCATAACCAAAAACTGTTTGAAGCACAAAAACACTTCGGACTTTGCCTTCAAAGGATATACCCATGCATGCCTGGTAAAATCATCAATGAAAGTCACGAAGTAAAGGTAGTTTCCAAATGATGGAGTTTGCATGGGACCACAAACATCACTGTGAACAAGCTGCAATCTGCGTTCAGCTCTCACTGATCCATCTTTGGGAAAGGAAGTACGCTGCATTTTACCCAATATGCAGCCCTCACAAACATGCTTGACAGGTGCCTCAAGTTTAGGCAAAGAAGACACCATTTCAGATTTCTGCAGGCGCAGCAAACTTGCAAAATTCAGATGACCAAAACGTGCATGCCACAGTTTTGCATCTGAAATAGCCTGCGTATCCATAATAGCACATGCTGAATCCTCTACACATTTGCCATCCATATTGAGCTTATACAGCCCTCGACATAGTGAACCAGATGCTACAATGATGTCACCACAAGAGAGATCATGAACAGTACATCTGTCATCCACAAATTTTACAACCAAACCTGTTTTGGCAAATGCGGATACTGACAGCAGATTCTTTTTGATCCCTGGCACATACAATGCATCAAAAAGTGTAAAGGTGTTGCCATTTGCAACATTCAGCACAATCTGTCCAACTCCTTTAACGGGATAAGAGGAGTTATTGGCACAAGTGACAGTATTCCCTGTGGGAGCAGACTCAAGGAAAGTGAATAAACTGCGCTGCGAGGTGATATGCTTAGTGGCACCACTGTCAAAGTACCATACATCTGAATCTACTGCAGACATACATGTGTCATGCAAAGATGGGTCATAACTGCACTGCGCATTGAATGCCCATTCTGTATCTAGCACAACATTAGCAGATTCATTGTTAGAAGGAGAGGCATCTGCAACAGCCATACCAGCCTCTTTCTTCTTAGCCTCTTTCGCAGCCAGCTTAGGACACGCTTTTATGACATGATCATTTCCCTTACAGTACTTGCAAAATGTCTTCTGTTTGTCACCCTTCTTCTCATCTTTGTCTTCCTTCTTTGGTTGCGCAGCATTTGCAGATTTCTGCTTACTAGAAGAAAAGCCAGCTTTACCTTTCCCGCTTCTCTGACTAGCAACGAAAGCTTGATCTGCGACACGCATAATATTCCTGTTTTGCCTTGACTGGTCTTCTTGCAGCAAAACAGAAACTAACTCCTCAAATGATAAGGCATTGGGATTGCCTTTCATCATCAAGCGAAGAGTGGAAGCAAAACCCTGATAAGAATCTGGTAGACCATTCAAAACAGTCTGCACAAGTGAACTGTCAGACAGGATTTCATCTGCAGAAATGAGCTGCTCTTTGAAATCCTTGATCTTTGTCAAAAAGCTATCCATAGAATCACCTTCGTTCATATGCTCACTCTCCAACTGTTTTCGGAGATAAGCAACACGAGCCTCATTTCTTGCCTGATACAATGTGGCAAGTACATCCCAAGCATCTAGGATAATGGTACGTTTGACAGACAGCGCAATCAAGGCATGAGCCTGCGCATCTCTACCATCCCAACGAATCTGCTCTGCTGAAAGTGGTGGTTCTCGAACAGCTGCTACAGCACTTGTGCCTGCACCATCATCAACAGTACCTGTTTCTGATGTGTTTGCAGCATTCCCAGCCACAATAGGACGTGCATCAATACCCTGCACAATGTTCCATAACCCCTTTGCTACCAATACATGTCGCATCATATATGCCCACAATGGATAGTTGGTGCCATCCAACTTATCCTCAGCAGCCAACATGCGGAATACATCATTGTTGTCAGCCATGGCCAATGACTGTACTACTAGATGTAAATGCTGTCTGTAAGAGGTAAACCTGTATAAAATCGACCTGTGCTATGCAGCACAGCCCAAAACAGACGAATGGACACCTGTCCAGCAGATTTTAATCTTGACAGAAAATCTGCACAGTAGGACGATTTTGCCTGCGCAGTACTTGGAATGCAAAAACGGAGGGCGAAATGGCTTCAGATCAAAATTCTGAAATGACCAAGCCCTATGGGCTCTCCCACGGCATATACTAACCTGCAGACGCTCGTGAAACCTCGTCGCAATCGGAGGAGATGAAGCGACAGGTGCCGGTGATGCTGCCCGGGAGGAGGAAGCCTGCTCTGATACCAATTGTTGGAATTAGGGTTGCAGGAATGCATACACAACTTCAAGAAGATGAGGAAGCTTGAGCACAACACAGTAGTGTATTATAAGTGCCAAAGATGAAAGATAACAAGCCCTAGAAGATAATGGGCGTATATACAATGCACGGGGGAAAAAACCTCCTAGTGAGGGAAAAAGTGCCCCGGCGGTCCTAAGTGTGTTCACACACATCACTACTATAATATGGTAACACATGGCTCGAACGGGTTTGCACCCGCATTTTTGTCCACATCTTCATCTCCAAAAGATGTAGAATCATCCTCCCTAGGTCGCTTCCTAGTGCAAAGCAAAGGCTGAACATGAGAAGTCATAAGTCTCTCCTCCATGTCAATGGATGCACAAACACATCCTGTAAGCAAACATGCCTTGAGGATGGGAGTTGTGCCACATCCCCTCTCAAGGCAAGTACCTCCTCGTCAGCATAGCAACTCCAAAAAAAACCAAGAAAGTTGTGGCTCCTCTCAAGACTCCCTCGCCATGCCTCTCCTAAGGGGGCTAATGCCATGTATGCAGCTGGCATGTAGGGATGCAACACCTTGTTTGCAGGCTGCATGCATAAGATGATGGATGCATCCCATGACACTGCACCATCAAAAGCACAGAAGTGTCTCCCTCCCTCTCTCCCTCCCTCTCTCTCATATATGCAGTAGATTCTTTAGCTCCTTTTCTTGCACACCTGTTTAACAGGGCACTAGCAGAGGGTTTGCCTGCGGAGTGGACGATGCACACCATTGTGCCGATTCACAAAACAGGGGATATGCTCGATCCGAGCAACTACAGGACGGTTATGGTTGGCCACATGCTAGCCAAACTCTATGGTGCAGTGCTGGAGCAGGAGCTTAGCTTATATGCTGAGCGAGCAAGTTTACGCTCATCAGGGCAGGCAGGCTTCAGGAGAGCTTTCTCTACCACTGACCATGTATTCACTTTGAGATGTATGATTGATCAGGCCAGAGTGAGGAAGAGAAAGCTCTATTGCTGCTTTGTGGATTTCCGCAAGGCATTTGACACAGTACCACGAGAGAGGCTCTTTCAGCGCCTGCAGTCTCTTGGCATACCAGCAGATATGACATGGGGCATCTATGCATTATATGAGCAGGTTTCGCCAGTTCGCTGCCTCTCTGCCCGCCTTTTCCCCAGTTCGCCACTTCGCTGCCTCTCTGCCCGCTTTTCCCCCAGTTCGCCAGTTCGCTGCCTCTCTGCCCGCCTTTTCCCCAGTTCGCCACTTCGCTCCCGTTTCCCACCCACCCTTGCTCAGGCCCCCAAGGCAGCAACATAACTCTCTCTCTCTCTCTCTCTCTCCTCCCTGCCTGTGGGAAGGACTGCAGAGTGATTTGGAGGAATGGCCCCGAGTCTCCAAGAGAAACTCGAGGCCCTTGAGATGGCAATGAAGGCATTAATCAAGGAGAACAAGAAGACATCCGATTCCAACCTCAATGAGGTGGAAAACAAACTACACAAGCACATCATAGCTCTCGAAGCACGGGTCACGAACCTCGAACAAGAGAACACGGCACTCAAGGAGGAGGTGAGTGCATTGAAAGTGGAAATGGTAGCCATCAAGAATGCTGAGAAGGAAGAAGGGGAGATCAATGACAACACTCTCACGGCCATCAAAGAAGAGATCTCCAAGGAGATCACAAAGGACATGGAGGGAAAGCTCGAAGCCAAGCAGTCAGGATGGGTCGAGGTGGTGAAGAAGAACATCCGTAAAGAAGTGAGGGAGGAGACTCAAAGGGAAGAAAACCAAATCATTCACACCACCATTGAGGAGAAGATGAGGCATGCCCGCCGCCTCAACATTCGAGTCACAGGTATAGCCGAGACACCCGACTCCACTCCCGAGAAAGATGGACAGCTTCTATGCATGAAGCTCGGCTACAAGGAAGAACACCCTCTCCCCTTCACCAAAGCATGGAGAGCCGGGAAAGACTCAACACGCAAGCGAGCCCTCATCCTACAGTTTGCAGGAGAGACGGAGAGGGTCACCTTCATGAGGAAGAGGGTCATACTACGGGGTTTAGAGGGAGCTCCTATTTTCTTGGATGATGATCTCACGAGGATGCAGCTTGAGCATAGGAGAACTTCAATGCCACGAGTCTTACACGCGAGGAGAGAAGGCAAGAAGGCCTTCTATCGAGATGGTCGGGTCATCATTGATGGCCGGCCCATGGATTAGCGGTTTGGGGCCTATGGGACACAGACCAGGCCACTGACAGAGATACACATAGCAGTATGGAACTGTAATGGTTCACTATGGGTGCAGCCTGGACGACTGGAGCATGTTATGGTGGGGAGAGACATCATACTTCTGACAGAGACACATCAGAGCCCAGAGAGAGGGCTACCTCGAGTAGAGGGATTCCAGTGGGAGTCAGCATATAGGAGGACCACACGCCAGGGTACCTCGAGAGGGTCGGGGGGAGTAGCAGTCCTATTCAGACGGGAGCTACAGGGGAGACTGAGAGTGGTAGCACAGGATCCAGAGGCCAGATACATGTGGATCAGCTTACAGCTCTCACAGGACAGGGTTATATACATAGCCCTATGTTACTTTTCTCCATCAGGATCCTCCTACGTCATTACAGAGGACATGCCACAGGAGGAGGAGATAGGAGCCTCGCCATACACTTGTCTGTCAGAGGAGATTATGCATTATTCTACACTAGGGGAAGTATTTCTTACGGGCGACTTCAATGCCCACACACAGAGCAGACAGTGTGAGGTGTATGACTATGATGACATGGAGATCCTCCACCCTGTGGATCCAAAGGAGATAGGGGCTAGTCGGGCATCAGAGGACACTGGACCAGACAGAGGGCATTATGGGGACCACTTACTAGAGTTGGGAGCCAGGCATCGTCTCGTTATTTATAACGGGATGCTACAGTGGCCGGGATCAGGAGGGCTGACATACTTCCCACATGGGGGTCATACACGGACGGGAGGCACGGTGGTAGACTACATTATGGGGTCTTTGGAGGCATCACAGCTTGTCACCTCATTCTCCATTCCACCTCGTCCTATTGGGGCAGATCATACATACTTGGCATTTTCACTAGCCGGATCACCAGTATCACCAGCCCCCCATATACCGACGCCACACACTACCATCTACTTCACACATGACATGGCAGACATATACACTGGCAGAGTAGAGGATGGGCTCCTACTCATGGATCCCCTGGCATCTATGGATACCATTACAGCCCAGCTCGCATCACTCCTACACACGGCTGCATTACAGAGTTTCCCACATCGTGTACACTCAGGAGAGCCTGCGAGACCTGGGACTATGCCCCAAAACAGATGGTATGATGACGAGTGCAGAGCCCTATACTCACGACTCCGCATACAGAGAGCCTTGGGAGCCATCACAGAGCAGGAGTCGAGGAGAGAGATGAGGAGACTTACTCGCCGCAAAAGGCGGGCCTTTGCAGAGATACAGGAGCTAGAGATCTTTCATTTCTTCATGAGTAGAGATAGCCCTGTCTCATGGCGGCACTTCAGAGAGCCCCGGACCTCGACACCTATTGCAGACCCACAGACATGGCACACATATGCAGAGGGTCTATACCATGCCCCACAGCAGCCACCTATACCTCAGCCACAGGAGCCTTGACCTACCACAGCTAGCTTCTTTACCCACTCGATGGTACAGGAAGCTATCCGCCGCCTACAGCATGGACGGGCCGCCGACCATATGGGCCTGCAGGGTGAGCATCTCATATATGCAGTAGATTCTTTAGCTCCTTTTCTTGCACACCTGTTTAACAGGGCACTAGCAGAGGGTTTGCCTGCGGAGTGGACGATGCACACCATTGTGCCGATTCACAAAACAGGGGATATGCTCGATCCGAGCAACTACAGGACGGTTATGGTTGGCCACGTGCTAGCCAAACTCTATGGTGCAGTGCTGGAGCAGGAGCTTAGCTTATATGCTGAGCGAGCAGGTTTACGCTCATCAGGGCAGGCAGGCTTCAGGAGAGCTTTCTCTACCACTGACCATGTATTCACTTTGAGATGTATGATTGATCAGGCCAGAGTGAGGAAGAGAAAGCTCTATTGCTGCTTTGTGGATTTCCGCAAGGCATTTGACACAGTACCACGAGAGAGGCTCTTTCAGCGCCTGCAGTCTCTTGGCATACCAGCAGATATGACATGGGGCATCTATGCATTATATGAGCAGGTTTTTGGGCGAGTCAGATGTCCAGGAGGTATGTCCGAGACTATTGCTAGCACCATTGGTGTGAAGCAAGGATGCCCACTTTCCCCCATGCTATTTGGGTTATACATTGATGAGGTGGCTGACTTCATTACACGGGGAGGCGGAGATGGAGTTGATCTAGCAGGTACCTCAGTACATATTATGCTCTATGCTGATGATATTGTATTGTTGTCTGAGTCCCCAGGTGGTCTACAGCAGCATCTACATGCACTCCATGATTTCTGCACACAGAGGGGTCTTATTGTGAACCTTGGGAAAACCAAGGTTATGGTCTTTCATACATCGAGACACGGCAGGAGTCAGCTGACATTCACTCTCGCAGGATGCCAGGTGGAGGTGGTGACATCATACGTGTACCTAGGGGTTACCTTCTCTGCAGCAGCCACACGCTTTACCATGGGTTCAGCAGCCAGAGCTAGATTGACACGGGGATATGCAGCATTGGCTATGCTAGAGAGACAGTGCCACCAGGCGCATTTTCAGGAGCCCCGGACGAAGGGGTGGCTATTCGACACATTAGTCACACCGGCATTGATGTATGGAGCAGCAATATGGGCGCCAGGCCTTGCTACTCATTGGTGGACACAGATAGAGAGACCACAGGCCCTCATGATGGCACGCATGATACGCAGCAAACCGTCAGTACCTCATGACATTATCCGAGCAGAGTTTGCTGCGCCTCCTATGATGGTAGAGGCCATATTTCAGACTATATGCTTGCTAGACAGATTCAGAGAGATGCCACAGGACAGATTATCATACAGAGCTTTTCAGGCATCTAGACAGTTGGCTGAGGCAGGAGACAGAGGATCATGGTATGCACAGGTCACACATTGGTTCTCACAGCATGGCCTAGACATGGATCATCTACCACCATTCTAGTATGACAGGGATGCACCACATATCCGTCTCTCTCATAGTGAGAGGAACAGAGTATTGAGACAGGATCTATGGCAGCTCTATACACGAGAGACATGGATATCGCCTACACAGCCTCTTCCACCGAAGATGCTATACTACAGAGATCACTTCATGAGTATCACTGATGATGGATTTATAGAGAGGCCTAGATACATGGAGGGCTTTTTACCACACGGCTCCCGAGTGGCTATTGGTCAGCTCATAGTTTCATCACACCGATTGGAGATTGAGACTGGCAGAGCAGCACGGATCCCCCGAGAGGAGAGGGTATGCAGATTGTGCAGAGAGGAGGTGGAGAGTGAGGAGCATTATGTATGCAGATGCAGAGCATATACAGCCATCAGAGAGAGATATCCCATTTTATTCAGAGAGCCACATTCCCTACGCCAGATCTTTGAGACAGCAGACCAGCGCATACTGGGGAGATACATTCTAGACATACAGCGCCACAGAGAGACATTATTACAGGCTCAGACAGCTCCAGAGGGGGGGCAACAGACACAGATTACTACATTTTTTCAGAGATCCATACCCCTCCCAGCCCCTACACGGCAGGGAATTACTCTCCAGAGAGCAGAGACACTTAGAGCCCGCAGGAGACAGAGGACACCTGGCTTTCGGACACCACGCCTATACCAGAGAGAGATGACAGAGATCAGAGCTCAGTTTCACAGAGAGGGTGCGGAGCGACTGGCTCGCTTCAGAGCACACCCAGGCATGTTCTTCAGGGAGCTGTGGACACCCCCTTCACTGATGTATACCATTTTATACCCCCAGTATGGTACAGGATGGAGCTAGCTAGGTTGCATATCATGATTGTATACTCCATGCATATAGCTTTGCATTCTCCTAGTAATAGAGCTCCATCCCCTGCACACCCAGATTCAGCTTTTTTATTCAGTACTTTTTCATTTTGTTGGGATGACAGAGGATACCCCATACAGGTACTCCGATTTGTCTCATAGGCCGAGTTCGGTCTTTTGGAAGACGTTAATAAAATCTTTCTTTCTTTCTTTCTTTCTCTCTCTCTCTCTCTCTCTCTCTCTCTCCATTAAAAAGGGCTTCTTCATTGGATGTGGGTAAATAAACAAGGACTCCAATCTGTGGATCATTTCATGAGCAACTTCAACATAAAGTTCTCTCTCTCTCTCTCTCTCTCTCTCTCTCTCTCTCTCTCTCTCTCTCCATTGAAAAGGGCTTCTTGATTGTTCCTACGACGTTGAAAAGGGCTTCTTCATTGGGTGTGTGGGTAAATAAACAAAATGGGCTAACCTTTCTATCACACCCAAGTGTGGTAGATTGGTTAGCTCATGGAGTTGTTATTCAACACGTCTTGTGTTCGAATCTCACTCCCGTTAGATAGATCGTATTTGGTCTCTTGGGATTGTTCCTACGATGTTAAAAAGGGCTTCTTCATTGGGTGTGTGGGTAAATAAACAAAATGGGCTAACCTTTCTATCACCCAAGTGTGGTAGATTGGCTAGCTCATGGAGTTGTTACTCAACACATCTTGTGTTCAAATCTCACTCTCGTCGGATAGATCATATTTGGTCTCTTGGGATTGTTCCTACGATATTAAAAAGGGCTTCTTCTTCATATTCTTCTTTTGTCTCTCTCTCTCTCTCACACACACACACATACACACACATCACACACTCACAAAACTCTTAAAAAAATTTGTGAGTGTGTGTGTGTGTGTGTGTGTGTGTGTGTGTGTGTGTGTGTGAGAGAGAGAGAGAGAGAGAGAGAGAGAGAGAGAGTGGTCCCTACAGGCGGGGGGTTTGGATACTTGAGCAGCTTGGCCTGTCATGGTGGCAAAGGTGTGTGTGATGATCCTGGCAAGGCAAAAGAGAGACAAGGTGAGGACATTATGCTAGGGTTTCATAGAAAGAGAGACAGAAAGAGGTAGCGTTCATTTTTGCTCTTTCATGAGAAGGGCTCTTTCATATTAGGCTCTTTCTCACTAGGCCTCTTATATCCTTTGCCCTTCAATGCTCTTAAATGTCATAATAATATAATGATGAATGTGTTTTTTGACCAAGCAGAAAATCAAATATCCAATATCAATGTATTTAGCTTTAAAATTGTACCTTAAATAACACATTCAATGTTTGGTGTATGGATATTTAGCCCTATAAAACTATTTTTTTTTCAAACTAAGTTACCTTTCATGCACAAGGTGTGGGGCAAAATTTTTATTTTCCCTTCGATATAGCAATGTTCACCATTTTTTATACTTCTAAAGCGGGACAAAATGCCTCTAGAAGGGCTCTCGCATTGGATTGATCTTGAGAATGCAAGAGAAAGAAATGACAGTCAGTGAGAGTGAGAGTGAGAGTGAGTGAGAGTGAGAGAAATATATTGAGAGTTAGAGATTTATAAATTAGAAGTAATGTCAGCATTTACACCTCCATTAATGACCTCTAGAAATTAAGTACCATTGATTGTTTTCATTGGGTAATGCACCACATTGAATTCGAATAACATGATCCCCAATCATGCCTGAATATTTTTATGTACTCAGTATGGCCTTTTCCTTTTTTCTTTCTTGTGTTAGAATATATACATAGAATATAAAGTTGAACATTCATTTATATAAATCTTTTTAATTACACAATTTATATTTTAATATAAATCTTTCATTCCAATATTACAATTCAAGAGTATATTTATTAAATAATTATTTAAAATGTGTATTATATATTTGAATGGTTAAATTGCTATTTGAATTATTTTAATTAGTAAATTATCTCTCCCAAATCTATGTCATATTGATTAAAATAAATCAAAATTTGAGATAGGCACATAGGGGGGTGCCCCACATTCAATATTTATATATTCTGTTTGTTAAAAGCCACCAGCCATATTTTCCAATAGATACTTCTTGCTAGTCACCACTAGCTATTTGCCAACAGATACTTCTTGTTATTTGCCACAACAGTTCCTTCTTGTTGCCCTGCCAGGGGTTGCTCAGATTGCACCACAATGAGTAGACATATCACAATCTTTAGTCCATCTACTAGCCAAAAACTGGTTCTTGTTTTTCATGAAAGAAGAGTTGAACTATAATTCTCTGCATTGAAGAAACACTTTGAGTTGCAAAGTGCTACACTTGCATTAAGGCCACTATCTCTCTCTAGTGTTCAAGTGAAACTTAAGCCATTAATTCTCAGAAGGGTTCTTGTTTGATCATGATGCCAACCATTTCTATATGGTGGATGTCTCTGCTACTCCTAGAAAGAGTTGCATCCCTCCAGCTTGAAGCGGCTATGGCACGGGGCTCAAAGGTCTCACCTATCCATCTAGATGATGAATGCAACCTTGTGGAATGGAGAATGAGAAGTGTCATCGATATTACTAGGGGACTCCCTTTGAACAGTAGCCTGCATGTTACTCTGCAAAGTGTTAAATAAATCACTAAGGTAGATGAGCTTCCTAAGCAGCATGATCGCTACATTGCTTATAAGCTTCCACCATGTGGTGGGAAGGCCCGAATGTCTGGTATGGAGCAAAAAAATGATGGACACTTATGGACAGAGTATGTTACTTACAGTAGTGATTGTTTTGCTGGTTTTATGCGCTTTAGTAGATGCTCTGGTCATTTGCACTGTGTTAATATGGACTGCCCTTACTACTCTAGGTTGTGGTTTGATAATGAGACCCAATGGAAAGGCCGTTTGCACCAAAGTTGCCCACCAGTAGGATTGATAACTAACGAATTTGGCACATTGTGGTTAGATGCTGGAGTGTAGTTCCACTTGTGCTGCAGTGATATATTAATGCATTCCAAGGGATCATGAATGTAGTAGCAGATGTGTAAAAAACCTCGAATTTCATAAACATCCTTATGAGGAAGGTCAATGTCGATCCAACGAGCGTAAGATTGGGGACATACTACATAGCCGTGCTTGTCAAAACCCTTTAACCATTGCAAAGCAATTGGTTACATGTGTGGTTTAGGAGGTGATTATGGACAAGTTAATGGGAGTGTTTGGGGCATCATAGCATAGCGGAGGCTACACTCCCAACCCACACACTTTGTCAATCCGTGAATGCAACCCGGTTAGCGCATAGAGGCTATCCCGAATGGGAGAAGATTAGTTAACCACACACTAATGATTTCTAATCCTACTCAATCCTTCTTCAACAATCAAGCAATCAATCGTTGATTCCTTCTCAATCTAACATAATCAACGCATCAAGATTAGGCTACACTTAAGCACAAAAAAATGTAACTTATGCAAAGAATCTAACTTGCAAAGAGCTATCACACAAGCCTCAACTACACATCATTTCATGCACAAGCTTCATCACATGCACTCTACAAGTCACAAATCAGATTTTTGCATCATAACATCATTAAGAAATCTAGATTAGCAAGTGTGTAGACCGCAACCTCAAATCATTGAATACGTAGAGAATAGAGAGTACAAGATTGAAGCAAGAATGGAGATGGAGAGCCTTGGGAGAGCACATGAGAAGGAGCTATGGAGCAAGCTCTCTCTATGAGCTTCTCAACCCAATGACCAAAAGTCCCTTTAGCTCTCAAATGAGCCACTTTTTATACAAAAACTCTAAAACTCCCAAAAGTTCCCATGTGGGATTATTGTCAAGCCCACTCCCACATTCATCTACAACTTGGAACTCTTTACAAGAGCCCTAAGTGTCTTTTTTGTTGCATCCTTGCATTGATCTTCATTCGTCATGCAACACTCCCCCCTTCCTATTTTGCGCACGTCCTCGAGCGCGGTAGGAGCACGAGCTGCAAAAAACAATGGATACAAGTAAAGCCTTTTATTGAAAAAAAGAAAAGAAAAGAAGAAAAGAAAAAAGAGCAATGACAATTTCACATGTGAGCATACAAGTGAAAGGCTGATTAGAGTTTTAAAGAGTACTAAAATAGGTGAGTAAAGACTAGTCAAATTGAGACTAAGTGGTAGATAGTGCTATGCAAAGGCAAGTGTGCTTGTACACCGCCGGTTATGACCGTAGTCTCAATGTCCTACAAGTATTTAAGTTATTCCTAAGTGGCAAACCTACTCCTAAATATGAGCAAAGGTGATTGGAACTCTTTTTTTTTTTTTGATGTGTGTGTAGAAGGTGATAAAGATTAAGGTTCCATCCCAATGAGACCCAAGCAATGGCCAAGAGACCTCCGCCAAGAGAATCTAAAAACCGCTAAGTATCTCAAGGGCGACAGACCCTTTTTCTTTCTTTTATGACATAAGGAGTACCCCATGAAGATGAGGGCATCGGTCTCAAGGGCCCATAGTGTACCCCAGAGTCCTACCAACATCTATCAAGGCAATAGATTCCTTGAAGGTCTTTTTCTGAAGTTTTTAGACGTCAGTGTTCACCCCATGGAAACCAAGGCATCGGCCCCAAGGTGCTAAGACAACCCCAGGTCCTACCAAGCATTCCTAATGGCTGTAGACACGTCATGTCTCAATTCACTTTGTATATATTTTTTTAGGGTATATTTTCATAAATTTTTTATTAATCCTAGCACCTAGCTCATATCTAAGAGGTAGCTACCAGTAGGGATAACTAATATACCTTGAAAGCATAAGAACTTAGCATACTCCATTGGTATATATCCTACACTGTCTTTAAATAGAAATATCTTTTACTAAGTCCTCTAAGAATCTAGAATTCACTCACCATATTTTAACAACTAATCAAAAACTTAAACCAGCCAATATTGTGTGAACATGCAAACCATATATCCAAAAGATAAAAGCACATAAAGAACAAAAGATTATGATTTGAATACACCTGTTGTAGTGCCCGTTGATGTTGTTCATTTGCATTGATGCATTGCTGATTTTGTGCAGATTGCTCCTCCTTGGTCTTTGTAGGCGTAGCATGTCTCCCCCCTTCCTAATTTGTGTGCACGGTAGGTGGACTATTGGGGCGTATTTGATGCTCTTGTTTAGCGGAGATCTCTGCAAATTATTAACAAACAAGGAAAGAAAAGAAAGGAATAAAATTTGCTATTGGTGCCAATCACCGAATATAGCTGAGGGGAAAAAACCCAGTGGGAGAAAAGTGCCCTGGCTTGTCGATCTTATTGTGGAGTCGCTGAGCTTACCCTTGCGCTGGTGGTGGATCCGTGTCCACTTTTGCTGAAAAGATGGTATCAAATTCCTCAGGATGTAGGGACAACCCTTCACAAAAACCGGCCTCTGGAGAAGGTGGTAGAGGAAGGAGTGCTTCCTCACTAAAATATGGCATTGGTTCTATGGGAAGGTTAAGCAGACAATTTCGATTTTGAAACTGCGCAATATAGGTACTCATATTGATCCAATATTGACATGTTGAGGCTTGGGGAAGGAGGGCTTGCAAGATCGGTGGTTGCAAGTCATTTAAGCTTGTATCCCTCCATTGTTGTGCTTGAACCTCCTCAGGTAATCTACGTTGATTTGGTCCTCTCTCTGGTATTCTCACATTAAGAAGATTATGGCGTTGGGGTGTAATTCCCACAATTTGCTTCATTAAGCCCGTGCCATATCATCTAAAGTAAGAGCGGCATATCCAACAAATATGTGAAGCTTCTCCTAATACGAGTCATGCACACTCTTGACAATGTGGAAATAGGTGATGCTGTTGATAGAATAACGTGACAAAGTGATGCCCACAGCAATTTTCACCTAAGGGAGCGTAGAAGTACCTAGAATGAGTTTGAAACGGAGGAGCACTATAACCCCCGTGATGATCAGGTCGAGTACTATCAGGGTCAATGCATGGTGAACATGTATCTCGCCAAATATCCATCAGGAGTTATCTGGACGTAGAACAATGAAATTTAGAACATTCATATCCATCATTACAATTCCAATCAAAAACAAGATTATCTCAAAAAAGAACACATCTTCTAATGGCATAAGGAACCACATTATGCAAACACTGATCTACCAAAGAGCTTCAATTGTAGTGTTAATGCCTTATCTTTAGTTTTGGGTATGTCCTTCTTAGGTGGGAATTTTAGCAATTGTCTTGGAATTTGAGCAAGATAAGAGGATTTAGGCATTGAAGTGCTAGAATCTATGCTCAAATGAGACTCATTTGGACTTGACTTAGGTACACAAGTTGATGGAATTGTGTAACAAGGAGAAATTGGGACAACTTGTGTTTCAATACATGTTTTAGGAAGATCAACACAAGTGGATTTGTAGGTGCTATCACAGCCACCTATCCTATCTTGAAGAGTTTGTGTTGATTTCTTTTGCACCCACTGATATGGAAAATCAAGGGTGGCTTTGGGAATCTTTCTGATACACTCTTTTACCCCTAGCAAACCATGGCATTTTGGAAGCCAAATTGCTGTTGCACCCTCATAATAGCCTTGTGCTTTAAGAACACGTTTTGGGACCCATCGAGTAACAATCTGAGGTTTAGGCTTGGAAAAGATGTGCTTCTTAGGAGGCTTAGCAACTGGACTAGATGGTACAAGTTTGTACGCATCTTTGGGTAACCAAATTGATAATTCCTTCTTGCCTGGCCTTCTTTGAGCAGCAACTAGAGTAGTTGGAACATGCCAGCCATGGCCCTCACTTGAGTACTCATCAATTATCCACATCATTTGTTTTGGAGCTTCAAGAGCAGATTTTGAGAGTGGGTTGTGTAAGGTAGAAACATTACCCTTTTGACACGATACAGCTCGTGGAGTAGCAGATCCCAAGATGCAATCAGAATCAATTTGCAACTTGTATTGTCTATTCTTCCAATCTAATGAGAAATTGGTAGCACTTAACCACGATCGACCGAGAACAGCCTCTACTACTGCCTTGGACTTACGTGCCACATAAAAGGGCACTGACATCTGGTGATCCTGAATGGTCATCATAATGACACATTTTTCCTCTATAGGGTTATCTTCACCTGAGAAGCTTCGTAAGTCAACAGGAATGTGTACAAGTGTTGGTTGACCCAAGGCTATCCATGTGTCAAACGAGAGAACATTAAAATCTGCACCAGAGTCAATTAAGGCAGAGACAAAGTAGGTAGTCTCATGAAGATGAAGGCACACTTGAATATTGAAAGGATCGACATATGGCTCATCAGTAGCCAACTGTAAGGCCATCATAGAAGCTTTGCGATGCTCCTTGGCTTTTGCAACTCTAGCTTTAGCCTCCTCTTGAGCCTGACGTTTAAGTAGGTCAAGTGCTTCTTTCCGTGTTTGTGCAGCATGCATCTGTTGAAGCATGGCTTCAGTTAATGGTTCATTGTATTTCTTGAGATGACTTCCATTAATGAAGTTAGGCATTTGCTCACCTTCTAGTGTCTCTAAACGCACTGCACCACTTGGAGTAAGCTCATTAATCACAAACGGTCCTAGGCCACGTTTCTTGAGCTTTCTCTTATGCTTCTTAAGTGTGTACAAGAGCACAAGGTCCCCTTTTTTGAATCGGCCAGTTGTTACATTTCTATCATACCATTGCTTCTGTCTCCTCTTCTCGGCATACATCCCCATTACCGCCAATAAGCGGGTCTCATCAAGATTTTCCAATTCGTCAACGCGTTGTGAAAGCTCATGACCAGTCCAATCCAATTGTTTAGCTACTCGTAGAGTAGGTACAAGAAATTCAATGGGAATTACATCTAGCCCAAAAGCAAGCTCAAATGGGGTTGTGCCCACAGATGTTTTATAGGCTGTCCTATATGCCCAAAGAACTGAGTGCAACTTTTGCTCCCAATCAGTCCTATGTCCCTCAACAATCTTTGTGAGTGCTGTGCAGAGAATCTTGTTAGTACTCTCAGCTTGTCCATTGGTCTGGGGATGATAGGGTGCAGAACGCTTGTGAATTACCATAAATTCTTGAAGCAAAAACTCTATGACCTCATTCACAAAGTGCACACCTTGATCACTAATGATCTCAATAGGTAAGCCATAGCGTGTAAACACGTACTCATACAAGAACTTGGCTGTGGTTCTGGCATCATTTTTGACTGTAGCCTTTGCCTCTACCCATTTGGTCAAATAGTCAGTTGCGACTATAATATATTCTGCATGCGTGTGACGAGCTGGAGGTTTAATGGGACCGACAAAATCAATACCCCATTTTGCAAAAGCACGTGTGCTTAACATAGGTCGCAATGGCATATTGTCCTTTGTGATGGGAGGTTTGGTCCTTTGACAATCGTCACAACGTTTCACATATTCTTCGGCATCCATTTGTAAGGTTGGCCACCAAAGCCCAGACCACCTAATCAACTTAGCTGTGGTATTGCCCGAAAAGTGTCCACCCCCAACACCTGCATGTGCATGAGTTAAGATTTTTAAGTAGTCAGCTTCACATGCGTAAGTTACCATCCTTGCCCCTCTTGTAGAGTTGGCCCTCTATCAGCATATAGTTTGCCGCTTCAACTTTAATAGCATGCTTTCGATGTTTAGGAATTTTTTGATCCGTATGACCATGCTGAAGATAGTCCACAATATACTTACTCCAACTTGGTGTAGTTGAAATTTGGAATAATGTGACATTATGAATTGGCTGTCGAATTTGACATGAAGCACAGTTACGAACAAATGTTTCAGCATCTGCATGCATGGTAGGCCACCATTTTCCATCCTGAGATATACGTCGCACACAAGTAGTAGCTGATGCATGGATTCCACCGATACCCGCATGTGCCCATTCTAAGATTTCCTCATATTGGTCAGGGTTAGGTATAAGCCGCAACACTCCATCATTACCCTGACGATATAATCTCCCTGAGATTAACTTGAATGGTCGCCATAGGTCCACATTAGGACCTGCTAGTTGTATCTGCCCACTTGTCAAAATTTCTAAGATGGATTCAGACCATCTAGGAGCTGTCTCTACAAGGAAAAGTGTTGAATCTAACATATCATCATCCACACCCACAGGAGCTTCGCCTGAGGTGATTCGAGACAAATGATCTGCCCTAAGATGAGTTGTTCCTTTTCGAACTGCCACTTCAAAATCAAACTCAAGAAGGATGATAAACCACCTCACAATCCTTCCAGTTGCACAAGGCTTATTGACCAAATATAGCAATGCTTGATGGTCCACAAAAAATATGAATTTGTTTGCCAAAAGGTAATGGCGAAACTTTTTCACTGCATATATCATGGACAACCCTTCTCTTTCTGTTGTGGTGTAATTCTTCTCAGCATTGTTCAATTGTCGACTAGCATATGAGATTGGGAAATCCTTATTATGTTCTCTTGATTGAGCCAAAATACATCCAATTGCAAAGTTTGAAGCATCAATATGGACATGAAAGATTTGGTTCCAATCTGGTGCCCGTAAGATGGGTGCAGTCACTAATGCTTGCTTCAACTTTTCAAAGGATTCCTCACACTCATCAGTCCAATTAAACTTTACAAGAAGAGCATATAATGGTCTGGCTAGGACAGCGTACATGTAGATGAATCTACGGTAATAGCCACAATGTCCCATGAATGTTTGTACCCCTTTAGGGTTGATAGGCCGAGGTAATAAGACAATGACATCAATTTTATCCATATCTATTGAAATCCCATTGCGAGAAACAATATGGCCCAAAATTTTCCCTTGTCTTACCATGAATTTGCACTTGTCAGGATTCAAGCATATACGATAAAGTTGACACTTTTGAAACACAAGTCTGAGGTGTTCTATATGATCATCACGCTCTTGTGAGTGAACACATAAATCATCCATGAAGATCTCAAGAAATTGCCTAAGGTACTCCTTGAATACATGACTCATTAACCGCTGAAAGGTTGCTGGTGCATTTGCTACACTTCCGACACTCTCTTTTGAATTGGTTTTAGACTTGAGTTTTGATTTTTGTTTCTTTGTTTTTTTACGATTTTTGCTAACAATTTTTAGCTTTTCTCCTGCTTGGAATCCATCTGATCGTTTTACTTGGTCTTTGATACTATCGTGTGCTTTGACATAGTATAGATATCCGTTCTTTCCTGAGAAGTGAGGTGGTGGTCGAGAGTGTTCACTCTTAGACTCCTCCTTTTCTTTTCGTAGTCTCTCACGTCGTTCCCTCTCATCTTGTTTACAAATTCTTTTATGGCTCTTACAGCATTTACGTTTAGGTCGGCTTCGAGGGATCTCTACTTGAACCTCCCTTCCTCTCAAGAGTAGGCGTGCCTTTCCTAACTCTTCCTCAGGGATTATCACATTAAAACCAGAGTCCCATCCATCTTCCTTATCAGCATCATTAGCAGATTCGAGTGTTAAATCCTCCACTGAGACTTCCTCTACCTGCAGTGCTGTTGTGGATGCATTCCTATAGTACAAATCATCTAGAAGGTCACGTGGTTATACCATTCGTATAGGAATAATATCATATCCATCTGAGTCACAAAATTGAATTGGCTTAGGTAAAGCACATGTCGATAATGTTGCAAGGACATGACTCCATTCTAGTGGATCAATTAAATGCTCAGGGAAGGGTTGTGGAATGTATGCCTCATCTGATACACTTCGATTACCCTTATGTCTCTCAGTGTTGAAATCCCTACATGAGGCTCCACACATCCACAAATCTTCTCGCCCGTCTGACAATGTAACTCTTGAGCCCTCAGATGAAGCAGAATCAAACTCATCTATTGGAGACCTTGTTACATCACGATATGAGTGATTCCTTAGGTTGACTCTTGTGATGATAGAATCATGTCGGAGGTACAAATAATTGTATCCCCAATCTTGAATCATTTGAAATTGTCACATGAATGGTCTACCCAATATCACTTCATAGTTTGGATGTTTTCCAAAATCCACTACTGCAAAGGTGTGCTCATATTCAATCCCACATGTGGTGACCAATATGTTCTCAAGCAGCCCAAGGGGATGTTCTAAGCTTCCATCTGCTAGCTGCAAGCGCATCGTGGTACTCCTAATAGCTGGTTTGCCCCACTTTTCCCAAATGGGCCTTGTCACAATTCCCACTCCTGCACCACTATCAAGTATTGCAATTGAAGCTACTTTTCGCACTTCTAATGGGAGGGTAGCATTTCGCACTTCTAATGGGAGGGTAGCATTTCCCTGATCGTCCTCACAAAATTTTCCTACTTTGTTGATAGGAACTGGCATAACATGCTTTGTTTCGGGGTGTATAGTACACTCATGGTGACCCTTTTGTAGCAATACCTGCTCTGACAAACATGTGGCAATATCATTCCACAACTCAGGTCGAATTTTTATCAAATCAAGCAAAGGTAAGGTACAAGCCACTGGTGCTGACAAAATAGCTTGCACGATACTCATATCCTTCTCCTTTGTCAACCTTTTATATATGGAGGGTATCCTCAAGGTTTGAGAACAGTTCTCATATTCTCCCAGATATGATGGTAAGGTTTTCATTGTATGCTTACTTCTAGGAGAAACAATTGTTTGAACTTCCTCCTGGATGCTTGGGCGTCCAAAGTTGTTTTCCTTGCCCCTGGTAAAATCCACCTCAGAGAATGGAGGCGAACTAATAGAGGACATGTTCTCATTAACTTTCTCATGAACTGCGGCCCACATCTCATTTGCCATGTCCTCATTAGCATCAATAACTTCATCATTGCATGGGAAGACAAGGCTAGGTGGTGTGTGGTATGGGTAAAGTTCCAAGCACAGGCTTGGCACCACTTTTTTGTGGGTTGGTTTGTGACTAGAGGAGAAAAGGTATTACATTCCTCTGTTTTATGGTTACCGCCACATGCTCCACAAAGATGAGGACCTGTAGGAAGTACACTCCTCATTCGTTGCTGTTGTTGTTGTGGCTGCATGGGTGGACGATAGGTCTGTCCCAATCTCCTTAGTACTAGGTTAGCTATTTGGTCTGGATTTACTAGCACGCTAGACCCTGAACTTTGGTCATCACCCCACTGATCTCTAGGTTTCACCTCAGGGCCAGAACCATCTTGGAATTTGAAGTTATCGGTGAAATCCATAGCATCATGGCAACACTCATTGAAATTTGTATGCTTCTTCGCATAGAGATGTGTATGCAGTGTTGAATTTTTGAGTCCTTTTAAGAAGAGAGAAATTAATCGACTTTGGGCGGGCTTCTCATCTTCTGGGCAACGATTAATGTACTGCTTCATTCTATTTACACAGTCTCTAACACTCTCATTCTGGTGACAACTCCCCGTGGGTCGGCTGTTTTGAAGTGGAGTTTTTCATTGGACCTAAACATGCATCTTGCAAGTTTTTTATAACCCCCATAGGTACACAGTACTCCTAAAAAGGGAATGGATTGTGGCCATTGAGCTATGCCATGGAATGGCTATTACTATACCCTTGGTGGATGAGGACACCCCAAATCCTTCAACATCCTGAGCCTCGTCATCGAATTACAGGATCACCTCAACAAGTAACCCTTAATAGCCACAACACTACTCTTGCCTCAATGTGTCAAATAATAACCAGTCCCTCAAACCATTATGGAGATCCAAAACCTTGCTGATAGAGATAAACACTACCCCCCAAAAGTCTACCCACAACTTTTTAGGGAGGGGTCGCCAAGAAAAGGTGGGTACCCAAGTGTATCTTGACTATCTAAAGCAAGTATGATACCAAAGAAAAGACTCAGCAATCACATTTGACTAGAAGCAAAGACCTAGCAACTATCATTTAAGCAGAAGCCTATCTATGAGCATAAACTTTCCAAGAGCGAGGCCCTCGCATAAAAGAGTTTTACCAATAACCTAAGCCCTAGTGGATACCCATCAAGGTATTAGAAGCTCAAGCTTCTACTATGTTAACCCACATCCATTTGGGTCCCAAAAACCTCACCATATGCACCACAACACTCTAAGAGAAAGAGAGCCAAGTGATGGCCCCAACAACCATTTCCATCCCAGTAATCAACACCATGTTAGATCTCAACATGTTATTAATCCCACTATGTTAGATCCTAACAAAGCTACTAGAGGCTCAAGGCTTCTACAAAAGAACCCCTATATTTAGGTACCAAGGTTAAGGAAACCCATTCCTAGGCCTCTATGAACACACCATCAAATGTCACATCCAAGATTGAGTGGAGACCTAACGTCATGCCTCCAATGCCACCCCCAGAGTTTAAGGATGAAGGGCAAAGGCTTCTTCCTTAACTCACATGCCAACACCACCATCAAACTAGTCAGAAGAGTTCTAAGTAAGGATGAAGGGCAAAGGATTCTTCCTCGACTCACATGCCAACGCCACCATCAAAGTATTCAGAAGAGTTCTTGGATGTATTACCAAGCCCATGGCCATACTCCTGTCAGTTCAAATTAAAGAAGAGACACCCTTGCGGTGCCAAAACCCTAAGAAAACACACACTCCCTTAGCTTTGCCAATCAATCTCTAGGATGAAAGAGATCACCACAATCCTATAACACCCCCATGTGCTACACCACAACACCAACTTGCCAGCTCAAAAGCCAAAGTTTAATCAAGTGCACTAGCAAAGCCATCAACATTGAGATCCAAGCTTTCTTCATGGATGGGCAAATGGTTTTCTGCCTTCACTCATTGAGTCACAAGATAAGCTGAAAACCCTAAACCCTAGTTAAACATATGTAGCGTAGTATATTCTATCAATTATAAAGACACAAATACTCAAGAATGGTTGAAAACTTAAATTTAAAAATAAAAAAATAAAAAACAACAAAAAACCAAAAACACTTACACGTGCACGTGTACACATACACAAAACACCTATGCTCACTTTCGATGTTCACTCACACATTTATGCACATGCATGCATGCACATACACATAATTCTCACACACTCACCTACACATGCACACAACCCCCTCTATCCATGCACATTAAAGGCACCCACACATGCGCACACTCTAAAAACACCTACAAACACACACACAAAACACACTTGCACGAACATGTACAAGTGTGCACACAACTCACACACACCCCTACACATGCATAATCACAAAACACACTTGCATGCACATGCGCACATAGATTTACACAATCATCCCCACATGAACAATCACAAAACACATGCTTATACACACGTGTGTACACAAATTTACAAACACATGCATGCATACAAATTTACAATAATAGTACACTAAAATTTAAGGGGTCATCATCACACTGAGATGGTGGAGAAGATGCTATTAATGGGAAATTTTGAAGAAGGCCAAGCATGTGTAGCCTCATCATGTAGTATTGGGGATTAATTAAATGAGTTGAAACATGGTTGTACCTCATGTAAAGAGTTGAATTAGAGAGGGGAAATGATGGTGCACTTGTTATTAAAAAAATCCCACATGAAATTGTTAATGCCATGTGCCTATTAGAATTATGCAATAGAGCATTGATCATGAGAACATGCAAACCTGTAGACAACAATGTACTAACCCACTAAGGGTTGGGACTCGTGTTCACGTGCCTCAAGATAAACCTAGAAAAAAATAACAAATAATAACCTATTATGGTTAATGTAAACACACACACACACACACATATTTCTCCACACATAAGAGAAAAGGAAATAGGGAAAATATGGAGGGAGAGAGTACTTCTCTAATTAGGTTAATGATTGAGTACTTGAGAAAGCATGGAATTCAAAGGCAATTCACATTCAGGTAAACTCCATTGAAAAATGGTGTTGCTAAGAGGAAGAATAAGCACATTACACTCATGCATTGTAAGATTCCTCCCTCCAGCTTTTGAGATGTAAAGGTGTAAGAACCTCCCCTTCTGTCTCTTGTAATCATCCCTCCCTCGAAAATGGAAAAAGATCTTGCTTTATCCTGTTTTGGCCTTGAGAGAGAAAATGTCTAGAGAGAGGTAATTCAAAATTGAGATATTTTTGGATGCAAAAATCCTCCTAATGTCTAAGATGAATTCCCTTGAAAAAGAAGTTCAAAATGAACTTTCCAATGTGCATTAGGAATTAATTGAATATGTGTATAAGAGACCTTAGCCTAAGGGTCCACATTTTCAGAAATTTTTGGATTAAGGTCCAAATAAGGTTCCAAAGGGCCAATAGGATTAATCCAAGTGTTGGGATGAGATAAATACAATGAATAAAATAAAATAGTCCAAATATGAGTAAATTCTCACATAAGATGAAGAGTTGACTGAGTACAAGGTTTATTAGTTAAAAACTAAGGTATATTAGTAAAAATTAAGGTATTAGTTAAAAACTAAGGTATATTAGTAAAAAGATGAGATATTTAGGTGAAATGATGCATTTTGACACCTCAGTAAGGTGGGAATCCCACTTGAGCTAGGTGCCTTCTTCATCATCATTGCTTGGGTTTTTTAATTCAAAAAAATGTGATATTTTTATCTCTCCTCTCTCTCCTGGAGCAAACTGGATAAAAAAGGAAGCCAAATTAATTCAAATCTTGTCAAATTGGGTCAAACTAAAGCTAGAAGGCTCTAGAACCCAGTTGGACTTGGTTAGTGGCCTCCCTCACCTATAAATAGACCCTCATTCCTTTGTATTTTTATCTTTGAGCTATACCATGCCAGTATTATCTTAAAAATTAGCATATTTCTATTATCCCTTAAATTGCCTCTTCTCTTTGGAGCTTGGAGCTTCTCTCTCCTCCAACCTCTCTTGGAGATTGCTCTCTCTCTCTCTCTCTTGGTGGCCAAGGACTTGCTTGGGGTCTTCACTTCTAGCCAAAGAATCAAGCCAAACTCAAAGGTAATACTATTTTAATGGGTTTTTTTTTCAATTATCTCAATGATCTTCTTCTTCTCAACCCCTCTCAAGCTTGAGAAGCTTTCAAAGTAATGGTTTTTTCTTCAAATCAAGCTTTCCAAAGATTCATAATGTCTAATTAGAATTATGTTAATCTTTATGCTTAATTATAATATTTTCTTTAAGAAAATCTCTCTTGAAAACATTAATCATCTTTATGGCTAGATCCTTAGAAAAAGGATGAATTTCAATAATAATCTCTTGTTTCAATCTAATCTCTTGGCTTGATGAGCTAGAGAATGAGGATTGATATTTTCATGATTTTTAATTTAGTAAAAATAATGGTTAATTCTTTTTAGGTTGATTAATGAGTAGAAAAATTTACTTTAACTCATTCTAAATTAAAAGAGGATTATACTAATAATTTTGGAAATTAGGAATGGTTAATTTAGTTTAATCAAGGAAAATAATCATAATTATGCTTATAATTATGGCTATAGTTATGCTAAGTATGCATAATTTAATTTTAAGTCTAAAAGAGGAGTTTCTATCATATTTTCATTAGAAGTTTTCAATTCAATTAGAAAATTGAATATTATCAGTAATTGCAAAACGAAGCTATGGTAAAATTTTCTTTTTTTTTTAAAGATTAATCTTAAATTTATGCATAAAGCAAAAAGAGGAACTCCTATCATATTCTAGGTTTAGATATTTTATGCAAAAAGAATGATTTTAATCATATTCATGGAAAATACTTTTTAGCATTTATGCATAATTATTTGAGAAGGAATGTGAAAATTATCCATCGAGAAAACTTGGATAATTCTTAATCTCAGAAAAGGAAATCTGGAATCTTGAGAGAATCAAGGATCCAATAAGTAAACGGAAGTTTAGATTTAGTCCTCTCATTAATGAAGCTTAAGGAATGAAAACACAATACGTAAATGCTCTTTCTGAGTTTTTACTATAAATTTCTGATAAGGTTCATTTTTCCTTTTTAAATCTTCAACACAACACTCTGATACATAGATTTAATGGGATCGAGAAAAAGTTACCTTCAACTAAGCCAAGCAATTGGCAGAAACTTAGAAAAGTTCTATTAGTATTGAAAGTAGAGTAACCGTACTAAATGGATGTGACATGATGTGGATCTGAATAGATGTAAATGGATGTGATGTGATGTGATGTGGATCTGAATAGATGTAAATGGATGTGGATCTGATGTGATGGATCTGAATAGATGTAAATGGATGTGATGAGATGTGGATGGATGTGAATGGATGTGATGTGATGTGAATGGATGTGATGAGATGTGGATGGATGTGAATGGAGGTGATGTGATGTGGATGGATGTGAATGGATGTAATGAGATGTGGATGGATGCGAATGGATGTGATGTGATGTGAATGGATGAGATGTGATGTGGATTTAAATGGATGTAAATGGATGTGATGTGATGTGGATTTAAATGGATGTGATGTGATGTGGATTTAAATGGATGTGATGTGATGTAAATGGATATGATGAGATGTGATGTAAATAGATATGATGTGATGTGGATGGAAGTGATGTGATGTGGATGAATGTGATGAGATATGATGTGGATCTGAATGGATGTAAATAGATGTGATGTGATGTGAATGGATGTGATGTGATGTGGATAGATGTGTGTGGATAGATGTGATGAGAGGTAATATGATGTGAATGGATGAGAATGGATGAAGGACGATGGGAATAGATATGAATGGATGTGGAATAAGCGATGTGAAATGATGTAGAAGAATGTGGAATAACGAGAAATGATGTGGAAAGATGAGAGTTCGTTAGAAACTGTATTTATGAAACCTGTTTTTAAAAGATTGTTTTATGTCAAGAATTCTGGGAAGCATTTTGACTATCTTGTAGATTAAGGTCGGAGGACCTAAGTGATAAGGTTGCAACCAGCTGATGGAGAGTCAATGAAGGACATCTCGTGTGGCAAAGTCGGCCGAGGTCTTGACCAGCCTCGGTTCGATTAAAATGGTGAGCTTCCGGTACGATGGATGAGGGACTAAAGAAGCGTCCTATGAGAGTGAAGCGCTAGGTGACCTACGAAGGAGCCTAGAGGGTGCTGACCATACGGTGCTCGGGCTCTGGGGGGATCGCCGAAGATACCCACGCGTGCGTGGAGGAAGAAAAATGAGTTGGAGTTGTTTTCTAAATACGGACATGGATCTGGTTGATTAACCTTGCTGGTCTTCAACGAATGAGTTTATGGCTCTTTTACATGGATCTTATTGGTTGATCTTGCTGATCCCCAACTGAGAGTCCATATTGTTTTTATGTGATTAAACTCCTAGGTACTATGGGCTAGGAACTATTGAAAAGGCCCCTGAGTGAGCAAGTGGTGAGCGTTCTGGTCGTCGATGATGCCATAGGTACGTTGAGGAAGGAATGACTGAAATTGGATTTTATGGTTGGAAAGTGAAAAAGTTAAAAATTGGAATTCAAGCTAGATATTTTGGAGGATTATGATCAGTGATACTATGGTTTCATTAAAAGATTGTTTTAAAGACAACCGAATCTGTGAAAAAGGCAATTTCATATTGGGTGTGTAAGTGGTGTGACTATCTTGAATTTTGCCTGAAGCACCGGCTAGGGGGCCTAGGAACTCTTTTCCCTGGTACCTGGGGCAAAACATAACCAAATTTCTAAATGCATCCTATCAATACAGTGGTTGGGCAGTTGGCTAACCCATGGAATTGGATGGGGTTAGGCTGGACTGATGGATCCCTAAAATAACCAAATTTCTAAATGCATCCTATCAATACAGTGGTTGGGCAGTTGGCTAACCCATGGGATTGGATGGGGTTAGGCTGGACTGATGGATCCCTAAAATAAGACTCAATTTTGTTAAGTTACGATAGTTGAAGTAAATCACGGGGATAAACCTTGTTCTATGAAAAAGAATCAACGGATGTGCCTCTTAACGGGGAAAAAAGCTTTGGTCTCTATGATCCAAGTACAAGTTCCTCCCTTGACCCGGCCATGTGACCTGCGGGTTCGGTTGGAATGAAAAAGGGTAATTTAAGGCTCTTGACTACGTTAGAATAATTTTTCCTCAAGGAATCGCCTATGCCTTCTAGGCTATGGAAGTTTTTTCGAGTTTGGTTTTGGGAGAACCGAGGGATTAGTCTCTTGTCCCCAAACATTCGTGGGCGAGGCCCCGAGTGAGAGTCTCTGCCCTGCTCAAGAATCAAGAAGTGCTACTTCCGCTACTAGCACCCCAGAATTCGTTGCGTGGAGGGGACAGGGATCTTTCATGCATTGATGGTGGCTTAGAAAAGCATGCCTCACCATTATTGGGTTGAAGCAATGCTACACTTTACCTTATGAACAAGACTCCCCACAATGGGGGGGCAGTGTATGTTGTGACTCCTAAGAAAAAGTATACTGACAGAAAACTAGATTTATCACACTTGAAAGTGTTTGGATATATTACACATGTATACATTCCTGATGAGCTATGCAATAGTTGGATCCAAAGGCTAAAAAATGTGTGTTCATTGGTTACTCCCTTGAGAAAAAGGGTTATAGATGTTACAACCCTATCACACATGAGATGAGGATAAGGATGTCTTTGATGAGATGAGCAGCTGGTATGTTGTTGTAAAAGTATCTATAGGGAATGACGCACAGGAGTAGGTGGTTGCATAGAATATAGGTTAGTAATCATAGTCATTGAGTGAATCGAGAGAGTCCTCAAGCAGTGGAGGTGGGTCTATTAATAGACCATGGAGTGGTAAGCCACATCAAAAAATCAATCATGTAGGTTCAACAAGTGCATCACATAAAGGTAAAGAGAAGGATGAGTCTCTTGGTATGCCTTGACATTTCAATAAGGCATTCATATGTTGATGGAGAGTCAAATGGCTCAAAGCAGAGCCTTGATGAGGAGTTTGGGGTTCCAGCTCTATTAGGACACCTGGTGCAAGGAAAGCTAAAGTAGCTTACCCGACGATAAGGAAACCAAGGCCAAATCTAGGACCATATAGGTTGGGTAGGGTCAAAAACCTTGTTCAGAGTTTAACGTATGATGGTTATGTAGCTCACCATTATGCATACATGGCAAAGGTTGTGCAGGAGTGTGAGCCCACATGTTTTGAGGATACTGTTAGGCATGTACATTGTGAGAAAGCCATGTGAATGAAGAAATGGCTACATTGGATGCAAATAAGACATGGGAATTGCTGCTTTTTCCTGAGGGTATAAAGGCTATTGGATGTAAGTGGGTTTACAAAGTGAAGCACAACTTAGATGGAAGTATTAGCAGGTATAAGGCAAGATTGGTTACCAAAGGTTATGCTCAGATCTATGGCATTGATTATGAGGAGACATTTAGCCCCGTTTTGCCAAGGTGGCAACCATGAGAGATATTATTGTAGTGGCTACATCAAAAGGTTGGGTTTTGCCATCAAATGAATGTGAAGAATGTGTTCTTGCATGGTGAGTTGCAAGAAGAAGTATATTTGGACCAGCCACTAGCTATGAGGATTTGATTTATCGAGAGATTATGTGTGCAGGCTATGTAAAGCCTTGTATGGCTAGAACCAGGCACCAAGAGCATAGCATGATAAGATTGCATAGTATCTTATCACCATTGGATTTGATTTATCGAGAGATTATGTGTGCAGGCTATGTAAAGCCTTGTATGGCTTGAACCAGGCACCAAGAGCATAGCATGATAAGATTGCATAGTATCTTATCACCATTGGATTTTACATGGCAAATGTTGATCATCCATTCTATGCGAAAGAGTGATAAGGGGATTGTGCTCTCATCACCACCTATGTGGATGACTTGATTGTTGGGGGTGACAAAAATGAAGAGGAAGCTAAGAACGTAAAGGGTCTCCTCAAGAAGAAGTTTGACATGAAGGATTTGGGTGAGGTGAGACACTTTTTTGGCATTGAGGTCATATGCCTGAGGGCATATGGCTATCACAAAACAATATGCATTGGATATGTTGTCCAAATACAATATGGCTGGTTATAAGCCCATTTATATATTGTTATATTGGCAAGCTAAGTGCAGATGTAGATGAGATTTTGGAGAATGCCACTATGTATAGGAAGATAGTGGGTAGCTTAATCTACATAACGATTCACCAAGCTAGACATGAACTAAACAGATGGGTTGGAGAGCCCGTTTATCCAAGTTTCTCAAAAGTCATATTTGGATAGTGTGAGGTGCACAGTATGTTATGTGAGGTCCACTGTGAATTATGGCCTCTTCTATGAGGCTAGTATATACGTTACAGTAGTATGGATACACTGATGCAGATTGGGCTAGTAGCATGATGTACTAGCAGGTTTATGTTTTCCTTTCGGAGTGGTGTTGTTATATAAGTGTTGAGATATCGAGCTCAACTTGTGCTATAGCAGACATTGATGACCCGCTTGGGTGACAGATTTCGCACTTATGCCACTAGAATGGTTGGTGAGATTATGGTCAATATGCCACCAGTTGATGACAGGCTGTGTGACAACCACTTTAGAGTACTAGAGTTATGGCATAGTTATAGCGCCAGCTCATATAGTCAGGTTCACACTATAGACCAACCATTTTGTATGTTGTTGTAAGAGAGTACTTTCCCTTTATGTATGTACTCTTATCTTTTAGTTATACGGTTGTAGAGAAGAGAAAAATCAGATTTTAAAAAAATCAGCCATCCATCTCTCTTGTGTCTTGCACACTTTTGTGTGTATGTGTGTGTTTTCTTGCAAGGAACTCAAGCTCTCTCTCTCCCCCACATTTAGAGCTCCGGTTTGTGTGAGAGCTAAGGAGTCAAGCAAGAGGCAAGAACAAGCAAGCAAGGAAGCGGTACACGGGTAAGAGCATCACCATCTCTTTCCCTTCTTGGTTTAGGTACAACACCCCTCTGTAGCTCCGGGAGAGCTACACATCTTCGATTGAGGAGCTGTCTTTGCATGCTTGGAGGTGCTTGTGTGGTACATAGTACTTTGTCTTGAAGTTTTGTGGCCAAAATCGTGTTTTGGGTGCATCTCGGTCTCTATTCTGTCACTGCAAGGTATTTTTGACAGTTTCATGAGAAGTTATGGGGTGGTTGAGAACTGTCTCTAGTCGAAATCTGGCTACTGCACTGTGCAGCATTGCATTTTGGGAGTGCAGATAGTGTTTGCACATGTATTGTTAACATTGGGTGTATGTACATATACTCTGGTCAGATCTGGTGACCTATAGGTTGTGCTGAAGTACCACTGTAGTAGTCACAGAAGATACTGTTGTGTTATAAGTTACATACAAAAATTGTCTATTGTTGTGCAGATTTTTTATTGTTGTAGGAAAACATGTCTGGTGATGGAATCAATCAGATTGTTAGTGAGAAGCTAGACAAGAACAACTTCCATGCCTGAAAGTTCAGAATGACCAATTTCCTTATGGGTAAAGGATTTTGGGACTATGTCAAAGGAGATAATGAGGAGCCTCTTGAGTTGTCTGAAGAGAATGCCACTCCAGTAGACATAAAGGCATTCAAGGATTGGAACCAAGGTTCAAGGAAAGTCGTGTATTGGCTTTCAATTAGTGTCACAGACACGATGATAGGACATGTACAGGATGCCAACACTCCAGTAGTTGCATGGCAGAACCTGGTGCAAATGTTCCAAACCAACATAAAGGCAAGGAAATCGCAACTAAAGCAAAAGCTACATATTATGGAAAAGAAAAGCATGTCTATCAATAAGTATGCTTTAAAGATCAAGGGCATTGTTGAAACCCTTGGGTCCATCGATGTATCGGTGGAAGATGATGATTTGGTGAGTGTCTGTGTTTGAATGGGCTTGGCAGAGTACAAGCCATTCAAGACCTCCATTGCAGTCAGGGAAAATATTCCCCCAACTTTTGGGACTTGGTGTCTATGCTGATAACAGAGGAAAAGTCACTAGGTGAGGAGTCTTCTTCACAAAGCACGAACATATCGGAACAAGCCTTCTACTCCAATTTACGTAGAGGAAATTTACGTAGAGGCAGGGGTAGCCAAAGAGGCCGAGGTGGTTGGCAAAGAAATCGGAATGCAAATAGCATAGAGTGCTATTATTATGGCAAACCAGGGCACATGGCAAAGGACTGCTATAAAAGGCAGAATGATATTAAAAGTGGAAAGTTGCAGCAAGGTAACTATGCATTATCTAGTAAACAAGGAGGTGATGACACAAGTGAGCATCTGTTTGTGATGCAGCACATGCTTAGTTCCACAACAGGAAATGTGTTAGGATCTCAAGATACATGGTATGTGGATTCTGGCGCCTCTAACCACATGACCAGTCATGCTGAGTGGTTTAGAGACATCCAAAAAATGAAAAAACTAGGTTATGTAGAAACAGGTGATGATACTGTACATCCCATTGCACATTTTGGTAAAGTGCCATTGTCTATGCAGGATGGTAAAATGAAGTACTTGGGCAAATGTACTTCATGTTCTAAATATTACAAAGAACCTGGTTTCTGTTGGACAAATGGTTGAGTAGGGTCTACACAAACATGCCTGAAGTAAAGGCAGCCATGTTTGCGCATGGAACAAGTGACATATGGCACAAGCACATTGGTCATGTGAATGTACAATGACTCAAGTCTATGTAGGCCCAAAATATTGTTACAAGTTTGCCAAAGTTTAAGGTTGATGGTATGCACAAAGTATGTGAAGCATGCCAGCTTGGTAAACAGAAAAGCATGTCAGTGCTGCAAGGCCATTAGATGTCATACATTTAGATGTATGGGGACCGACCAAGACTACAACAGTTGCAGGTTGTAGGTACTATGTTACATTCATTGATGTGACCACACTAGGAAAGTGTGGGTTTACGTCATGCAAAAGTGAGGTGTTTGCTCACTTTCAGAGATTTAAAGCCTTGGTTGAGAAGGAAAAAGGCATGCAAATAAAATGCTTGAGATCAGATGGTGGGGGAGGATATTTCTCTAATGAGTTCAGCGATTTCTTGAGGAAGCGGGGAATCAAGAGACAGTTTACATGCAGGTACACTCCGAATGGTGTTGCAGAAAGAAAAAACAGGCACATCGCAGAAGTGGCATGTGCCTTGTGGCTTAAAATAATATGCTACATTATTTTTGGGTAGAAGCAGTAGCAACTGCTGTGTACATTATGAATAGGACACCCACTGCAACTATTCATGGTATGATGCCTGAACAGAAGTTTATAGGCATAAGACCAGATGTGTCTCACTTGAAAGTGTTTGGGTGTATTGCATATGTGCATGTTCTTGATGAAGTAAGAACAAAGTTGGATCCAAAGGCAGAGAAATGCATCTTTATTGGTTATGCTATTGAGCAGAAAGGTTATAGATGTTATAACCCTACCACTCATGAGATGCAAGAAAGTAAAGACGTTGTCCTTGACGAGATGAGTAGCTGGTATGCACCAACAGTGAAGGCAATAGAAGATGCAGATGTAAGAAGTGCTGATGTTGCACCACATGTAGAGCAACAATCACAAGTGCTTAGTGGACCTGGAGAGTGCTCTAGCAATGGATACAATGTTAGCCCATGGTCAAGCACGTTGAGGAGGACAGATGTAGGTACACGTGTATCATGCAAAGGAAAAGAAAAGGTAGATCAACCTTTTGTGCATGATTTGTCAGTAGGTCACTCATATGTGGATGGTGCCTCTAATGGCTCTGAGCAAAGCCTTGATGAGGAGCTTGGCGATCCATCTATGGTTACTCCTGGTGTAAGGAGAATGAGAGTTGTTTTGAGGACACCTGGAAGTGATCTAGGTGTACGCAGGTCTACGAGGATTAGGTACCCTATTGGCAAGTTGAGATAGGATGGATATACAACCCATAATTATGCTTACATTGTTAAAACAATACAAGAATTAGAGCCCACTTGTTTTGAGCAGGCACTTGGAAATAACAAATGGGAAGATGCCATGAATGAGGAGATGGCAGCATTGAATACAAATGCAACATAGGAGTTAGCACCTTGGCCTCTAAGGAAAAGAAGACAATTGGATGTAAGTGGGTATATAAAGTCAAGCATAACGTCGATGGTTCAATGAGTAGGTATAAGGAAAGATTGGTGGCCAAAGGCTATGCGTAAACTTATGGCATTAACTATGAAGATACATTCAGCCTGGTTGCAAGAATGGCAACAGTGAGAGTTGTCATTGCTATGGATGTAGCAAAGGGTTGGTCTTTACATTAGATGGATGTAAAGAATGCTTTCTTGCATGGTGATTTGCAAGAAGAAGTTCACATGATGCAGCCACCAGGTTATGAGAGGGATGCACACCTAGATTTTGTGTGTAGGTTACGCAAAGCCTTATATGGCTTGAAGCAGGCACCCAGAGCATGGTCAAACAAGATTGGGGAGTATCATGTTACAATTGGATTTTAGATATCCAATGCAAACTTTTGACTTTATGTGAAAAAGGCAGATAGAGGAATCATGCTATTAGTCATCTATGTGGATGACTTGATTATCACTAGTGATAGTGATGTTGGCATACATGATGTCAGGAGGCTTTTGAAGCAAAAGTTTGAGATGAAGTATTTGGGAGAGCTGCGATATTTTTTGGGCATAGAGGTGGTGAGATCACCTCATGGCATTTTGTTATTGCAGAGGCAATATGGCTTGGCTTTGACATGTTGTCCAAGTATGGTATGACAAGCTGTAAGCTTATTTTAGTGCCATTGGATAAGAATGCAAAGCTTTCTACAGATACAGGTGAGCTTTTAAAGGACCCCACTACATACAGGCACATAGTGGGTAGCTTGACCTACATGACCATTACTAGGATAGACTTGAGCTATGTCGTTGGACTTGTGAGTCAGTTTATGCAGACCCCTAGGAAGCCACACTTGTATGCGATTAGACAGATTCTCAGG
The DNA here is from genome assembly GCF_041138505.1 of Cibotium barometz. Taxonomy (NCBI): domain Eukaryota; kingdom Viridiplantae; phylum Streptophyta; class Polypodiopsida; order Cyatheales; family Cibotiaceae; genus Cibotium; species Cibotium barometz. Next base: position 10,183,704 of record NC_141062.1, read on the forward strand.
TACATAAAGTCCACAATTGATTATAAACTTTTCTATGAGGCTGGTATAGAGATACAGCTACATGTGTATATATATGCTGATTGGGCTGGTATTGTTGCAGAGAGGAGATCTACCGATGGTTTTATGTTCTCATTTGGGAGTGCTTCTTTGAGTTGGAGTAGTAAGAAGCAGCCAACAGTTGCCTTATCGACGAGTATAGAGGCAGAGTATAGGGTTGCTACTATGGCAACTTGTGAGGAAGCTTGGTTGCAGAAGCTACTTGGTAATATGGGTGAGCCCGTGGGATAGGGTAGTTTTCATTTATTGTGACAACATGAGTAGCTTACAATTGGCCAGTAACCCAGTATACCATGCTAGAACGAAGCACATTGACGTGCACTATCACTTTGTGAGGGAGAAGGCTCTAAACAGATGATGTAGATCTAGTATATGTCAGCACAAAGGATCAGGTGGCTGACATCTTCATGAAGGGATTGGGCACAAAGAAGCTCCACAGGTTTAGGATCTTACTTGTGTTGAAATGTACAAGTGAATAGGGTGTGTGCGGGAACAAGCCCTTGGCTAGAGGCTGTAAAAGAGAATCTGTAAATGTGAGAGAACCTATGAAAAGGTGAGAAGTATCTACTAGGAGAGAATAAAGGGTAGCATGAGGAGATTTAGGAGGTGTGGAGATATTCTAGGAGAGGTGGAGAGAATCAAGCAAAAGAGATGGAGTGAATCAAGGAGAAATCAATGGGATTGGATACTTGGACGTAAACTCTATAAATTGAGGCATTAGCCTAATGAGAATTTGCTGGTTTTTTATTATCCATGCCTACACTAAGCTATCAGTTAATTGCTCACTAATCACATCTTAATTATCATCTAATCTCTTTGTTAATGATGTTGATTCTAGCATTTGATCCACCATAGCTCATCACATTGCTGTAATTTTAACATGGTATCAGAGACTAGCCTAGAATCCATCAAGCTTATGAGCCCATTATCTAACTAATTAGGATTGGTAGATAATTAAGAAATAATCATTTTTTTAGTTATTTTCAACTAGCCCTTTGTATCCCCAGCTGCTGAAGGAGCTCTATCTCCCATCATACATCAAATTAGCTCAAGCCACTTTAGGCAAACCTAGCTAACACACTTGTGCTCCAGCCCATCCAAACAGAAGGTCAAACCGCCGCGCGCAGCTGGAGATTTTCGCTAATTTGTAGGCATCATTTTTCTGAGGAAAAATTGAGATTTCTACTTTATCAAATGCAATGGGTCTAATTTCTCTTAGCTCCAGGGGTTTTCAAGGGTGCTCTACAAGCTGGTGAAGTCAGAATTTGATTTGATCAAGTCTATAGTGAGATCCAAGCTCTTCATCAAATCTGCACAGGTGACTTTGGTAAAACAGAGATTAAGCATTCAATGTTTGGTCAAATATTGTGTTTCTTGGCTTAATCCTCTACTAGAATAATTGCTATTGATGGCCTTGAAAGGATTTGAGCTCATTTGAACTCTAAGGCCTCAGATCTGGGCTCCCTGCATACTCTGTTTTTTGCACACAAAATAGAGGATTAATTTGCTAATCAATGATTAATCAATGCTAATCACTATATTTTGGTGCAATTAAGGGTTCAAATTAAGCATTAGGTATGTGATACAGATCCCTATAACTTCATATTGCAATTCGAAGATGGTTTGATACTCCAACCATTCCGTACAAATTGGCTACCCTTGATTTAATGTAATTTTTGGTGATTTTATGTTGATAAATCTGTTGTAATCATCTCCTAAACACCAGATTGAGTTGTAGAAGGGTAGACACTGCCCTTGAATCTTAAAATTGGATTAAGAGGTAAGACCCCCTTCACATCACAGGGATACAATGGGCAAAAGATGCATGGGATGAACTCAATAAATTATTTGGCACACAAGCTAGAAATTCAAAGATAAATCTATTAATACAATTCTACAAATTGGATATGAAGGAAAGTGAACCTTTAATCACACACTTAAACAGATATAAAAGCATTAAGCAACAACTGGCAGCTATTGGCAAAAAGGTAGAAGATGATGAGGCACTAGCAGTGCTTCCCTGAAGAGTGTGGACAAAGGTGAATATGAAAATATTGTAGCAACACTAAAGAATGTACCTGAATTGAAGCTACACAGATAGAAGGAGCTCTACTAGAGCAAGAGAGCAGAGGCAAAGAGAAGAAATGGCTCGACTCAACAGCAGGAGAAGAAAAAGCATTCTTCACCCGAGGAGGATTCTCTCGAGGACGAGGACGAGGACGAGGAAGAGGCAGAGTAGGAGGATTCTCTCGAGGACGAGGACGAGGAAGAGGCAGAGTAGGAGGAAGGACCTTCACTTGCCACAACTGTGGAAAGCCAGGACCTAGAATTTGTTGGTTTTTGATTATCCATGCCTACACTAATCTATCAGTTAATAGCTCACTAATCACATCTTAATTATCATCCAATCTCTTTGTTGTTAATGATGTTGATTCTAGCATTTGATCCACCATAGCTCATCACATTGCTGTAATTTTAACAACTTGGAGTGCAATGTGTGGAGTTGAGCTCGAGGGGGAGTGTTGAGATATCGAGCTCAACTAGTGCTACTACAGAGTGAGCATTCATGAGAGCCGCCTAGGTGACAGCTTTCGCACTTATGCCACTGGCATGATTGTTGATATTATGGTCAATGTGCCGCTAGTGGATAATAGGTTGTGTGGTGACAACCACTTTGGAGTGCTAGCGGTATGACATAGTTATAGCGCCAGCTCATATAGTTGGGTTCACATTATAGATCGACCATTTTGTATGTTGTTGTAGGAGAGTACTTTCCCTTTATGTATGTACTCTTATCTTTTAGTTATATGGTTGTAGAGAAGAGAAGAAGATTTTAAAACAAACAGCCATCCATCTCTCTTGTGTCTTGCACACTTTTGTGTGTATGTGTATGTTTGCTTTTTGCAAGGAACTCAAGCTCTCTCCCTCCTTAATAAGGAGCAGCAAGAAACAGCTGACAATTTCCTTATCGAGTAGCATAGAGGCAGTGTACAGGGGTGCTACGATGGCAGCATGTAAGGTAACTTGATTACATAAGCTACTTGAAGATTTGGGGCTATATGTGGACATGCAAGTTGTCATCATCTATTGTGACAACCTTAGTAACATAAAGCTTACCACTAGGACCCTAGTGTTTCATGCATGGACCAAACATATAAAGGTCCATTATCACTTCATTAGAGATAAGATCTTGGCAAAAGAGACGCTGATCTTGCATACATCAGCGTAGAGGAGCAAGGAGCTGATATTTTCACCAAGGCCTTGGGAGCAAAGAAGCTTCTTACATTCTGCACTATGCTTTGAGTCTTGGAGATGGAGTTAAGATTAAGGGGGAGTGTTGAGATGCCAAGCTTAACACGAGCTGACACTCATGACGTGCCTGGGTGTTACCGTTCCACCTTTACACCACTAGCGTGTTTAGTAGTATCTGATACGATGGATCTCTACCAATGATTCTAGAGCTAGACTACACCTACCTAGTCTAACTAAGTTATGGCATACTTATCTTGCCAGCTTACCTTCTTAGCATGTGACCACTTGTACATATAGTACTCTAGTACTTATGTTGGTTTTCACTTATCTTTTGTAGACCTCTTTTGAGAGCAACAAGTAGAAGAAGATTCAAGCTTCCATCTCTGTGTGTGTCTTCTCTATTGTTGTGTGAGTGTGTGTGCTTTTGCAAGTGCTCAAGAGCTCAAGCTCTTTCTCCTTCCCCAATATTTTCAATGGAGTCCACAACTAACTTAGCACCAGAGAAGCCACGAAGATATGGTAGGGCCACATTACATTCTCATGATGCATGTTAAAATTTGAATTTATATATGTTATAGTTTGATGTGATGTTGGATGAGCCAATGAACTCATATCATTCCCATACATTGCTCAAAAAGTTCATGTACCCCAACATTGTCTTAACTTCCCTTAGTTCCACAATCTACAAGAGACAAAGGGGCACACAAAAATGCTAGAGGGGATGTCTAAACTAATCAATGATTATAAGCTCATGCTAGATACATATCCAATAGTATAGGCTACCATATGGTTCTTTAAGCTTTATTTACATTATGTACATGCTACCATAATGTACTTTAAGTTTCTTTATTTGCATCCCATTATTTTATATTATTTTACATTATGTACATGCTACCATAATGTTCTTTAAGTTTCTTTATTTGCATCCCATTGAATGTCGTTCCTAACACATTGGCATGGAGACATGCACCAAATTGCATGGTGTTTGACTTAAACAAGGGACCAACTATATTGCAAGTCATCTTATACTTCCTCATCTTTCTAGCCAGTTACATCATCACCTTCCTTTTTGAAGACATGTCCAAGTTCCATTTTTGGTTGCCAATTCTTTATTCAATGAGATCCTCACAACCTTCTCATCTACGATGGTACTTCAATGCACTGAAGACATATCTTGATCAATTTTGAGGACATAATCCAAGCTAGGAAGGGGAGTATGTTAACCATGATGATTAACATTACCAATTCTTTGGTTGTATTACTTTACTTTTTGTAAGTGCAATGGCACACTTATGTATTTAACCACAATGATTAACATTACCAATTCTTTGGCACACATGTATTTAACCACGATGATTTAACATTACCAATTCTTTGGTTGTGTGACTTTTTTTTTGTAAGTGCAATGGCACACTTATGTATTTTCCTGTTATGGTTACCATTGCCAATTCTTTGGTTGTATGAATTTACTTTTTTGTAAGTGCAGTGGCACACTTATGTATTTTCCCACAATGGTTAACATTACCAATTCTTTGGTTGTGGTAAGACCTTATTATTTGTAAGTGCAATGGCACAGTTATATGAATTTAATGTCTAAGAGATAATAGGTATGTTGGCTCGAAAGTATAAATCTATGACCACCTTTTTGCAAATAGTAGTGTTGGACCACAACCACCCTAGACACATAGTCTCGGGTGACCACACCTGTAAAACGGTGGTCATGTATATAGTACACTTTTGCGTGCTAAGTATGGTTGTGATGTGATTGAGAGAGGGATTACATGCATGCTTATATGGTAGAGTGCTTCTTCTACCCTCTTTTAGTGTGAGAGTGTGTGAAATTGGCAGTGTTATTTATGTAAGCAGTAGCACCCACATCTCCTATTCTTAAAGAATTGCTCCTTATCTAACAGTTGATGACCATGATAGCAATGAAGTGGATATATGAGTATGAGGAGCTTCTGGCAATAGGAGGTTGACCAATTGGTTTTGAGGTAAGTCCCCTAACAATGCTTGCACAAACAAGGCTGAACAATGAATCTAAATCTATGTTAAATTTTCTTATTAATCCTAATTCTAAGCTACTCAGACCTACATCTATGTAGCTTGAGTTCAAATAACCCTAATTTAGCTAATTAAATTTAATTTAGTCTAACAAGCTTTAATCTAGACCTAAATAAGATTAATTTAGCTTACTTAAATCTAATTTATCTTAATTAAATCTAATTTAGTCTAACAAGCTTTAATTTAGACCTAATTATTCTACTTGAGTCCAAATTTACCTAAATAATTTTATTAGTTTGTCTCTAATATTAATTAGATTATAATCAAGCTTAATGATCTCAAATTAATTAAATTAACTTAAATATTTTAAATTAATACATAAATTAACTTAAATATTTTTAACTTATACATAAATTAACCTAATCTAAACTTGATTATATACTAATTAGCCTAGTATATACTAATTATATACTAATTAGCCTAGTATATACTAATTATATACTAATTAGCCTAGTATATACTAATTATATACTAATTAACCTAGTAAAAGCAAATTTAAATTTGATTAATATTGATTTTTAAAATAATTCTAATTACCTCTAAATTAAATCTAGCCAACATAACTTATGAGAATATGTGAATATGAAGCAGAAGCAAATAGAGATCACACAAGAGAGAGTAGGCAGCAAAAAGAGAGATTCAACACTTGAGCTAGAGACTAAAAATAATGTATTGAATTAATAAATGAAGGCACAATGGCCATGCTTATATACATGTCATGTACAACAATCGGCTAGTAGCATTGGAGGACAAATGTCCACAACATATAAAAATGCCTAAAATAGCCTAAGAAATATGGGAAAATTCCCTTAAAATATCACATAAATATTTGGATAAAAAAGGGATAAAATATCACATAAATATTTGGATAAAAAAGGGATAAAATGGAGTAAAAGAGAGCTGGAGATGACATGTCTAATACCTCCTCTCAACTCCAGCACAGGGGTCCGACTCCCATATAGGTAAGGAGCTGAACAATAGTATCTCAAGGAAGAGGTTTGGTGAAGTGATCGACAATGTTGTCCTGAGAAGGGCAATACTCTAGTGTGTGATGCTATCGGTGAGACTAGCTCACAAACAAAGTGAGAGTAGATTTCAATATGATTGGTCCTGTTATGAAAGGATGAAGTTTGAGCCAACGCCAAGGCACTCTGGCTATCCATAAGAATACGGATTGGAGAATCCTAGAGTACATCAAGATTGCTCAACATAGGGAACAACCATGATAGCTCACATAGGGAACAACCATAATAGCTCACATAGGGAACAACCATAATAGCTCACAACAAGTATCCAGATAAGCATGGTAAAACTATATTCTTCTTCTTGGATCTCCAATGGATCGCCGAGTATCTTGATCACCTGCCTAATCACAGCATCAGAGTATCCAACAAGCTCAATGCCTCCTCTGAAAGAGAGACCATAGTCCAAGGTACCGGATAACTATCAAAGAAACCTCAGAGTAGCTTGCCCCAATGAGAATGTCGAGGAGTAAAAGAAAACTGACTGAGAACATTGACACTGTAAGAAATGTCGAGCCTAGTGTAAGTCAAATAAGTAAGAAAACCAACAAGCCTCCAGTAATGTGTACTATCCTCGAAGAGGGGAGAGGGATCATCATGGGAGAGCTTGGAGATAGGATCCATCACAAAAGAAATTGGATGGCACTCAGTCATCCCAAATGTCTTCAGGAGCTGCTGCAAATATATGTACTAACTAAGAAACACTTCATTAGAAGACTAATAGACCTCCATCCCAAGAAAGTAGTGGAGAAGTCCTAAATCAGTCATCTCAAAGGTGAGAGCTAAATTTAACCGAAGTTGTTCAATCTTGGCAAAATGTGAGCCAGATCAATAAATCATCAACATATCAAAAAATCAAGAAGAGAAAAGCATCCTGAGCAAAGACATAGAGATTGTTGTCTCTATACAAAGCTCTCTGGAATCCAAGGGAAATAAAGAATGCATCAATCTTATCATACCACACCTTGGGTGCTTGTTTCAAACCATAAAGTGCTTTTTGTAGTCCGTACACCTTACCCTCATGTCCGGGGACCTGAAAACCTTGAGGTTGTTCAACATACAGCTCCTCATGAAAGTCACCATTAAGAAAGGAAAACTTGACATCCATTTAGTAAACGGGCCTGTGCTCATGAGCAAAAAGAGCAAGAATTGTATGGATGGTGGTGTATTTGGCTATAGGAGCAAAAGTTTCCTCATAATCCACACTCTCAATCTGAGAGTACCCCTTCGCAACCAATCCGGCTTGTCTATAGATCAATCAGCATGAAACTTGGTCTTAAAGACCCACTTGACCCCAATAACCTATCGATGCGCAGGCCGGCCCCCACAAGCTCACGTGTATGATTCCTCTCAATGGAATCAATCTCAGCCTCCATGGCTTCCTGCCAGTTAGGAAGAGCAAGATCCCCTTTTGCTATAGTAGGCTAATATGACTGTATCACTGTACTCATCAAGGCGAGGTTACAAGAATGACGGAGCTGTTGTAATCTTTGTGCATGTGTCAAAGATTGCACTAAAGAATTGGCAAGGTGATTAAGTTCCATATCGGAGAGATGAGAATCATGAATAGTGGTTTCCAGCCATCATGGAATCTTGGGGCCAATCCTCCATTGTAGTGGAGAAGGAGAAGGAGAAGGAGGAGAAGCCGAGGAAGGAGGAAGTGGGGGAGATGATTCTCCAAGGCTATCTTCCGAGCAGAGTTCTCACAATGATACCTCCTTTGAATGGTACATTAGGTGAAATATGGACTCTCATTTTTTCCCCTTAAGGATTTCCACACCTCCTCTTTCTAGAGAAATGGGCTCATGGTGAAATTTTTGCAAATCAACTCAAAAGGGAGCGGAGTTTGGACATTTGGAATCTACTCTTCGAGACCTTTCCAATGATATATAGCATGATAAGCAATTTTGAATATTCAAGAAGTCCCCAAATTAGTGATGACATGGCATGTTACATGATAAGCAATTTTGAATATTTAAGAAGTCCCCAAATTGGTGATGACATGGTGTGTTACATGCCATGTCATCACCAATTTGGGGACTTCTTGAATATTCAAAATTGCTTATCATGCTATATATCATTGGAAAGGTCTCGAAGAGAAGATTCCAAATGTCCAAACTCTGCTCACTTTTGAGTTGATTTGCAAAAATTTCGCCCCATGAGTCCATTTTTCTAGAGAGAGGAGGTGTGGAAATCCTTAAGGGGCAAAAATGAGAGTCCATATTTTGCCTAATGTCCCACAATTCTTCTACAACTGCCTCATCATTGATATCAAATTGACGAGAAATATATGGTTTAAGGTTGAAGAAGATAAAGGCATGAGCCCTTGCATCTTTGATAGCCCAGGCATCAATCTCAACCTGAGGAGAAGTACCATTGGGAGAGGCACCAGAAACAATATGCCATAGCCGATGATATCGAAGGAGAGTCTTCATCTATAGTGCCCAATCAAGATGCCCAATCAAGATAATTGGTTCCATCTAAGATGGATTCTTTGGGAGAAATGGTAAAAGAGATGACAGTCGGTTTAGAAGCCATGGAATCCTCCTCTTGAATTTACAGCAAGCTGTAAATAGGTACCCGGGGGTTTCCCACTCCTCCCTAGATGCTAGGTGAGGTGAAAGAAATATGTATAACTATACTCCTGTTGGAGATCAAGGCACAGGGTGAAGACGGGAGCCGACCTGATGCGAGGGAGAGGCTAATGGAGCAAGTGTACGGTGCTACCACTAGTCTAGGGTAGGGACATATAATACAAATTGGGAGAGGAGAGGGAGGGTTGAGAAAAAAATGCAACAAGGTGCTATTGTGGGAGAAATGCAGCAAAAAAACCTTGATTTGTGCGATGACGTAGATCTCCAAAACACAACTGCCAAGGGAGCAGAGGAGAAAACAATGCAGGCTGAAAACTTGAGAATATGTGAATATGAAGCAGAAGCAAATAGAGATCACACAAGAGAGAGTAGATAACTAAGAGAGATCCAAATCAGGAGAGGAGAGGGAGGGTTGGGAAAAAATCCAGCAAGGTGCTGCTATGGGAGAAACGCAGCAGAAAAACGTTGATTTGTGTGATGAAGTAGATCTCCAAAACGCAACGTGCCAAGGGAGAAGAGGAGAAAAAACTCAAGCTCAAAAATCTTCTTTGCTGATATGTGGAAGCACAAGAGCTCTAATACCAAGTGAGAATATGTGAATATGAAGTGGAAGCAAATAGAGATCACACAAGAGAGAGTAGACAACAAGAGAGATTAAACACTTGAGATAGAGACTAAAAATATTGAATGTATTGAATTAATAAATGAAGGCACAATGGCCATGCTTTTATACATCTCATGTAGAGCTAGTAGCATTGGAGGACAAATGTCCACGACAAATAAAAATGCTAAAATAGCCTAAGAAATATGTGGAAAATCCCTCAAAATATCAAATAAATATCTGGATAAAAAAGAGATAAAATGGAGGAAAAGAGAGCTGGAGATGACATCTCTAACATAACTAAGCCTAATAACTAGTCAAGTTCTATTTAACCTGTATTGAAGCTAATTATAATTAATCCTAATTGAGTTAAGTATTCATAAATTAAATGTGAATTATTCTATTTAAAACCTAATCAAGTAAATTTCACCTAATTTAACTAATTTACACCTATATTTACCTAATTAAGTCTTTGTTAACTTAATTAGTGTCTATCTTCAACCTAATTTACACTCGCTTTTACCTAATTAAGTCTTTGTTAACTTAATTAGTATCCAAATTAGACTTAATTAAACTTATTTAAACCTAATATTTTTATACTTAAGACTTGAGTTTCATGAGAGGAAGAGATGCATCAATTACTCATTAATTAAGACATACAAAAGAACCAAACTTTCATAAAAGATGCACCTTGGTTTGAGAATTGTCTCTCAAGTATGTTATTGTCATTATAATTTAGAAGTACCCAATTTCAAACTATATAGTGACTAGATATATGCAAAAAGTACTTAATGTCACTATAATTTAGAAGTACCCAATTTCAAACTATATAGTGACTAGATGTATGCAAAAAAGTACTTAATGTTACTATATCTACTATATAAGTTCCTTTAGTAAATATACAATCTATAAGGTCCATCTTTCTTTGAGTAAGAATGGTAAAGGCAGAAGTGGAATGAGGATATGGTTGTACCCATTTTTACATCCTCACCACAAGTAGCAAGAGATTGCAAGTCAAATCCATGGATGAGATTTATATAGTACAGCAATTGATGTTATTAAAATGGCTTGGGTTCAAATAAGTGATTTGGTGTTATTAATACCCATTGGGATCCAATAAGTTAATTTGGCGTACTTATAAGAATAATGTGCATTAGAACATGGTCACGAACCTAGCTCTAGCAGAAGGAGGTGAGTCATGCATTACCTATACATGGTATAAGAGATGTATGGCTATAGAGTAATATAGAGTGAGGAAAAGATGGTCTAGGGATTTGAAGGCCTTATGCCTCTGCTTGTCCATGTGCTCAAGGTGTCATTTTGTGTGATGGGAGCTCTTTATTGACTAATAGTGCTTACAAGTTGTGTGAGATCTTACTTTATTCATGAAATCTCATTAGTTGAAAATCAAAAGTTTACAAGGTGAAAACGAATATAGCCTACTATCTTTTCATAGGTTGTAAGCATCTCATGCATCATACATAGCGAATCTATTGTAATAATACCTTTTTTTGACGTCATCTTGCTAAAATAATTTCCATAGAATCAAATAGGCTCATTTACTACATACATTTCAAGTCATGTTTCTTTATTATGCCTTTTAATTTTGCCATTTTTTAAATACTATGATAATGCCATTTTTTTTAATACTTTAAAGAACCCTAAACAATTTTTATACAAGGTTTTTTTTATAGCCACTTTGCATGCTATATATTTTTGCATTCATGTGCTTTATCGAGAGTGTGAGGTTCCAAGAGTTTGAAGCTTCTTTGAATATTAAGATGCAAACCTCCCACAAACAAAAATACAGAAGAAACCATAGATATGGTAGGTCAAAACATAAAGCACTTACCAAATACTTATCTTTAGGGCCACCAATTTAAAGCACCTTTTCTTTATATCCATATTTAAAGAACCTCTTTTGCATAGAAAAACCATGGCTTCCCTTGAATGGTACCCCCCACAAGATAACATTGTAACATATTTTGATATAAGATAAGTAAATCTTCGCATCTTCAAGATTGCGATAATCAATGCAATTTTAACCATGTGGAATGGATATGATTTGGTCAAGAAAAAAAGAAACATCATATACTCACAATTTGATGTAATGTCAACCTATGAGAATTATTTGATAAGAAACTAACTTAATAATATACTTGAAATGTTGCATGTATATTTGAAGACGATCAAAATCCACTAAAATCCCACTATAAGCTAGAAGCTTTTATTTTTCAAACATCTTATCAAAGATCATCATTTTGCATAGCTTTTGAATAAAAGACCTTTTGTGCACACACTAAATCTTACAACTTGGTAGCTTAAAAGTTTAGTATTTCTTCTTTAAGTTTCAAAGTTGAATCATTTTTGAAGGATGATGAATGGGAAGTATGATGTCACTTGTTAGATAATCTAAGTTCTTAATTTTGAAAACCTTAATGATGTGATCACATTCTTAAGCAAATTTGCAACACAAGTCAACACTTTCTTAATTTCTGAAAACCTTAATGACACAATCACACTCTTTTTAAACAAAGAAAATATGCTAACTCCACATGAACAACACAAGTGATCTTTTTTTTTTTTAAATCTTGAAAACCTTAATGGCATAATCACCTTCTTCTTAAACAAAGCAAATATGCTAACTCCACATGAACAACACAAGTGAACACTTTCTTAAAATCCTCCACTTTAAAATGTAGTGTATGTCTAATCAGCCTCCAAGATTTTGAAATCAAGTGTGAAATCATATAATCTTTCAATAACATAAAGGTGAAGAGGGACAATTGAATCATGTTCTTCTTGGCATTGTGAAAGAAGAAAGCATTTCCATGATAGAGAGAAACCTATAATAACACGGTAAAAGTAAAAGCGCCTATATTATATCTTAATAACACCTTAAGTACCTAAGTAAAACCTTAAGAAAATCTAAACAATTAAATATAAAGTCCCTTTATAAAATGTCAAAAAATTGTTTAGAGTTTCTTAAGTACCTTAAGAAAATCGTTTAGATACCTTAAGAAAATCTAAATGATTAAATCATAAAATTCCATGTGTTTTGTAAGGTCATGTTTTTGAGGTCAAGTGCTTTTACTATTGAATTTTGATTTTATTTTATGATGACAAGATGCATGTTACATAATAATGAATGCAAAAATGTGGATTGGCATGCATGCTTACATATATAATAACATTTAACAGTCCCTTAAGCTTAAGTAATGATACAATGTCACATCTACGATAAACCATGCCTATATGCCTATATGTACAATAACATTCAAAACTCACTATGTTTCCACTTTCCAAGTAACTTACATGAGATACCATGGAATGATATATTGATGTAATGATTGTGTGAGGAATAAAGGATCCACCTAAATCCATTGTTTCAATGCTTATCATTATAGTTTTCTAGACCATAAATATGTATTGACATTTAGTTTTCATATGTCTTGACTTGGATCTTCAAGTAGGCAGAGCACTTGCAATGCACTTGAGCTTCATCCTTTGTGTTAAAATATTAAAATATTTTAACTACCCATATCTTCTAAAATAAAGGACATTGTACCAAGATCACATGAATACACAATAATTTTGTTGACTCAAATTGGAATAACTGTAGTTTAGTTAATACCTTACTCGTCTATTCGTTCATCCAATTTCTCTTTTCTTGGGGTGAAGATTGAGAGAGTGCAATCCCTACATAGAGAAAATAAAGTAAGTAAGGGGTGAGAGCAAGTGTCAAAGATGTGTGTGTGTGTGTGTGTGTGTGTGTGTGTGCGTGCGCGCGCGCGCGCGTGTGTGCACGGGTGTATATGTGGGCGCGCGGGCATGTCTGCATTCATTGTTTTATCATTTGGTAAGATCGTTATCTAATATTCTTGGCAACAATTTCATATGAGAACATGATTCGCACTCTCATCTATAGCCTTTGAATTTAATTGATGTTTGTTGTGTGGGTTGATGGATGGGTAATTTTTAACACTCCGGTTAACATGGTTTTTCCTGCCCGTCCTACCCTACCATCTTTTACCCGCATATACCTATATGTAATGGAAGCCCATTCTTTTTACGACAGCATCGGAACCTATGAGTAGCCTTACCAAGTGCTTTAATGCTAAATGGATAAGTCTTATGACTTTGTGTATATACTTTTGCTTAAGGCTAGAAATTGAACGTCCCCCTAACTTTAATTGAAGCTCTATCAAGCTTATTGTGCCAAATATTTAAGGCTCCAAGGATGTAGCTAACAATTTGCAAATGTTTCCACTTTTCAAGTAACTTACATGAGATACCATGGAATGATATATTGATGAGATGATTGTGTGAGGAATAAAGGATCCACCTAAATCCATTGTTTCAATGCTTATCATTATAGTTTTCTAGACCGTAAATATGTATTGACACTTAGCTTTCATATGTCTTAACTTTGATCTGCAAGTAGGCATAGCACTTGCAATGCACTTGAGCTTAACATCAAAATATTTTAACTACCCATATCTTCTAAAACAAAGGACATTGTACCAAGATCACATAAACAATAATTTTCTCCCCTTAAATTGGAATAATTGTAGTTTAGTTAATACCTTACTCATCTATTCGTTCATCCAACTTCTCTTTTCTTGGGGTGAAGATTGAGAGAGTGCAATCTCTACATAGAGAAAATAAATAAAGTAAGGGGTGAGAGAAGGTGTCAAAGAATGTGTGTGTGTGTGTGTGTGTGTGCGCGCGCGCGCGCGTGCGCGCGCACATGTATGTGCACGGGTGTGTGTGTGGGCGCGCGGGCATGTGTGCATGCATTATTTTATCATTTGGTAAGATTGTTATATCAAATATTCTCGGCAAAAATTTCATATGAGAACATGATTCACACTCTCATCTATAGCCTTTGAATTTAATTTATGTTTGTTGTGTGGGTTGATGGATGGGTAATTTTTAACACTCCGGTAAACATGGTTTTGCCCACCCGTCCTACCATACCATCTTTTACCCACATATACCTGTATGTAATGGAAGCCCATTCTTTTTACAACTGCATTGGAACCTCTGAGAAGCCTTACCATGTGCTTTAATGCAAAATGGAGAAGTCTATGACTTTGTGTATATGCTTTTGCTTAAGGCTAGAAATGGTGGTCATCGACCATATTCAAACAATAAACTATTTTACTATTCTCTACCGACTAAGATCCTTTTGGATGTGAGTCTAATCGTCAAAATCTAACCAGCTAGATGATAAGCTGAGAAAAACTTTCCTAAATGTTGATGCGACCCCACCCTTTCTACATGTCGGCAAAACCCACACCTTGAAAAAAAATGTTTTCATTAAGCAATCCAATAAAAGACACATTTCCAAAGTAACCGGGATTTAGCACTAAAAATTAGAGAAACTACTAGAATTATAACTACAACATATTATTTTTGTCCCTTCAACAATAAGGGAAAAAAATCAACCTCGATGTATGAATATTAACTGGGCTCATGGGTTGGAAAGAAACGCCTAGAAAGGTGTGCGAAGGTCAGATGTGGTCCTGGCCCAAGAGCTTGAGCACCTTTCCCATCCATGGCCCCCTTTTTACGTTGGGTTGCCTTTTATGACCCTTCTATCCATGTCCCCCTAAGCAATGATGTTGTTAGAGCCTTTTGCAATCATGCCCAAATGACTTTGACAAGAGGATAGGCACCCAACCAAGTGGTCTAATAATAAGTGCCCGAGAGAAGTGACTTGTTTACACCATACATGAGGGTTACAAGTGTTTGCCTGACAAGATAATAGGCACTTGACCAAGAACAACAAAGGTCATGTCAGCATCAACAAAGGCCAAGGCACAGTCACCTAGGATCGTGGAGCAACCCAAGACTGAGAGTGTAGACCCAAGTGAGGGAGAGCTTCCAAGATAGCAAGAGCTCATGAATAATGCTATCACAAATAGGGAGACTTTAGCAGAGGTGCCATTGCCCGAGATGCAAGTGCCAAAACCAAAGCTAGAACTTGAACCCGAACCCCATAGCAAAGCTAGTAGGTAGACCTGCTTGGAAAACGATTAAATGAGGTCAACACTGTTTGTGAGGAGCTTCGGCAAAGTCTCTTCATGAATCAAGGATGAGGTTACATATGATGCAAAAGATCAAGTAACTGAGGCAAAGAGCTTGAAAACCTAGTGGAGATACAGCCGGTGAGATTGGTGTGGTGCCCAAGCTTATTCGGATACTTGGAGCAAAGGTGTATAGAGCACCCCAATGCTACACGCTTAGCAGCTTAGCAAGAGGGGATGTTTTGTGCATTACAGTGCCACATGTACATGGATTTCACCGGTAGTTGTCTCTTAGGCACGGGATAAATATGGCCTCTTTGGGGTTGTTTTGGCAACCTAATATGTGCCCGAAAAGGTGCCCTAGACATGAACCAATAGTCGAGACAGCTTTAGGACACAATATAAACATATTTAATGAAGTTTTGACCTAAAACGGATGGCCCGACCTTAATATGGCTTGCCATCTTATCCCTATATAAAGGAGGTCAAAGGTCGTTCTAGGACAGATATCTCATAGATCTCTCAAGCATCTCGGAAGTGTTGGCAAGAAGCTTTGCATAGAGCCAACTCTAGGCAAAGGCTGTGGAATCACTAAGACATCTTTTGCATGCTGAGTATGTTAGCATGCATGAACCAAATTTCATGTCTTCGAATATACAGTAGATTAGGTTTACATCTCTCTTCTTTTGTGTGTTTGCTAAACAATGGGATTAGTGTTAATCCCTCTTGCTTAACATTAATCAAGAGCACGCTTCCAGAAGGCATGTAACATTACATGCCATGTATTAAAAGACATGGAATCCTAATCCACAAAATTATCATAATTATCCTCAACAGTATTCAATATGGCACATGTCCTGCAGCAGACAACCGTAGGAGCAGCAGAAGGCAGGAACTACATTATACAAGGACATCCACACCCCTCCTCCTTACAAGGACCTACACAATGGAATATAACATGCTTCTATATGCCAAATGATCAGGAATTTGACAAAACTTCACCAGCATTTGCCAAAGATTGAGCTGTTATTTGGCAGGAAGTCGTTGAAGAGCTAGACCGGTTGTTCCCTATTTTGAGAGACACATGCACTTTGTCATGACCAGTGAGTTTTATATACAGTCTGCCACTACCCTTTATACTAAGGTGTACAACCTTACAGAAGAAAAAGAGAACCACATCCCAGATAGACTCCCCCCTTGGGTTGTTTGAGCCTGTGCAATCCTGTTCCTAATCAAGTTGTGAGCCTCTCCATGGACAATATCATGTGACTTTGCCAAATGTCATTCAACCTTGAATGTCACATTTCCACACTTCTGGAATCCATGCACAGAATTACTTCGACACAGACACACACTCATGAGGCCTTATGATAAAAGCAAAAAATAAATATAAATGCACACCATCCTTTCCCTTAACAATCTAAAAAATGGTAACGCAGGGAACATATTATCCAACATTCCAAGCTTTTGCTTCACACTCCCAGCCTGTTCAGCTCCACATGGTATGTCAGCATCCTTTAAATCAAGGAAATCAGTTCCCTACTGGTTGATTAATCGAGGGGGTACAAAGCACTGAACTCTTAAATATAATATAAATAATCTTATGGATTAACTAGGGCATCACAATCTCATGGAAACAATTCCTTTATTATATACTTTCGACAAAAACTTACTCCTTTGTCTGTACATTTTAGGGGAAAATCCTACCAAGATTCGACCTCACTGACACTTGACAGTCACGATGTACTCATCCAGTAGGCTTGCAACCACATCGAGAAAGTCTAGCTCTTTAGCATTCATAGCCTCAGCCTCCTCAAGAATAAGTTCAATAGGAGATTTCATATCCGGAGACTCACCCCGAGACATGATCGAGCCAATCTCAAAAGGTGTCAGACCAGCCACTGCACCCTTTTTGAGCAGCATGGTTGAGACACGCAGAATGCGAGCAAGCTGAGGTCGAAGACTCCATCCACATTCCTGCAGTAGTGCAATATCACCCTCCGCATCAAGGGACTCGATGTACTCTAACATAGAAGGCCCATAAGGTTGCTGCGCTTGAGGCCAATAAAGCCATTCAAACGTGCAGTCTTCAAACTGAATTTTAAACATCCAAAGCATTGACACAATGAGCCAAATTTCCTAGGGCACCAAATCAGAGATACACATACATCAACATATTTGTCAACAAAGTGAAAGAAAGTTGGGCTTCTTACTTTCTCAGGCAAACAATAGCCGTGGTCAATTGGAACCAGCTTTAACACTCCATCCTTTCCCTTGCAAACCAAAATGTTTCCTCCATTTCGATCTGCATTGGCCAGCCTCAAGTCGAGAACAGTAATCTTGTGAACCTCCTCCACTGGAAACATCGAGGAACCCATGTCTTCGCAGCTGCTTAGTGCATGGACAAACTGCTGCAGTGATCCTGTCTTTGCTTTACACAGCTTGTGGTCATCTGGGCCATACTGGAATGCCTCATGATAACATTTCACCATAGTGGTTGCAGGGACCCCTGAAAAACCAGCCACCTCCCTGTTCGCCACATCCTTTCTCGTCCGACCTTTAGGACCCGTCGCTGGATGATCAAGGATGTAAGCTGCCACCTCCCTCTTGGCTCCTTCACCACTTCTTGTCCCTTTCTTCAAGCCTTCCCCATAGTTGGACAAAGAAAAACCCCGAGGATTATTTACAGCCATGGGTTCTTCATCCATGGGTTTAAATACTGCAACGTTTTGCAAGCCACATTCATCCTTCATAAAGTACACTCCCCCAGATCCTTCAGTGGTCAGTTTGGGAACCTGACCAGCATGTAAACCCATCTTAACATGCTCCACGAGATCTCTCAGGGTGTGAGAAAGCTCAAAACCAATGGGATACTTGGACAATTGGAAACTTGTATATCGCCCTCCTGGCTGCAAGCCATACCTGAACTGCTGCAAGTGCTGCTCTTCTCTACCCACTTTAGCGCCCAAGTAAGAAACTTTCTTAAAATCAGAACCTTCAACTGCCTGGATTATGTCAGACGATGCAAACAGACCATTCTTGGAGACGGTAGCATCTGAGAATTGCACGTCATCAAATGAGTTCACCACAAGCTCCACCTCTGTTCTACCTAGGAACTTGGAGCGCAAGTTCGGCCTATGCACACGAAGGCACAAGGCAGCCTCTCCCTTCAAAGACAACTCCTCTATGACAGCTGAATCATCAAGATATTCACCTTTCAGTGTAACAACTTGAAGGCCTACAGGTAAGGCCCCCTCTTTACCTGAAATGTATTTTTTCAGATCTTTCACGTTTTCTGTTTGCCAAACCTTATATACAAAGGAGGTTCCATTTACAGTTCTTACAGTTAAGGAAACGAGATCAGAAAGGCGCAGCACCAGGTGCAACACATCACCATGGTTCACCCCATAGTCCTGTAGTAGCTTATCATCCTGCGTCAGCTCTTTGCCCCCATATACAAGCCTTTGCTGGCCAACATAGAACCCTCTGTGGGCTTGAATTCTGATCTTGATAGATGCAATGGTGTCAGACTTGGACACTTCCAAAGGCACCATGGATGAATCTTGCCCCAATGTTGCCACAAACACCTGAATAGGCTTCTGCTGGATGCTGAAAGGGTCTCTGTGATGGATCCCAGAAGTGTTGAAATCCTCCAAGGGGGTAGGGTTCAAAAGGAGTCCCGAGGCTGCCATTGCGAAGGACTGAGTTGCTCTCTGGAATCGGTGGAGGAGAGCCTATCACCCAGTATCCTGCTGGAGGAAGACCTGATTACCGGTCACTAAAACCTATCAGAAATGCCATCACATAGGTGTACGATACACCATAGTAATACTCGAGTTGGTGCAGATCGGAAAGGGCTGCAGGATCCTGCCCGCAGTTTGCAGATGAGACCCTGCAACAAAGAAGAAATGTTATATGACTCAAGGAGCACCTGGCCCCAGCATATATCAGAGGGGTTTCAAGCTGAATGCAAAGAAAGGGGGCATGTCTGGAGGGCTGTCAGAAACTCTCCATGACCCCTCAGATGCAGACTATGGGCCAATAAAAAGAAGTGACAGGAGCGAGGACCAAGAAAATCATAGACTTAAAGCATGGATGGGGGAGTGATAAGTAAATGACAATTTTGGGTTTGAATAGGATAACAGCAGAGAGAAGGGGCTTCTTAGGGCATCGCAAAAAAATGGGCTTGCGAGAGAGATACACAGTGAGCACAAAACAATGGGTATACAGGCTTCAATTCAATTGTGCTAAAAACAGGTATGGCGGATGGGGCGATGCTATAATTTGGGGGGAAGGGCATGTGGGCAGACCTATCACAAACATGGGTTGGGGGGACACTAGGGTGGCTGAGAACGAGGGGGGACCAACGCGGATTGCAGACGCGGTAACAAGCCTGTTGGGTTGGGTGATAATGAGGTCAAACAGGCTCTTCTCATTCCTGAGAGAGAAGGAAAAAAAGCAGGTGAAGAAGGAGAGCAGGAAGCTTCCAAGAAAAGTAAGAGCTTTTTCTTGCCGTGCGGTCAAAACAAAGCATGGGGAAGATTCCCGCTAATCTGAGAGATTTAACTTACTCCGGCAAATTTAGCCCTAATCCTTACCTGTTTGTGAGGTTAGTAGACCTTTTCGGGGTGGTCGCCGTTGAATTGCGCCGAGGCGCTCACGAGAGCCACCGGTTTTTCGACCATCGTGCGCCCTTGTTTCTCCTGCTCACGGGTTTTCCTTGACAGGGCCCTCCGTAGCACAAAATCTAGAACTAGGGTTTTCAAAAGTGCCTGTTCTCCCCCTTCCCCTTCCCTTCCTTCCCAAAACCAACGGTGATTTCCACTAAAATCGCCTGCGTCAGAAGAAAGTAAAAATTCCAAGGGTTTCGAAAGTCGCCCACAGAAACCTCGTAAAATCTAGGGTTACGGTTTCTTCTGTCCACTGTTTTCCCCGCAGCGCAAGAGCGAGTATGCCAGTGGTTTTACAGACAGCAACTGCGTGTCTCTCACCTCGGGGGGTTCTACCCGAGCAATTTCACCTTTACTCTCTCCACTGTTGCCCAGGGCATACTTTTGATCACTTTTTCCTGCAGAAGAGGCGTACTGCAGCATTTCCTTTTGGTTTCCTGTAACCCTCACCAGGGTTTCACCCTCTGCTGCATCATCAGCTGATGCACATGTGTCCCATGATCCACCCTCTAGGATTTCCAAAGCCTTTGCGTTAAATTTTTTTAATTTTTGCCTGTGGGCGATTTTCGAAAAGCAGAGGGAGGGTTGGTCCCTTTTAATGTGTCCTTTGTGCTTTGCGTTGGCAGGCAGCTTCTTATTTAAATTAACGGGATAAGAAAAATCACAAGCACGATGTCGAATTTCTTTATTGTTATTGATTTTTGTAACGTACACCCGTGGCGCATTTGAATGCCCACCACCGTATCAGACCATGCCCCCCCTCTCTTTGCTTTTTGCCAACTTGCCAATTATGCTCCGAGCGTAATCATTACACGATGTGACGATGCACGTCTACTTTACAAATGTCTCGATTTATCCAACTAACTAATACAGGCTAACTACTCTCCTCTTAAAGGACACCATGGGCATCCCTATATATATATATACATATTATTCAGGTGTTCACTCACTATTAATTAATTAACCAAGCCCTAACGGGCCTCATTAATTAATTAAAACCTTACTAAATCTAAGGTCCTCTCTCTTTCTCTTGTATCGCTAGCTCCTCGTCCTTGTCCCTCTCCCCCTATATGCGTCCTCTCCAGCGCTCTCTCCCTCTCCCCTTGCATCGCATCCTCTCCACCTCTCTCTCTCTCTCTCTCTCTCTCCCTCTCTCTCTCCATCACTGGCCCAACGCTCTCCGCCTCTCCCCCCTACATCCACCGGTCTCTCCCTCTCCCCCCTACAACACGAGCCCTCTCTCTCTCTCTCTCTCTCCTCCATCGCTCTCTCCCTCTTCTCCCTCTCCCCACTACAACAGCACCGATCAAGCATGTCGTTGTCCTTTTAATCATCGATAGAATATTTGAGAAAAGGTCTGAAAATTTTAATTTTAATTTTAACTAAGGTGTTAATCTTGCCCCCATTTTAACTAAGGTCCTTCCACTTTAATTTTTCCCACATCTAATTAATTAATGTGATTTGAAATTTTGGTCCTATATTAGGGGTTATGATATGATTAAATGCTTGTTTAATTAAACAACCTAAACGAACCTTAGGTTTTGTTTTTGTTAACCTTAGTTTTTTTGGGATCAATAATTGTACATATATATATATATGTATATATATATATATATATATATATATATATATATATATATATATATATATATATAAACCAACAGAAAACCTTTACATCAAAATATCTTACCCCCCCCATCTGTTTATACAAAATATTTACAGTTTCATATCCTATTCAGGAGATCACAAATCAGTGCCCATCTCTCATCCTCAACAACAAAGGAAGATTTCTCCCATGAGTTCTGATATCCAAGCTGAATACAAGCTTCCATTAGGCTTTCAGCTGTGCACCTTTTGGGTGAATGCTGCTCCAAAACCTCACCCTTCTTGGACCACACTTTAACCAATGGTCTAGTGTCAATTGGATTCTCATTGAATGCCACAAAGGTGTAGTCAACTTGCTTTACTTTCTTATACCACCTTTTAGTTTTTGGCCCATATTTCACTAGTCTTTTCCTTGTCTTTAGCTCTGTTAACACTTAAATGCACAGACAGTAAACAGTTAGGCTCTGTTAACACTTAAATGCACAGACAGTAAATAGTTAGGCTCTGTCAACACTTAAAAGCACAGACAGTAAACAGTTAGGCTCAGCCTAGTATGCCTGAATGTTCCCCCTTTCAATCTATTTTTTTTTGTGAGTGACGACGAATTATTTATTAGTATTACTTAAAAAAGATTGCAATCGCACAAACAAAGTCTGTGAAAATCAGACATATTCACAACAGTAGCCTTTATCTTTGAATGGGCGGGTGCACAGATCAAAACGAGCTTTAATTGTACCATCATGTTTATCCACCCGAGCTCTTGAGATTCTCCCAAAAACCAACCCGTTACGTGCATCCCAGATGATGTAAATGACGGCCACTTGGATCCAATGCCACACCTCGTGGTTGATTTTCCTCGTATCCCTTAACATTTAGTTCTTCCAATGAAATGATTCTTGTGATGTGCCAACTTTATGAAGCCACAAAGTAACCACCTTCCAATGACATCTTCCAATGACATCAGGCGATGGGACAACTCTCCACCAAAAAAGATGAAAGGTTGTGTAGGGGGGCACATTTATCCACTTGCTCAACCTATCCCCTACTAGTGGGGAATTTCTGGAATATAGCTCTCCAGAGTAGGAGATTAAGGGAAGGAACCTTGGTTGAGGTCCATGCATCTTTGCTCTTTTATGCCAAGCCCTCACAAGGTCTCGGGTGCTCCATTTGGCAGCTGCCTTTTCGATCCAAGTAGCATTGTATCTTTCCTTCCATCCTTAGCCCTTCTATGACATGCCCTTATAGGATCCCATGTGCTCCATTCGGCAGCTACCTTTTCGATCCAGGTAGCATTGTATCTTTCCTTGATCAACTCACCAACCTTAAGCTCTCCAAAGTAGGAGATGAAGGGAAGGAACCTTGGTTGAGGTCCATACATGCTTAGCCCTTCTATGCTAGGCCCTTATAGGGTCATGGGTGCTCCATTTGTTGGCAACCTTTTCGATCCAGGTAGCGTTGTATCTTTCCTTACATCCTTAGCCCTTCTATGTAGGCCCTTATAGGGTCTCGGGTGCTCCATTTAACAGTTGCCTATTCGATCTATGTAGCATTGTATCTTTCCTTACATCCTTAGCCCTTCTCAGGCCCTTATAAGGTCCCAAGTGCTCCATTTAGTAGTTACATTTTCGATCCAAGTAAAATTGTATCTTTCCTTTTCAATCCAAGTCTATACATCCTTAGCCCTTATATTGAAAAGATGCAGGGGAGAAGAGAGCTTGAGCTCTTGCAAGCACACACACACTCACACAAACCTTAGAAGAGAACACAAAAGGTGAGAGGCTGAAAATTCTTCTTCTTCACACAACAAAAGAGGTCTACAAAGAAGATAAGATGACTAACACACATAATAGAGTATATACAAGCAGTCCATAATGTGAACACGCTAAGAGGAGTGGGTAGATGTGGACTAGTCAATGTAGTCCAGCTATAGAATCTCTCTCGCGGTGTCAGTCCCAGCTACTAAACCCGCCAGTGATATAAATGTCAAACGTCATGCAAGCACCTCGTGAGTGTCAGCTCATGTTGAGCTTGACATCTCAACACTTCCCCTCAAGCTCATCCTGTGTGCTGACGTAGGCCAAGTCGATGTTTCCTGCCAACACTCTCTCCCTCATGAAGTGGTAATGTACCTCAATGTGTTTCTTCCGCGCATGGAAAACTGGGTTCCTGGCCAACTGTATACTGCTAAGATTGTCACAATATATGACAACCTTTCTCTCCACATGCAACCCCAAATCAGCAGTAGCTTGTGTAACCAAGCTACCTCACATGCTGCCATCGCAGCTCCTCTGTACTCTGCCTCTGTACTCGACAAGGCAACTGTGGAGGCTGCTTCTTGCTGCTCCATGTCACTACAGCACTCCCCAATAAAAACATAAATCCACTGGTAGATCTCCTGTTTGAGATGCTACCTGCCCAATTTGCATCTGTGTACCCGTATAGCTCCAATGGTACATCTGTTGCATAAAACAATGCATAATCAACAATGGCCCTCAAATACCGAAGTGTGCGTCAGACACTGTCAAGATGTGGTTTGCGCGGAACTTGCATAAACTAGCTCTCTGAGCCACCAGTGTAGCTCAAATCTGGCATGCTGATCGTGACATAGATCAAACTCCCCACCACAAGCTTCATGTACATAGTGGGATCCTCCAACACATAACTTGTATCCGCACTAAGCTTGCCATTTTGATTTAATGGCACCGAGATTGGCTTACAATCAGCCATCCCATACTTGGACAATCAGCCATCCCATACTTGGACAACATGTCCAAGTATGGGATGGCTTACAATCAGCCATCCCATACTTGGACAATCAGCCATCCCATACTTGGACAACATGTCCAATGCATACTGTCTCTATGACAGCCAAATACCCTCAGGTGTGCGAATGACTTCAATTCCCAAAAAGTAGCGTAGATCTCCCAAATCCTTCATCTCAAACTTCCTTTTGAGAAGACTTTTCACATGCTCAATCTCTTCCAAGTTGTCACCCCCAACAATAAGATCATCTACATAAATGGTGATGATCACAATACCCTTATCACTCTTGTTGCGAGATCTGCATATGCCATATGAAAACCAATAGTGATAAGATACTCAGCAATCTTGTCATCCATGCTCATGGAGCTTGCTTCAGCCCATACAAGGCCTTACTACAAAGCTTACACACATACTCTGGGTGACCTGTATCCTCAAAACCTGGTGGTTAATCCATATACACCTCTTCTTGCAAGTCACCATGCAAGAACGTATTTTCGACATCCATTTGATGTAAAAACCAGCCTTTAGCTGCAGACACCACAACCAGAACTCTCACATTTGCCATCTTTGCAACTGGGGCAAATGTCTCCTCATAATCAATCCCATGTGTCTGCACATATCCTTTGGCTACCAATCTAGCCTTGTACCTGCTTCTTATGCTACCATCACTGTTATGTTTCACCTTATACACCCACTTACAGCCATTACAGCCAATAGCTTTCTTGCCTTCAGGCAATGGCACCAAATCCCAAGTCTCATTTCCATACAATGCATCCATCTTCTCATCCATAGCTTTCTCCCAACACACATTTCCAATAGCCTCATCAAAACATGTGGGTTCTACAACCTGCACAACTTTGCCATATATGCATAGTGATGTGCCACATAACCATCATAAGTCAACCTTTGCAAAGGATTTTTGACTCTTCCAGATCTTCGTAACTTTGCATTCATGGCTTCCATAGCCTTCTTCACACCAGGTGTCCTCATTGTTGCTGGAATCCCAAGCTCCTCATCAAGGCTCATCTCCGAGCCACTAGAATCTCCATCAACAAGAGAATGCCCTGCAAAAATGTCAGGCATACCAAGGGACTCAACCACTTTCTCTTTGCCTTTATTTGATGTACCAACTACATTTTCAGGACCAGTATTATGACGCAACCTGCCACTCCATGGTCTATCAACAAAACTGTTGGATAAGGACTCTCCTAGTCCACTCAATGACTATGATTGCTGACTTGCATTCTGTGCAACCACATTTCCACTTACATTAGCCCTAACAGCATCCTTTTTAGCAGCATACAAGCTACTCATCTCATCAAATACAACATCCCTGCTTACCCTCAATTCACGTGTAGCAGAATTATAACATCTATATCCCTTTTGCTCAAGGGAATACCCAATAAACACACATTTTTCTGCTTTTGGATCTAGCTTGGTATGTAACTCATCTGGCACATGCACATATGCAATATATCCAAAAACTTTCAAGTGAGACAAATCAAGTTTCTTGCCAGTAAATTTCTCCTTTGGCATTACATCATGTATGGCTGTAGTAGGAGTCCTGTTCATGATATAAACTATTGTAAACACATCCTCAGTCCAATAGCTATGTGGCATATTCTTCTCAACCATCAATGCTCGTGCTATCTCTACAATGTGCATGTTTTTTTGCTCAGCAACTCCATTTTGCTGCGAAGTGTACCTACATGTAAATTGTCTCTCAATGCCATTCTTTCGCAAGAATTCAGAGAACTCATTGGAGAAGTATTCTCCCTCTCCATCTGACCTTAGGCACTTCACATGCTTTCCTATCTGTTTTTTAGCCATAACTCTAAAATTCTAAAAATGAGTGAACACTTCACTCTTCTCCTTCATGAAGTACACCCACACTTTCCTCGTGTGGTCCCATCAATGAATGTTACGTAGTACCTACAGCCACCCATAGACATAGTCTTCTCATAGGAAATACATGTTTTGTTTGCTTTCAAAATTGACATGCTTCACAAACTTTTTGCATACCTTCAACTTTAAACTTAGGCATCCATGTCACAATTTGTTTAGTCTGTATAGACTTCATTCTTTACACACACATTAACATGCCCAATTCTCTTATGCCAAATATATGTATCTGCAAACAACTCCTTAACCATTTTCAAACATTGCAGCACTCACTTTAGGCATCCATGTCACAATTTGTTTAGTCTGTATAGACTTCATTCTTTGCACACACATTAACATGCCCAATTCTCTTATGCCAAATATATGTATCTGCAAACAACTCCTTAACCATTTTCAAACATTGCAGCACTCACTTTGGGCATATTTACATTCAATGTAAACATTCTACCCACTCTGTTGCCTTGTGCAACCAACTTGCACTTATCTTTAAAGTCTTCTATACATAACATCCATCAGGGTTAAACCGAAGCTGCAAACCCTGCTCAATCATCTAGCCAACAGAAACTAGATTCTTTGTAATGTTCGAAACATGAAGTACATCTACAAGGTACTTCACCTTACCATCATGCATAGACAATGGCACATCCCCAACATGGGCAATCAGATGAGTAGTGTCATCCCCCATGTTTCAACAAAACCTAGTCTTTCACAAGACTCTTCATTTCCTTGAACCACTCACCATGACTTGACATGTGGTTCGAAGCACCTGAATCAACATACCATACATCATCCTTACATGGTGCTACATCATTTCCAGACACAGCATTAACCACATGTCTCATAACAAGCAACCTCTCATTATCCTCATTATTTCTGCTACATCATTTCCACACACAACATTAACATCATGTTACATAACAATCAACCTCTCATTATCCTCATTATTTCTACTACATCATTTCCAGACACAGCATTAACCACATGTTGTATAACAAACAACCTCTCATTATCCTCATTATTTATGTTCTTTTCCATTTTGCATGTCACTCTGCTTCTGATAGCAATGTGCTTGCACATGCCCAGGCTTACCACAGTAAAAACAGCCTCGTGTATCATTATGTTGCCTTTGCCAATTACCACGACCTCGTGGATCAGCCACCAGGTTTTGAGGATACAGGTCACCCAGAGTATTTGTGTAAGCTTCATAAGGCCTTGTATGGGTTGAAGCAAGCTCCACGAGCATGGCATGACAAGATTGCCGATCTTGTCACTATTGGTTTTCATATGGCAGATGCAAATCACTCTTTATATGTGCATAGGAGTGATAAGGGTATTGTGATCATCACCATTTATGTAGATGATCTTATTGTTGGGAGTGAAAACTTGAAAGAGATTGCGCATGTGAAAAGTCTTCTCAAAAGGAATTTTGAGATGAAGGATTTGGGAGATCTGCGCTACTTTTTGGGAATTGAGGTCATTCGCACACCTAAGGATATTTGGCTGTCACAGAGACAATATGCATTGGACATGTTGTCCAAGTATGGGATGGCTGATTGTAAGCCAATCTCGATGCCATTAGATCAAAATGGCAAGCTTAGTGCGGATGGAGGTTATGTGTTGGAGGATCCCACTATGTACATGAAGATTGGGGGAGTTTGATCTATGTCATGATCAACAGGCCAGATTTGAGTTACACTATTGGCTTAGAGAGCTAGTTTATGTAGGTTGCACGCAAACCACATCTTGACAGTGTGCGACGCACACTTCGGTATTTGAGGGCCATTGTTGATCATGCATTGTTTTATGCAACAGGTGTACCATTGGAGCTATATGGGTACACAGATGCACATATTGGGTCGATAGCATCTCAGACAGGAGATCTACCAGTAGATTTATGTTTTCATTGGGGAGTGCTGCAGTGACATGGAGCAGCAAAAGAAGCAGCCCATAGTTACCTTGTCAAGTACAGAGGTAGAGTACAGAGAAGCTACGGTGGCAGCATGTGAGGTAGCTTGGTTACACAAGCTTGTGCTGATTTGGGGTTGCATGTGGAGAGAAAGGTTGTCATATATTGTGACAATCTTAGCAGTATACAATTGGCCAGGAACCCAGTTTTCTATGCGCGGACAAAACTTATTGAGGTACATTACCACTTCATCAGGGAGAGAGTCTTGGCAGGCGACATCGACTTGGCCTATGTCAGCACATAGGATCAGGTTGCTGACATCTTCATGAAGGCCTTAATGTCAACTTGATATACTCACAATTTTATGTAATGTCAACCTATGAGAATTATTTTATAAGAAACAAACTTAATAATATACTTGAAATGTTGCATGTACATTTGAAGATTGTGGGGAGTTTGATCTATGTCACGATCAACAGGCCAAATTTGAGTTACACCTGTTGGCTTTAGAGAGCCAATTTATGCAGGTTTTACGCAAACCACATCTTGATGGTGTGCGAAGCACACTTCGGTATTTGAGGGCCACTATTGATCATGCATTGTTTTATGCAACAGGTGTACCATTGGAGCTATATGGGTACACAAATGTAGATTGGGCAGGTAGTATCTCAGACATGAGATCTACCAGTGGATTTATGTTTTCATTGGGGAGTACTGTAGTGACATGGAGCAACAGAAGCAGCCCACAGTTACCTTGTCGAGTACAGAGGTAGAGTACAGAGGTAGAGTACAGAGGAGCTACGGTGGCAGCATGTGAGGTAGCTTGGTTACACAAGCTGCTTGTGCTGATTTGGGGTTGCATGTGGAGAGAGGTTGTCATATATTGTGACAATCTTAGCAGTATACAGTTGGCCAAGAACCCAGTTTTTCATGCGCGGACAAAACACATTGAGGTACATTAGCACTTCATTAGGGAGAGAGTCTTGGCAGGCGACATCGACTTGGCCTATGTCAGCACATAGGATCAGGTTGCTGATATCTTCATGAAGGCCTTGGGAGCTTAAAAGCTCTGCAGATTTTGAGATATGCTTGGAGTTCATGAGTTGGAGTTGAGCTTAAGGGGGAGTGTTGAGATGTCAAGCTCGACATAAGCTGACACTCTCACGAGGCGCTTGCATGACCATTCGACATTTATATCACTAGCGAGTTTAGTATCTCTGGCACCGACATATCTTCACCAGAGATTCTACAGCTGGACTACACCGACGACTAGTCCACATCTACCCACTCCTCTTATCGTGTTCACATTATGGACCGCTTGTATATACTCTATTATGTGTGTTAGTCATCTCTCTTCTCCCCTGTATCTTTTCATGGTATTAGAGCTTGGGTGGGCTCTTGGTCATGGTGAATATTTATGTATAGATTTCTCTATAGACCTCTTTTGTTGTGTTAGTCATCTTATCTTCTCTGTAGACCTCTTTTGTTGTGAGAAGAAGAATTTTCAGCCTCTCACTTTGTGTGTTCTCTTCTAGGGTTTGTGTGAGTGTGTGTGTGCTTGCAAGAGCTCAAGCTCTCTTCTCCCCTGTATCTTTTCATGGTATTAGAGCTTGGGTGGGCTCTTGGTCATGGTGAATATTTATGTATAGATTTCTTGGTTATGTGTTCATTTAATTAAGCATTATTTTTAGTTTATTATGAAAAACATTAGCACACTCATTTTTGTCATTATTATTGCATTTGGAGAGAGATTATGCTCATGGAGATTTGGAGATTATGGTGCTGCCCAAAGAAGCTAAAAATTGAGATTTCAGCAAAGATGAAGTCTTGGAAGCTACCTCATCATCAAGGAAGGTTCAAATTGCAGTTTTTTACAACATAAAAGGTTGGTTTTTTTGTGGATTTTGCCTCAATAAAGTATTGGTGAGCATTAGAGAATGCTGAATTCTAAGAAAGGTCGCTAAGTGATGGGATATTTGAATCCCATTATTCTTTACATTTGGGCAAAGAGTGTATGAGGTGCATTCTTGCCAAATTGGTGGCAAGAAGAATATGGGCTTAAGATGGAGTCCATGGTGTTATGTATCAAAGAAGGATACATGTGGTTTGCTCATAGAAGATGGGCAATGTTTGGAGGAAGCCTTTGGAGTTTTCACATTGATTTGCACTTTTGGTTTCAAGAGAAACTATGTGGAGAAGCACCCTTGAATGGTAACATGCATGTGGATCTCATTGAGGAGATTCTAATGGTGGCCATACAATGGCTAAGATAACCACCTCATGAAAGAGGGTAAGGAGGCAAAGAGTTGCAACTAAAAGAAGTTGCATAAATAGAGAGCCTGGACATCAAGCCGGCAAGTGCCAAACGCAACCCAGTTTGTGTTAAGAGAAGCCTCACAGAGTCACAAGGAGCTTAACTAAGCGGTAAGTAAAGGTGGATTTTGGGTCAAGACAATGACCATGCTAGAGGAGCTACAAGCAGATCACAACAACATCAAAGAGAGGTAATCTCAATGTACAAAGTGACCATTATGGGCTTGTGAGAAAATGAAGATCTGGTCATGGAGTAGTTGCAAACCTAGCATAGTTAGGTTCAGAGTAAAGATGGAAGCAAGGAGAGCGCTAGTGACTTTATGCAGTAATTGGCAAGCAATGTGACCTTACAACAGGGCTAGAGCTACCAAAGATTCATTGTTGGTAGGAAATATTATCAGAGTAAAGTAAGAGAGATAAGCATCATTAGCAATAGATCCAATCAATCCAAGGTGTGAATGTCAAGTGAAGGTGAAGACTAGAGAAGAGAGGCGGTGGCCAGCGTAGGAAGCAGCATCAAGAATCAACGTTGGAGAGAGATAGCCATCAAATCTGCACATTGGTGTAGAGTCCAAGTGATGAACAGTAGCCAAAAAAAAAATATCAGCAAGCTCTGAGCAATGTAGCAAAGCAATTTGTACCGATGTGGTCCGCTCAGTTGTGACTAAATCATTACCAAACAATTGCCTTCCATGGGGTGTGCTCTCCACATTCTCAGATCTATCTTTAAAATTTGTGAATCCCTACACACATACACATGATCTAATGCCCAATCGTGCATCAATTTGGATTCCGTCTCATGAAGGGTCTCCCCAATATTATGTCATATGAGTCTGGTTGGCACAAAAAGTCCATTACTACAAATGTATGGTAGTAACAAAACGTAAAGAGTTTGAGTTTCACATTCTCCAAAAGCCCCCAATGGGCCTTGATGAAGATGTTCCATCTGCCATTTAACGCTTAGATCTGCTCTTTTTAAATCAGGTTTTCCCCAATTTTCCCAACACTGTTTTGTGATGATGCTAACTCTCGACCCACCATCCAGGATCGCCAGTGTGCCTGTACCCGTTATGATGAATTGGGATTGTAGCACCAGTGTTGTCACTTTTGTAATAACGCCCCAATTGATTAACTGGTATCTTGACAACTGTGGTTGTTCCTTCCCTTGTGTGTTTTAAGGTTCTTTCTGCCCCAGAGGTGATAGAACATCCTCTGTAGTAGTGTCGGCGCTGCCTTCTACCCATTCCTTTATGTCCGCCCATAATGTTGGTAAACTGTGTAGCAGTTACCCCAATGGCATTTTCATAGAAGTGGAATGTACAGACCACGAGGCTGCCTGTGTCTCTGGGTTCTCTAGGAATTGAGGGTACCTTCCATGTGTGTGTCTTGTATCCATTCCCAGAGAATGAATGGATGGACTCACCCTGCGCATCTCCCTCAAACATTCTTGACATTGTGTTTGCTTGAGATCCCTCTTCCGTCTCTTGTGGAATTGGAGTAGGTACGTCCAATTCTCTTTCCCTTGTTGGCTCATTTCTTGGATACATTGTATCCCTGACCCGATTAGCCCTTAGCTTGGCTTCATGAAGCCGTTGACATTCTTCTACTTAGGCCCTGGCATCTTCGAGTTTCCTTATCTCCTCTTCGGCATTTGGGTGTTCCCCAAATCCTTTAGGGGTTGATGGTTTTTCCCCTTGCACCTCTAGGTCAGGATCTTTTTGGTTGACCACTTGATCCCCTTTTTCTCTCGATTGGGTGGATCCGATGTCGATCGTATCTTCTTCGGATCCATCTTGGATTGTGACAATGGTGTCACCCTTACCCACTTTTTTCACTCTTCTTCTCTCCGACCAATTTTGGAAGTGGTCGCATCTACTCGGTTCTTCCCCTTGTCCCCCAATTGGGCCTGGGCTCATGTTAGGACATTGAGTGGCGTGATATTTCCAAGCTGCACACTAATGGTCCGAATGGTGGCTTGGTTAGAAGTGGAAGTCGAAGCATTTGTGCGGTGTGGACAATCCTTGATCAAATGATTAATGCCACATTTAGTACAAGTAAGTATTGGCATGTCATTGGCCGTAGCAATCAATTGTTGGGGTTGGTGCGTATGAACCACATTCATGTTTGCACACTCCGCGATTCGATGCGGCCCACTACAGCCAAAACATTGTAGCAGTTCTCTTCTCATGTTTGAGTTTATGTCCTTACCCTTCCACTGTACCGTGGTACTGGAATATCTTCTGATGGCTCTTCAATCAATACTTGGTTGATTTTAGGCTGTGGTGGTTGTGGTGGTAGAATAGGTGGTGGTAAAGGTGAAGTGTCCTGCACCTAAAACATCCCCCTAGGTAGAATTCTAGTAGGATCTCCGCAGCTTCCTCATAGTACTCTGCACTAAGTTCTACTTCACGCACCATATCAATATCTTTTGATGGCTCTTCAATCAATACTTGGTTGATTTTAGGCTATGGTGGTTATGGTGGTAGAAAGGTGGTGGTAAAGGTGAAGTGTCCTACACCTGAAACATCCCCCTAGGTAAATAGGAAAGAGTTGGTCTTCCACTTCACCCACTGCTCTTGGTAGATTATCCTCTTCTTCTAGGGTTACAAACCCTTCCTCTGCTCTGGGCTCTTCATTAATGGGTTCTAAGTTTGGAATTTCTCCCCCACTTCTACCCATTCCTATTTCCGGCTCTTTACCTCGTGATTGGAGTAAGAGGTGTGAAATTGTAGAAAACGTTCACGCCACGAAGAGATAAGGTTTCATGTCATGAAAAGCAATTGATTCATGTCGTGAACTAAAAATGTTTCACGCCGTGAAGGGTTCTAAAATGGTTCACGTTGTGAAAGGAAAATGTTTCACGTCATAAAGTGCTTTGAAATAGTTAACGTCGTGAATGAACGATTTTCTACACATTCACGATTCTTAATTTTGTCAAACCTCATGGTGTCATAGATGTCAGGATAAGGCTACCTATTTTTGGCAAGGTAATCCCGCGAATTGTGGCGTTAATCGCGGCATTGATGTCGGGAGCGATTCACGGTGTGAAGTTGCAAAAAATGGTTCACGGCGTGAAGTTGCAGAAAATGGTTCACGTCATGAACCATTTTCTTGCAGTTTCACGTGGGAACTTCCCACGTCGACTAAGGTGATTTTGGGTGCAAAATACTTATCCAAATGTTTCCAAAATGATTGTGCCATGCCTAATGAGTGTAATACAAGTTCAAGGCACAGTCAATGGCTCCTTATTTTTTCGAATTCTGTGAATTTTTAAAAAGAAAGAAAAACAGAATATGAACCTGCTCGTTCACATTGATGATTCCAGTAATGCAAACATCAAAATTAACTAGAAAAAACACTGAAGCTCTCTTCCA
This sequence comes from Cibotium barometz, assembly GCF_041138505.1. Taxonomy (NCBI): domain Eukaryota; kingdom Viridiplantae; phylum Streptophyta; class Polypodiopsida; order Cyatheales; family Cibotiaceae; genus Cibotium; species Cibotium barometz. The sequence goes on from NC_141062.1 coordinate 10,217,859, forward strand.
AGACCACTCCACCACACAAATACACAACAAACACAACCAATTTCTCACGATTTTTCACTTCCACACAAATCTTATCCATTCATTTCCTACACAATGCCTAGAATGCAAAGGCAATCATGAATCTTATGCAATGGGAGCTGAAACTCCAAAAGGAAGGAAGAAACAAGGGTGTCTCCCCGGTAACGGCTCCAAAAATGTCATGGGCTACTACCACACCTCCAAGAGGGAACTTAATGCATTCACCTAAGGGAAGAGCAATAGAACACAACTGTTATAGGGCACTTACCAATGCTTCAAACTTGAGTCCCTTGAGGCCTCCAAGCTCACTTGGTCAAGCTCCTAAGCTCCAAGCTCCACGTCCACGTTGTCACCGTAGAGTCGCTCGTACCATTGCATAAGGGCAATCACTCTCTCTCTCACTCTCCAACACAAGCATGCAACATACAAGCATAGAAGAGGCACAAGTGCTAGAATGCTCTCTCTTAAGACACAAAGAAGAGCTCCCAATAGCACAAAGGGAGATTGTATCTATTCATTTATGAGAAAATGCCTTATATGCATTTGGCTCTTATTCACACTTGGGCACCCTAAACTTACTTAAGGCCTTTGGTGGCCAATATATCATAATGTACAACTTTTATAGTGCCTTTACATGACACTTATTAATGTCCTCAATTGGATGAGCATACTTGTTAATCCAAAATGGGATTAACAAATGAAGACACCATCAAACATACAAAAATAACTAAACATAAATAGAACTCCTCGCTAGTGTCAGGATGCATATATCCTCCATCGCACATAAGAGTCCATGCACGATGGAGTTTCAACCCACCTCTGCTTGCACACCTCAAAACCTTCCCAAAATGTTGGGCAATGCATAAAGTAGCTAGAAACCCTTGGTATGCAAGAAAATCTTGTGCCAAGTCCACAACTCCCTTCATGAGCCATGTAGAGAAAACATTCCACTCAGGAATCTCTCTCTCAACGCCCTCTACAATATTTTGTGTGGTGCAAAAGAGAGAACAAAGTAAATATTTTATCCACAAACAAATAGAAATCACATAAGAAAGTATTACACTTACTTGTGTAGTCACATGACTTACCCTCTATCATTGGCCCGATATATAGTAGATCATGCACCATGATAGGTATACATGTCATTCTTGTGAGATTCCATTAATTTTATCAAATACTACACATAGTAATTTACTACAAACCATCACAACAATAACCATTTAAAATAGAACATAACACTCAAATATATGTATGCAAACCTTTTGCGAGCAAAATAAATGGCCTCCATATCCATGAGCAAAATCATCAATGGCCTCCACATCCCCACGAGCAATGCATCAACCGTAGAGAGTGATATATTGAAAACCTAATTTGGGTCATAAGTAAATAAGTATAATATTAACTACATGCAAACCCTTATGGCTCAAAAATATATTCAAATGAAGATATTAGAACTATACCCCTTTTCCACGTAGACGGCCGCCTCTCAGATGGCGCTATATTAGAACTATACCTCAAGTCATATAGACAGTCGCCTCTCAGATGGCACTATGTCCATGGATGACTCTCCTACAAAGGAAGACAACCTACTCCTCCCTGGGTTTTTTGCACTCATTGATGGCGTTGGGGCACTATAATGTGCCTCTCCCTTGGACGACATCCCTCCTCTCTTGTTATTTGTCAGTCTCCTCTTTAGTAGCATCCACCTCTCAAGAGGTGAGAGTTATGAATGTGGGATTTTCATCTCCTCTTCTCCTTCCCCTTCCTTGCACTCCCCTTCTCCTCTTCATTGCTCTTCTTTGGCGTTGGGTATTTCTCCCTTCCATCCGTAGGACAAAATTCCTCAAGAAACCTTTACAAATGGATGTAAATGACACAAAACATATAATTTACAACCACAATGATATACATATCGAAAAGACATATTTGCCAAACAATACTCTCTTGCATGTAAGTCATTTTCTTTTTTAGGAATCACTGCTATGGGATACTCTATCCACCATGGACACTCCAAACACTCCCATTGAGTGATTCCCCTCTCTTGTAGAGTGGGAGATAACATTGTGTTCTCATCCCCAAGATCCATCCACAATCTCATGATAGGAGACATGACCAAAATTTGTTTATTAGCCATACATTCACAAAGCCATCTACAAAAGTTTAGATATGCCATATTTTTTTGTTTAGTCATGTATTCACAAAGACATCTACCAATATTCACTTTCACAAAAATTAAAAGAGTGTCATATACTTGTAAACTAGCCCCTTGCAAATCATTGACTTGTCCTCCCACTTAAGTTCGTAGAGGGCCGTGAAGAAATCCTCTCCATGTGCTCAATTCGTGATACCCAAGTATTTGTACCCTATGTCCTTAAGACCCTCCTCCTCCTTGGTGGATTCTTCTAATTTCATCTCCAAATCTCTTCCATCGAGTCCTAATGATTTAACACACTCTTCCTGTTGAGAAGGAAGGCATTAAATTCGTCTTACAGATGCATACAAGCACACTAAACATTCCAAGCCACGCTTTGTAAGCATTATGAAAACCAAGGTTGAGAAATGATTACCTTCCAAACCAATTGCGCTATAAGGCTGCACAGAGAGTTGTACCAAGGTTGGATGTCATGTTGTTGGTGTTTCTCCATCTCCATCTCAATCTCCATCCACCTCCTCTGTTCGAGAGTTAATCTATCAAGGATACTCTCCTTGTCCGATGCCAAATTTTTGGCATGTCTCCATCTCTATGTCAATCTCCGCCCACCTCCTCTGTTCGGGAGTTAATCTATCAAGGATACTCTCCTTGTCCGATGCCAAATTTTTGAAACATGTTATTTCATGCCCTAAATTTGGCTTCACGTGTGCTCGTGTGATACTAATAGAACACACAATAAGTGCAAATAAGATCCCTTTCACAAATGCATGCATAAAACATTAAATGAAAATAGTGACTTACGCATTAGTGGTGTGTAGGGCCAATAAGATCTCTCCCTCCTTCTTCTTCTTCTCCACATTGAGGAACATGCATTTGATAAAAACATGATGTGGAGCATGATCGGAATACAATAACAAAAGTAATATTCAAATTTGAGATAAAGATATAATTTCATAGAGATGAACAATTTTTATATACCAAACATACTTGAAAACATATTATCATTAATTCTCTTCATCCATGCTTTTCGTCGGTGGTTCCTATCCCAGACCAAGAACTTTCGGCCTCGTAAATCAGCCTACTCATTAGTAATCTCTCTCTCAAATTCTTCATTTACCTGTCTCCAGATTGGTCCCCACTCCTGTAGGTTGTTTTGAGAGAATGCCATGAAGTCACCATCTAGTACTCGTGTAACAAAAAACTACCCATATTCTCCATGTAGGTCGCAGTATTGAATGTGGATACTAGCCAAGAGGTGTCATGAGATGCTCGCCTAATGGCCTCATGTGGAACAAGGCGACATAGAGGAACTTTGGGAGGAGGGGTGGAGTGTTTAACATAGAATGACTCCACAACATCACTCATCAAGCGTAACGGAAATCTCTTACATAATTAATGGAAATGACGAGGATCATCTTTTTTGGCACCTTGGTCAGCGTTCTCATGCTGCCCCTCAATGTCTCCCTCAACTTGAGTCTTTATGTTTTCCCACCATCTCGAGTACCTTCCAACATTGTTGACTGTTAGTCCCAATAGTCACTGAGGACATTTGAAGCTTCCTCGAATGCCTCATCGTCAATAAACATACAATGTCTTAAGAGCATCCTTTGCTTCTTGAATGGACTACCCACCCTAATCCTAGAGGAGGCATCCTAGTCATTGGCATGTCTATGATCGGAGGGCCCAAATCTAAGTTGCATACTGCATTCTACACATGCAATCAAAATATGAAACCATTGAAAAAATCTGTTATAATAAACATCCACCTACTAATTTACACTCAACAAGAATTTAATATAGCAAAATCACTGACCTCTTCCATGCTTGGATTGACTGACATTATTGGCTCCACGCTTGTTGCCAGTTCTCTTAAGAGCTATATCAACAATGTATGCTACATAATGAAATCACAAACAGATGCAACTAGAGGGTCTCTCTCCAGACTGTAGCACCTTTGCTTGCATTGTTAAAGCTTGTAGAAGCTTAGGAGCTATATACAAGGGTCGATTTTTACACATGGAGAGCATAGAGAAGGGCTTTGAAATAGATCTTGCTATTGGGTGTGCAATGACGTCATAGTGCCAATTTTCACTTACTTTGAAGGGCGTTAGAAGTTTTTGATATGCTGCCGCTTTGAAATGTGGTGTCATGGACTGCACTTATAGGATATACTGAGCATGGACCCAGTCACACACAGTGCGCTAGAATGCTTTAAGCAGATGGGACTTGATAGCATCTCTCCTAATGCTGTCACGTTTGGTTGTATTTTAAAAGCTTGTAGCAGCTTAGGAGCCATACTCAAGGGCATAGAAGTACACATAGAAATTTTAGAAAAGGGCCTAGAAAATGATGCCTTTGTTGGCAATAGTTTGGTTGCCATTTATGCCAAGGTTGGTTTACTCTCAGAGGCTCAAGATGTGTTTGACAACCTGCCAATTAGAGATGTTGTGGCTTGGAGCTCAATGATCAGAGGATATGGGATGAATCATGAAGGTAGTATTGTTTTGAGGCTATGCAAGAAGAGGGTGTGAAGCCAAATGCCATCACATTCACATGCCTTTTTACTGCATGCTGCCATGCCAGTCTAGTCACTCACCGAGGGTCAGGAGTACTTCAAACTGATGAGAGAAGATTATGGCATTGAACCAATGATAGAACACTACACTTGCATAGTTGATCTTCTTACAAGCTCAAGGCATTTGCATGAGGTAGAGAAGTTTCTTGACATGTTGTGCCCTTTATCTCAAGGGACTTGGACAGCCTTGCTCAGTGCATGCAAAACTTATGAAGAACCAAGACTTGGAGTCAGGTGCTTTCAAGAGCTTGTCAACATGAGTTCAAAAGATGCAACTTGGTATGTGCTCAGTGGACATCCATTTAAGTGATGGCGGCCTTGCTCAGTGCATGCAAAAGTTATGAAGAACCAGGACTTGGAGTCACGTGCTTTCACGATGTTGTGCCCTTCATCTCAAGGGACTTGGGCGGCCTTGCTCACTGCATGCAAAACTTATGGAGAACCAGGACTTGGAGTCAGGTGCTTTCAAGAGCTTGTTAACATGACTTCAGAAGATGCAACTTGGTATGTGCTGATGACGAACATCCATTTAAGTGATGGCAGATGTGATGATGCTGTTAGAATAGAGGAACTGAGGAAACATGAAAGAGCAAGGAAGAAATGTGCAAGTGCTTTGATAGAGGTTAGTGGTAAGGTGCATACGTTTGTGGTGGGGTGACAAGCAAAGTATCAACAATGCTAAAAATGTTATATACCCCACATGAAGGCGAAAAAGCATATGCCAAATCTAGATTTGATCCTTAAACCCTATTCGGATGAGTGCAAGGAAGCTGTGTTATGTGAGTGCATGCAGAGAAATTGGTAATAGCATTTGGGCTTCTTAACACTCCCCAAGGGCAGACGTTTCACGGGTGACCAAAAATATGAGGATGTGTAGTGATTGTCATAGTGCAAGTACAATCATATCTTGCATTGAAAGTAGGGAGATTATCCTTCGAGATGACTCTTGCATTCATAGTTTCAAGGATGGGATGTGTTCTTGTGGCGATATGTTTTGATCTGTTCTTGTGCAATGGCTTGTCATGTGTAGAAGCAACGTAGTGTACAAACTCTTGAAACACTGGCTAGAGCATGGAACTGGGATGGCTCTATTGAGAGCTGCAACCAATCTGTTTCTCTAGTTCAAGAAGTAACGCATCCCTTCAGAAAGAGAAACCATTGCTGCAAGGAAGAAGGCATTGATGGGACTTAGCCTTTTTCAGACAAGCAAACAACTAGGGGGGAACCTTGAGAATTTCCACATGCATGATCCCGGACATCAGATCTCTACTAAAGCACACTAAGTTTAGTATAAGCTTTTGAACGCTACGAATATAGGGGACAAAAGCCACGGGTGTAGTGAATAGGATAGGTTCACACAAAGATTTAGACCATGTGCAAGTCTGCAAGGGATACGCATGCTTTTGCTTTGTGTGTGACTGATGGCCTCACATGGAGCAATGATGACTGACTGACCATCCCATGTATCCATTTCATTCCCCATCTTATGTATCCTTCAAAATCTCAAGGAGCACCGGTGTGCGTGGGTGCTCCGTGAGCTTTCGAAGGATACATGGGAATGCCCTTGAGCATTTGGTAAACACTCAAGGATCTACGGAAAGTTGTCATTAGAACCACTTACACTCAGTAGATATTAAGATATTGGAGATCAAGATCGTCACACACCTTGAGCACCTTTGGCATTTTATGAATTGGTGAGCTCCTTGAGCACCTGCGTGCGCGCGGGTGCTCCTTGAGCTTACAAAGACATGAAGTTGAGCGGCAATCATGGGAGTAAACCAAGGCAATCATGTTTGTAAATGCTAATGTACACCAAAGCATGCTATCTAATGTACACCAAAGCATGCTATCTAATGTAAACCAAGGCATGCAATGTTTGTAAACTAGGGCATGCAAGAAATGTTTTATTGAAATGAGCTCACAAGCGGGTTGTCTCAAAATCAGTTCCATGACCATGATCGAGCCTCCAAAGTGGAATAAACATGTGATCTCATTGAGCACCCACGCCCGCACGGGTGCTCCTTGAGCTTTCATTAAAGCTTGAAAGATTACTTACATGGCTACTCCGCGTGTGCTCGTGATTGCTGCCCGCGACGCCTCCTCGACGTCCGTCACTCATTCGTGGTGCTACGTGCACTTGTGGCCTTTTGCTGTTACCTGAGGTCGCCCTAAAGAAAACCTAAAAGAAACCCTCAACTTGCCTGCACAGTGAAAACCGTCAGGTTCGCTACACGACCTAAGTGCCTTCCAAGTGCTCTAAAACTTAAGACTTTAGAGGACTTGTATGACAAACTATTTTGTATGTATTCAAGTGCTCTAAAACTTTAGTGCCTTCGAAGTGCTCTAAAACTTAATACTTAAGAGCACTTGTATAACAAACGATTTGGTAAAACTCATTCATACGTTAGATAACTATATAAGCATTAGTTATACAAGTTTAACTTGTATGTGTACGATTGGATAAAAAACAAAGAGAGATTAAGAGTGCCTTCCAAGTGCTCTGACATCTTAACTTTTTTGTAAGGGACATGCTCAACCTTGAACCAACCCATTTAATGAACTCGAGAAAGACTTGAGGTTAGAAAGAATAATCAATATAATGTTCATTTGAATGATAAGGCACCTAACGATCTACAATCCTCATACCAACCATCAAGCCTAAGATTGTGTCCCTTCGGTGATACACAAGGAAGTGTTGCTAGTCTAAGACAGTGGTCTAGGATAGCATGAAATCTTCCAAAATAACTTTTAGTGAGGCCTTCTTAGATTAGAGATAATAAAGTGTAGATTTGCATTCTAAATAATAGAAGGGACTACTAATTCAAAAATACCACCCTCAACCCACTAGAACATCTAACATGAAAGTTGATAGTGGGTTCAGCTTCAAACATGTTTCTTTAATCACTTATCACTAATCACTCTATTAACACTTAAATATACAACCAAGCACTTAACCAGCACATGGGAGACTTAATGAGGCTCTTACTTTGCGTACAAATCTATATAAAGATAGTTCACATTCCTAAATTAGTTGCTTGGTAGGTGCTTACTTCTCTACCTCTTCTTCACCTCTATTAACACTCAATCCACACCAATCCACACTCATGAGGTTCCCAATGCAACTCAACTAAAATGGTGGGCTTAATTAAACGGTGGGCTAGGGACACTCTTAAGTTCTTATCTAATTATTTGTGGGCTAGAACTAGATTTTTTGGTGGCTCAACTAAGGCTTAATCTTATACATGCAAATAATTGCAAAATGAACTAATACAAGAGAGAGCACAACACTAGTTTTCCCAAAACTATTTTCACTTTTCACCAACCCAAAAACCATGGGACTTTTACCACTTACCATTTAGCATAAACCATGGCAATTTCTAGTCTAAAGATAATTTCTCATTTGGTGTAGTTAACTTTATACACCAAAGCAAGTATTTTCTAATTTCAATGTCAACAATGTTAAAAGCTAATAGTAATTTTTTTTCTGAATAAAACAAATCTTTTGATTGATGAAATCATGTTGATGAATGGCTTGCATTTAAAGCTGCCCTTATTCGATTAGTTATGGCCCTAGCCTGAATGATGTCTTTAAAGGTATAGAGATGTGAATAATAAATGTGCATCCAAAGAGTAATTCTTTTAAAGAATGATGGGAGGTGGACATAGTGTTTTATTCTGCCTGAGAAGAGGATCTCATGAATACATTAGACATGCTCGACTTTTTGTAAAGTAGTTGTGGCTTGTTTAATGAAACAAGCATGGCCCCTACTCTTACCTTTCTCCTCATTTAATGTCTACTTGCTTGTAACCTAAGAAAAGAATTGTTTTACAAGCAACTGTGGAAATGGAAAATGCAAAGGCTGTTATCTCATAGACTATTTTGGTGCATAAAACCTTAGTCGGCAAGTTCATATGAGAGGGGATAGTGCCTATTTCTTGCAAAGTCTATTACCTCTAGGTTTTAAGCTTGTGAAATCAAATGCAATGATTCAATTCGGTAGTGAAACTATAGAAGTGGAAGCAACCTCTCAATGGGATATTGAGGGCCTACAGTATTACTTGTTGGATGCTTCATTGTCAAGTAGTTATGTCATGGTGCACACTATTACCTCTTTATATGTTGCTGATAGTGAAGAGGATATTGATGTATGCAATGACAGAGGGACTTTTAATGATACGAGGACATAGAGATAGTTGACCTTGAGAGCACACCAACAACAAATTATTCAACCTTAAGGAATGACCTGCTAGATATTGATGATTCTATAGGAGACCTCCTTGAGGGGTAAGACTGTGATGTTTTGGACTTTGAGAAGATGGATAAAGGTAGACATGTGAATATAGACAGTAGGGTAGATGATCCAAAGAAGAGGCAGGTCAAGAGTGTTTTGCCATGGATATTGGGGTTTACAGGTACCCAATACTTAAGGAAATTGATGTCTCCCATGCACAAAATCCCTCTCAGAAGACCTTGGAGCCCCATTGGTGAAATAACAAAAAGGATCTAAATGAGTAGTTAATAGTAGGTCACAGAAAATATCATATTGTTTCCTCGTGTTTTAGCATTTGGTGCCCAAATGAGTAGACATGGGATGTAAAAGAAAACTTGAGTTGAGAGAGAGAGAGAGAGAGAGAGAGAGAGAGAGAGAGAGAGAGAGAGAGCAAAAAGGTGCATACTAGCACCACATAGAGTGAAGCTAGGCACAAGGATGTAGGAATAATGCAACATGGAAGTATGAAGAAAGTGTGATGCATGGTTATTCACATCATGTAGCATGCCTAACTGTTTTGGCATCATATGCAAGGTCAATAAATTACGAAAATAGTATGGAATGTAACCACAACCTACAAGAGTGGTGATATCATTATTGTAGATGGTACCATGCTTTATTATTCTACATAGACTAATTATGGTCTATAAGATTGTAGACAATGCCATGCTACATAGACTTTTTATGGTCTATAATATGCACATTGATCGTGGTAGACAATTTACCATTTTGGTTTTAGCCTCATAGTAGTAAGCTCACAAAAAAAGTTGATGTGATTTGTGAAGGGTAGTCATTCAAATCAAATGCTAAGCTTGAGAGGCAAAGCTATCTAATATATTTTGGGAGCCAATGGTAATTAACATTAATCTCCTCTACTAAAGCTCAACATAGTTCTAAACTACCCGGTCTCACCAAATTCAAGCACGGGTAGGTCATGCCCATCAATGACTCATGCCACTAATAAACTCCAAGCTTCATGAAGCTTAATTGGCAAATAGTGCGTCAACATTGAGCGATGGTCTACTAGTCTCACTCATGAGACATTGAAGCTTGACCACCAATGGCATATGTTGTTATTGTATTTATCTTATTCTAGATTTTCAAATGTAAAGCTTGAATGATAGAAAATATCATGTTGTTAAGACATTGGTATCATTAATGAAAGATATCAAGCATGGAGCTTAATTGATAATAACACTTATGATATGAATGCTACTAGGATGAGAGGAGTCATATGGTTTGAAGTGCATTGTTGAATATATGTAGCAAGCAATGTGGTTGCCAAGTCTAGGCTTTGAAGATCATTAACGAGATATATTGCTCCAACTACTCATTTAAATCCTTTTCAAGTTATTTCACCAATGGGGCTCCAAGGTCTTTTGAGAGGGATGCTATGCATGGGAGACACCATGTTTTCCATGTTTGAATTGCCAATGAGAGGACATTTGTCCCTCAATTGAAAACTGGCAAACCTTGGAATGGTTGAGGAAATTAAGAGTGGGGACACATGTCTCCAAAGTGAAAATTGGCAAATACTTGGAAGTTGGAATGGTGGAGAAGACTGAAGTAATGGTGTTTCAAATTAGGTGAGGGAAAGAAAAAAGACTTGGAATCAAAAAAATCATAAATTATGTTGGGGGTCAACATACACCTAACGGCCAATTGCAATATTGAGCACAATTTTTTGAAAATAGTGGGTCACTAAAAATATCATGTTGTTTCCTCGTGTTTTAAATGAGCATTTGGTGCCCAAATGAGGAGAAATGGGATTTTAAAAAAAACTTGAGAGAGAGAGAGAGAGAGAGAGAGAGAGAGAGAGAGAGAGAGGGGTCAATAAATTACTACAATAGTATGGAATGTAACCACAACCTACAAGAGTGGTGATATTATTATTGTAGATAGTGCCATGCTCTATTATTCTACATAGACTAATTATGCTCTATAATATTATTATTGTAGATAGTGCCATGCTCTATTATTCTACATAGACTAATTATGCTCTATAATATTATAGACAATACCATGCTGCATAGACTAATTATGGTCTATAATATGCACATTGATCGTGGTAGACAATTTACCATTTTGGTTCTAGCCTTATAGTAAGCTCACAAAAAAAGTTGATGTCATTTGTGAAGGGTAGTCATTGAAATCAAATGCTCAGCTTTTGGGAGCTAGTGGTAATCAACATTAATCTCCTCTACTAAAGCCGAACATAGTTCAAAACTACCCGGTCTTGCCAAATTGATAAGCTTAATCAAGCACGGGTAGGTCATGTCCATCGACGACTCATGCCACTAATAAACTCAAAGCTTCATAAAGCTTATTTGGCAAATAGTGCGTCAACATCGAGTAATGGCTTGCTAGTCTCACTCATGAGACATTGAAGCTTGACCACCAAAGGCATATCTTGTTATTGTATTTATCCTAATATAGATTTTCAAATGTAAAGCTTGAATGATAGAACATCTCATGTTCTTAAGACATTGGTATCATTAATGAAAGATACTAGCTGGATCAAGCACGGAGCTTAACTGCTAATAACACTTATGATACAAATGCTACTAGGAAGAGAGGAGGCATATGGTTTGAAGTGCATTGTTGAATATATGTAGTAAGCAGTGTGGTTGCCAAGTCTAAGCTTTGAAGATCATTAACGAGATATATTGCTCCAACTATTCATTTAGATCCTTTTTGTTATTTCACCAATGGGGCTCCAAGGTCTATTGAGAGGGATGTTGTGCAAGGGAGACACCATGTTTGAATTGCCAACGAGAGGACATTTGTCCCTTGATTGAAAATTGGCAAATCTTGGAATGGTGGAGGAAATTGAGAGTGGGGTCCAAAGTGAAAATTGGCAAATACTTGGAAGTTGGAATGGTGGAGAAGATTGAATCAGGTGATGGTGTTTCAAATTAGGTGAGGGGGTATGGGGGGAAAGAAAAAAGACTTGGAATCAATAACTTTTTTTTGGAAGTAAATATATATATATAGTATTATTAAAAAGAAAACCTTTACAAATAGTTCTTATCCAATATCCATATCAAGATCCTTCACCCTACAATTCAAGTCCAGCTTTTTATCGCTCCCCTAAGGCCCTTATGTGCTCCAATTCCTTCTCATTAGAATTCAGTAGTTCCATCTTTCATTTTCCAAACAAAGGAAGACTGGAATCAATAACTTCATAAATTATGTTGGAGCTCAACACACCTGATGGCCACTTGCAATATTGAGCCCAAATCTTTGATAATAGTGGGTCACAACACAAGATTGAATTAGGTGATGGTGTTTCAAATTACACTAGGGAATGGGGGGGGGGGGGTGGGGGGAAATAAAAAAGACTTGGAATCAATAACTTAATAAATTATGTTTGGGTCAATTTTGCCATTTGCCACTTGCAAAATTGAGCACTGCTGGAGATAGTGACCCAATCTAGGAGACCACCCACATGGATGCCTACGTGGCAGGTGGGCCCTCCCTTCTTGTTTGTTTGTTTGTTTTTTTTTTGTAATGCCAGATTTTTATTTGTACCAAGCAGTATCCTTACGGATCAAAGTTGGAAGTAAGACTTGATCAGGAGACCTTACCCTAAACATATACATGCTTCACCAATTCCTCCACCTAGAAGTAAGACTCGATCACTTCTTACTTCCATCACGAGACCTTACCCAAACACATACACGCTTCACCAATTCCTCTACCGCACTGCTGGTATATGTTGAAGGTACTTCAAAGTAGCACAAGTGTGCTCACCTTGTCATTGTTCTGCTCTCTCCTCTTTTGCTCCGCTTTGGCTTCGGCGACGGTGAGCACACTCCTCCTACTTTCACTTCTATTTAACATCTTTGGCCAATGTGAGCACAGGCCCTTCGCCTTAGCTTCCGTTCTGTGAAGCGTTTTCCACTCGATCGATTGCCGATTGTCCACTCTACTAACGGATGTGGCGATGGAACGTCGGCGATAGAAGCTCGAACTGCAGGAAATTGAAAGAGAAGATCTCCGATCTGTAGCAGGATGCGGATGAATTGTGAAGTTCTAAAGAAGGAGAAGGAGCTATGGCAGATGCTCAGATCAATTGAAACTATTTGTGAGAGGCGAATCAGCGATCGGTTTCCAGGTGGGTTTTTTCCTGCGCTTTCTGTTAATCTTTCTGCTTCCACTACACCTAAATCTAGTTTCTGCAGATAAATAAAACCCTAGAAACGTTATGTTTTGTAAATCTCTCTGCGTTAAGTGTACATTTCGCTAAGTGAAAACCTAAAATGAGTTTGAACGCTGAGACTACATAAGCCTTCAACACAGTCTGAGAATGCTGTCCAAAACGTCTCTTTCAGAATTCCGATGTATAGCGCGATTAGTTTACTGGGGTCAAACTACTGTGCAGATAAACTCTAAGAAAGGGAGATTTGTTCACAGAAAGAAGGTGGAAGGAATTTTGCTTTGAATCTGTGCTGAAGGGGCAAAGGAGCTTGTCTATGAAGTCATGGAAGATCCGGAGATCATGGATAGTTCAAGGTTTGATACCTGCAAGCTTGCCATGGAAGATGTGGAGGGCGAGCTTGGAGCCCTCGACATGTTTCCTGAAGACCCTCCTTCTCTTATCACTAGCATAGCTATGCCAGAGGAAACCCAGGCATCAAATGAAACACGACAGAAAGTTGCTGCCGCCAAACAGTACATAGAGAATCACTATAGAGCTCAAACTAAGAACATGCGAGAAAGGAAGGAAAGGTACCACTAATCCCATGTGAAAGTTGTGTCTCTCACTGGTTGTTCTAAGCATTTGCAAATGTTTTTGCAACATTTTTGCTTTTGATTGTGTCATAGTGGTTTATGCCTGTTTTTTGCTTAATTATGATAGGAGATGGACTTTGGAACGAAAACTCAAGGATGCATGTCTATCAGAGGAGGATCATCAAGTTCTTTTAAAGGATCTTGAAAGAAAAGAAACTGAAAATATGAGACTGCAAAGGCAGAAGCTGTGCGTTGATGATTTCGAGCCTTTGACTATTATAGGTCGGGGAGCTTTTGGCGAGGTATTTTTCCTGTAAGTTTAACTGTTCAAGTGGGTTTTTCTTGTGTATGTATATACATACTCCCCAATGTTTTACTGCTTTCTAGTGTCTGTACTGGTTCGAGTTCTTTGTTTTTCTTCTTAAGGAAAAAATAAAATAAAATAAAAAATATATATTTTTTGAGTGTTTAAGTCTTGGAAGTTTCGGGAAAATATGGCCTTTGGAAAACGCTTTGGGACTTGAAATAAGTAAAGTTTTTACCTATTTAGATGGAGCTTAAATAGGTCAATTTGAAAGAAGCCACATTAAATATTATCGCCTAAGGTTTATTTCCTTTGCCAATGATATATATACTGAGGCTGTGCTGTGTCCCTTATTTCATGAATAGTTTGCAGTATTTAGCATGGAGTGGGAGCATCTCAAGTGGAACCTCTCAGCCTTGAATATGTTTGTGTGAGAGAGAGAGAGAGAGAGAGAGAGAGAGAGAGAGAGAGAGAGAATTAGTTATATTAACGTCTTCAAAAGACCCAAAGGGTCTATGAGACCAAAACGATGTATACATAGTGTCCATGAAATCTCGTCATGGATGAAATAAGAAAAAGCAACAGTAAACTAAAACTAAAACTGAAAACTGAAAGCTAAGATCTCTATTATACAAGATGAAAAATCTAGATCCTACTCTGCCAGGTATAGGGTAGAATAAGTGACGGGATTTGGGAGAGCTGAATAAAAACAGTCAATCAACCTAGTGTGCCGGGCTAGGGCCCATTTAAGATGTCCATCATGGGTGATACAAGTGATAAGAGTGTGCACAGAGTGGTGTTAGCAGTCATCTCCTGTCTGTACATTATCTCATAGAGGGCCTTTGTTGTGGGTGTGCCCGCCTAGGAGCTTTGCTCAGTGTTCCTCCATTTTTCCCCACTTTCCGTGTTTTTTCCCCATTTTTTTGGGTCGTGGGGGGCTGTGATCTGCTGGCTGACTAGATGTGTTGCTGTTGGCTGTTTTCAGTGCTGGCCGACTATTGCGATCTGGCCGACTGCCCTTTTTTTCTGGTCGTGAGAATGCAGGGCTGCTGTCGGCCTGTTTTGGGCTGGCCGACCAGCAGCCCAGGGCCATATATATAGGTGGCCTGCCCCCCACACCTTTTGGTCATTGGGTATTGTACCGGATTTTGTATATAGAGGAGAGTTCATACAGCTTCTCTCTCTCTCTCTCTCTCTCTCTCTTCTGCGTTTGCTCTTCTTCACACAGTCCTGTGTTTTCAGGCTGGTGGTTCTCTTGTGTTTGCTCATCTTCATCGTGGTGTCTTGCTACGTTGTGCTCTCAGTTGTTTGTCTCATATCCACTGCATATTCCGACAAGCGGAAGCAAAGGGAGCACTAGAATGTGCTGAACTGAGTGTGCAAGAGAGAGATATATAAAGCCAAAAGGCTGAATATACTGCAGTGAATACAATCCCGAGCAAGAGACCTAGTAGTCTCATAAGTGAAGGATACAAAAGGGAGCAAGTGTGTCAACACAATGAATGAACATATCAAATGGGAGAGGCCAGCCCACCTATATATAGGTGAGGGGCTAGCCGACTGGAGCTAGCCTACTGGACATGAAGACTTGACCTGGGAAAAATGCTAGAAAAATAGGGAAAAAATGGAGGAAAAATAGGGTGGCCAGCCCACAATCAAGGGCCATAAAAAGGAAAAAAATATGGGCTAAAATATGGGCAGGATACTGGGGCCAGGTTATCATTGGCAGCATGTGAGATGTACTTGCCAGTGGGTCCCTCGTGATCTTAGGCTCGCCCATTACGTAGTCTGCAAATGGCCTTGAGGCTTGAGGACCATGCCCTTTGTGAAGAAGGTGGAGGTGGTGGGTGTAGAGGTGGTTGATGGGGGATATGATATGGGAGTGGTCATAGGAGTGCCACGTATCATCGGCATGTGAGATGTACTTGCCAGTGGGTCCCTCGTGATCTTAGGCTCGCCCATTACGTAGTCTGCGAATGGCCTTGAGGCTTGAGCACCATGCCCCTTGTGAAGAAGGTGGAGGTGGTGGGGGTAGAGGTGGTTGATGGGGGATATGATATGGGAGTGGTCATAGGAGTGCCACGTGTCCAGGTAGGTGATAGGTATGGGAGTTTCCTCCAGGCCTCTTTGTAGTTCGGCCCTAAGAAAAGTCGGTATAACTCATCCTCTTTTTGAGCGTAGAACTCCCGTTTCTTGCGTTGCGTAAGCCGTTGAGAAATTCGTTGCGCTTGGTGCTTTGTGATTTGCCCAATCCGTATCTCATGCTTAAGATGGGAGAGCGTGGCTCGGCATTCGTCATCATACCAACAGTTCTGGGGCATGGAACGGCAAGGAGATGAAAAAAGTGGTGGTGGATGTGTGGAGTATGGTGGTGGAGAGAGAGAGAGAGAGAGAGAGAGAGAGAGAGAGAGAGAGAGAGAGAGAGAGAGAGAATTCCACAACTCAATGATGTGATTGATTGATATGATTGAAGTGATGTCATTCACCAAGTACAGTGCCTTTGGAGGCTTGGTTCCTTATCTTTTGACCCATACAAATATCACACTCTAATAAGTGAATGCCACATGGCACACTAATCTTATCCACTTACATAAGAGTGTGTTCACATGCTACTAGAACAATAACCCTCTTAGGGCTGTTCACACACACTTTTTTTTAATTTATAAATACGCTATATTACTAGTAAAAAACCTCAG
This sequence comes from Cibotium barometz, assembly GCF_041138505.1. NCBI lineage: Eukaryota > Viridiplantae > Streptophyta > Polypodiopsida > Cyatheales > Cibotiaceae > Cibotium > Cibotium barometz. Next base: position 10,234,609 of record NC_141062.1, read on the forward strand.
TGGAGGAGAAAATCCACAATCAAAATACAGAAAACATGATATAAATTACAAGCCCCGCTATCCAACTTTGAGACATCTTAAATTCAAAAGCAATTGTAGCAGGTGCAAGGGAAGATCTCCAAGGTCAAAAGAATCCCGAAGAGTGCGCGTGCACACACACACACAAATGGACACACAAACAGGGCTTCACACACACGAGGGGGTACACATATGAGACTCTGGATCCCAACCAACCCCCCTTTTGACCGAAGGTGGAGATTCTTGAGAAGACCTTCAATAGCCATGGTGATTTGGGCTTTAAACTGCATCATGCGATACAAAAGAACACAATGTGTAAACACTTGAAATCCTCCCATCAGGCTTGATAGAAGAGCTTGATCACACATGGCAGCCTACATCAGCTTACCAAGACACCCCCCCTTGCTCTAAGTAGGGTATGGCACGGAATGTTGGAGCCTTTTATAAGATTCCAAGCTTATTACAAAGCAAATAAAAACCGCATAGAGATTATTTAATTCAGTTTTTGGGGGACTTCTTGGGCAGAGAACCCATGATTCAAATAGGGGAAATATTTTTTTTTGGAATTTAACAAACTTCCCCTCGTACGTTGGCGAAGAATGGCCCCTTTCCGGCGACATTTCCATGCCACTGCGCCTTCCATGGCACAACAGGAACTTCAATTCGATAAAGGAGGCTTTATAAGCTATGAAGATGTGCCCCATCAACCTTGAGAAAAGCCATGCCTCTCCTTGGTAGGCTGATTGGAAGAAGATTTGATTCTCGATCATAAAGCAAATAAGATTGAACTCCTTATCTGACTTCCTTATTCTCTTGAATGTGATTCAAAAGATGAATCATGCTACTATCAGTTCCGGCTTGGATGCCCATTTTTTGTCATTGTGCTTAACATGGATCCTAGTATTGTGAAAGTTGGGAATAGCTTGCTTTTCCCCTATCCATTCAACACCCAAGGTAGCATCTACACGATCTAAGGGAACGATCAAAAAAGGCAAATAATCCAAGTAACCTTGAATATGTAAAAGACAAGGCTGTCCATTGTTGAGCATAAGACGTGTTTTTTTGTGAAAGGTCTCTTTGTTTGAAACCGATCAGCATGGATGTAAAGATGTAAGGCTTTAGCTATTTGAGGAGACAAGAGTTTGTTAGTTTTGCCATGATCATGTAAAACAAGACGTGATTTTATTTCTCCATGACATGTAAGAAGAGCATGCTTGTCAAAGGGAGAAGAACATTACTTGAATGTCAACCAAATGAGCCTACAGTTGAGTGCTAGACTTATGTTGTTGACCATTTATCTTTGGACACTTATAGAAGTTATGCCCTTTCTTACCACATTTAAAGAATTCAGCAACAGTACCAGCAGACGAAGACGTCATTCCTTCCGAGGTAGAAGGTGACGACCTTAAAACTCTTTATCGTCTTTTACAAGCTAGTAAAACAAAGAAATTGGAAATTAAACCCCCTGACTCTTATGGTGGTCAGCGCAATAAGCGCATCTTAGACCAATGGCTCTACAAACTGCAGTTCTACTTTGAATCCATGACTCTTTCTGACCCCAAAAAGGTGGCTTTTGCGGTATCCCTCCTCAAAGACACTGCTTTATTATGGTGGCAACGACGACAGCACTCTGGCAAAACGGTTACAACGCGGGAAAAATTCGAGCGGGTTCTCCGTAAGCAGTTCATACCTGCCAATGCGGATTTCCAAGCCCGTACTCGCTTACGCCATTTGGACCAAACTGGTTCCTTGGTCTCTTATATCTCCCAGTTCACCAACTTGATACTGGAGATTGATTCTTTGTCCCCAGCGGACGAACTTCATGCCTTCGTTGAAGGGCTTAACCCCACACTGCGTGCCGATGTCCAGAAATATAACCCTGTCGATCTTGTCGATGCCATACGATATGCCGAGCGTGTTGCAGACATTAATTCTCGAAATTCGGCCTCTTCCGATCGAACTAATGACTTTCAGAAAGCCAATGGATCTCGTATGAGCCGAGACAGTTGCAGAGAGTCATCTGGCTATTCTACCTCCCGGCCTAATCCTCAATGGAATAATTCTCAACAACCTCGCCGATCAGAAGGATCGTCCTCTTTTCTGTTTCGACGTCCTAACTCCTTCCAACCACGCAGTTCGGATCGTGGACCAAGACGTGACCAATCTCGCAATCCTCGTCCTTCTACTGTTCCTTCTGGACGGGATCAACAAAAGACAGGATTGTGCACAATTTGTAATGGACCTCATCGTTGGTTTGAGTGTCCCAAAAGACCAACTCATCGACAGAATTCTAATGCTGAACCCCCCATTTCTGCGGAGAAACCCCTAGTTGCTGACAAAGGAAAGCGTGTAGTTAATCACCATGCCATTGCACATGCTTCAGTAATTACCGCTACTGCTACAGCACAAATTGCCTCTTAACCGTTGCCTCAGTGGTCTACTCAGATTTTGGTTCAAGGTGTTGGGGTAAAGGCATTATGCCCACCCTTGTAGTGTGTACAAGCCCATAAGTTATAGTACATAGTACACTTAGTACTTTTAATGTACTAAGTGCACTATGTGTACTAGTGCAAATATACATGTGTGATAGGGGAGTCACACACTCATATTATTGAGTTGACTTATTCCCACATGTCTCTCTCTCTCTCTCTCTCTCCCATCCTCTCTGTGTATGTCTCCCACATGAAACCCTAACTCTAATTCTCCCATTCAACTGGTATCAGAGCTTTGGCTACAGGAGATCCCTGTGGTAGAGAGTGGTAGGGTTTCTACATCGAAGAGCACTGGCTTTAGGGTTACGAATTTGATTGCTGTGCTGACTGCAACAAGCTGGCTAGGGTTTGTTAGGGTTCGTGCTGTGTGCAGAACAGGGCAAACCAACTCGAGGGCAGTGCGCAGCATTGAAGAGCCACTAGGCGGAGGCGGAGAAGAACTGCGTGTGGTGTCAGCACGTCGACTGTAGAAGAGTCGCAAGCAGGTGGGCGGAAAGAGCAGGAAGTCGACGGCGGCCTTAACGCAAAGACACGCAGGCAAAGGCGGCGGCAACCGGCGTGGAGTGTGGCGAGACGGCCACGGCGGAGATTAAGCGACGACGGCGATCTCTCCGTCGCACACGTGGGAGATCGTAGGCCTTTTTTCAACAGTTCCCCACGGCGATTCGAAAAAGTCGAAGCACGCCTGAGGAGCTCCCGCTTGAGGAACTGCCATTTGCACAGTTTTTCTGCAGCAGCATCAGCCAGTTCACAAGGCTATCCAGTGAAGGGGCATTCACAATAGCAGCACCTCATCAGAGCAAATACGACTCCCTACCTTTTTCTGCAACATTAATAAGAAATTTCAGAGGTACATGCTTCAATTTTTTTTTCGGGATTTGCAATTGAGCATGTACAATCATCAATTGAGCAGGTACAGGTGCCAAATTGCTCAAATTTTGAGCAAAATTGGCAAAATTGGGTGACATTGGTCACATTCAGAGTCAATTTGCAGGAAATTGGATGTCAAAATTTGGGGCTTTTGATGTAATTGTGCCATTGGGCATTCATACATGCTGTATGATGTGAGCAATCTCACATTCGGGCCAAAATTGCAGGAAATTGGAGTGCAAATCAAAGGGCTTTTGTGCCAATTGGGTTGATTTGCATGCAGGCACTCGCATTTGATGCTTTGGGCAATGTGTTGATGCCTGTCAAGCACTCAATGTGCCTGTAAATCAAGGGGCTTTTATGTATTGGATGTATATGTGGCCAGGGGGAAGCATTGTGAAGACTCTGGACGCCTTCATGTGTGTTAATGTACCATGTATGATCAGAAATTGATCTTGAATCAAGGGGCTTTTCAAGATTTTATGCTTGTTGAGCTTGGCAAAGCAGCAGGCAAGACTTTTATGCCTTGAATCCTCAGAAATCCACTTGCAATCAAGGGGCTTTTGCCCAATTTCTGTTCGGGACTGTTTTATGCAGTGGTGGGGACTGTAAAAGTCTGATTTTCACTCATTTGGACAGCCAGGACAGCATTTATTGCTGCTGTACTTGTTGGTACAGATTTGGTACAACTTTGTACAAGTTTTGGCATGGCTGTACATTGATTTGAGTGAGGAAAAGGCTCATTTTCAGCTGCTGTACTTGCCGGTACAGATTTGGTACATCATTGGTGAGCACTTAGTACTGTTGTACAGTACTTTGGAAGGGGAACAGAGCACATTTAAGGTGCTGTCCTAAATCTGCAGCAACCAGATTTTGGTGATTTTATCACATACAGTGGGAGTAGAGTTGCATTTGTGCTTCCACAGTGGGAGATAAACTTTGGGAGAACAACTGTGAGCACTTTGTGTGCTTTTGATGCAGTGTTTGCACATCTTGCAGGGAGTCAGGCATTGACTGTGTCAAAGGTTGCATATTGCTATGGCAACCACACAGGTGAGAGCTCTTCATTGCTTCACATCAAGAAGCTTGAAGGCTCACATAATTATGACATTTGGCAAACCCAGTGCTATAATGTGTTGCTCCAGAAGAAGCAGCACAAGCCCATCAAAGAAAGGGGTGTAAAGCCCGCTTCTCTTACTGCTGAAGAATGGGAAGATATGGATGAGCTAGCAAGATCCACCATCATGTTGTCTGTGTCAGACACTTTACTTTTCAGCATACGTGAAGAGAAGACAGCTTGGGAAATGTGGCAAAGATTGCAGGACTTGTATGCCCAGCAAAGTGCCTTAAGCAAAGTGTATTGGTTGAAGAAACTGATAGGTCTTCAAATGAAGGAAGGGGCATCTATGACAGCCCATCTAAATGAGTTTAATGGTGTTGTCACCCAGGTAATCAATCAGAAGTTGACAATGGACAATGAGTTCAAAGCCACCTTTCTCTTATGCACTTTGCCAGAGAGTTGGGACACATTCAGGACAGCCACTAGCAATTCAAATGCTATGCTGTCATATGCAGATGTGGAGGGTGCTCTTCTTCAAGAAGAGATGAACAGGAAGAACAATTCTGTTGGAAAGTCCAATGCAATGAATGCATGTGGGAGATCCCAGCAAAGGGGTAAAAGCCAAGAACGGGAAAGGAGCAAGTCTCGCTCAAAAAAGGACTTGGAATGCCATTATTGTGGCAAGAAGGGACACTTCAAAAAGCAATGCTACAAATGGAAGAATGATCAAAAGGAAAAGGGCAAAGGCAAGGACAAAGACAAAGATGAAGCCAAAGATGCAAAGCCAAAGGGCAAAAGTGGAGTCAAGATTGAAGAAGTCAATGTGTCACATGCAGGTGACAGTGAGGATGAAGTCCTATTCATGTCTTCACTTGATGCCCATTCACTCCATGCAGGAGATGGTCATGGTATGCACTCATGGATCGTTGATTCAGGTGCCTCCTTTCATGTCATAGGTTGCAGAGCCAAAGGGCAAAAGTGGAGTCAAGATTGAAGAAGTCAATGTGTCACATGCAGGTGACAGTGAGGATGAAGTCCTATTCATGTCTTCACTTGATGCCCATTCACTCCATGCAGGAGATGGTCATGGTATGCACTCATGGATCGTTGATTCAGGTGCCTCCTTTCATGTCACAGGTTGCAGAGACTTGTTTGTCAGGTATACTGCTGGCAATGAAGGAGTTTCTGACAACTCTTGACCTTCAAGTTCACCTTGCTTAAGTTCTCCCTTTGGCTTTCTTGGCCCTTTTATCACTTCAGCACTTTGTGCATAATGAGTTGGGAAAATTTTTTGCTGAGCCTTGGCTTTTATAGGCACAAAGATACGCTGGTCGGTTTGCTACAAGGGGTCAGCCTGTTTTCTACAGCTCCACAAATTGTTTTTATATGCACCAAAAGCAAGCGCTTTCATATGTGGGTCATTCAGGCTTCTGCCCACCCACTGGCTGCTGGCCGCCTATGGTCTGGCTGCCCATGTGCTGGCCGACCAAGGTTTTGCCCTTCTTGGGCTAAGCAATAGCCCCTTTGGGGCTGGCCGCCTTGCTGCCCAGGCCTTCCAGGCCTGGCCGACTAGCTGCCCATGCCTCCCATGGCAGTTGTGCTCGGCCATGGGGCCTCCTTAGCCCCTAGGGATGGCCCACAAGGCTACCCTTCATGTAGGCAAGGACCTTAAGCCCTTTTGGGGTGGCCCACAAGGATGCCCCTTGCCTTCCTGCACACATACCCACAACAGGTATGCTACAAGACCTATTCGTACGATTGGCGTCCCAGGTAGAGCTTGATTTATCTCTACATCATTCGAGAGGGTGGCGCAGAGTACGGGCTGGCGCTGCTCCTTGTGTGGGCCTTACCAAGACCTTGTATGGGACTTGTACACTTGACCTTGGATGCTTAGAGTGGAACCTTGGCGGATTCATCCTGGACTAGGGCAAGGTCACCACGAAACGTTTCATTGTTGAAACATTTCGTTGTCGAAATGATCTATTTTGGAATGAAACGTTTCAAATGTGGATAGGTGCACAATGAAACGGTAGATCGAAACGATATATGCATGACAATACGAAAATATATTGCTATAATGTGACCATTGAAGAAAGGAGAGAAAAAGAGACATAAAAGAAGGGAAGTGAAAGGCTTAAAAATATAGAGAGAGGCTAAACCATAGAAAAAATCACAACTTTTTGTTCCACATGAAACGAAATGGTTTCAATGATGTGCACGAAACGTTTCAACACCAAAACGTGAAACGAGTTTCAAGGCCACCGAAACGAGTTTCATGGTGACCATGGACTGGGGCTCACAAGGAACCAGTACCACTCCAAGTCCTACACCTGCTGTACATATATGTCCACGTGGCATCCAAGTGTGGGATGCACATGACAACTACTCTCTTTTCATGCTGCACTTATTGCCGTCCATTAACCTACTTGCTAGGGATAACAGCCTTGCTCATATCAGACTTTCACATAGCATGCTGATGCTGATGTGGCATGCTGACGTGCAGTTTGATATGGCGTGCTGGTGTGCAGCAATGACATCTCTTACATTAAAAGAGCATGATATGAATGAGATCAAGGCATAATGCATTATAATTTATCTCTAAGAAGTGCATACTTACTACATGGATATGCCTGTGAGATGTGTAATTGTGTCATCAGCCCCTGTATAGAGGTGCTAATGACTAAGTCATGCACTTTCTACAGCCCATGATGGAGCCAATATTTAAGTCTCAACCATATCGATGGGCTTTTAGTGCAGTTTTAAAGTCTTTTGTCCCTTTCAGTAAACATTCATTTATTTTTTAAGTAAAAAAAGCAAGTTAAAGAGCTTGGCTGGTGCTGGTATTAGTTCTATATAGGGTTTTAAACTTGGTTAGTCTATTTCTATGTATTGAAATAAGAATGAGTGGTATTGTAAGTTAAAGGGCTGGTCTAGACTCTTAGTTATTCTTTTGCAATGCATGTGGCCTATTCTTTTCCTTTGGGTATAATGCGCTTTGAGGCCATCCAATTTTATGTAAATTACAGGTAAGGCTTTGTAGGTTGAAGTCAACGGGGCAGGTTTATGCAATGAAGAAGCTCAAGAAGTCTGAGATGCTAAGCCGCGGACAGGTTATATTTCAACTGCAACCTTGCTATGTTTAAGGTTGGGGGTACAATTCTTATCATTTCAGCTTGTCAAATTGCTGGCCTTGTCCTACAGGTGGAACATGTCAGAGCTGAAAGAAATCTGCTTGCAGAGGTTGACAGCGAGTGCATTGTAAAATTGTTTTATTCATTTCAAGATGCAGAATACTTATATCTTATTATGGAATATTTACCTGGAGGTGACATGATGATGCTTTTGACACGTAAAGATACACTGACGGAAGACGAGGCCCGGTTCTATATTGCAGAGAGTGTTCTTGCCATAGGATCTATACACAAACACAGCTACATTCACAGGTAAAGCAGCCTCAGGTGCAAAGGATTTTTATTCTTTTTTTTTTTTTTGTGGGTGTCATATATAGGTGTAGGCTTGGGAGATTTGGACCCGGGTCCTCATGAGAGTTAAAACTCCTCATGGCCAGGCTACACTATTGATTAATTGTTATTTTTTAAAACCTTGGCTCTAGGAAGACTATTTTGTATTTGCAGTGACTTGCAAAGGTGGAACTTGTTGGATGCTTGCTTCGTCTCATGACCTTGTCTCCATGCTGCAGAGATATCAAGCCAGACAATCTCCTTCTAGATCAACATGGGCACATGAAGCTTTCAGATTTTGGGCTCTGTAAGCCACTGGATTGTAGTGCGATCTCTCCTTTTGAGGAAGAGGCATTCAGCAACACAGATATGGACATCGATGGACGCATTCAACATGCAGGGCCTTGGCGAACTCAACAAGAACAGTTGCAACGTTGGAAATTGAACAGGCGTACTCTTGTAATTTCTTTCTGCCACTTGTTTTGTTTTTAGAGGTTCTCATTTCTTAAATGATGTTATACATTTTCTCATTTCATTCTGCACTCTCCAGGCTTACTCAACAGTGGGCACACCAGATTACATTGCTCCAGAAGTGCTATCAAAGAAGGGTTATGGAATGGAATGCGACTGGTAAGAACTTGAACAATGCTTCAATGTGGCCTCATAAGGATATATTTTGTCCTTGCTTCACACGTTGCATGCTTTTTCCTGAATTTTTAAGTCGAGAAGAAACTTGGAGTCGGAATATGATGTCAATACTTTTACAGATTGGAGTGAGCGTTTCTATGAACTGTTTCCACAATTTTTCACCATGGCAATCTCCGAAATCTTTTTTAGAATCCCTCAAGCCAGTCTAATAGTAATACCATGTAGGATCCAACATCGGTAGTTGTGACATTGATCAGAGGGGAAGGCAGTGGTGTCATCAAGTATGTGTCAGTGAGGTTTGCATTGGTGTTGTCAATATACAAGCATGGTAGAGTCTGTTATGAGGGTTGCTACCAATCATTATTGGACCTAGGGTAAGGTTCAGCCTAGTCCGGCAGGTTTAAGATCAATTGTTCTTAAAGACTTACATGAGTCTAACACTAGAGCGGACACCTAGTATGGGAGAAAAGATCATCATAAAATTAAAGGTTAAGATCAATTGGACTTAAGACATAAATGATTCTAATTCTAGAGGGGTGAAGATAAATTGGACTGAAGACCTAAATTTGGTGCTTGTTTTCTAAGGAAAAAAAGAAAATTCAATAAAAATATGTCACCTGGAACCCGGGGCTCAATCCCCTCCCTGAAGATATTGTAAGACTGTAGCTTCGGGGAAAGCCAATGAGAGTAACAAAGTAAAGGTGACCACCAATAGACGGTGTCGTCATTTGACCACATACATCACTATGCACAAGCTGTAATTTTTGGACAGCTCTTACACATCCATCTTTGGGGAATGATGCCCCCATTGCATCTAGCCAAGAATACACTCCTCACATATATGCTTGACTGGGGCCTCAAGCTGTGGCAGCTTTGACGCCATATCATGCCTTTGAAGGTGTAACAAACTGCTGAAATATAAGTGATCAAAGCGGTCATGCCAAAGCTCTGTCTCACTGTAGTAACCACTGAATATGCATTATGCATAACTCTCTCATAAGAATCAAGCCTGAACAAACCTTGGCATAGTGTGTGAGAAGCAACAGTAGCATCACCATCACTCTTGCTATGCACAGTACACTTGCCACCCATAAATCTGACCACTAGGCTTGCCCTTAGCCCTAGTAATGGCCAAAACTATCAACAAGTTCTTCTTGATGCCTAGTACATAAAGTACATCCTTGAGTGTAATTGTACCACCGTTGGCAGTGGTACAACTTGGCCAACACCTTTTATTGGATATGAAGAGTTATTTGCACATGTCACACTATCACATCGAGGAGTAGTCCCAAGTGTAGTGAACAGCTTATGCTGTGACGTGATGTGCTTGCTAGCACCATTGTCGAAGAACCTAACATCAGAGTCAGATATTGACATGCATACATTTACTGATGGATCATAGCTGCAGTGCACCACAAAAGACCGATCACCATGTGTATAATTGGTTAGAGATTTCTTAGCAGATATGCAATAAATTCTAGTGAGTGCACGAGAGGCTATCAGAAGTTCACAAGATTGTGCACAGTTTTATGCTGATAGGTAGCGTTCACCAAGGGAGTTCCCCACGAGGGAATGCTAGTTTTTTTAAGAGTGAGTTCAAAGACGTTACATACGGGGAAGGTTGGAAAGGTATCTCCTAGGTATTGTGGACCTTACGGGATCTTGAAAAAGATTGGTGAGGTTGCTTGTAGACTAGAGCTGCCTCCAAATGTGAAAGAGTTTATCCAGTCTTTCACGTCAGACGAGTGAAAGAGATGTTGGGAGCTGAGGATAACCTTGTTAGCCCTCAAGAATTTATTGAGGTTGAGGACTTTGTCCTATGTTCCACATGAACCCGAGAGGGTGATAGATTTCAGTGAAAGTGGAAAGGTAGGGTAGAGGAGGACTTGACTTGGGAGTCGGCAGCTAGTTTGAGTAAGCGCTTTCCTAATTTCATGTAAGAATAAATGTTTGAAGAGGGGAAGAATGTTATGTACCTGGATACTAATCTACGGATTAGGGATCTAATCCAACGTGGCTAGGGGGGGCCCAAAGGTTAGGGATTAGCAAGCTAATACTTGGCTAGGATTCTTGGATTGATAAAACAAGCTTAATGGCCTATTATAGCAAGTTAGCTATTTATGGCGTAGTTATCACTATATAAACTGAGAGCTTGGGTTATTTTGAGAGAGTTGTGTGGATGCACCATTGAAGGTCTGTCTTGGACCAAGAGAGCAGACTTGCTTATGCCACCCACACGGCGAGTACGTATGTAACTTAACACAATGCTAATCAATACACTTAAATACACTAAGATTTGATGGACACTTGCTCAAAATACAAGAAGTAAATTGCTGAATTGACAAGAGACACACAATGAGCCGGAACGGCCGACCCCTCCCTCAAATAAAGTATATTGAGCTTGGGAGATTCAAGTACATAGTGTCATGGGCATTTCTGACCAGATTTCCATACCAATGCATATGAATACAGTATTTCAAACAAGTGGTTGTCGATGTAGACTTGCAACCCACACTACCCTCTCAAGTGCCCATGTTCCCTATCATCTGCTCTCTATTGTTCCACCAACACATGGTAGCAACAATTTGCAAGAGAGCACGTAGGACAAGAGAACACTACACAGGGTATGTGATCTTATAATCCAGTTTCTCCCTCCTGCTACTTGCTCCCATATTTAAGCATAAAAGCTTACCAATAGCAAGTAGAGTCGATGACAGCGAAAGTCTTCGCAATGGAAGTCCTTGGAGTGTTGAGATCTTTGATTTGTCGCCTTTCTTTGCGACAAAAGTCTTCAAGAGGATGAAGGGAACCTTGGGAAAGCTTCCCCTATGGTTCAACTTGAGAAAGGAGAGCTGAAATTAGGGTTTTCAGTAAAAAGACCAGAAATTACAGCAATAAAGAGAGCTGTTTTACTGAATTTCAGTCATTGGGAGTGTGTAGGAGAGTGATTAGCATCCAGAAACACTCTTGGAAGCTTGGAAAACACCCTAGCAAGTTGGGTATGGCTATGGAGAGCTTGGAAATGGAGAGAAATGGTGGAAAAACAGAGTTTTCAGCCTCCAAAAATCTTCATGAAGACAAAACACGAATTTTCTCTTAATAAGTAAGTGAATTGGGGTCCAATCAAGTGAAGGGACATGGGGAGATGCCCATTTATGAGTAAAAAGGGAGGATCAGGTCCTTGACATTGAGTCTTGTCTGCCTCGGGACTTCAGTGAGTGTGAACTTGGAAGTGGTCATAATTTATAAGTGACTTGGAAGCGGTCATAATTTATAAGTGACTTTTGGGCGCCCAAACTTTAATGAAGTGGGAACGCACTCACTTATAAATATTGGCTAAGTCCTAAGGGCTATTTGAGCCTAGATTGGGTAATACTTACCACCTGTTCACATGCCACACAACCATGTCAGTAGACAGTTTCACACGCACGGTTCACGGGCGGGCGTCTCCTTACTTGGAACTACACATTGGTCAAGCAAGCATGAAAACAGCATGCAATTTCAATTGCAAGCAAGCACATAAAGATGCTCATGCAATACAGCATTGGTATGGACAATCCCCGTTCATGAGACTATACCAAAATAGATGTGCTCCAGGCAAGTACACGAGGTACCAGACCCAATGGAACACCAATCCACCAAGCATTTCTGGGCATGTACACGGAGGCACAAGTCCCAATGGAAAGCCAAGTCTACAGTAACACATGATTGGCATCAATCCCCGGCATAAACAACTGCCATGGACACCGGTCCAATGTACATACATGATAAGAAAGCACGGGTGGACCAATTGGGTGGCCAAATGGTGACAACGTAGGTTGGCATGTCGAAGGCCTACAGGCAGGTTCGGTGGTATGGGATGCTCGAGTTAGACATGGGCTATGGGATTGTGCAAGAATCCCTAGCCTTGGCTTGGGGGAGATCGATGGATGCTGGTACCTCAAGATTAACTTTGGTTTTCAGCTGTTTTTAGGGCAGATTTTGGGAAGGTTTTCACACCCGTCTTGAAAGAGGCAACTCGTATCTCATAGTATGCTGGGCAGCTAAGCATGTACTGTGCCATGAGAGAGAGAGAGAGAGAAAGAAAGAAAGAAAGTTGTATTAACGTCTTCAAAAGGCCAAAATGACCTATGAGACCAAAAGGTTACATCATATCCATGAGGTACATCATCTTGGGTACAAAATAGTAATAAAGAAAGATAACAAAATCTAGAACTTTAAAATCTGATCTAAGAGAGCTCTCATATCACCCTAATACATCCCTCATGGGCCACTGTGACGTGGTGCTCAAGGTGGTAAAACTGAGCTGGTGCAAGTCCTGCGATGATGGGAGATGATGGCCCGGATCCTCCTGGGGTGGCGTCATAGTCACAAGGGAACGGGAACGTTTTGGGGAACGGATGACTGTTTGGAACGGGAACGAAAAGCTTGAATAAAAGGGAACGGAATCGGGAACGCCACATCATTGCATAAATGTGTTTATAAATTTACTTTATATATCTGTAAATGCTTTGGAAAGAGGCATAGTAAAGAAAGAAACTCAAACCATCTCAGTAGTGGCCATGATAATGCATAGATGTGTTCTACATGATACATAGTTCACTTATATTTCTTACATGGTCGGCGGTGCCATTTTGGAACGGGAACGGGAACGGCTATCTCTATGGAACGCGTTCCCCCGTTCCAAGAGCTTGGAACGACGTTCCCTTGTGACTATGGGTGGCGTGGCCGTGGGTGAGGGCCATGGGGTCGGGGGCATCGAGCTCTGCACAACTCAGTGGCTCTGTCGTGTGTCACACCTCTCGGCCGAGCTCCTACACTAGCATGTGGATTGGGTATGATGGGTGGATCGGCCCTCGGAGTGTTGGCATGGAAGAAGTCGGTGAGAGCTCCGAGGGCCGGCATGGAAGAAGTCGGTGAGAGAGAGAGAGAGAGAGAGAGAGAGGGAGGGAGGTCTCGACCATCTTTTTCCTTGCATTTCACTTCTATAAGTTGGGTTTGCAGGTGGTCCCTTGGAGCAATTATGTATGAGATGCTTATTGGTTATCCACCGTTTTACTCTGATGATTCAATGATGACTTGCTGGAAGGTATTATGTTTTTTTTTTAAAAAAAAATTGATAGAAAATTAGAAAATTATTATGTTTTGCATTCAAGTGTTTGAGGCATTTTACGTGCAGCTTTCTAACCTTTCAAGATGTTCAACTGTCAAGGTATTTCAATGATAATAAAATCGTATAAACAGGGCACCATAGTCATCTCTAGTCATCTGTAGGTAAGAGGTGAGACTTAAAGAGTTTTATATTAGCCTTGGGGTCAATGACATCATAGTTGCTGTCGAAAAGGTCCTGTCTATCTATCCTCATGCTTTTGCCATATAGGAGCCATTGTCATTGCCATTGAGACATTTGTATCCTCAGTTGCCAGTTGGCAAGTTGAGAAAAGTCGTGCCAGGATGCCACATTAGATTAGGCTTGGCCTTAACAAAAAAATGCCATAACGAGTTGACACATCAAGAGGCTGTGAGCACTGTTTTTGAGCCACTGTTTGCGTTCACTGAGTGACCTTCAATTATCTGATTCTCTTACTGTAGCCTTGGGTTCCATCATCAACCTGATTGTGCTTTGTAACTTGTTGGAATGTAAATGACCGTGGCATGCCATGATGACCTGGCATTAGATCTATTTTTGTAATTATTATTTTTTGGAATTGTTTGGTGGGTTACTATTTGTATCTTGATGGGATGCCACAATTATAGATGGGTTGTGCTAGTGCAGATGAAGTCGGCGGTCACTATCTACATTCACAAATAGGGGCCAATAATCGTAATATAATGTTTTGCAAGCATGCTTTCTTTTGGTGAATGGCACTAAGTCCTTCAGAGAAGGAAATGCATTATCAATCTTTATTTTCAACTGAAGCAGATTGTTAACTGGAGAAGCTCTTTGAAGTTTCCGGAAGAAATGAAGCTATCACGAGAAGCCAAGCATTTAATGTGCAGATTGCTTTGTGATGTTGATCATCGACTTGGTACAAGAGGCATTGATGAAATCAAGGTGTGGATTGCATAATCTTTTGAAGGAAGACTTGTTAAACTAGCTTTGTTTGTAATTATTCCACTGGAAGACTTGTTAAACTAGCTTTGTTTGTAATTATTCCACTAATGTTTCTTACCCATTTTTACAGAATCACCCATGGTTTAGAGGTGTGCAATGGGACAAGCTGTATTACATGGAAGCTGCTTATAAACCAGAAGTTAATGGTGAACTAGATACTCAGAACTTTGACAAGTTCGAAGAAGTATGCACATCTTAATTTTGGTCGTTGGCCCCTTCAAAGTATGCAAGCTCTCACCCAAGTCTATTTTTGAGTGGCATTCATATACTATGTATGGCACATGCAGGTGGACAATAACCAGCATCAGTCATCCAAATCTGGACGATGGCGGAAGGTATCATTTGATCTTGCAAGCAAAACCAAACTCTCTCTTACACTTCACCTTAGTGTAGGACAACTGTATGCGTGTCATTATTAAGCCTTCCATGGTTTCAGATGCTGCCTTCCAAAGATGCAAATTTTGTCGGATATACCTTCAAGAGTTCAGACGTCTTCAAGTCCATGCAGTCAACTGTTGGTAAGGGCAACTTTTGGCTGTTCCAGTAAGTAGGCATCTCATAGGAGCTCCGCACTGTCTTGTTGAATCATTACAAGCTTGAAATGCTAATTTATAGAGCTTGTTCCTGTCCTTTTTTGGGGGGGGGGGGGGGGGGGGGGGGCGCAAACAGGAGAGCTGCGAAAGAAGAGCCCTACCAAAAGAAGATCAATAGTTTCCATTTTCGGTAAGCACCTTACTTTCATCTTTTTTATAATGATAATAAATCATGACAAGGTGATCAAAGTTTCACATATTTGAGTCCATGTACAAAAAGTCGTTTAATAAGAGGGACCCATTGTGACCGCTCGTGAGGCTTGGACTCGCAATCTTGCCCATCGAAGCCATCGCAGGGATTGATCTCTATTTAGCCTTGATATGGATATGAAATGTGCTGGTGAGTTTGATGAGCTTGGGAAGGCACACAGCTAACTGTGTGTATTTTTGGGTGATGTCACAGAGGAGAATACATTGGGTGTCAATAATAATGAGGATATGGGCATGAAGATGGCCCATGGAGATGAAGGGAATGGTTACTCTCCAATGTTGATCTCTTCGCAGGAGTCTCAGGCACCTGCTTGCCAAGAGGAAAAATAGAAGATGAAAACTGAGTTTGTAGCAGTGTAGATAGTCAATTTTGCAATATTGTTTCATAAGGTTCAAAACAGTTTGGGGAAGAAGGGAAGGGGGGGAAACTGTAACATAAGTTCAAATGCCTGAAGATGCAGATGGTATTTCTTATGTGAATGTCAGAAGTGTTGTCAGGTTTTTTTTGTAAATTATGAGCCAAAAATGCACTATGATGCACTCTTGCCAAAATGTTGTGGGTTACAAGCCAAATAAGTTTACCTCTGGCTCTCAAAGAGCAAGCCTGTTGCTCTACATATAAATTTGTGAAGAAGTATAGAAGAGTTGATATTGCAGGCTTGTTTTGGTATCTACCAAGTAGTATATTGTCAGATTTTCTACAGGTGTAAAGTTCAGTGTGCAAAAAGTCTCTCTCACATTAGGTTACACCTTATGTTATCACTATTTTGCAAATGCTTCAAGATTTTGGGGTTTTTCTGTATCTGCAGCAAGTTTCGGCTGCTCCGTCATCCCCGCCAAGGCCGCCATCCCTTGCCTGTCCTTTTCTGAAGAAGATGTCCAATTGCTCGCTACAACAGTCACCTCTTTGGAGGCCTCCACCGTGGCAAGGCGTGCCTGGAAAGATCACAGACATTCATCCCTTGGAGCGTGGCTACTATTACGTCAAGTTTGATTCACCTATAGCTTTGGACGATCATGCAACTGACCCCATCGCGTACGGCATAGGCCTTCTTTGCGAGGTGACAACACGGCTTCAACTTGGTGTTTGATCCCTTGGCTGGTGTCTCAGGCTTTCTTGTGACAATCTGCTTCCCAGAGCTCAGGAAGGATTACCTTCCTCTCCTCTTGGTGATAGGTGGTGCTATCAGAAGTGTGATGGAATTACAACCCCCCCCCCCCCCCCCCCCCCCCCCCCCCCCCCACCAACAACAACAACAATTGCCACTTTGGCTCTTGCACGGATGGTTGGAATTCCATCCCTTCGTATCTGCATAGCCTCCTTGGAGTCGATGCCTCATTCCATTCTGCTTCCTAGTCTGCGTGGAGATCCGATTTTGTAGAGTCGAGTACTCTAGCCTCCCAAGCCAATGTTTCGTCTGCAGGTAGATGGGACACCTCGTTAGAGCTCGTCTCTGTCGGCAATCTAGGCGGCTGCCTCCAATTGTCTCCCCCTCCCCCTAGCGGCCCCAACTTAGATCTTTTAGGGAGGGACGGGACACCGCCCTCCCAAGTACCAGAGTACTAAGACACATCCTCCATTGAGACCAGCACAAGAGAGTGGCAGACCGCCAGCACAAGGTGGAATTGTCGGCCGACTTTCAGAGCGTAGGTGCGTCAGACTAGCTAGATCCAAGACGATACGGTTGTGTTGAAGAACCGTTTTGAGTATTTATCTCAACAGTCCCTCAACAATGAGGGGTTCTCCCACAGTACCGTTGAGGATTGGGACTTATCGCGTGCCCCGCCCTGGCATCCAAGTGAGGCTTTTCAGTGGTTTCCAAGGGGTACTCCGGTACATTATCTTGGATGCCAAGTTGGGATTGACATCTCCTCGGAGTCACAGCTAGTTTTTCTTCTTCTGAGCATTTGGAAGGCGTTGCTTCATTGGATTTTCACCAGGCTTTACTTAGTTGGCCAGGTTGTGGTGGTGGTGGCGAACCAGGTTCTTCTCGCCACCATGTGGTACATCACCTCTTGCCAGTCTTGCAGCTGGGCTTGTATTGGTCAGGTTCAGCATTTTATTTGGAACTTCATGTGGGCTAGTAGTGACGAGACCTGCCCAAGCCCAGGTGGCTTGGAGAGTGATCCTCCCGTCGAGACGCAGAGGGGGCTTAGGCATCATTGATTCCTCCACTCACAGTCGTGCCCTATTGGGCAAGTTGATGGAAGGACTTCCTCCTTGTTAGGATCTCCACCCACACCCTGATCTTGGGAGGTCCTTGGCCTTAAGAGCCTGAGATGGATTTTCACAGAGATGTAGGCACAAGGCTTTAGCCCAGCATTTGAGGACAGATTTGCAGCATGTCTCTTGTGTGCTTGGGATCATCTCAGGCCAGCCTTGCAGTAGTCGGCTCCAATAGCCTTTGAAGAGCGGCTCCGACAGCCTCTGATCTGGAATCCCAGGGTCCGTCTGCCTAGTGGGCACATGCTCGGGTCTCACCCACACATCATTGGGAGGTTTGACTATGAGCCCCGCTAGGTCACTTGGAGATTGTCTTACATTCAGACAGTTGTCCTCAAAGGCTCACGAGAGAGGCCTTATTGAGACTCAGGGCATAGATGGACTTAGCCTTGATATTGACTCCGCCATCCCTCCAGAGTGGCTGGCCTTGATATTGGACCCTCCTCCCCTATAGTGGCTGGGAGTGTTCACGAGGCACGGTATACCCCGTGGCAGTTCATGGAGCAGACGAGAGCTCCGTGTTACTCACCTTCTCTATTGGGCTTCATGTAGATTGGAGAGAGTAGAGACCCCATTAGAGAACCTCAGGGGATGCACCTTGCGAAGGGTGAGGGTGATTGGTTTTCATGTACATGATTGGCACATGGACCCTCCACCGGCCAAGGTGGCTAGAGAGAGACTCTGGTGGTTATGGATGGGGGAGGGTTGGCCTCTCACGAGTGTCAAGTGGGACCCGAGAAAGTGGACATGGCAAGATCCAAAGGAAAGTGCGGGCTTGGCACACCCTCTTTTTTTCTTGCATAACAGGATCCAGAGGACAGTGAGGAGACGGCTAGCACACCCGCTTTTCTGCTTACATTGCATAGTTAGGCCATAGGATTTAGATGTCAGAAGTAGAGGGCACTCTAGCAGGTAGGAGAACATTGGCGGTCCCAGGACCGCCTCGCGGCACACTCTCAGATTTTTGGAAGTGGTTGTCGGATAGTTTCTGGTCGCGGAAGATCACCCTTTTCATGTGGCTACTAGCACATAGGAGCTTGGTAGTTGGCGCATGGTTGGCTATTGAGAGTAGAATAGCATCGTGTCCGAGATGTGGCCATTCCTAGGAGTCTCAGCATCAAGGCTCAATAGGTTTGGCGGAGGATTCTATGCATTTTCACTATGGATCAGGCTCTTGCCTGTATTGTTACGTGGAGCATGGTTGCTTGGGCCATTGAGGCCGCGGTTGTCATGTCAAGTGAGGAGGAAGGTGGGGGCTAGCCCGTGAGGTCTCTCACCTTCACATTTTTGCAATGCTTGTGCCAGCTCCATCCACATGTCGCTTGGTCACTAGGTTCTTTCCAGAGATGGGAGATTTATAATAGTACAGCTGCATGGCACATATGGAGAGCTCAATGCAGCGAAGCCATCGAAGGCACCCTCACCCCGCCAATAGAGTCCATCTAAAGCATCTGGCTTGATATCATTAATATCCTCCATGGCACAACTTCAGGGTGGCTCAGACTGCATGCACAAGCGTCAAGAGGGCTTCCTACGGATTTGGCATCATGGTCTCTTTCTCATGGACAATGGTAGCGAGCCCACCTAGCACTATAGACCCTTGTGTGGTTGTTTCTTCCTCCTCCCATTGTATGAGATAGCCTTCTCCTTCTAGAGCGGCCAACTGGAGGAGAAGAGCATCCTCCCCCCTTTGATGCATCTTGACTCTCTTACTTCCCATTCGAGGACGAGTTGGTATGCAACCATTTTGGTAGTTTTCTCGATAACTAATACAAGAATCTTCTTCGCGGGAAAAAAAAAAAAACTTAAAGCTTCTAGTTGCATTACTAGGCCTTAATTTATAACTATTTGCATATGCTTAAGCTTTGGTCGATATTTTGTAATATAATGGATCGTTCTTATTTGAATGATTGTTTGACTTAGTTTTAAAGTAGTGGGTTTAGATGTGCTTTTGATATTGGTTTCTTTCATTAACCGTCGAGAAATGTACCATATGTCATATTTGTTATTCTTTTAAGGCTTTTGATATTGATTTTTTTCATTAACTAGGTGTTTGTTTCTACTAGAAATGTATCATATGGCATAGAGATACTTGTTGGGATGTGAAATCACAAAGTTCACCTTCACAAATAGAATAAGATCAATTTTTACAAATGTTTTAGCTCATTTGTAGATATTTGTAAACATTTATCTCATTTGTGATACTTTTAAGTTGATCATTGTTATCAATCAAAAGCAATCAATAAAGAACATGCTATTCCATCATCTAACAACACCTATGATTTCTAAAAATAGATGCACCCATTTTGTCGTGAGCATCATAAGAGCACTTACAACATCAAATAGTGGGAATTATAATGTAAGTAAAAACACTCATTACATACCATGTTAACCAAACGTGGTTAAACATACTCCCCTTTGTATTGTCGATTACATCCTCATGACGTGTCAAAAAAGTTGGACGAGGGAAGTGGAAAGACTGAAGTGAAGATTGTTGACATATATGGGGATTGGTATGTTGTTCCTCGATGTGGGGTATTAGTATCATGGAAAGGTGTTAGTGGAGTACTAGTGATTAAATATCTATCGAGTCTTATGCATACGCCTTCGAGACTATATTCTTTAATTTGTGGCTCTCATTGTACTCAAGATTTGATTTTTCTTTCTTTTTCTTTTTTCTTCATATGGCTTTTACTTCCTCTTTTGAGGTTAGGCCAACCATACTTACACCAGTCAAATATTACATTACCATATCCAAATGAAATGCAAATAAAGAGTGTTTGATGCTCTATCTACTGAGTACTTGTTTGCGATGATAGAGGAGAGCGGTTTCAAGTTTCTCACTTTGTATATGGTAGGGTTGCCCTTTAGCCCCATTATTATATTTCATTGTTGCAAAGGCCATGAGCATCTTCCTTTGCTGCACTATTGGTACTTTTTGATTGAGGCTGCCTCTTGGTAGTCGAGGAGTTGGTTGAAGTTAGCTCATGACACAACCATGTTCTTGGAGGCCTCACACATATGCTTATGTTCCTTCCGGCCGGGTAGCACTGGAAGAGTATTGTTTGGCAGCAGGGGCACTCATTAATTGGCACAAATTTGTTGGTTTTTGGATTAGTGACTCACTAAGAGTTGCTTGGGACGTAGAGCTTGGTTTTGCTTGGATCAGTGGAGGATGCACTGCTAGATATTTAGAATGCCAAGTTGGGGTTGATATTTCTCCTGCACATTAGTTTGCTTTGATACTTATGAGTTACCGCAAGAAGCTTCTTCATTGGAACTCCATGAGATTAGATTTAGCCTCCAAAGCTTTGGTGGCTAATTAGGTATTGCTTGCCTCGCTCCTTAGTGGTTGAAGTCACCTTACATATTGTGGTGATTCTATTCTATTATGGCTTATAGCTATGATTGTTGTATGCCTTTTTTATACTTAATAGAAGTCTCTTTCTTGAAAAAAAAGAGTGAGTGGTTTATGTCACTCAATGTCATTTAAATTGGCAAGAATGCACGGCCACCCTAAACCTTGCAACCAAGGAGGTGATGATCCTCCTATGTGGAAGAGAAGTACCTTTCATATTAAAATCCCATCCTCCACATCAGCAACAATCCTTCCACAAAAAGAGAAATCCTTTCCCAATCCTTAACAAGTCTTTCGAAGGAAGTGTAAAGCCTTGCTATATTGACACCCTCTCTCTTGAGAAATCTAACCTTGTTATTGACAATCATTTTCAACGCCAAAACCTCGACTATTGCGGAGACTTCCACGATATCCAATGAGAAAAATAACCATGCCGATCCATCAAAGTGTGCCCTAACTTCATGCCAGGGGTAAGAAAATTAATGGTGGGTGCCCATAAACGTTTGTATTGCATGAGGGCTACACCAAAATTTGGATCCCCAAACAACCATTAAAGGGAACCAATAGAGGTAGTCCAAAAAAGGTAAACACAGCCATTCACCAAGCCAATCCTATAGCAATGGTTGGTTCCAAATCAAGTGCTCCAACCCAAGGTTACTATGAAGGTAACACTCAAAGCTCACGACCAAAGAATGATGCATTCCCTTGACCCTGACAAACCTCTCAAGAGAGGATGTTATGACCAAAGGTACAACCACCTCAAGTTCAAAGGTATCAATGCCATTTGGTTCCAAACAACTTCTCAAAGCTGAAAAGTTCCGTGAGGGAAAAAACCAATTGTGGCTTTTGAAATCACCATTGCAACCTCATCCTTGATGAGCCCCCAAGGAGTCAAAAGAGAAACACAAGTAAGGCCAAGAAATCTTGCAAACTAAGAGCTCGTATCACGCATCAATAGTGGTTTCCCATGCATTTCTTAGAAGCTCAAGGCTTCTATGATGGCAAGTGAATCATTTGTGTTCCAAAAAAGAACAAGGCTCTAAAGCCATCACCGTTCACACAAACCTCACATAAATTTGCTTCATCAATGCAAATGGTGTGGTGGCCTAAAAAAGTATAAGCAAACCACAAGAACCACTCCTCGCAATTGGAGAAGACATAAGAACCTACTTGTGACATGTAGGATAAGGGAAAACGAAAGTTGGGTCTTCCCTCTACACAAAAAAAACCTTACGACCCCTTATGTAAGTAGAAACATAAGACTTGACTAACAAAATTCTTCAAGATTTGACTAAAATGCCATTGACTTGTGGTATCCCCTTGTAGCATCACAAGAAATGAGGGCAAATCCTCCATAACCTCACTATCAACCATGTTGCCTATAACTTTCCATGAGCTAAGATGAGTATCAAAGATGGCAGTAGCAATGTAAGCATCTTTGGAAGATCTCATGCACTTACCTCAACATAAAATAGAGGACATCACAGATAGTCCCTTGCACATCAATGTGGCTAAAATCTTGTATACATAAATCTTTATCAAGGGTGGAAATGACCCTCATCAGCCTCCCCATGTGCAATAAATCCTTGTATGATGTGTGTATTATCTGGCCATCTAGACCAAAGGTTGACTGTAATATGATTTATTTATTAATCTTCTTCCCATGATTTCCTCACCAATGGATCCTCCCCACACTCGACTATGCTGGATACCCATCTCAAGAAATCATCCCCATTTTGTTTAACCTCTACGGTGCCATGACCAGTCACAAGAGCTACAATGATAGAAGAAGTCTACATGTTCACATCACTTACACATCAAAAAGTGGAAAAATAAAGAAAGAGAGAGCACTAGAAATCTAAAAGACCTTGATTCTTCATAGAGAGAAAAAGATATATTTCCCATTGTTGATTATGAGGTCACATGCCAAAAAACATACGGTTTTGGAGCCTTGGATGTGTTATTTTTGTTGCTTTTGGTTTTGATTTGAAGTTAATTTGCACTAGGGCATTCTACTTTCATATCTTTGCTTTCATATCTTGGAAGGGAAAAACCTTGGTTTCTTGGCGGTTTGCATGGTTTTGGAGCCCATAAGGCTTTGATCTTGTTGCATTGAGCCAAGGAATAGCTTAGAAATTATGATTACGAGTGGAATCTGTTGTGAAAACATGGGCATTGGCTCCAATTGGTGTGGATTAAAGTGGGTAGGTAATTTTTGTTCATGAATTATATATTTTGTCATGCATTTGAATTAGTAGCTTAGACGCATGCAAAAAAATAAAAACAATAATAAAAAAACACTTAATTACTTGTATAATAATCATTAGCTAGGATTAGGATCCTTAATCACTCCCCCTCTCCCATCAAGTCTAAAAAACCTGAAAAACTCCAAAAACCAAGGCAAATGAGCTCTTAGGTTGGGAGACGTGAGCCCCTAGTCTCATGAAAAAAGACACGAGTCAAACACCTGAGTCAACACATGCAAGCTTGGAGATGTGAGTCAACACACGCGAGCCGTGAGTTTGGAAATGTAAGCTTGGAGATGTGAGCCAACAGACATGAGTCTAAAGGTAGGTATACCTAATATTATACTAACCAATACTAACCAATAGTAAATGCATTAAAGGCTTGTAAGCATATATATATGTGCTTTAAGGATTTTCTTATCATACAATTTGTACTAGTTATAATTTTCAATGAAAATTCTTGTCCTTTGTAAAGTATAATTATTGCCTAATAATTACACACCAACCGTACAGACCAAGTGCATAAAATTATATCTCCCACACAAGCCTATTTCACAAAAATAAAGTTGAGCTTAGTTTATATAAAAAAAAGTATGAGCTCATAGACATGAGCCTACACGCATGAGTTAACATACGTGAGCTATAGACGTAAGTCAACATGCATGAGTCAACACACGTGAGTCAATGCACTTGAACTTCTGGACTAATTATTGGAATTGATAATACAGTTGACTATAGTGCATCAAACCACACTTTCTCAAACCCACGCAGCCTTCAATCCCAGCAAATGACCAGTACTACTCAATAGAGCGCTCCCCCCTATGAAGAAGGAAAAAATCCTTTGGATATATCTCTAGTGAGGAGATTTGGGATAAAATGAGAGAGCTAAACACAAACATGAATGTAGGAACAATGAAACACCTAACATGAGCCGTGGTTCTCCGATCCCTAGATTCACCACCACTGGCTTTATAAATGAGGCCACAAACTTCTTGGGCACTAAACTACCCTATCTTCGAGCAAAGCTCTAGTGAAGGAGCTAGAGCAAGACCATGAATCTAAAGGTTTTCTCCCTCCGGACGTGGTCAAATCATGTCGAGAATGCCACAAGGTTTCAAATATTTGGTGTCAATCTTGAGTTGGGTTTATCCCAAGAAGACTACGACTAGCAAAAGCAGCCCAATAATTATAGTTTTACGACAATCAAGACATGTCTCCTTTGTTGTATCATTAAGGGCAATTCTACCAAAGCTAAATCCTTAAGTGGGGAGGGACAGGTTTGCGAAAATCAGCTGTGCCGGGCTCGTCTTAGGGGAGTAACTTGATGCGTGTGCTCTTGTGTGGCCTGGCTGACTGTGGCCTCTTGCGTGCATTTCCAATGCTTCCTGGTATGTTCTGATTTCTTATGCCACCTCAGCCTCTAGTCTCTGTGATTCCTTAGCTATGTTTGGGATGATGCTCCTCATTTTTCTTTCTGTCTTCTGCTTCCTCCCTTTCTTTATCTCCTTTATAATGGCTTGTGTCTCCACTAGGAGAGCTTGCCCCTCTTGCATTTCTTCATCTGTTAGTGTTGGTTGCTCTGGCAGCAGTGCCAGTTGTTGCAGTTGCTCTGTTGGTTCGGGCTCTTGGAGAGAGGCCTTTTTGCCACATGATTGAGGACTTGGGTTAGTAGGTACGGGTTGCATATTTTGGACTAGTGGGCCTTTATATAGTTCTCCATCTCTCTAAATATAATATGCCTAGTCCTCCTGCTTTTCTTCATGTACTTTAGCGATCTTGTTCAATGGGACCCTATTGTATCAATCCACTGGCTTTACCTGCATTATCAGTGTGACAGCTCTGCAGGCTTTCTCTGTAGCCTCATCCCGGATATTCTCGTACTTTGACCCATTGGAGTTATAAGAAGTCTTCTTCAGCATAGTGTCCAAATGCATTTTGTCAAATGTGTGGGCGTGGACTTTGATTGCTAGTGGGAGCTGCAGAGTGTCACGGATGAGTTCTTATATGATCAGGAGCTGCTCTGTTGTGTCATCAGCCTTTGTGATGGTGCCACATTTGGTGCCTTTGTCATAAGTCTTGATATATTTGGTACAGAGCTCCGTGTCGATGTTCCTTGTTGGAAGTATTTGTGCCATTCTCCCTAGGCCCACTTTCTCCAGCTTTTCCTTGACCTCTGCCTCTCCTAGGATTTGGAGGCTCTCTGGGCTATGGTAATGCAATGCAACCTTTCCATGGGCCGTAAGAATGTCCTTGCTGATGATGGCCCCATGGAAGGCTAGGGCATATGGGCCCAAGTAGTTTAGTTTCGGTACCCACATTGGTTTCTTCTTTCGACTTGCTGGTGGGGAGCCTGTAGCGTTGGCTTGGGTTTCGAGGCCGACATCTATACATGAAAAGTACATCAGTCTCCAGATTGGTGGGGTAGGTACCATTTTTTTTTGTTAATGGTAAACCGGTTAGTTGAGATGAGAAGTGTGTTAGTGTAGAAGCAATAACAAGGTGTGTTAATTGACATGTGAATGTTGTGGCGTGAAGGTGCCGGATCTTAGTAGTCCCGTGAACTTGCAGATCATGAAGTTGTCACGTGAAAGGTGGTTACGTGAAAGGGAGTTCCATGAGACAAAATCCTGTGAGAGTTAGTTTCGTGAAATGCGGTTCCGTGGTTACGTGAAAGGGAGTTCCGTGAGACGAAATCCCATGAGAGTTAGTTTCCTGTGAAATGAGGTTCCGTGAGACTACAATGGTTTTGTGAAAGGGAATTGTGTGAAAGGTGGTTACGTGAAAGGGAGTTCCGGTGAGATGGAATCCTGTGAGATGTGGTTTCGTGAAATGAGGTTCTGTGAAAGGGAGTTCCGTGAGACGGAATCCATGAGATGTGGTTTCGTGAAATGAGGTTCCGTGAAAGGTGGTTACATGAAAGGGAGTTCCATGAGATGGAATCCCGTGAGAGTGAGTTTCGTGAAATGAGATTCCATGAGACTACAGTGGTTTCATGAAAGGGAGTTCTGTGAGACTACAGTGAAGCATGGAGTTGCAGGTTTTTGTAGTCTCGTGAAACTTCAGTGAAGCATGAAGGTGCAGATTTTTGTTATTGTATCATTTTTTATATTTTTGTTATCAAAGGATGTGATGCATGCAAGTGATGATACCGCAAGGAATTATTTAGAACAAACATCAAATTTGGGTGATACTAATGTACAAGATTGTTACGAGAAGATATTGATTGAACATACAAATCAAAATCAAAAAGGGAAAAAAATATGAAAAGGAAACAAGAAATGGATCAAGCTCCCACCTTAATCAATGACCTCGATTATGGTTGGGAAATCCAAGGAAGACGATGCACGATGATTAGAAACGTGAGCTCAAAGAGCATAGCGATGGATACATGATGCGAAATGACAAGAAATGAAATAACGTTTGAATTTATAACGAAGCCGTCAGACAGGCGGCTGCCTTAATGAAGAAAGCCACATGGCGTCTTTCGATTGGCCCGTGTGAAGTGACCGTTTCACGGCGTGAACTTTTTTGAGAAAGTTCACGGGGCGTGAACTTGTTTGAACTAGTTCATGGCGTGAACTTTTTAGGATTGGATCACAGTGTGAACTGTTTTGAACCAATTATTTTCTTCCTCGATGCATGTGTGGGTATCTTTGGCGACCTAGAGCCCAAGCACTGTATGGTCAGCACCCTCTAGGCTCCTTCGCAGGTCACCTAGCGCTTCACTCATAGGCCGCTTCCTTGGTCCCTCATCCACCGTATACCGGAAGCTCACCATTTAAATCGATCAGTCAAGACCTTGGCCGACCTTGCTATGCGAGACGTCCTCCGTTGACTCTCCGTCAGCTGTTGCAACTTTATCACTTAGGTCTCCACGACCTCATTCACAAGATGGTCAAAATGCTTCCCCAGCATTCTTGACATAAAACAAACATTTAAAAACAGGTCATAAATACAGTTTCTAAAACGAACTCTCATCTTTCCACATTGTTCCACATCATTTCTTGTTATTTCACATTCTTCTACATCAATTCACATTGCTTAATCTACATCCAATCATATGTATTCCCATCGTCCTTCATCCATTCTTATCTAGTCACATCATATTACATCTCATCCATTCACATCTACCCATATCCATATCACATCACATCACATCCATTCACATTGCATCTCATCCATTCACATCTATCCCGATTCATATGATATGACATCACATCCATTTCACATCACATCTCATCCATTCACATCTATCTCAATTCACATCGCATCTCATCCATTCACATCTATCTCGATTCACATCACATCACATCACATCCATTTCACATCACATCACATCCATTCACATCTATCCATATCCATATCACATCACATCACATCCATTCACATTGCATCTCATCCATTCACATCTATCCCGATTCACATCACATCACATCACATCCATTTCACATCACATCTCATCCATTCACATCTATTTACATCCCATCACATTCACATCTATTCACATCTATTTACATCACATCACATGTCATTCATTCATATCTCATCGCATCCATCTCATTCATTACATCCACATCACATCACATACATCCCATCCACATTACATCACGTCCACATCTCATTCTCATCCATTTACATCACATCAGTTCCTTTCACATATCATCACATCTCAATCTCATCTCATCACATTCACATCCACATCCATTTACATCACATCACATCCCATTCACATCTCATCATATCCACATCCATTTACATCACATCACATCTCATCCACATCTCCACATCCACATCCATTTACATCACATCACATCCCATCCACATCTCTTCACATCCACATCTATTTACATCACATTCACAACTTATCACATCCACTCACATCTAATCACATTGCATTCACATCTTATCACATCGTATTCTCATCGTATTCTCATCTTATTCACATCTATTCACATTTAGTAACATTTTCTACTTTCGATACCGATGGGACTTTTTCTAAATTTCTTCCAATTGCTTGGCCTAGTTAAGGTACTTTTTCTCAATGGATATTTTCATATTCTTTCTCAAATTTCTCAAGTGAAATATATTCAATATTCTTCTTTTGAGTAAAAGATTCATGGGATTTACAAAAATCAATTCTACCCATATTTCCCAATAATACTCAAAATTTTACTTTTGATAAATACTCATAATTTGAATTATGCTAAAAATTTCTCTTTTTTCATTTAATTTCTTGGATCTCAAATATCATGGAAATTTCTCTTTTTGCATTTAAATGATTGAATTCCAAATGTCATGGGAATTCCTCTTTTATCATAAAATAAATTTATCTAAAATTTCTTTTTTTCTTAATAAAAATATCCATTATTTCAAATATGCCAAGAATTCCACTTTTACCATTTAAATGATTGAATTCCAATTGTCATGGAAATTCCTCTTTTATCATTTAAATTTTCTCATGCATAAAATAAATTTATCTAAAATTTCTCTTTAAATTAAATATTCATTATTTTAATATACCAAAATTTCTCTTTTTCCATTTAATTACATGGATCTCCATTATCATGGAAATTTCTCTTTTTGCATAAAAATAAAAATACCAAAAATTTCTCTTTTCTTTAATTAATTATTTATGCATAAATACTAAAAATTAGTTTTCCATGAATTTGATGAAAATCATTCTTTTACCATAGGATGTCCAATCCTAGAATATGGTAGGAAGTCCTCTTTTTACATTATGCATAAAAATGAGTTATGTATTAATTTCTAAAAATTTTGCCATAGCTTCGCTGCTATTAATTCATAATTTTTAATATTTCTAGAAAGAATAAGACTTTGTAATACAATTATGATAGAATACTATCCTTAGACTTAAATCCAATTTATGGAATTAAATCGTAAGTTTACCATAATTTTATTAGCATAAAAGCATAAAAAGCCATTTTCTTAACCTCTAGCTTAACAAGCTTAGAGATTGATTTTGAATTAAGAAAAATGATCAATACCACATTTGGTACAAGTGAATACTGGCATGTCATTGGGTGAAGCAGTCAATTATTGGGGTTGGTACGTGTATGAACCACATTCTTGTTTGGGCACTCAGCAATTCGATGCGGCCCTCCGTTAGCCAAAACATTGTAGCGGTCCTCTCCTTATGTTTGAGTTCATGTCCTTGCCCTTCCACTGTACCGTGGTTTGAAACACAGGTATGAATGAGTGAATGTGATAGCTATGAATGAATGTGATGTGATGGATGTAAATGGATGTGATGTAAATGAATGTGATGGATGTGAATATATGTGGATGTGAAGTGATAGATATGAATGTATGGATAGATGTGGGTAGTCGTACATGTGAACGATTGGATGGATGTGGATGAATGAGATGAGATGTGTATGAATGAGATATGATGTGGATAGAAGTGATGTGATATAGTGTGGATAGAATGTATGTGATGGGATGGTTATGAGAATGAATGTGATGGATATGAATGAGTGAATGTGATGGATATGAATGAATGTGATGTGATGGATGTAAATGGATGTGATGTAAATGAATGTGATGGACGTGAATAGATATGATGTCATGTGAATCGGGATGTGAGTAAATGAGATGTGATGTAAATTGGGATAGATGTGATATGTGATGTGAATGAGGAAAGATGTGATGAGATGGAAAATGATGTGATTGGATGAGAATGGGAATACATATGAAATGGATGTGGATTAAATAATGTGGATTAATGTGGAACAATGTGGAAAGACGAGAGTTTGTTATAGAAACTGTATTTATGACCTGTTTTTAAATGACTGTTTTATGTCAAGAATGCTGGGGAAGTATTTTGGTCGTCTTGTGAATGAGGTCGTGAGACCTAACTGATAAAGTTACAACAGCTGACGAAGAGTCAATAGAGGACGTCTCGCGTAGCAAGGTCGGTCGAGGTCTTGACCAACCTCGGTTCGATTTAAATGGTGAGCTTCTGGTACGGTGGATGAGGGACTAAGGAAGCGGCCTATGAGTGAAGTGCTAGGTGACCTGTGAAAGGATCCTAGAGGGTGCTCGGGCTCTGGGTCACCGAAGATATCCACACGTGCATTGTGAAAGATATTGGAACAAGGAGTAAGAGTTGTTTTCTAAATTCGGGCATGGATCTGGTTGATTGACCTTGCTGATCCTCAACGGATGAGTCCATGGCTCTTTTATATGGATCTGTTGGTTGATCTTGCTGATCTTCAACGGAGATTCCATTTTGATTTTTATAAGTGAATATATTACTAGGTACTATGAGCTAGGAACTATCAAAAAGGCCCCTAAGTGGACAAGTGGTGAGCGTTCTGGTTACCAATGATGCCATAGGTACACCGATGAAGGAAAAATTGGAAATTAGGATTCAACCGGATATTTTGGAGGATTATGATCAGTGATACTATAGTTTCATTAAATGATTGTTTTAAAGACAGTTGAATCTGTGAAAAAGGCAATTTTATATTGGGTGTGTAAGTGGTGTGACTAGTTTTAAGTTTGCATGAATATCTGGCTAGGGGTCTTGGGAACTCTTTTTCCTGGTACCCGGGACAAAACCTAACCAAATTCTTAAATGGATCCCATCACTACAGTGGTTGGACGGTTGTCTAACCCACGGGACTGGATGGGCTGAACTGATGGATCCCTAAAATGAGACTCAATTCTGTTATGGTAGGGTAGATGAAGTAAATCCCGGATAAAAATTGTTCTATGGAAAAGAATCAACGGCAGTGCCTCTCAATGAGGAAAAAAGTGTTGGTCTCTATGATCCAAGTGCAAGTCTTTTCCTTGATCTGACTATGGGACTTACGGGTTCGGTCAAATCAGTTCTGTTAGTTAAGGCTCTTGACTACGTTAGAGTAAATTTATCCTGGAGGAATCACCCGTGCTTTCCGAGCGAGGGAAGTTTTTCCAGGTTCGGTTTTGGAAGAACCGATGGATTAGTCTCTTGTTTGGATA
Source organism: Cibotium barometz (assembly GCF_041138505.1). Classification (NCBI taxonomy): domain Eukaryota; kingdom Viridiplantae; phylum Streptophyta; class Polypodiopsida; order Cyatheales; family Cibotiaceae; genus Cibotium; species Cibotium barometz. The sequence continues at coordinate 10,265,887 of NC_141062.1, forward strand.
TCCGTGGATGAGGCCCCAAGTGAGGGACCCTGCCTCGCGCAAGAAGTGCTACTTCCGCTGCTAGCACCCCTAAATTCATTGCGCGGTGGGGACAGGGATCTTTTAGCTGGTATCAGAGCGAACTGGCTAAAGTGAATCAACTGAGAAGCCAAAAATGTCAAAAAATTATGAATTAACAGTAAAAAGTTAGAAATGTGTGATGAAATTCATACAAATTGATATTCAGACTGAAATTCATAATTTAATAATTGAGTCTTCAGATGGAAGTATCGCAATTGCATGGAATCCCTAACTTGCTTGAGGCCTAGACATGATGGTATTTACTTATAATTTCACGGACCGTGACTACCCGTATATACCGAGGGTATAACTGCAACTCTTTACTGGCAGTATATACGAGTAAATCTAAGACCTTGAAATTATAAGCAAAAATGCTATCCACATGATGAATTCGAATGTGGTTGATATGATTTTAAAATTCTGGTTGAGAATTGATGAGTTGAATTGGATTCTGATTGAAAAAGTGATGATTCCTGAATTTTGGTTGAAAAGCTATAAGCTGAGCAAAACCACAATGAGGATGAATGGGACGAGTCCCTGTGATGATGTTCGTAACTGGAATAGACAAATATTAGCTGAAACTCAAGGAGGATGGAAGAAAGAAAGGTGTTTTCCCGGCAAACGGCGCCAAAAATGTTATGGGCTACCACACCTCCAAGAAGGAACTCTATGTATTCACCTTTGGAAGAAGCAATAGAACACAACTATCGTAGAAAGGGAACTTACCAATGTTTCGAGCTCATGTGCCTTGAGGTCTCCAAGCTCACTTGAGAAGCTCCAATCCTCCAATCTTCACCTCCACACTGTCACCGTAGAGTCGCTCACACCACCACACAAGGCAATCTCTCTCTCTCTCTCTCTCTCTCTCACTTCACCACACAAGCATGCAAGCATACAAGTATAGAGAAGGCACATGTGCTAGAGTACTCTCTCACACTCTCTCTCAAGACAAGCAAGAACTCTCATAGCAGCACAAAGGGGGATTGTGTCTCTTCATTATGAGAAAATACCTTATATATAAGGCCCTTATTCACACGTGGGCGCCCAAAACTTCCTAACTAAGGCCTTGGGTGGCTAATCTCTCATAATGTTACAGCCTTTATAGTGCATTTGCATGACACTTACTAATGTCCTCAAATGGAGGAGAATAATTGTTAATCCTAATTGGGATTAATAATTGTACAAAATATCCCTTAAGCCACTTAAATGCCAATTTTGTGTAAGACATGGAGTAATACTAGGACACATTGTTTTTAAACATGGCATCTCCACTAGTGATGATAGCAAGGTGAACATAAATCTTGATCTTCCACCACCCACTAGCTTCAAGGGGGCATATCAGCTAGTATAGACGATTTATAATCATGTATGCTAACATAGCAAGACCCTTGTACAGACTACTTGTCCTATTTTCCATGTCCACATAGATGCCTTGGCTTTCGCACAGTTGGCTGTGTTTTGGCACAACCAGGAGACGAAAAAATAACATGGATTTCCATGTTATCTTGTCAATTGAATGTGTTGAACAAATCTATAGCACCACATGAAGGGAAAGACTCTTAATAATCTATGCTATAAAGAAATACCGCCACTATCTTTTGGCAAATAAACTCGTATTTTTTTTATAGATCACCACGTGCTTCTTTACTTGGTTAATAAGTGTTGCACTACTACAAGAAGGATAACCCGATGGTTCCTGATCCTACTACAATTTGATTTCATGGGATTATGTGGAAAGGCTCACAGCATGTGCATGCCGATTCGCTCATCCACAATGGAGAATCACTGGTTGGAGTGAAGGATGAACTATGCTAATGTCCCACTATTCAAACTCTGCATTATCCCATAATGGACCAAAGAGATTGTCCATTATTTAACTAACGCTTTTTGTTACAAGTATATATTGTATCATATTTTTGATGAACTAATAATCATACAAAAATATGTTTAATTTAATTTGTGTGGATTCAGCTTAATGGAATGTGCAAGTGAGCACAAGATTAATATATGTGCAAAAATATGTTTAATTTAATTTGTGTAGGATTCAGCTTAATGGAATGTGCAAGTGAGCACAAGATTAATATATGTGCAAATGTGCACAAATTTATTTTATATAACAAGGCCCATTAGCAATTACATTTAGGCAAAGGTTTTTATTTGTACAAACCTTAGGGATTTTGATATGATTAAAAATATGTAAAGAAATACCCCAAAAGTGGGAAAAGTAAGCCCAATTTGTACGCTCGTCTATTCTTAGTTCCTTGGGCTATTTTTATGAATAAAATTCTCTAAATACTCATGTCGTTGAAGTGGAGCTACACGGCATGGGGGGGGGGATTGCACCCAATCTTATCTTCATGGGTGACGTTATTTTATTTCCTTTGCTTTGTGTTATGCTATGTTAATTTATTTTAATTTAATTCAAGTCTTTGTTTTAATTTTTGATGTATTTTATGAGTTTTTAATTATTTCTTCATCAAGAAGTACAAAAGAGTCCCGTGACAATGGTATCAAAGCTTTGGTTTCATTTAATCTTTTTGAAGCGGTCAAAGACTTGTGGACAAAGAGGTGAAAGAGAGACAAAGGCACAGGTGATTTTGGTAATTTTTTTGAATTTAAATTGAAGAAGAACACGTTTATGTATTCATGTTTATGTATGGTTGTTGAAAGAAGGCTTTTTTTTAACCATTGGATAACCAATCTCCATCAATCTATTGCCCAAAGGGTAAAGCAAGGTGGAAAACCATTAGTGGGTTTGCAAAACCACAAAATCACCTTTAATTTCACTAATTTGCTTCATAATCCATCAGTAAGGATTGAATCAACAAAAGGAGAGGAGCATGGAAAGCCATAGTCAAAATTGCTAAGTGGAATTGCTCCTCAATTTGTATAATGGAAGGCTATTATAAATCCTCCAAATTGGAGGATTCTAAAATTTATTCTTTCGTGGAAAAAAAAGGCGCCTATTTCATGAAAAGGGGAGGAAGAATTAAAATTATATATATATATATATATATATATATATATATGTCAATTGTTCTTGCCAGAGCTGAAAGCATACGGTCAGTGTGTCGCTAGTAGCAAGGTTCCGGCAGCTATAGAGCAGGGTGTGTGCTCTCGAAAGAGTTTGTGGCTCTTAATAAGTGCATTTTTGGAAGTGTTAAAAGACCAAGAAGTTGCTGAACTGAAGCACATTCTGCTGCATCATATTGTATTAGAGGGTGGCAAGCATGGGAGGATTAAGAGCATTGGTTTCTGAATCCACTAGTGATGAAAACCCATCCGGAACATTGGTTTCTGGTGATTTGGAAAGCTTGACACCACCTAAAAGCAATATTTATGGAGATGGTTGGGTTTTTGCAAACCCTCACATCATATTGGATCATAACCATGGGATCCTTTGAAGAATTCATCTAGATTTGGAGGCCATTGCAGCTAGCTCTTTTGATGTTCCTTCTTTGTTAGCGTTTCTCCAACGAAAAAGAAGGCTAGAGGCTGCCAAGAGATTAAAATATTTTCAGGATATCTACGAAACTTCAAGAGTTTTCATTTTTTTTAACACCAATTTTATTGTTCTACCCTCAACTCATCATACCTTGAGGTAAATTTTTATTATCTCTGATGATTAATTACATCAGTCATATCTACAATTGTTTATCTAACACTTTACCATGTAGATGTGCTTCCCGACATTATTTGAGTACGTATTCAACCCCCACTCATTAAGTGCATTATGTGTTTAAAATTGATACTAATTCATTCAAGATATATGAATCCTAGAACTTCTTTTAAATTATTTGGTGCCATATAGCATGAGCAATGATATTTCTTTTTCAGAATGATTCTAGCACTCCCAAGTAAGTCCCTCTATTTTCCATAATTAAAACATATATTAACTTATGATATTTGTGACTTTTTAATGATGTATTTTGTAGCAAAGTTGTTCGACACGTGCAAGTAAGTTGCTATCCTTCATAGCTTAGTAAATAATTCTTCCAATATTTCTAAGTAAGTTTTATCTTTTAGACGGTGACTCAAACACCTGCCAAGTAAGTTTCTCATCCCTATTCTTACAATAATGATCATGCTTAAATAATTATGCATAGAATTCAATTCATACTACTCTAAGTTTTATTTCTTATAAAGTCGTAATTTAATATAACCCTAGTTACGTTTGAAAGAATAGTTGTATTTCAATCCGTTCACATTGTTTCTCATCTTTCTCAATGTAGAACATCATTGCACCAATCGTATATATATATATATATATATATATATATATATATATATATATATATATATATATATATATATAAGGTACGACTCTCTCACGCTTCAGTTTCATGTTTATTATTTAAGTCTATTTCAACTACATATGTAAATTAATCTTTCATCATCTAGACTTGTTCACTTAATCAAGATGTTTAGAATCATTACTAGTCATTCGTGTTTTATCAATTTTATTCATTCTTCATTTATAATCTCACATCCCCTTAAACAAACTTTCCAACTCAAGGTTAGTATTTTCCTATCCTTATATCCATAACCAATTTAACTTTCATTCTTATGATATTAGATTTCTCATGAGATTTTGTTTAATGACTTTATATACGCTATCCATAGAAGTAATAACAATTCACATCTCTTTCAAGCGTTAATATTGTTTTTGACAGATTATTTCAATCACACCACAACGATGGAGGTATGTATATGTATATATTTATTTCATTTTATACAACTTTTTATAAGTATTTCTATAATATTTATCCAACCTAAGAACCTAATTAATAAACCTTAGATTCAACATTAGGATTAGTTTAAGTTCAATAACTTAAATAAAATTTCTAGATAGAAAAATTTATGTCGAAATTTAAGTTTCAACAGAGGGAACTGGCCACTCCACCACCTCAAACTTTTATTCTGAAGAAAGTGATGTATGGAATTAATCTGGTGGTATGGGACATTAGATTGGTTTCATATACTTACTCTATACACATTTATGTCTTCTATCTTCTACCATCCTATGCATGTATGTACAACACGCCTTTGTGGTATGGGACACTTAGACTCGTCTTACATACATTCATTTGATTGGTTCACACTATATATGCATTTTGTCTAGATCTAGTCTTCCACACCAATCATGAAGCCATCCTCTCATGCGTTTATGCAACTGTATATCGGGGACGCCTGTATATGATATGCTTTTGAGCCTCCACTGTTTGTTTCAGTTGGTTCGTATGGAGGGGTGATTCACCAGGTACTTACGCCTAGCAAACATGTGTGTGGCTATTATTTGATTATTTATGGATTGTCTATATCTCAAGACGACGGTGGGATTAATTGATGTGTTCAATTAATTGTTTAACTAACGTGGATAACATCTGAGTATAGCAACAAGAAGTACGAGGGTACTGATTGAGGGGCATGAGATGTGCGAGGTAACTGATTGAGGTGTCGCACTATACGAGGGTACCGATTGAGGTGTCGCACTATACGAGGGTACCGATTGAGGTGTCGTATGGCTGGTGGATTGAGAGGTGGTGTGAAGATAATGATCATTTTTATTTTGTATTCAACTTTTTGTACATATTATTTTTTATTTGATAATCAATGTGACGATTACCAATTTTGGTGCCGAACAAGTTTTCTTGATTGGTATTCCATGTCCATAAGAACCTCTGAGCCATGCCTTTGTGCCTCTAAGCCATGTTCGGACCTTTGAGTTTACCTTGCAGGTTATGACATCAACAATCTTGTTCTCTCGGCATTTTTCTTACACAACTGAGGATAGTTGCTACCTCAAACAGGAGGACTGTTACATGTATATATTTTATTATATTTTTGATGAATTAATAATCGTACAAAAATATGTTAAATTTAATTTGTGCAGGATTCAACTTAATGGAATGTGCAAGTAAGCACAAGATTAATGTATGTGCAAATGTGCACAAAGTTATTTTATATAACAAGGTCCATTAGCAATTACATTTAGGCAAAGGTTTTTATTTGTATAAACCTTAGGAATTTTTATATGATTAAGAATATGTAAAGCAATACCCCAAAAGTGAAAAAAGCAAGCCCAATTTGTATGCTCATCTATTCTTAGGTCCTTGGGCTATTTTTATGAATAAAATTCTCTAAATACTCATGTCGTGGAAGTGGAGCTACACGGCACGGGAGGGGGAGATTGCACCCAATCTTATCTTGATGGTGGTGACGTTATTTTATTTCCTTTGCTTTGTGTTATGCTATGTTAATTGATTTCAATTTAATTCAAGTCTTTGTTTTAATTTGTGATGTATTATATGAGTTTTTAATTATTTCTTCAAGAAGTACAAAAGGATCCCATGATAGTTTTCCCCAAGAGAGACCCCTCAATCGAGACAGAGTATGGCGCCTTATTAAAAAAGGCATCTCCCTACCACTTGATTGTGGGACAATTGTTTACGTTGGGCTAAGATGGAATCATGAGGCATTGGCCTCACACAGGAATTCAAGTACATCAATGTGCTTGAGCAAGCCCACTCTAGTGTAGCTAGCAAACATTTCTTAGGGCACAGCAGACACCGCTATAAAAAAATTCTATTAGTAGGCTTATGGTAGCCTACTTTGTTCAAAGATGCAGCTGAATTTGTAAAAGGCTATGATGAATGTCAAGGAGAATTGTGACAAATTTCCTTGCATCCTCTGTAGTGTCTCTACAACCATTTGAGAAATGGAGCATTGACTTTGTTAGACCGATTAGTCTAACGGCTCAATGCTCCATTTGAGAAATGGAGCATTGACTTTGTTAGACCGATTAGTCTAGCGGCTCAAGGAACTCAAGCATGAATTATCATTACCATCTATGACCTACTCTACCAAATGGATGGGGCTGATGCCAGGGTAATAGTCAAATTCCTTTACGAAAATATAATTACTAGATTTGGGTGTCCTCTCCAAACCAATAAGCGATAAACGAACTCACTTCATTAATGATGTAATCAAGTTCCTATTGAGTGAATTCATGGCAGTACACTTAAAATCCTCACCTTACTATCTCCCAAACCAATGGCCAGGGTGAGAGAACCAATAAGATTATTTGTGTTATCCTAACCAAGACACTAGAAGCCTCATGCAATGACTATGAATAGAAGCTACCAGTAGCTCTTTGGGCTTACAGAACTGCCTACAAGGTAGCTATCCAGACCACACCTTTCAACTTGATATATACGGAACAAATGGCGTCATGCCCATGGAATTCTTAGTACCAAGCTTAAGAATCACCATCAAGGAAAGGTTGACAAGAAATGTCCTAACCGACTGATTCTTTGAGCTTGAACACTTAGAAGAAGTCAAACTGTGACGATAGTTGAAAAGCTAATGCACAAGTAGTGATTAGATGAAAATCTAAAAGACAAAGATATCAAAGTCGGGGACATGCTAACAGAAGCAATTAGGTCCCTAAAGTCACACCAACGTTACCCCCAACCTCTTCAATCATAACAAAAAGAACGAAGGAGAGATGACAATGGCATTCTGAAGCTACCAACACCATGGAAACCCTATGTACAAACATAGCAAAGGGTAAGGAATTCATGAAGCCCCATGACCACCACCAACACAACATGAACATGATATTCTTTCCACCTTGAACTCAGAAGCCTATGATGCAAATGAAGGGCTTGAACCACCCATTTCCCTACCACACAATTGGCCTCCCTCTCAAACCTCGCTAAATGGGCCAAAAATAGGTACTTCATCCTATGCCAAATGAAAAGAGATGCCAATTAGAAAAACCAACAAAAAGAGTCAAAGAAAGAAAGGAAAGTAGTTGAGATGGAGCAAAGAAGAAAGCAAAAATAGAAGAAAGCAAAGGGATGGAGACTTGTGAAGGATAGCTTGCAAAAGGAAGCCAATATTATATATGTAAAAAGAAGGTTCTCTAATCACTAGCGTTCTAGGTACAACTTAGGATGCGGGAGCCATGGTGGGTGAAAACCTAGTCCATGGTATGGCTCATCTCCCTGATTGCTAGTGATCACGACACCATCAAATAAAGGCACTTCATAATGCATGGCCTAACACCGCACTTGAGGGCCTAGCTTCATGCAAAATCTCTATTTTTTTTTAAAGTTTCATGTACAAGATGCACACGTACATTTCACATCTACACACGTACGTTCTCATCTACACATGCATGCTCACATCTATGCACATACGTTCTCATCTGCACATGCACGTTTCTACATCTCTTTTATGCACAAATGTTCAGAGCTATGCATGTACATATGCCACCTTGCATATGCATGTTCCTAAGAATGGTTTGCGAACGTACATACCCACCTATGTACGTATGTTCCCACGTAAAAACTATATAAACAAGGGGCCCTCCTCTCATTTTCCACTATTCACTCTCCAGCTAGCCAAACTCTTGCCAAATTTATCCAAAATCCTCCCTCCATCTTGCCCTCAAACTCCTCCACTATCATCATGGCAGCTACTGCAGCAGAGCAGGGGCATCAGAGACCTCCTCGAATACAATCCTACTCACACCTACCAAGAAGAGAAAGGCCACAAAAGTAGCCAAGCTCTTGGAATACAAGGTATAGCCACTTCTCCCCACCGGGAGTGGAGCTACTCTGGAAATTCAGAGGCCAAATGATCCATAGCAAAATCTAGTTCGAGAAGAAGGTGAAGCACAAGCCATCTTTGTACTTGAAAATGTTTAAGTGTGTTTTTATTCATTGCACATGTTGCAAAATTAGCATTAGGGTTACTCGTATGTGTTTTATGTTTGCTTCTCTGTAGTGCACATCTCTCTCTCTCACTCTCTAAGTGCAATCACAACACTATTGGTCTTACAGTGAATCAAAACACAATGGGAAGAAGTTTGCTCAAAGGGCGGAGAGCTTCTAAAACTTAAAGATGTGTAGGAGTTTGTGTGCAGCACCATGAAGCTGTTCCATGGACAGAAGAGGAGGACAAAAGGTTCCTGGATGTAGTCACTTCACTTCAATTCCACCCAATTGCTTTTGTCACAGAGTTGTTCCCTTTTGGCTTACGTTAAATTTCGGGGTGCCACGATATGTGGCACCCCGCGGGCCCAGTCACGCGGTCAATGGCCGATGACGGACCCAACTGTAGACATGTGTCCATAACATGTTATGGACATGTGTGCATATCATGAGTGTGTGCGCAGTGCAGTGGATAGATGCTTCGCCTCCCTTGGCAGGGACCTAGGTTTGAATCCCAGCAAATGCACGGACATGTGTCTATACCTATTTTGCACCACAGTCTAGACCAAGGCAGTCACCAGCTAGGTGACCGCTCGTGCTGGGAAATTTAACATAAACCTTCCCTTTCAACACAATAGCAATACAAGGTATGCTCAATGGGCTCGTCCATGCAACCACCCCATAGTCACCCCAATAGCTAGCTGCTACTTTCAAAAGAGGCTCAAGTACAACAAATGGTCAAGCATTGGCTCCATAGAAAGTTCAACGGCAGCCTATCATACGGTAGCAAAGAGCTCCTCCAAAGCTCAATGAGCTTCCAAGGAAGAGTGCCATTAATTCTAAGGAATAATCCCATTCTCTTGAAACCTCCCACGTTTTGGAAGGAAAATCCCAAATACAAGAAAACGGGTTTTGTCATGTTTAAGGCTGGATTTGAAAGACCATAACTTCCAACCTCCACATGGTTTTTACATAGTTCTTTTGGGGGTTCAAGACCGTCATCGAGACTTGTTAGTAACGTGCAAAATATTAAAAGTTGGACTAGGAAAGGGGCTCAACGAAATAGGTTGATTATGCTAAATTTGAGTTGAAATACAAAGCTAATTTACTAGTGAGAAGGGTTTAGGTACTCATAAACTCTTATTGGAAATAGTTCTTGTGTTGGGGGTGTAGGACCATGACTAGGACTTTATTGGGGGGTTGCTTATGATTAGAAAGTACACACTTCTCCACATATGGATTTATAGACCAAAATCGCAAGGTTAAGTACCGAATGGGAATCTAGAGAAGACAAACAAGTTGGGACAACTTTTAGGAACAAAGACCTAACATCAAAGGAGTGATGAGGTGCTGATATAATCATGCTTTTAGATGTACAAATTCATGTTTTATGAACAGCAAGCATGCGAAGAGAAATTAATGATGAAAATGGTTCAATTCAAGTAGTGCCAGCGCACTCTATCTTAAAGCTTAATGCATGGTTGGTTGTATTAAATTTAAGAGAAGCTAATCTCGTGTTTAAGGGAGATTATGGATGATTAGAGCAGGTTTAAAACAAATCATTGTGAAGATCGAGCTTTAGCAAACGAGGAGCCACTTTATCTTATCCATAGACATGTGCCACATTTCATGTGTAGAAGCCACCACACACGTCATTGCAATTGTAGAATTGGAATGCCTAAGTACATCCATCTCATAGAAATAGATGGTTCTATATACAAGTACAGGAATCAAGGGCTGAGATCAGATCCCAACAACCCATTCAGCAAGTGTATATCAAGGCCCATGTGGGAGAACTCCGGCATTTAGAAGCTGGTGTGGAAGATCCAAAGGAAAAACCTCTAGCTTATGGGGTTGATAAAAGCTATGGCTGGTCAAATAAGATTATTAGTTTCTTTAAGTACCCATGAGGATATTAGGAATGTAGTCAATATTATTACCTTTTCATATATTGAGGATAGTGACTGTTTTGTTTGCTAGTTCAAATCAGTAGCTCAGTTAGAATAGTTGCAACACTGACCGCTTTCTATCTAATGTTTAATGCTGCGTATGAAAAGATGGTTTAATGTGAAACTATGATCGCATTATAATGGAGATAACATCATATGATGCTCTAATGGTTTCCTTTTTGGGCCATTTTCTAGACCCGTCTGCCCACCCTCGAACAAAACATCATATACATATCAAGATACTAAGTGTTATTTAAGGTTTTACTACTCTACACTGTCTTAAGGGTGGGGCATTCTGTGTTACCCCACCCTTAAAACAAGCAAGCAGAAGGTGCTGAACCTGCATGGCTTTTCAATTTGCATGCTCAATAAAGCTGTACCAAAGGTGAGGACAGTTTGGCTGAACAAAGGTTCATAAACAATTGATCCAGCTTCAAAAGCCTCTGCCTCTTTGGACTCCATTAGTCCTCCTAGCAACTGCAGAGACCAAAGGAACCGAGGCTCGCAAAAAATTTCTAGTCATGAATATCCATACCTCATCCATTACAATAAATTACATGGCCATCCTAGTCCACTACCTAGAAAATAAAACGCTAGCTGAGAGAGGAGCTTCTTTGGTGCTTGGATTGCCTTCGATGGGCAGGAGGGCCCCGAGCAATGGTGCCTGCTTGTGTCTGGCTCTGCACAGCACTCTCTTTTGTCCTGCATATATGAGACTTGAATCTGCCTCCTAGAGTTTTCGAGACCAAGCGCCAGTGCCCCCGAACTTTACCAAGCTTCTCGAGCTCCTCCCGCATCCCAGAGCACTCTCTCTCAAGGTCACTAACACGCAGCTTCATGTGGTCCATGTCAACCTTCAATGATTGATTGTCACGGATCGCATTCGCCCACCCTTCCCCCCTTAAGGCTGCTGCTGGTACAGGTCCATCAGCAGCTGACTGATGTCGCAAGGGGTGGGAATTATCGGAAACCATAAAACAGCTTGCAATGGCTGTGCGAAGCTGTAACTGTTCAAAAAAAAGTACTTGCACGATGGCACGCAGAGGAAGACGCTCATTCTGGGCTGCATGAGCACAAGCTTCCAGCGAAAGCTTCTGACAATCCATTAACCGGCACAGATGTTCTCTTTCATCCTCTTTCAGCCACGGATGTGCCTTTCAAAATGTAAAGAAGAACATCAGATTGTTACAGCACAAACAAAGCTAAAGATCACCAGATCTTTATGACCCAAAACTGAAAAGGCAGCATGGAAGCTATAGCCAAACCTTCAAGAATATGTCAATGGCCCTGTAGAGCCCATCATCTGATACTCTAGAGAAATCTGGAAGAGCTTCTGCAAGAGATTGGAATTTTGACAGCTTCAAATTCACATCAGGGGCAACTTCTGCAAGATAGCCATCCATCAGCCTTCCCACCATCATCATGGGCGTCAGTGAAGGGGAACCTATCACATGCCGATCATCATCAGAGCTCGGTGAAGACAAGGGTCCGACCGACTGGTCGAGCAGAAGGAAGTGATCCAATATTCGCTGGACACAATCAATATCGTAAAGAGTCTCAAGATTGTAAGCTAGATTGGGCAGCAACAAGTCTTCCAAGCTGGCTTGTTCAAGCTGCAAACCGATTCTCCTTTCTATATTGCTTTTGCAGTCAGGGCTTGCATTCAATATAATAGCACTTCGAAGCAAACCTGAGAGAAACTTTGTTGATACTACAGCCTTTTGCATAGGAAGAATGCTTTCAATGGTTTCCAAGATAACTCTCTGATCACTCTCAGATGGAACAGACGAAAGAGAGATTGATCCAAACCTACCGCTCCCTTCCTTGGCACCTTGCCGTTTGTTCAGCGCTGGAAGGTACCTCCTTGCAAAATGCATCAGCGCACCGGCAATACTCTCAGGTTTTATACCCCGGTTTTCCATTGCTGTTATCACTCTCTTGTAAAGAGGAAGGCTTAACATAGCAATGTCTTCATACCACCAATCAGAGCGTGGCTTCTTTGGCCTTGCTCCTGTGCTTATCCCATTCCATAAAAAGCTTCCACCTGGACTCTGCATAGAGCTGTTGGGCATTGGCCATCCAAGCAGATTTGGGTCTGTACAGGCCTTCAAGGTTATAGCATCCACACACATATTCACAATTCCAAGTTCCTCAGCTTCAGGAAACACAGTTTCACAGCTGCGTAATGCCCGAGTACAATCCTTCCAATTCCGAAGCACAACCTGGTTGAGAAAACCCTCTGTGCGAGCTATGAGATTTCCCTCCCCAAACTCCTCGGTCATTTCAAGGTACTCTGCTGCACACCTTAATGTAACCACGTTTGTTGCTGTCAGCTCCAGCCTAACTCCATAGCAGAACTTTGCTGCAAGTTCGAACGCATCAGGGCCACCGGGCATGTCTGGAAGGTGCAAACGAAGCATGTCTTCCTCTTTATCCAAATGCTCTTCAGTAAGTTGGGCAAGCTTTCCGCTTCTAGAAACTAATGGAAACTGGATACATTATGCACAAGAATTCCTTGTGTCAGAGATGCTTTTGAAACAACATCAGTGTTATCCAATTCTAAGAACAAGTGTCTGGTATAAGATTTAGAAAAACCAGCAAAAAGAATGGGTTTGAGAGTAAACAAGCAAAAGTTAACCTTGTGAAGATGGAAAGACATCTCCTCCACCTCAATTACAACATCACTTGGTAGCCCAGAGGTACAGAACCTGCATTATCACAGCCTTTGAACATTAGTACATAATATTATGATTTCTTTACAAGGCTACTCTTCATGTTGCATGCACGCAAGCCTTGTTGTACCGATCCACAGCCCTAAGCCTGATTAAGAACAAGATGCTGATTTAAACATGATGAAGCCAGAGGAGAGAGAAGAAGAGAAGAGAGATTGGTGTCAAGGTTTACTTGTATTTATATGGTACAAAAAGGTGGCTGAATATATGTACATGGCTGAGGCCCCTTGATCAGCCCCGTAGGGACTGACCTCTGGCCCTACATATGCTCTACTGATGACTGAGAATGATGGACGGATGAAATGACTGAATAAATGACTTGATTTATGACTCGATGTATTTATATATGCCTGAGGTGCTGGTCGGCCAGCTCTAAATGTTGTCGGCCTGCTTTGGACATGAAACATTCCTGAAAATAATATTAAATGGCTGCACTTATGCTGTCCCATGTGCTGGTTGACTTCCTGTAGACTGGCGCCTGCTGCCTAGGTCCTTCGTAATGGCTGCCGACTGTAGGCTGGTTGCCCTCTGATGTCTGCCGACTCGGATCCTAGACCCTCCATGATGATGATGACGCTAAGGATGATGATGATGATGATGCTGATGCTACTACTGCTGATGATGCTAATAATGCTGATACTGATAGTGATTCTGATGAAGATGATGTTGATGACGTCCTACATGCTGTTTATCTGCTGTCCCATCTGATGATTAATCAAGGATTCAGACTGTTCATGCTGGAGATTAGCCATCACACGAGCATGCATGTGACACTTCACCAACCATCAATGATCAGATGATCTAATTCCATTACCTTCCGTTGTTTCACATGCTGATTACATTTAGCTGCTTTAGTGGAGACTAGAGTTTGCACTTGAACGGATTGACGGGGTGCTTTATTTTTGCAGGGGAAGGTGAATCTAGACAAAAGTTTGATGGGTTAAATTAGCTAAACTCATCAAAAATAGCTTGTTCTTTTAAATATTAATTGAGACGGGGATTTTAACATGCTAGATTCGGCAGAGGACACACTCAGAAGTGGCATGGCTACAATCTCTGCTACAGGGTACTCGGCTTGGGAGGAGTTGATTTTGGCTCGTAAGGGCCAAGACCCTTGGCATCTACCGAAGTTGGGACGTATCCCCAAGAGTCTATGTTTCTCGAGATCAGACAAGAGGAGTTACTGGCCCTAATCTATCCAGATTAGATCGGCTATGTAAATGAGAAGGCTTGTGGTCATGGTGGCATGATTGGTATTTTGGCAAGCACTACCTTCTCCGATCATGCACCGGTCATTATTTCCCTAGAGGACCCTTAGAGGCAAGACAGGCATTTGAGTACCCGGATTCCTGATAATCTCATCCAAGACTCTGAGATATGTGTTGGGTTTTATGCTGTGTATGCACCCAGAGGAGTGCTAGTGATCATCAGTAGATTACTGGGGCACTTTTTACTTCAGTTAGTGGAGGTTTTTTCCCCCAGTTTAGCTTAGTTACACTTATAAGCAGTTTATAAGTGTTTTGGTCCACCCGGCACATTTTATGGCCGGACATGTGAACACATCCTTTTAGGTCACTTATTATGTGGCTATTGTACTTCACATTTTGATTATCTGAATATACAAGCAGTCGTGTTCTCTCTATTGCTCTCCACGCCTGTGTTTGCAGCATCCCCAAACCCTAACCCTAACAATGCATAGGCCTTCATTTGGTATCAGAGCATTGTAGGCCTGCCCTTGCCCTGCCCGTACACTGCCGCCTTCAGTTTCAGTCCAGCCCGTACATCACACTGTGGTAAGCATTACAAGTTTTGAATACTGGGTATTTTTTATTTTCTCTGTGAAAATCTACAGGCACTACAGGCAGACTTTCTTGCAAAGAAATCCACAGGTTTCTTGCAAGGTTCTGGGTGCAGTAATTTTGGATATTTTTGGGGCATTTTGGCACTGTGTAAGCCATTCTTTGCTGCTCTACTCAGTCATTGGTGCATTGAGCTGCACATTCAAAGGATTGAGAGTGCAGGCATATTTGGGTGAACTGTATTCAGTGGAGTACAGTTGTTTTCAGGGTTCTTGCTATTGGGTTTTTTGATACACAGGTACGACATTGTGCGTAGGCATAATGGCAAATCAACAGCAGAGTGATGTATTCACGTATTTGTCTAAGGAAGACAAATTGGACGGCACGAACTACTCCTTGTGGAGTTTTATGCTGAAAAATGTGCTTGTGGCAAAAGGTCTTTGGGATTTTGTTAGTGGTGATGAACCACGTCCAGGTCCATTGGCTCTAGAGACTCCTCCCCAAGGGGGTGCTCGTGGACGAGGACAATAGGTACAAGCTCCAGGGCAGCCATTGCCCTCTCAAAGAACAAATGCTCAAAAGACATGGGATGCCAGGGATGCACAAGCTTTGTCACTCATTGCATTGTCAGTACAGAGGTCTATTATACCTCATATTCGTTCAGCTGGCTCTTCACAGAATGCATGGGTGACTTTGGAGCAGATGCATGCTGCTCGTAATGAGGCTAGGATCTCATTTTTGAAAAGAGAGCTGGAAAATCAGAAAATGAATGAAGGAGATGATATGTCTAGCCACTTAAACAAGCTGCAGGATTTGAGAGAGCAACTCATCAATGTGGATGAGATTATTCCTGAGACACAGCTTGTGTCCACCATCTTGCACTCTTTGCCAAGATCTTACTTGGCTTTTCATACCTCTTTGAACCTCAGCATGAGGAATGCTGTTGAACCCCTTCGTTGCTCCCTTGCTACAAGAAGAGCAAATGAGGAAGAATATGAATATGAACACACATGCTGAACAAGCATTTACTACAGGTCAAAAGGGGAAAGGAAAAACTCAGCCAAAGAGTTCAAATCAGAATTCAGGTGATGGTGGTTCTTCTCAGGATACCAAGAAAGGTGATGGACAGCCCAAGAAGAAGGGAAAATGTCATTACTGTAAGAAGCCAGGTCACTACATCACTGAATGTAGAAAGAGGATTGCCAAAGAGAAGGCAAAGGAAGCTGGGATGTCTGTTAATGACGCTTCTAAAGCTCCTCCAGAGACTGCTTCTTTTGTTGAGGACAGGGATTACTGTTTTTATACATGCAGCTATGATGCCTCTTGGTCTTCACAGGCACTCAGTATGACAGAGCATGCATGTACTTGGTATTTTGATAGTGGTGCCTCAAAGCATATCACATCTCGCAAGCCCTGCCCCTGTTGGCAAAACTGTTCAGTGTGCCAACAATGCTTCATATCCAGTTCGTGGCATTGGGGAGATTCAGCTCACAGCCATTGATGGCTCCATTCTCCGCCTTACAGATGCCTTATATGTACCAGGGATAAAGAAGAATTTGTTGTCCATTTCTTCTTTAGCACATTGTGGTATGCAAATTCACTTTAATGATGACAAATGCATGGTCAGAGACAAAGCTAATGCCTTGACCTTGATGCTTACTGGTACATTATGTCATGGACTTTATCAGTTGGATGCATTTCAGCCAGTGGATCGGTCTGCTTATAATGCATTCACTCTTACTCCAGCTATGGTTGATGCGGAGTTATGGCATGCTCGCATGGGGCATGTAAATTTTGGTAGTCTTATGCTTATGCAGCGACATAACATGTTTACAGATCTACCTCTCATGGAGAAGGATGTATTTTGGGAAAAATGCATAGGTTTTCCTTCCCACGTGATCAGGCTCTACGAGCAACTGCAAAGTTGCAGCTTATACACAGTGATCTTTGTGGTCCCATGCAGACGAAGTCCTTAGGTGGTTGCTTCTATTTTGCAACATTTATTGATGACTTCTCTTGTATATGCTGGGTCTATCCTTTGACACAGAAATCACAGGTATATGATGCATTTTTGGCCTTTGTAGCACTTGCTGAGACAGAGTCAGGATGCAAGGTTAAGACTCTCCGTTCTGACCGAGGGGGGGAATATATGTCACACATGTTGAATTCCTTTCTTGAGAGCAGAGGTATAAAACATCAGTATACTACTCCTTATACTCCACAGCAAAATGGGGTTGCAGAAAGGAAGAATCGGTCACTCATGGAGATGGCCAGATGTATGCTAAAGGCAAAGAAACTACCACATATCTTTTGGGTGGAAGCTGTCATGTGTGCTTGTCATATTTTGAATCGATGTCCCACAAAGGCATTGGTATCCATTACTCCTTTTGAGGCTTGGCATGGCCGCAAGCCTTCTGTATCACATTTTCGTATCTTTGGGTGTCTTGCATATGCACACATACCCAAAGAGTTGAGGAGGAAGTTGGATGATAAAGCCACAAAATGCATTTTTGTTGGGTATAGCCGTGAGAGCAAGGGCTACCGGTTATATGACCCACTATCCAGGAAGATATTCACTAGTCGGGATGTGATTTTTGATGAAAAATCAGAAATATCCATGGCTGGTTATGATGCAAATCAGGCTGAAAATGATGTGTTTGAAGGTCTACTACCTATGGAGTTTCTGAAACCGATCCCGTCAAGTGGGAAAGACTCCGTTGGACACCCACACGCTTAATAGCACAACTTTAAAACCACAAATTTGAATTGGACAACTTAAAACAACTTGAAAAAATAAATGAACAGAAATGGAAAGATGGACACCAGCACTGGGGCCAGAACGGGCCGACCCCCCCCTCAATATATGATATATTTATTGGGAGTATTTAATGAATACAATGCTCCATGGGTTCTGAGAACCAGATAATGTCCATGTACATATGAAAACAGTACCAAACAAATAGGCTCGGATTTCGATGAAGAAAACTCGAAGCAGAACGACCACTAGTGTGGTCCAATCTCTACGGTCCTGTGCTTTCACTGGACTCCGCGGAGAGCGCCTCACTGGTGTTCCGAGACCACGCACAAACAGGCGCTCTCGTACTAACGCCTGGCTCTCCCGATCTCAGCACCTTTGGACCGAGGTTTGCCAATACAGCTTGGACAACCCGGCACCGAACGGGTGTGGCCGTAGAGGGATGAATCCCTTATCAGATTTAAACATATAATACTTTACTCAAATCTGAAAATCACTTACTTGTAGATGGTTGATAGGAGACCAAAACTTGTGGTGTTTGTGTAGACTATGAAGCCACCCTTGTCGAAGAAAGAGTTGCCTCAAGTAGTACTATCAAGACAAGCACCACCACGAAGGGTACAGCCGCCTGCTGTGAGAGAAGAAGCATCCACTTGCAAAGGAGGAGAGGCTTGGCTGCAGTGTAGAGGAACCCAAACAGAGTCGCCTGAGCGTAGTGTTCTACTGGCCGGAACACAATCGCATAGCCATAGCCGCCTGTAGGGCATGTGCAGCTTGGAGAGATGCAGCCAGAAGAGAAGAGACAACCTGCAAGTACTGTCGCCAGAGGGAGTAACTGCCTGCTGGTGTACTGTCGTGTGAGGGAGAGTAGCCGCCTGCAGTCAGTGCTGGGCTGGCAACACAGCCGCCTGTAGTAAAGCAGGCGCAGCCAGCAGCAGTGTACACAGTCGCTAGTGGAGGTGACAGCCGCCTGGAAAAACAGTATGCGCAGCAGTACAGAGGGAAGATGAAGCAGCCGCCTGTGGAGATGTTGAGGCAGTCGCTTGGATGGAAAGTGAGCAGCCGCCTGTGGGAGTTACAGCCAACCGCCTGGGAGAGGGAGCAGCGTGGAGTAAACAGCCGCCTCACAGTTGATGGAAAACAAGCCGCCTCAGGGGAACATGCGCAGAGATGGTGGTTCTCTACGTAAGAGGGAAGCGATGGATTCTACGCTTGAAGGGGGCCCTTTTTTTAATAAAATTTAAGTGAAGATACCACTAGAGATTTCCCACGCATGCATGAAAGGGAACTAGTGGGGGTTGGTGACCATGCCCACCCCCACACTCACTTAAAAGTGGGGCTCCCCACCTTGGCCCCAAAGTGGGTGCCCAAAGGGGGTGCCCACTTTTAAATAAGTGTGAACACCTAACCTTATAAAATGAAGGGTTAGAATAAAAAATATTAAAACAACATGTGTAACATACTTACCACCTGTTCACATGCACTGAAACTCGTCAGAATACAGAGCAGACTTCACGACTCACTGGCAGGCGTCCCCGCTCAGTAAGTAACACGTCAGGCAGGCAAACACACAAATACATGTCATGCGAAAACAGTTTCAAACATGCAAAATATGTGTGCATGTGCAAATAGTAACATGGACATATCTCCCGTTCATGGAACATGTACAAAATATCTGTCGGCACAAAACTGGCACGACATAAAAAACATAAAAACCTGGTCTTCCTATGGAGTGACAGTCCCATAGGTAAGACACAGTTCCAGGCACGAGTCTCCCTATGGTGTGACAGTCCCATAGGTAAAACACGGCACGAATACTGGCTCTTCCATGGCGTGACAGTCCCATGGATCGAACACAGTCCAGGTCATACACGGGTGGCACTGGTCTGGCTCCCGTCCATACGACTCCATCCTGCTAACACACGGGTGGCACCAGTCTGGCTCCTGTCCATGTCAGCAAAATACTGGCCTCTTCACATGAGACACCGGCCTGGCCTCAAGTGAACGAGACGCAGAAACTAGGAATGGACCAAATGGTCGGCCAATTGGTGACATCCCCCCGGGCTTCTAAAGAGTTGACCTCAACTGAAAAGCCTCAAGATATGCCTGCAACAACTGCGGATAATCTGCAAAATAATCCTCATTTACCCATTTGGCATCAATAGGCAAATAATTCTTAAACTTCACAAGGTATCTCCTGGAAAGCTTTCCTGCAGGTAGCTTTCTCTCCTTGTGAAAAACAATCTGTTGTGGCTGGAGGATCTCCTCAAGCTCTTCAATTTCTGGCGGATCTTCTGTGACAGGCTCATCAGGATCTGGCCCCACATATTTCCGAAATGGACTCACATGAAAAGCATTGTGAATCTTCCAATGACTAGGTAGAGCAAGCCTGTAGGACACTTCATTGATCTTATGAATCACCTTGAAGGGTCCATAGTAGCGAGGAGAAAGCTTAGGATATGATCCTTCTCGTCCTGGCCTCTTCCGAAGCCTAGCCTTCTCAAATTTCAACAATACCCAATCACCTTCTTTGACTTCCATGTCCCTTCTATGCATGTCAGCAGCCATTTTATGCTTATCCTGAGATCTTGCAATGGCTGTCCGCACCTGACCAAAGGCAACATCCAAGTCACGAACATATTCATCAGCTGCAAAAATTTCATCCTTGGTACGAAGGATGGGTGGCAAGACCACTCTGCCATAAATAATCTCAAACGGAGCCTTTCCTGTGGAAGCATGGATCGTATTGTTGTAGGCAAACTCAACAAGTGGAAGATACTTCTCCCATGCACTCTTTTGATCTGCCACATAACATTTCAACAAATCCAACACGGCTGAATTTGCAGCTTCACTTTGGCCATCCGTTTGGGGATGATAAGCTGATGAAAACTCGAGCTTAGTACCCATATTATCAAACAAAGCCCTCCAAAATAGGCTTGTAGTCCTGGGATCTCTATCCCCAACAATGGATTTAGGCATACCATGATGCTTGAAAATATTAGCAAGAAAAAGCTTTACCATATGATCAGCTTTGATGGTTTTCTTGACGGGCAAGAAATGAGCTTGCTTGCTAAACCTGTCCACAATAGTCCAAATAGCATCATTCCCATGCTGGGATCTAGGCAAATCCATAATAAAATCCATTGTGATACTTTCCCAGGGTTGCGAGGGAATAGGCAATGGCTGAAGCAAACCTGGAGGTTTTTGCCTATCAAATTTCACCTTTTGGCAAGTAATACATGCACGCACATAAGCCTCAATGTCTTTACGCATGCTTGGCCAAAAGAAATACCTCTGAATCATGCGAGTAGTAGGCATAATACCTCTATGACCAGCATATGGTGGAGCGTGACATTCGTCCATAACCTTTGGACGCAGATCCTTCACCACACATAGGCAATTATCCTTCATGAGATAACCGTCATTGATAACATAAGAGGCATGTGAATGACCAGCCATCAAATCAGTCCATATATGGCAAAAATCAGCATCCAAATGATACAAATCTCTCATAGCAGATAGATCTCCATGAGAGGCCACTGAGATTGTAGCAACATAAGACCTCCTAGATAGTGCATCGGCCACCACATTTTTCTTTCCTGGGGTATGCACAATCTGAAAATGAAACATGGAAAGAAAATTTGCCATTCTCATCTGCTTCTTTGAAAGCTTGGTTTGAGATAGAAAGTATCTCAAGCTTTGATGATCTGTCTTGACTACAAATTCAGCCCCAAGAAGGTAGTGTTTCCAAATCTTTAAGGCGTGAATTACAGCCAAGAGCTCTTTCTCATAGATATCCATATGAAGCTCAGCATCATGCAAACGACGGCTCTCGTATGCAACTGCATGCCCTTCTTGATTTAGGACAGCTCCTATGCAATCACCACAAGCATCACATTCAACCACGAATGACTTGTGCAAGTCAGGAACAATCAATACTGGACCACATATAATAGCATGCTTGAGCTGCAAGAAAGCATCCTGTTCCTTTGAAGTCCATTTGAAAGCAGTTTTCTTCTTCGTGAGATCATGTAGAGGAGTGGCAATCATAGCAAAATGCCTTATGAAACGCCTGTAATACGAACATAATCCCAGAAAACTACGTACTTGATGTACGTTTTGCAATTCGGGCCAATTCCGAATAGTCTCTATCTTTACAGGATCCATTGTAACTCCATCCTTGGATACAATATGTCCCAGATAATGAATCTCTGAAAGGAAAAACTCACTTTTCTTGGCATTGACGAAAAGTTTATGCTTCCGCAACTCTTCGAACACTGTGACCAAATGAGTTCTGTGTTCCTGCTCATTCTTGGAGAAAACCAAGATATCATCAAAGAAGACTCCTGTAAACTTGCGATGAGGTCGGAATATCCTATCCATCATACGATTAAAAGTAGCAGGAGCATTGGTGAGACCAAAAGGCATTACCAAGAACTCATATAATCCGAAGGCTGTCCTGGATGCAGTCTTATGGACATCTTGTGGCACCACGCGTATCTGGTGATAACCACTCTTCAAATCAAGTCTGCTAAAGCAAGCTGAACCATCAAGCTTATCCAAGATATCATCAATACGTGGAATTGGGAATCTGTTCTTGATGGTAAGCTTGTTCAAAGCTCTATAGTCCACACACATACGGAATGATCCGTCCTTCTTTTGAACAAGAAGCACAGGAGAGCAGTAAGGTGAGGAACTGGGCTGAACCAAACCTTTCTCTAAAAGCTCGTTTACCTGCTTCATAATTTCTTCTTGTTGTGCAGCACTTACTCGGTATGCGAGTTTGTTAGGAGGAGAACTACCTGGCACAAGATCTATGCGGTGATCTTCGGGCCTTTGGGGAGGTAATTCACCTGGCAACGAGTCAGCAAAACAGTCTTTGAATGCATTAAGAAAATTCAGCCTATCATTAGACATAGCATCCACATTTTGTTGATTTGGCACAAGACTATCACGCACAAAAACCAAGTACGCTGAAAGACTCTTTTTCATTGCTTTATTAATTTGGATGTGTGATACAACTGGGATAGAATCCCCTTCTTTGCCAGCATCAATAAAATGCATGCGGCCTTTATGCATAAAAGAAATCATATTGGACTTGTAGTCTTTGCGGGGCTCAAGCCTATGGTGCCACGGCTTGCCCAACAATACATCACATCCATTCAGTGGAGCAAC
The DNA here is from genome assembly GCF_041138505.1 of Cibotium barometz. Lineage (NCBI taxonomy): Eukaryota > Viridiplantae > Streptophyta > Polypodiopsida > Cyatheales > Cibotiaceae > Cibotium > Cibotium barometz. Next base: position 10,289,077 of record NC_141062.1, read on the forward strand.
TAAGAAATGCTCATTATCAAGATAGCCCTGTATATGGATACGCAACTTCCCAATCAAAGGGGTAACCTGCACCTCTTTACCAATAAATGCAGCTTCAGCTTCAATCTGAGGTCCCATGTTTTCAACCTCAATACCCAATGCAGCTGCCATTTGCATAGAGATGAAATTGTCAGTTGCACAATCATCAAACATGAAGAGTGCGGGCTGATCCTTGATTTGCCCCCAAGCCTTGCAAACCATTCTCTCTTTAGCATCATGACCTGTATTACCTTGCACATCAGGAACTGCATGTACATTAGCTTTGGTGTGCTTGTCCTCGTGCTTTGATTTGCGATCTGGGCATTGCCGAAACATGTGGTCTTTGCTACCACAAGAAAAGCATTTTCCATCCTTAGCATATTGCTCTCTTTGCTCCGGGGTTAATCCAAATTTGTTCTTCCTTGGGCCCTGTTCTTTAGATGTGTTATTTTCAGCTTTACCACCCTTGTAAGGCTCCCGGAAGTTCTTTTTAGGTGGCTGTCCACCCTTTTACTGATTTGGGACAGCCTTGTCCTTCCCCTTGGAACCTCCTTGATCCTGCTTGATCTTGAGCACCAATTGCTCCGTAGCAAGGGCAGAAGCTATGAGTTGTTGCAACGTATGTTTTGGGTGCAATTCAATACCCGATCTATAAGCAGGTTGCAATCCAGAACGAAACTTCCTCTTTCTTTCATCCTCAGAGATTAGCATGAAGGGAGTCACTTCCAGCAACACTTTCCAAAATTTGTTAACATACTGTTGCACACTCTCATTATCTTTTTGTTCCAGCCTATCCCACTTTTGAGTGAGAGTTTGCTCTGCATTGGGTGGCAAGAACTAAGCATAAAATCTGTCTTTGAATTCCTTCCAAGTGGAGATGGGATCCTTGGTGATCTTTTCAGTGATCCACCAATGGGCAGCAGTCCCTTTTAGAAACATGCTAGCATGGCGCACCTTCGACTTTTCTGTAAAGTCCTCATCGCTAAAAGCAATGTCGAACTGTGCCACAAACGCTAACACCTTAGAAGCATCATGTTCACCATGAAAGACATCAAATTTGACAGATTTATCACCTGCTTTGAACTCCTTGAGCTTCCTGGCATGAGGCTCATGATCTTCTCTTTTTCTTTTCCCCTTATCCAACGGGGTAGCCCTGTCTGCATGGGCTCCATGGGCCGTCATAGAAGCTTCATGGGGCACGGTAGCATGTGCTCCACGAACTCGAAGCTCAGATGCATGTGACTTACCTGCATATGGCATGGTCTCTCCATGAGACAACTCAGAAGGCAAAATTTTTCTGGAAGTAGACCTGTCACCATGAGATACATATCTTGCATGCATGTGACTTTCGTGCCCTCCATGAGCACTGGCATACATATATCTGTCAGGCTTAGTGCCTTGGGGAGAGGATGCATGTCGAGAGGTGACAGTCACCTCTTCCTTTTGCATAAAAGATTTCAGCCTTTGGGATGCAGGATCTCCATGCTTCAAACGAGGTGGATTTCTGAATTTCAGCTCTCCGTCATCCCCCTCTTTGATATCACCTTTGCGAAGGAGATAGGCAAGTGCCAACTCCCTTGGTTTCTTGCCCACTTCACGAGCCATTGATTCAAAAGTTACATCAACCATAGCATCAGCCTTCCTGGCTTCAATAGCACTTTGCAGATGTGGATCTTCATGCAAAAACTTTAATTCTTGCTCTTGAGCCTGCAAGAGTTTTCTCATATGTTCCATTTCAGCCCTCATAGCATCAGGCTCTTGTTCAAGCATAACTGTCTTTCCTGGAGACAGTTGACCCTTGGATTCACTATCCATAACCCTTTCAAGGGGCTTGTGTCTACCTCGCAGGGCATCAGACCCACGAGAGGCACTAGATGGACCCCTCGAATTTGGTACTTCCAATGGGTTGCCTTGGCTGTCCATTGTGTTCAAAGTTTGCTAAAAGCGGGATGTCCAGTACACAGGTTTGTTTCCCCACTAGGAAGAGGGAAACAACCGTGCTCTGATACCAATGAAACCGATCCCGTCAAGTGGGAAAGACTCCGTTGGACACCCACACGCTTAATAGCACAACTTTAAAACCACAAATTTGAATTGGACAACTTAAAACAACTTGAAAAAATAAATGAACAGAAATGGAAAGATGGACACCAGCACTGGGGCCGGAACGGGCCGACCCCCCCCTCAATATATGATATATTTATTGGGAGTATTTAATGAATACAATGCTCCATGGGTTCTGAGAACCAGATAATGTCCATGTACATATGAAAACAGTACCAAACAAATAGGCTCGGATTTCGATGAAGAAAACTCGAAGCAGAACGACCACTAGTGTGGTCCAATCTCTACGGTCCTGTGCTTTCACTGGACTCCGCGGAGAGCGCCTCACTGGTGTTCCGAGACCACGCACAAACAGGCGCTCTCGTACTAACGCCTGGCTCTCCCGATCTCAGCACCTTTGGACCGAGGTTTGCCAATACAGCTTGGACAACCCGGCACCGAACGGGTGTGGCCGTAGAGGGATGAATCCCTTATCAGATTTAAACATATAATACTTTACTCAAATCTGAAAATCACTTACTTGTAGATGGTTGATAGGAGACCAAAACTTGTGGTGTTTGTGTAGACTATGAAGCCACCCTTGTCGAAGAAAGAGTTGCCTCAAGTAGTACTATCAAGACAAGCACCACCACGAAGGGTACAGCCGCCTGCTGTGAGAGAAGAAGCATCCACTTGCAAAGGAGGAGAGGCTTGGCTGCAGTGTAGAGGAACCCAAACAGAGTCGCCTGAGCGTAGTGTTCTATTGGCCGGAACACAATCGCATAGCCATAGCCGCCTGTAGGGCATGTGCAGCTTGGAGAGATGCAGCCAGAAGAGAAGAGACAACCTGCAAGTACTGTCGCCAGAGGGAGTAACTGCCTGCTGGTGTACTGTCGTGTGAGGGAGAGTAGCCGCCTGCAGTCAGTGCTGGGCTGGCAACACAGCCGCCTGTAGTAAAGCAGGCGCAGCCAGCAGCAGTGTACACAGTCGCTATTGGAGGTGACAGCCGCCTGGAAAAACAGTATGCGCAGCAGTACAGAGGGAAGATGAAGCAGCCGCCTGTGGAGATGTTGAGGCAGTCGCTTGGATGGAAAGTGAGCAGCCGCCTGTGGGAGTTACAGCCAACCGCCTGGGAGAGAGGGAGCAGCGTGGAGTAAACAGCCGCCTCACAATTGATGGAAAACAAGCCGCCTCAGGGGAACATGCGCAGAGATGGTGGTTCTCTACGTAAGAGGGAAGCGATGGATTCTACGCTTGAAGGGGGCTCTTTTTTTAATAAAATTTAAGTGAAGATACCACTAGAGATTTCCCACGCATGCATGAAAGGGAACTAGTGGGGGTTGGTGACCATGCCCACCCCCACACTCACTTAAAAGTGGGGCTCCCCACCTTGGCCCCAAAGTGGGTGCCCAAAGGGGGTGCCCACTTTTAAATAAGTGTGAACACCTAACCTTATAAAATGAAGGGTTAGAATTAAAAAGATTAAAACAACATGTGTAACATACTTACCACCTGTTCACATGCACTGAAACTCGTCAGAATACAGAGCAGACTTCACGACTCACTGGCAGGCGTCCCCGCTCAGTAAGTAACACGTCAGGCAGGCAAACACACAAATACATGTCATGCGAAAACAGTTTCAAACATGCAAAATATGTGTGCATGTGCAAATAGTAACATGGACATATCTCCCGTTCATGGAACATGTACAAAATATCTGTCGGCACAAAACTGGCACGACATAAAAAACATAAAAACCTGGTCTTCCTATGGAGTGACAGTCCCATAGGTAAGACACAGTTCCAGGCACGAGTCTCCCTATGGTGTGACAGTCCCATAGGTAAAACACGGCACGAATACTGGCTCTTCCATGGCGTGACAGTCCCATGGATCGAACACAGTCCAGGTCATACACGGGTGGCACTGGTCTGGCTCCCGTCCATACGACTCCATCCTGCTAACACACGGGTGGCACCAGTCTGGCTCCCGTCCATGTCAGCAAAATACTGGCCTCTTCACATGAGACACCGGCCTGGCCTCAAGTGAACGAGACGCAGAAACTAGGAATGGACCAAATGGTCGACCAATTGGTGACAGTTTCATTCCACAGTTGGTGATCCAACTCATAAGGGTACAGGGCAGCCAGCAAATGATGAAGGTGGTGCAGAAATTCTGCAGCAAATTCAGCCAGAAGCTGAACCAAATATGGGGCAACAGGCACCACAAGTCAGACACATACCTAGATGGTATTTGAGGACATTACAGGATAGCCATTTAGAGGGTCCTCTTGCTGGTCGTACTCGTAGGGAGACACGGACCAATGAGCATGCACACATCATGGCTTTGAATCTGGTTATGGCAGCCAATTTACAGGATGATGATGCGCCTGATTCATTTGTGGATGCACGCGATAATGTGCATTGGAACAAAGCCATGCAGGATGAGCTTGATTCTATTAAAAGGAATCAAACATGGGATTTGGTTGATCTGCCCAAAGGCAAGAAAGCAATTGGTACTAAGTGGGTCTATAAGTTGAAAAGACATGCAGATGGATCCATTGACAAGTACAAAGCCCGTCTAGTTGCAAAGGGCTATGCAGAGAAGAAGGGCATTGATTATGAGGAGACATTTGCTCCTACATCCCGTATGTCGACACTTAGGTGTGTCATTGCATTGGCTGCACATCGTGGTTGGGTTGTTCACCAGTTGGACATAAAGACTGCATTCCTACATGGGGACCTCGAGGAGGAAGTTTATGTATATCAGCCCATGGGTTTTGCAGAACATGGTCATGAAAGGAAAGTATGCAGGCTGAAAAAGGCCTTGTATGGTTTGAAACAAGCTCCACGAGCTTGGTATGCAAAAATAGATGCTTTTCTACTCACTCAGGGATTTGTGAACAGTCCATCAGAAGCCACTCTGTATGTAAAGAAAGAAGAGACAGATCTGCTGGTCATCAGTCTTTATGTAGATGATCTCTTGCTCATGGGATCAAATGATGACAAAATTGCAGCTTTTAAAGAGATACTGCAACAGACATTTGACATGTCTGATTTGGGGCTTGTACACTACTATTTGGGCATACAGTTTGTGCAGGATAACAGAGGCATTGGGTTGTTGCAATCTCGGTATGTTGCTAAACTTCTGGAGAAGTTTAAATTTCAGGATTACAAGCCTATTAGTACTCCTATGGAGCCTGGGATGAAACTGTCACTACAAGATGACAGTATTTCCTTTGATGCCACTACATATGCTCAGGCTGTTGGGTGCCTTATTTACTTGTGTACTACACGGCCAGATATTCAGTATGCAGTTTCTCAGTTGAGCAGATTCATGCACAGCCCACGGTTGTCACATTGGCAAGCTATGAAGCGTGTATTCCGGTATTTGCAGGGTACCTTGTCTCTTGGATTGCTTTATCCTGAGGGGGATGACATGCAATTATACGCTTACAGTGATTCAGATTGGGCTGGTGATTTTGATACCAGACATTCCACTAGTGGAAATTGTTTCTTTCTTGGCTCTTCATGCATTTCTTGGCTAAGCAAGAAACAGACCACAGTGGCCACTTCGTCTTGTGAGGCAGAATACAGAGCAGCCTACACTACTACTGTTGAGTGTGTTTGGCTGCGTCGTCTCATGACTGATATGGATATTTCAGTGGAGGAGCCTACACCTATCTATACTGATAGTCAAAGTGCCATTGCTGTGGCCAGGAATCCTGTGTTTCATGCTCGCACGAAACACATTGAGATTCACTATCATTTTGTTCGGGAGAGACTCCAGGCAGGAGATATCAGTCTGATCTACTGTCTTACAGATCAGAATGTGACAGACATCTTCACCAAGGCATTACCACGTCCGAAATTCGAAGCATTCCGCACTGCTTTGAATTTGTTTCCTTTTGGTGGATGATGTACAGTGATCACATATCACTCCAGGGGGGTTTGTTGGGTTTTATGCTGTGTATGCACCCAGAGGAGTGCTAGTGATCATCAGTAGATTACTGGGGCACTTTTTACTTCAGTTAGTGGAGGTTTTTTCCCCAGTTTAGCTTAGTTACACTTATAAGCAGTTTATAAGTGTTTTGGTCCACCCGGCACATTTTATGGCCGGACATGTGAACACATCCTTTTAGGTCACTTATTATGTGGCTATTGTACTTCACATTTTGATTATCTGAATATACAAGCAGTCGTGTTCTCTCTCTGTTGCTTTCCACGCCTGTGTTTGCAGCATCCCCAAACCCTAACCCTAACAGTGCATAGGCCTTCAATATGCAGTAGAGAGAGGCTAGATTTTCACTCCGGAGCAGCCGCATGCACCCTGGATGCAGTTTATTATAGGAGGCAACGCAAAGCAGATTGACTAGCTTCTAAGAGCAAGAGGGGAGCTGTAACTCGCGGCGGGTGCCCGGGGGACTAGGGCCTTTGACACACTTGTTGATACCATCAATGCATATTAAAACATTTAAAAGCTGGACAAAACATCCACAAATGCTGAAAATGGAGCTTGCACACGTGACACCACATAGAGGCCGGAATGGGCTGACCCCCCCTTGGAGTATTTTATTACCCAAGGAGAATAATATCATGTACAAGCTTTGAGGGCCTTACTCTCCCCACGGGAGATGCCGGATTATCCCTATACAAATGCCATAACACAGCCCAACACAAGGCAACCAACCCGGAACATTGGCTGTAGAAATGCCGAGCCAACAATATAATCCATATACCTTCGTGTGGGTACTGATTCTTCCCCAAAAACCACGGGTCTTCATGCAATAGAGCTGGTACAGCAAGTACAACTCTTCATTCAGCCGGTACGACAGGTACAATGACTGATACAGCAAGTACAGTGGCTGGTATAGCAGGTACAGTGGCTGGTACAATCGATACGATGGTTGGTACAGCAGGTAAGCAAGTACAAATGCTGGCATAGTAGGTACAATGACTAGTACAGCAAGTACAATGGCTGGTACAGCCGGTACGATGGCTGATACAGCCAATACGATGGCTGGTACAGCAAGTACAAATGCTGGTGCAACAAGTACAATGGCTAGAAATCATAATAAATGATTAAATACCCTTGCCTTCAGTATTTCTTCGCGATGAAAGCCTCCAAAACAGTCCCCAACAGCCGGTATTCTTCATGGGCAGCCTTCAAGAGAGAGAGAAAGAGAGTAGCCATCATTAGGGCAGCCTGTAACAGTGGTAGAGGCTAGTGTGCAACAAGAGAGCCTTCATTAATGAAGAGAGAGGGCTCCAATTTATAGATTTGGGCCTCCCATGAGCTAAAATGGCAAGAGAAGGTTACGATGACAAGTGGAGAGCCACACAATAGCTGAAGTGACAAGTGTGAGGCCACTTGTCTCACTTTGATCCTTTTTCTAACAAGTGTCAGGCCACTTGTCTCACTTTGGTCCACTTTCTTGCCACATGTCCCAATCTAAGAGATGGGTCCTTCCATAATCTTTACCTCTAAAAATATCCCAACTGGTAGACATTCTGTCATAGGCACTTTGCCAACTCTTGGTATCTGCTCAATTCCAGATGTAATGACGCGACCAGAATTTCCATGGAGTCGGGCCAAAAATAGCAACTCTCCTAAATTTTAGGAGTGTGGTCCTTTGTATTCTAGGATAATCCCCCATTCCCAAAGCTTGTACTTTCCAAATATTTAGACATCCTGGAGTCCACTAGACCCCTTTCATACTGGGAAATGTCCACGCTGGTGACATCCTCCCCAACTTCTTAAAAGTTGTCCGCAACTTTTATATTCAAGATATAATCATGTCCCATCGATTGGGCGAGACAAGACAGTCTCAAAAATCCAGTATAACTGAAGAATCAATTTCCCAAAGAAATGGGCAAGACTAAATAAGTCTCCATAATACCAATATCAAAATCATGTCCCAAGATAAATGGGTGAGACAAATCAGTCCCATAAGTCCAGATATCATAATCCATGTCCCAAGTAAATGGGCGAGACAAAACAGTCCCATAAGTCCAGATATCATAATCCATGTCCCAAGTAAATGGGCGAGACAAAATAAGTCTCCTGCCAACAAGACATCGGTCCACATGACCCTTGGCATAGACATAAGTCCCGTCATGTCCACTTTACCACTTGCACTCCGTGTTGGTACTCAAACCACACACTTTGGATGAGAGGTGGGCTCAAGTAACAAGATAAAACAATCACTCACAGGCATAGATAACCTGGTGTTCCATAAGCATTTCTGCTACACATAGTTTATAGGCATTTCGGCCACCAACTCACACTACCCTCTCAAGTGCCCATGTTCCCTTCCATCTGCTCTCTATTGTTCCACCGACACATGGTAGAAATAATCTTCAAGAGAGCACGTAAGACAAGAGAACACTACACAGGGTATGTTGTGCTTGTCACTACCCTTTGAAGTACCCATGTTCCCTTCCATCTGCTCTCTATTGTTCCACCCTCACATGGTAGAAACAATCTTCAAGAGAGCACGTAGGACAAGAGAACACTACACAAGGTAAGTGAACCATGAGTTCCATAAGTCCAATGCATCCCAAATAAAGGGATACCAAAAAGAATAATCCATCCCAGTAAAAGGGAGCCATAAACATAATCCATAAACTTGAGGATGGATCCAAATTCCTAGAAAAGAAGTCCAAGAATCCATAGACCTGTATACCATAATCCTTGTATACCATAACTCTTACCACATACTCCGTGCTAACCACACACCTTGGAGTAGAGGTGGACTTTATCCACAAAAGCATCATATCCATGAGATAACCAAAGATTTCTTCTCTATAAACTCGGACAGATTCGTCCATAGAAATTGCTTGTGAAGCCCAATATCTATATAAATCTCGTCCAAGAAAGAAACCTTCATAGATATATTCCATCCCAATAAAGGGAGCCATGAAAAGAATTCATCCCATTAAAGGGAGCCATAAACAATGTTTCCCTGAAACCATCTCAAAGCAAACAACAACACCTTTCTCCTTGCATAGCTATACAAGGGTTAGTGAACATCATTAACACCTCATAGCAAAAGCACTAACTTTGCAAACTCAAAGTATACTTAGCTTTTCTTTGCCAGGTTGGTCATGAAGCCAGAAGAAATATCTCGTCACCATATCCTTAAGATATCCTAAGATATATCTCCATATAGCTTGCCTGTAAGCTTGATAATATAATCCACAATATCCATATGGAAAGAGTGCTAAACGTGTGCACATAAAGCCAACTCCATACTTCCAAGATAAATTTTGTGAATTCATAAATCCTTAGACCAAGCTATCTATTGCTCATGCTCTTGCTTCATAGGCTCTGAAGTGGCTGGCCATGCTTAATAGCAATGATGGTAAGTGTGGTCCCCACTCGAGATCTTTTCTCTTCCTTATTGATAGAAGAAAGCCTCCGCTTCCAAGAAAGCCTATGCTCTGATACCCATGTAACTCGCAGCGGGTGCCCGGGGGACTAGGGCCTTTGACACACTTCTTGATACCATCAATGCATATTAAAACATTTAAAAGCTGGACAAGACATCCACAAATGCTGAAAATGGAGCTTGCACACGTGACACCACATAGAGGCCGGAATGGGCCGAACCCCCCCCTTGGAGTATTTTATTACCCAAGGAGAATAATATCATGTACAAGCTTTGAGGGCCTTACTCTCCCCACGGGAGATGCCGGATTATCCCTATAAAATGCCATAACACAGCCCAACACAAGGCAACCAAGCCGGAACATAGGCTGTAGAAATGCCGAGCCAACAATATAATCCATATACCTCTGTGTGGGTACTGATTCTTTCCCAAAAACCACGGGTCTTCATGCAATAGAGCTGGTACAGCAAGTACAACTCTTCATTCAGTCGGTACAACAGGTACAATGGCTGGTACAGCAAGTACAATGGCTGGTACAGTCGGTACGGTGGCTGGTACAGCAAGTATAGCAAGTACAAATGCTGGTATAGCAAGTACAATGACTAGTACAGCAGGTACAATGGCTGGTACAGCCGGTATGGTGGCTGATACAGCCAGTACGATGGCTGGTACAGCAGGTACAGTAACTACAAATGCTGGTGCAACAAGTACAATGGCTAGAAATCATAATAAATGATTAAATACCCTTGCCTTCAGTATTTCTTCGCGATGAAAGCCTCCAAAACAGTCCCCAACAGCCGGTATTCTTCATGGGCAGCCTTCAAGAGAGAGAGAAAGAGAGTAGCCATCATTAGGGCAGCCTGTAACAGTGGTAGAGGCTAGTGTGCAACAAGAGAGCCTTCATTAATGAAGAGAGAGGGCTCCAATTTATAGATTTGGGCCTCCCATGAGCTAAAATGGCAAGAGAAGGTTACGATGACAAGTGGAGAGCCACACAATAGCTGAAGTGACAAGTGTGAGGCCACTTGTCTCACTTTGATCCTTTTTCTAACAAGTGTCAGGCCACTTGTCTCACTTTGGTCCACTTTCTTGCCACATGTCCCAATCTAAGAGATGGGTCCTTCCATAATCTTTACCTCTAAAAATATCTCAACTGGTAGACATTCTGTCATAGGCACTTTCCCAACTCTTGGTATCTGCTCAATTCCAGATGTAATGACGTGAACAGAATTTCCATCGAAGTCGGGCCAAAAATAGCAACTCTCCTAAATTTTAGGAGTGTGGTCCTTTGTATTCTAGGATAATCCCCCATTCCCAAAGCTTGTACTTTCCAAATATTTAGACATCCTGGAGTCCACTAGACCCCTTTCATACTGGGAAATGTCCAGGCTGGTGACAGGAGCATTTGCCGGGGCCTAGCTCCCCTAAGCGGCTTCAGGAGAGTCACCAGATAGCCCATGGATTGAGAGTCAATTGCTTGCCGCCCATACAGAGCTCAGATCCAGAGGGCAGAGTACAGATACTATGCCAAAGCCTCCTTTTGGACACAGGTAGCAGACAAGGTCACTGGGGGTTTCTTTGAGATTGCACGCCCACACAGGCTCAAAGATGGTATCCACAAGTTGCGAGGCTAGATGGATTCATTGTTACAGACCCCCCCATGTGAGAGTCATTGCCATAGATTTCTTCCGCTCTATTCTCACCAGTGCCCCCATATCTTCACAGGTGTTGGATGCGCGTGAGTGGGTTTTGGTGACATATGAGAGAGCTGTGCGGCAGCAAACTAGTGTGCTAAGGAGATGGTCAACTTGCAGATTCTGAGAGGGAGATGATGCACCAACATCAAAACGTGGCACAACAAAAGGTGCTGGATGCACGTGAGTGGGTTTTGGTGACAAATGAGAGAGCTGTGCGGCAGCAAACTAGTGTGCTAAGGAGATGGTCAACTTGCAGATTCTGAGAGGGAGATGATGCGCCAACATCAAAACGTGAGAGAGAAGAGGATATAGGTCGTAGGAGAAGTTGGTGGGCTTGGAGGTGGAAGGGATCCAACCTCCAGGTGCCACGTGGCACAAACCCCCCCCTCCCCCCCCCCCTCCCCTCAAACTCAGATGGCACCTCTTTTAAGAGAGGTGTGTTTACATGGATAAGGGTGCCCACAGGTTGGGGTTGCCCACACAAAGGGCCTCCGACATTGGCCAGTGGCCGGTGCCCGACTTAATGAACATGAACAGTAAAGGTTATAAAACCTTTACAATAAAGAACAAAGGTTTAGATTATTACTTACCACCTGTTCACATGCCACAAACCATGTCAGAATACAAGGCATTTGCACGGTTCACGGGTGGGCATCCCCTACCCGAGAACTCCACACATTGCAGCAGACAGTCACACGAAAACAAATCACGCAAAAACAGTTTTAAGGAGATGGTCAACTTGCAGATTCTGAGAGGGAGATGATGCGCCAACATCAAAACGTGAGAGAGAAGAGGATAGAGGTCGTAGGAGAAGTTGGTGGGCTTGGAGGTGGAAGGGATCCAACCTCCAGGTGCCACGTGGCACAACCCCCGCCCTCCCCCCTCCTCCCCTCAAACTCAGATGGCACCTCGTTTACATGGATAAGGGTGCCCACAGGTTGGGGTTGCCCACACAAAGGGCCTCCGACATTGGCCAGTGGCCGGTGCCTGACTTAATGAACATGAACAGTAAAGGTTATAAAACCTTTACAATAAAGAACAAAGGTTTAGATTATTACTTACCACCTGTTCACATGCCACAAACCATGTCAGAATACAAGGCATTCGCACGGTTCACGGGTGGGCATCCCCTACCCAAGAACTCTACACATTGCAGCAGACAGTCACACGAAAACAAATCACGCAAAAACAGTTTTAAGCAGGCACAAGTGCGTGCATATGCATTATGTAATGGATATATCTCCCATTCTTGGAACCTGTAAATAGCAAGTCTTCCTAAACACGGAACTAGCTCAATAGGAAGCCTAAACTAGGATCCCTCACAGTGGGTTCCACGTCCTGGCCACACTACATGTGACTGCACGAGGGCCTAGCCAGCGCGGGGCCGCCGCGGCCAGGGGGGGGGGGGGGGGGGGGGGGGGGAGATTTTATGACCACAAAAGGACTATCAGTAATACAGGCTTGTGAGTACTGTGGTGATCTCCAGATGGTCTCACCAGATTCCCAGATTCCCAAGTACAAAAGTTTATGAAAACAATGAAAGCAGGTCCACAAGGATCTTTCACCACCAAACTACCATGCAAGAGATCCCATGTAAAAGGCATATCCGAAACAAGAGAAACTGAACTCTCCCTCTACATAAGATCCTCGTTCTCCTCAAGCACTATCCATAGGCCTGCCTATGCCTTGAGCAACTTCTTGTCAGCAAGGCAACCAACTTCAGCTACCAAGCCTCTCTGTGCCTTGGGCAATCTCCTCTTCAGCCCAGATAGCTTGGTTCTCCAAAGCCTTATGTCACGAACATATCCGTGCCTTGAGCAATCTCCTCTGCAACCCAGATAGCTGGTTCTTTAAAGCTTCAATGGCAAGATCAATCTCCAAGCGTCTTCAACAAAGCTTCAAAGATTTCCCAAGGTCTTCAAGTCGTCCTTCAAGAGTCTTAAATCAATGTAGACAGCTTCTACACCCCAGCCAACGCATGGATCGGCTTCTCCAATCAAAGTGGCAGCTTTCAGATGTGTAGATGGCTGTTAGTACAGCCCTAATCTGACCGTGCAGTAGTATGGAACAAAAAGGACAGCTTGCACTGCAGTCAGCCCCACCAAGTACAGCTGTACAGTAGTATGGGAGTGCCATACAGCTGTCAGTTACAGCAAAACAGGCCGTACAGATCTGGTGAAGGAGAGTCGTGCAGCGTATTAGCGGCACCTACAGCTGTCGGATATAGCAGAACAGGCTGTACAACTTACTGAAGAAGGAAAGCAAATTGAACAATAGGCTTCTGTTGGTTCAGATGCTGGACGAACAGTTTTTGCGGGTGAAGGAGAAAGAAAGAAAGAAAATCAAGTTAAATTAACACCTGCAAATGTCATGTGCAAGACATGTGCATGCCCATTCCAGGAACTATTCTCTGATAGGCAGCAGGAAAAACACAGATTTTGGGCATTAGCCAGGCTTGATGGTGTGCAGGAGAACCCCAGGGAGGAACAGGAACCTATCGGCTGCAGCTACAGAGCTGGCCAACACAGTCTTCAAGTCAGTTCAGACTGATGCTGGCTGACAGCAGGTCGGCCAGGTCTCATGCACCAAGAAGAGCTATAAAAGGGGCTTTGCCAAGTTCTTAGAATTCAGTCACTCCTCTAGGGAGTAGAATTATTGGATAGAGGACTCTATAAGTCAAGAACCTTTTGATGAGGGGCAGCCTATGGCTTGCCAAGATGTCACCTTTTTTTGTACTATATGAATATACTGAAACTCAGCTCTCTCTCTCTTCTCTCCTTCTCTCTTGCTTGCGTTTTGCATGAAGTTGTTCCAAGATGGTGTTTAGGGCTGAAAGCTAGTGATCATCAGTAGATTACTGGGGCACTTTTTACTTCAGTTAGTGGAGGTTTTTTCCCCCAGTTTAGCTTAGTTTCACTTATAAGCAGTTTATAGGTGTTTTGGTCCACCCGGCACATTTTATGGCCGGACATGTGAACACATCTATCTGTTTAGGTCACTTATTATGTGGCTATTGTACTTCACATTTTGATCAACTGAATACACTGAAGTCGTGTTCTCTCTCTGTTGCTCTCCACGCTTGTTTGCAGCATCTCCAAACCCTAACCCTAACACTCCATTGGCCTTCATTTGGTATCAGAGCCAAGTAGGCCTGCCTTTGCCCAGCCAGTACACAGTCGCCTTCAGTTTCAGTACAACCCGTACATCATTGCCCTGCCCGTACACACACTGTAAGCGCCGCCTTCAGCAGGTACAACACAGCGTGCAGCTTCAGTACCAGTTCGCAGCCGTCAGCAGGTGTACTGCAGCTTTCCGTACCAGGTACCTATTCGCCGTCAGTACCTGCTGCTCCGTACATCTGTGCCTGCTCCGTACCTGTCAGCGCCGACTGCATCTTGTCAACGCCGACCGCACCTGTCAGCGCCCGTAGCTGCTCCGTACATCTGTACCTGCTCCGTACAGTCAGCGCCGACTGTACCTATCAACGCCGACTGCATCTGTCAGCGCCGCACGTCAACTGGCCTCGTACTGCACTGGTCGACTGTATTCAGTCGACTACTTCTGTACCCGTACTGTACCTGCCTGCAGTGTACCTACAGTGTACCCGTACTGTACCTGCCTGCAGTGTACCTTCACAGTACCTGCACAGTATCTGCCTGCAGTCGCCTTCAGTTCTGTAAAGTACAAGTCGACTGTACCTGCATAGTACGGTCAACTGTACGTGTTCTTTTGGTGGACTGTACCTGCATATGTACCACAACCTGCTCAGTCAACTTGTGGTAAGCATTACAAATTTTGTTTTTTGGGCAATACTATTTTCTCTGTGAAAATCTACAAGCACTACAGGCAGACTTTCTAGCAAAGAACTCTACAAGTTTTTTGCACAGTTTTGGGTGCAGTAAATTTGGATATTTTTGGGGCATTTTGGCATTGTGTACGCCATTTGCTGCTCTACTCAGTCATTGGTGCATTGAGCTGCACATTCAGAGGATTGAGAGTGCAGGCATATTTGGGTGAACTGTATTCAGTGGAGTACAGTTGTTTTCAGGGTTCTTGCTATTGGGTTTTTTCACAGGTACAACATTGTGCGTAGGCATAATGGCAAATCAACAGCAGAGTGATGTATTCACGTATTTGTCTAAGGAAGACAAATCGGACGGCACGAACTACTCCTTGTGGAGTTTTATGCTGAAAAATGTGCTTGTGGCAAAAGGTCTTTGGGATTTTGTTAGTGGTGATGAACCACGTCCAGGTCCATTGGCTCCAGAGACTCCTCCCCAAGGGGGTGCTCGTGGACGAGAACAACAGGTACAGGCTCCAGGGCAGCCATTGCCCTCTCAAAGAACAAATGCTCAAAAGACATGGGATGCCAGGGATGCACAAGCTTTGTCACTCATTGCATTGTCAGTACAGAGGTCTATTATACCTCATATTCGTTCAGCTGGCTCTTCACAGAATGCATGGGTGACTTTGGAGCATATGTATGCTGCTCGTAATGAGGCTAGGATCTCATTTTTGAAAAGAGAGCTGGAAAATCAGAAAATGAATGAAGGAGATGATATGTCTAGCCACTTAAACAAGCTGCAGGATTTGAGAGAGCAACTCATCAATGTGGATGAGATTATTCCTGAGACACAGCTTGTGTCCACCATCTTGCACTCTTTGCCAAGATCTTACTTGGCTTTTCATACCTCTTTGAACCTCAGCATGAGGAATGCTGTTGAACCCCTTCGTTGCTCCCTTGCTACAAGAAGAGCAAATGAGAAAGAATATGAATATGAACACATGCTGAACAAGCATTTACTACAGGTCAAAAGGGGAAAGGAAAAACTCAGCCAAAGAGTTCAAATCAGAATTCAGGTGATGGTGGTTCTTCTCAGGATACCAAGAAAGGTGATGGACAGCCCAAGAAGAAGGGAAAATGTCATTACTGTAAGAAGCCAGGTCACTACATCACTGAATGTAGAAAGAGGATTGCCAAAGAGAAGGCAAAGGAAGCTGGGATGTCTGTAATGACGCTTCTAAAGCTCATTTGCTCCTACATCCCGTATGTGGACACTTAGGTGTGTCATTGCATTGGCTGCACATCGTGGTTGGGTTGTTCACCAGTTGGACATAAAGACTGCATTCCTACATGGGGACCTCGAGGAGGAAGTTTATGTATATTAGCCCATGGGTTTTGCAGAACATGATCATGAGGGGAAAGTATGCAGGCTGAAAAAGGCCTTGTATGGTTTGAAACAAGCTCCACGAGCTTGGTATGCAAAAATAGATGCTTTCCTACTCACTCAGGGATTTGTGAACACTCCATCAGAAGCCACTCTGTATGTAAAGAAAGAAGAGACAGATCTGCTGGTCATCAGTCTTTATGTGGATGATCTCTTGCTCATGGGATCAAATGATGACAAAATTGCAGCTTTTAAAGAGATACTGCAACAGACATTTGACATGTCTGACTTAGGGCTTGTACACTACTATTTGGGCATACAGTTTGTGCAGGATAACAGAGGCATTGGGTTGTTGCAATCACAGTATGTTGCTAAACTTCTGGAGAAGTTTAAATTTCAGGATTGCAAGCCTATTAGTACTCCTATGGAGCCTGGGATGAAACTGTCACTACAAGATGACAGTATTTCCTTTGATGCCACTACATATGCTCAGGCTGTTGGGTGCCTTATTTACTTGTGTAATACAAGGCCAGATATTCAGTATGCAGTCTCTCAGTTGAGCAGATTCATGCACAGCCCGCGGTTGTCACATTGGCAAGCTGTGAAGCGTGTATTCCGTTATTTGCAGGGTACCTTGTCTCTTGGATTGCTTTATCCTGAGGGGGGTGACATGCAGTTATATGCTTACAGTGATTCAGATTGGGCTGGTGATTTTGATACCAAACATTCCACTAGTGGAAATTGTTTCTTTCTTGGCTCTTCATGCATTTCTTGGCTAAGCAAGAAACAGACCACAGTGGCCACTTCGTCTTGTGAGGCAGAGTACAGAGCAGCCTACACTACTACTGTTGAGTGTGTTTGGCTGCGTCGTCTCATGACTGATATGGATATTTCAGTGGAGGAGCCTACACCTATCTATACTGATAGTCAGAGTGCCATTGCTGTGGCGAGGAATCCTGTGTTTCATGCTCGCACGAAACACATTGAGATTCACTATCATTTTGTTCGGGAGAGACTCCAGGCAGGAGATATCAGTCTGATCTACTGTCCTACAGATCAGAATGTGGCAGCAGACATCTTCACCAAGGCATTACCACGTCTGAAATTCGAAGCATTCCGCACTGCTTTGAATTTGTTTCCTTTTGGTGAATGATGTACAGTGATCACATATCACTCCAGGGGGGGTTTGTTGGGTTTTATGCTGTGTATGCACCCAGAGGAGTGCTAGTGATCATCAGTAGATTACTGGGGCACTTTTTACTTCAGTTAGTGGAGGTTTTTTCCCCCAGTTTAGCTTAGTTTCACTTATAAGCAGTTTATAGGTGTTTTGGTCCACCCGGCACATTTTATGGCCGGACATGTGAACACATCTCTTTAGGTCACTTATTATGTGGCTATTGTACTTCACATTTTGATCAACTGAATACACTGAAGTCGTGTTCTCTCTCTGTTGCTCTCCACGCCTGTTTGCAGCATCTCCAAACCCTAACCCTAACACTCCATTGGCCTTCACTTTAAGCATGAGAGCTTCAAAGATATGGAGCCATAGTCTGAGTCGGATGACGACGACCCTCCACCTCTGCCTCCGTCTACGCCGATGCATGATGCATATGTAGATGATCTAGCTGACATCTTAGCACCTATTTGATATCACCTAGGATGTAACACGCGGAAGCTCTGGGAGTCTTCTTTCAGCCCTAAACACCATCTAGAACATGCTGATGCAAAAACGCAGACAGAAGGGAGAGTAGAGACAGAGAGAGAGCTGGAAATTCAGTATATTTCATATAGTACAAAAAGGTACTCTAGTCTACAGCCCTAGGCTGCCTTGCTAAAAAGGTGAACATCACCCAAAACAGTCCCTAACTTGGACCCATTCCTTAAAGGAATGAATGATTACAATTTACAACAATGAGCATGTGCCTCCTTTTATAGCCCTTTGGACTCCTTGGAGTGCTGGCCGATCAGCAGTCGGCCAGCCGACTCGTTATATAAATCATAAAATGCTGCGCCTACAGCTGCCTTGCCATGTCATGATGCTCCTTTAGCCGCCTTGGTCTCTAGTACAGCCGACGCCTCCTATAAGCAGCCGACAGTACCCCTTCATGCAGCCGACAGCATCTTGGTCCTCCTCCAAGTCCAAACTTGCCACCTCAGCACCTTATGCTCCATCTTCTGGTTCTACTGCTCTTTTTCTGGTTGCCCCTTCTGAACTAGCTCCAGAGAATGTCCATGGCATTTTATGCACATGACATAGGACTTCAAATTTCTTTGTTCCTAGCTATCTAGTTTTCACTATGTTGTTGTACATTGTACAAGCTATTGTACTTGTAGCTTTCTATGTATGAACAAGGTCATTGTGATTGAGTTTGCTATCAAAATGTTGTCTCTTTGTCTACTTTCAATTGTACATTTGTCTCTTTTTTGTCTACTTTGAATTGTATACTTGTCTACTCATGTATATTAATAAGATGACGTAGCGTTCCGGATCCTATTCCGGATTTCAAGGGGTCCCGTTCTCATTCCAGATTGGCCCCTCGTTCCCATATCCGTTCCGATTCCCTGTTGACTCTAGCTAAAACATATGAAACCTGCTTGCAACAATTCTTGGAGCTGGTGGTCAGTGATAAGAGACACAAGACCTACCTTTGAGTATGGAGCCACTCTGGACAGGTTGTCAGAGACTCAAAAAAATGCCCCACGAATCTACAGACTCAACCTCAGCAGAAGTGGAGCTCAGAGAAACTAAAAAGCACCGGAAGTGCACACAGATTTGTGTTAATTTAAAATGGGCGCGATAATCCCTTCGTGCCCGCAAAATTGAGCTATTTCAAGACAAGTGTGTGGAGCTCACGAATTTTCGTTTTGAGGTGTTTACTTTGTTATTTTAAAAGAGGGTGCGCAAGCATCAAGGAGGCAGTAAAGCTCAAAGAGATCCCTTTGAAAGGGCAGGAAGAACACCCTTTTTGTATAGAGTCAGAATCCAAAGCATCAATGAGGCCAAAAAACTTGAATCCCTGACCCAAAAATGAAAAACTCCTCTGCTCTTTGATGCTCAGACTCGCCCTATCCTCCTCTTAGGCATAAATGAAGCTCCCAAAAGCATATCAGAGTGATCGGCCTTACATCCCTCAAAGACTTATAAGCTGACTGGCCTCACTTCCCTCTTTACACTTCTGAACCCATATTGTAGTGACAAGCCCCATTCCCTTGAAGGCTGAAGCTGAAGCTCTTCGGTCCTAAACCCCCATACAGTGACTTGCTGGACTGGACAGATGGCCCTGATTCAATTGGCTCCCCTTCAAACTCCCAACCCGACAGTGAATCGCCTGTTTCTGTCTGGGGGTAGGGACTGAACGGAGGGCAAGCTATCTGGCAAGTGATTTCGTTCCCCTCAAAAATCCCAACCCAACAGCTCTCTAAACAAAGGAAGGAAGCTCACAAACAGCATAGAAAGAAGGCAAAGCGTTTTACAGAAATAAAACATTGACAATGAGGTAATGTGCTAATGTGACCGGCCGGCATAACTATATTGCCATTAAGCTCTGCCCATTGTGCAACAGGCATGCCATTAAGCTTGCTGCCCAATATGCAAAAAGTATACAATGCACTACAGAAAAGCAAAGACAGAAGATCTCATGGGACCCTCTATCGTCTAAATTTGATCAAAATGCAATGTAAACCACCATGGAATCACTCACCATGCTTGCCCTTTGCGTTGAAATCCATCAGGCTTGGAGCCCAGCTTGAGGCAGGCCATGTCCTACGCGCAAACTCAGCAGTGCTTCCCTCTGCAGGAAACAGAAGACAAACTGGTACGCAGAGTCTGCACTTTAGGGTTCCAGCCAACGGGCAGGGTGAGGCGCCATGGAAGCAGGGTGAGAGACAAAAGGGAGGGGGAGGGAGGGAGAGAGAAAGGGAGACGACACAGGGGTAAAACTATAACTACAGCTTTACAAAAATCATACACAGCTGACCCACGGAAACCGGGAGAACACAAGAAGAGAGAAAAGAAGAAAGGGGGGGGGACAAAATGCAAAAAATAATAATAAATGAACAAATAGCAAAATCAATTAAATAATTAAATTTGCAAATTCTTTGGACAAAATTAAAACAAAAGGCCACTAACCCTCCTTTAAAAACACTTTTTGAAACGTCAGTTATGGGGCCACTTGTCCCTTGGGGGACATCTGATAGGGGCCACTTTAGAACACAGTCCCCCCCAACAACATTGCTACAAGGTGCCCACCAAGAGTATGAAGGCCATGTCTTTACACATGGGCAAAAAAAATGGTGGTTACGGTCATGCACAATTTCTCAACGCGATGACTAATGGTGGCCATGAAGATCTTTGTCATTAATTGCTTATTTCCGAGGTGTAAAAGCCCTCTAACAATGTCACTGCGTCTGCTAGAGATGTTACTAACCAATGCTCCCACCACAAATTTGCAATTGATTGGCAAGCTTTGTGTTTGAAGGAGAACAAGGCAAAATCTATCTCGTTTGACTGGTTACCTTACTGCCGCAAACTCTCAACCAAAATTAGGGGTTGAAATAAAGTGCAAGGCAACCAACCCTAAGAGCAAGTTGCTAAAAACATGCTACCCTTGGAGAGAACAAATTTGACTAACTATTTTTGAGTTGAAGGTTATCTAAATGTTTCGAGATGGTGGAAGGAGAACCTCAAAGGCTAATTAGTTGTTGCCTATATGATGAGAAGTATCTTTTTTTCCTTTTTAAGGTACTCACAATGCCATAAGACTCATGGGAACTTGCTGCTACAAATCCATGGTGGGGACTACAAAACCCTTAAGCCCTACTTTGAGGAAGGGCTTTGAGCTTGGGGCTCATCTAGCACATATGTTAATTGGAGGGTTTATAGGAAAATATGTGTCAAAACCCCGTACAAGCTTGTATGCTTTTCCAACCCAAAAATTAGGTAACCTTACCTTTCGGGGTTACGTCCCATGGGTGGCCCCTTTGTAGTTAGACACGTAGTGATTTGATGAACCTAATGGAGTAGGAAGTTATAAAGAGCTTCAACACTCTTCTGCAATACGATGGAAGCATCAAACTGGACACACTTCACGATTTGAAATTTAACAAGACCATCTTTAACCAAAGTGAAAGGCAAACCTTTCTTGTAACCACTCAAAAGCATTAACATAAATGATGCAGGGCTTACAAAGAGAAAAAAAAATTACTCCAAATGCATCCCACATTTAAGTGTCAAATATAATAAGGCAAGGCAATGACCTCTAAAACCATTCAGGCTTCAAAGAGTGTTTACGCAATCAAGCATGAGTCATGTCAAGCATGATACATGGCTACTATCAACTACAATAATGTACATACAAAACATGGTGTGTAATATGTGATTTATAATAGGAGCTTCTTTGCAACAAGGAGGAAGCACTCTCTCTATATTTTATTGAAAAAATCCTTACGTTTTCAAAAGTATGTGCTTAAATTGAAACCTTGCTTCTTCCCAATTCTAAATTTAGAAAATTGGGATCACACCTCTATCGTGTGCATTCTCAAGGTGCCATGTGGTGAAAAGACATAATTTGGTTTTAATATACCTACTATTTAATAATAGGTGCCTCAATAGTGTACACAAAAATTAGCTAGTAACATCCTTAATAATGTTCAATGAGTGTGTGCATCCATGCAATTCTTGCAATAAAATGATGTGCTCAACTCATAATCATCACCTACCTTCCCATCCTCCTCCCTTATAAGTGGACACCTACTTTGTGTTCATCATTGCAACTTGTTCCCCACCTCTTCCCTTACTAACTCCTCTCTCTTGTCATCATGTGCACATGTCATGATGCTAAAAGGCTCACCACTAGCTAACTACTCCCCTACCTTACCTTTACAGGCTTGCCACTTCCTTATTCCTTGCTTCTCCACCCAAATCACATGCCCACTATCTCTTCCTCTTTTGGTTTCAATATATTCATTCATCTTTTTATACTCACATTTTGTCACGCACTTCATCATTTCAAGATCCTAATTTATTGCCAAAATGATCATTAATGTACAAGTAGTATAATAATCAAAACATATAGTAGGCCCCTAGTACTTGCAAGTTCTCTTTATTTTGACTATTTCAAGTTCTAAAAAGCATAAGTTGATGTGTTTTGCTTGTAATTAGTACATACATACATGCATGAAATACATATGTTTTGATTTTGAGATCTCTCTCTCTCTCTCTCTCTCTCTCTCTCTCTCTCTCTCTCTCTCTCTCTCTCTCTCTCTCTCTCTCTCTCTCTCTCTCTCTTGCACAGAAAACAATCTCTCAAAATAAGGAGAGACAATCATCATTATGTGTCATGAAGTTTGGAACATACTGATATAAGTAAGGTATTATAATACCACAAAACATACAACACCAATCAACATTTTGTGCAAGTTTCCTTTTTAGATAGGGTTAATATTAAATTTTTTCCAAGCATGAATTGTATTTGAATGGGTCAACTCGTTTTACAAAGTACTTTTGATATTCTAGAATGTATGTGTATACTTAGCTTTACAAAAACTACTCATTTTAATTTTAAGTTTATTATGGCAAAAAAAAGGCATAGGGTTCTTCTCTCTAAATTATCAACATTACTAGGCTAACCTTGTAATATTTTTTCCCAATCATACTAAATGCTTAAGGTAAAACCTTTATTCTTTCAAATTAATGGGTCAGTTTTATCTTGATGTTTCTTCATGAATGATGGTCCCATGTAAGCTCAAGTCAACTTTGAAATATGTGATGCTAGTTCAAGGAGTGAAACAAAAATCATGTCAAAATACATAAATTGCGATAATGTTGCAGTTAGTGACAAAGGGCTTCAAGTTTGGTCATATGTTATGTTGAATGGTTAATATATTAAATGTAAGTAGCATTCAAGTTATACTTTGGACAGAGCTATATTTTATCATATGATACTTTAGTACGAAGTGTCATGACCTTGACTTAAGGTTGATATTTTTTCCTAACCTATGTATTGGGAGGTATTTGAGGTCACGGATTGTACTTATTTATGACTTGTATGTGCATGCACCCCTTTTAAAACTTTATTTTAACATAAACTTATCATCTTGGCTTCGCTTGTCAATTTTTGGTTTTTTTATTATACAAAATGTATGGCTAGGAGCAAACTTGATTCTCCATTTTTCTTTCCTTGCTCTTTGTATCCTATGTATGTCATATATTAGATCATGCTAGAACATGTAATTTTACAAAATAACCTCCATTTGTTTATGCTTGATCTTTGTATCCCTAAAGTACGTCATATATTGGATCATGCTAGAACATGTAATTTTACAAAAGAACCTCCATTTGTCTATGCTTAGCATTTGTATCCTACATATGTCATATATTGGATCATGCTAGAACATGTAATTTTACAAAACAACCTCTATTTTGTCTATGCTTGGTCTTTGTATCCTACGTATGCCATATATTGGATCATGCTAGAACATGTAATTTTACAAAAGAACCTCCCCATTCGCAAATATTTTTGTGTTCCCAAGCTTTTACTCTCAAAGTGTAATCGGAGAGGCTATGTGCAAGGGTTGGAGTCTATAGAAAAGATTTATTAGCAATCAAACATCACAGCAAACACCATTCACATGAATAGTAGAAATTAAATTATACAATCTTTGTTTAGAGAAAAGTACATTCTATGTTGAGATTATTCTTGAATTGAAACAGGTAAGGAGTTCTAGTAATAGTTTTTATACACATATTTCATATAAGTCCATAAATATTCATTGGGCCCCTTCCCCACAAATTCACATGTATCATAAAGCATTCACCAATTTGCATCTCCCACTACTTTCTTCCTCTTATGATTACATAATTTTCACCTTTTGTCAAACACAATTAATGGTTGTAATAACCTATCATTTACCATATAATGTGAATGCTTACATATTTATTTGCTATTTGTGAACAACTAAGCTAAATGGTTTTTTTGAGGGGCAATATATAGCTTGCTAGGTAATCAATCTGGTAATCAACATATAGCTTGCTAGGTAATCAATCTGGTTACACGAGTTTTAATCATTGTTATTATTTCTCATTCTTCTTTTTAGTCATAATAAAGTTGGACTTTGATCATGTAACCAGTAAAATTTTCCCAATTCTTGTAAGACAGTATATAACCACAACGGAATGATCACAAGATAGAGGAACTTGATGCAATACTAAAATATGTTGTAAACCAAAATTAGAAAATGATGGCGTATGGCCAAGAGCTTTGATGGCAATCGAGGTAGACTCTGGAAGGATGTCATGCACAAACAAGGACGTACAGTGCAATGAAGATATATTTAAACTGAGTGATCTCAATATAACTAAGGAGATTGTCAAACTCGTCTATATATAGGGTTGGTATATATATAGTATCTAGAGTTGGTCATATCATAGGTTTGCCCATGTTGACCACCCTACAACTAACTTAGATGGATTGAACCAACCACATCACTTAACTAGGACCATGTTAAATTATAACATCTTTCAGACCCATCCAAGGTCGTTTGGGAGCAGGATTGAGCCTCATTTGAGAGACCGTGCGAGCCTCGCAACCCAAAGGATAAAGTCTCTTAAGAAGACCTCCTTCTACCACCCAAGAGCGCAACCGATTGGCTCACACTTGTATGCATCCTAGTTGGCATAGTGCCAAGTCTACAAAAGTTGTCTCCTAACCATCTGATGGCCAACATCCACTATCTAAACTGGATGTCTCCTAACTGTTTGGCCATGCATGGCCAACATCCAGTGTCTAAAATAGAAACTATCAGTAGTGTATCAGGTGCTCAACATAATGGCTACTCCTCATATAAGGGGCCTTACAAAATAGAGCACAAAGAGGAATGTTTTGTAAGGTTGTCAAAAGGAGTTAATTTTATGGGTTAAAAGTTAAAGAAAAGTATTGAAATCCTTGACATTTAGCTAGCATTTATAAATATAACAAATAGTAAATGCCCTTTTTATGTGCATGATATATAGAGTTTTTAGATACTAAACAAATTCTTCCAATGTTTATCATTTCCTCAATTACAATTACCAAATTATAAGCAGCATGATTCAAACAATACCTCAAGTTATTAGGTACTAAACAAATTATTCCAATGTTTATCATTTCCTCAATCACAGAGTTACCATATTACAAGCAGCATGGTTGAAACAATACCTCAAGTTCCTTGGTACTCTTGCTTTTAACCTAGCAAAGGCAGCATGAATGTCCTAAAGTTTCAAAATAAAATTGCATTAATATTTAAAAATCCTATACTCTTTTGTTTTCTTTTGGTACATGAACAAAATGTTCTCGATATTCCATTTGGCTACCTCTTTCAACGTTTTTACTTGTCCATTGGCATGCTTTTGAGAGATAAGAGCACATGCAAATTTTTTTAAAATTACATTATTTTCTTACTTCCCCCTTCTTAAGGAAACTCTTCCACTTCATTTTAACGTTATTTAGTAAATGTATAGATTCATCCTTTTCAAATTTAGTTATAATATTTCTTACTAATTTAAATGTTGAGTTATAATATTTCTTACTAGTTTAAATGTTTTTACTTCTAAAACTTATATTATTTTAGTGGTTTCAACCCCTCAATACTTTATTTATACATTAATAATTATCTTCATAAAATGATACAAGAGGAGAAAGATAATGAGAAATCATTCTAGTGTTTACACTACCTTACATATCTTCCACATGAGAGAGAGAGAGAGAGAGAAGGGGGGGGGGGGGGGGAAAGAGGCACGCCTACCTATAAGAGAAAGACAAATCCTTGTTGAATGTGGATCTTTATCTCAAACATAGCCATGGGCAACCACACAAAGGATTTATTTGGGCTTTGGTATTTTTGATAAGCAAAAAACTAACATTTTGACAACACTTTCCCTTTGTAAGGTAGATTGCCACTTATACTCCCATGATCCTTCTCCCCATTGGAGTCTAATGTTTCTAGCTTTTGTCACTATCAATGGTATCACATATTGTCATGCATAGCATGAGAGCATAATATGTTTTAATGGGAAGAGAACTATGGTTTAACTAGTAGTTTGTGGAACTTGCAAATTCTAAAATATTAATATGTTAACATCACATATTTTAATCAACTCACTTTGAATTAAAGATTTGAAAAAGGAGTTTAAAGGTGAGAAGAGTACCTAACTAGCAAAATTACTAAAAAAAGGAGTTTAAAGGTGAGAAGATTATCTAACTAGCAAAATTAGTAGAAAAAGGAATTTAAAGGTGAGAAGATTACCTAACTAGCAAAATTAATATCTATACCTACATGTAAGGCTTTGGTTGGACATACAATACTTCTATACGTATTTCTCCCATTGGTAGGGTTTTGGACTTACAATACTATACATGCCTCCCATTGGTAGAGGTTTTCTTGAATACCGTCTACTTCACTCATATAGACGGAAATCAAAACATGTGGGTCACATCTAACTTATTATATCTACAATCAAGTATGGATGCTAAGTTCATATGTAATGATGGACATACCTAACACGTCACGTGAATCGTTTCCAAATGACTAGCTCTTAACATTTCACACATGAACACACATGCACAATGCACAATGTGTTTGAACTGGAATAGGATCGATGTGAGTGAATTGGAATAGGATTGATGAAGCATGAGGTGTTCAATGCCCAACCTCCACCTACCCTCCTGTGGATGCTACTAAGTAATCACAAATTTTTCCATCTTAGCACCACTTTTCTTTTCCACCACTTAACCTCACTAAATCCTATCTCTTATCATCAATACATCATTTTCCATCCACACAAGCTCTTCTTTTGCTAGCTACTCCCCAACCTTAACTTAATAGAATTTTCACTCTCTTCTTTCTCACTTGATTAACTTATTCACATCGCCGATATCTCTTTTTTAATTTTTACAGTTTTGTTCAAGACAAGTGCCTTAGCCTTGCCGAATTATATATCATTAGGTCTTGCCTTTGAGCTGCAATGCAACTCCCCGATGTGGGTGCACTAGCTCATCCGTCACCTCCTCGTACCAAAATGCTACTTTTCTAAGGGGGTGAAGCTCTTTATGCCTAGATGGAGGTAAGAAGAGAGAGCCTTTGCGGTGTAAATGTGGATAGGGAAGAAGCTAATAGAAGTGGGAAACCTACAAAAAATCCTATCTAGCATGCATCCATCAAAAAGCAAGAAGATTCTATAGCGTACATACAAGAAATAGTAGAGAAGAGAGAAGCTTGCAAGTATTCTATTGCAAGGGAATGAATGTGTATTGCTTATTGTCAAAATTAACTTATATACAAGTGACTAGTGTTGACACAAGGCCAACCAAACTTAAAAAAGTATGTATACAAAGTCCTTAGACTTTCATTAAGCTCATGTTAAGACCACTTTTTATGTTCCAGCACGGTCTTAGATGCCCGTTTGAGTAAGTAATATGTTACAGTAGGTCAAAGCAGGTGAAACCATGTGAGCCTATTAACATACCCCCCTTCCTAATGGTAAATATAAATTTCATGCTTTCCTTTAATGTTATGTACCTATGTACATGGACACTAATCTACATATTAGGGACCTAATCTAAAAACACACACACACACACACACACACACACATCAATTTATATATAAATATAAATATATGCTAATTTATGCACACACATGTAGAACTAGGGGGATCGAAGATATCCATGGTTATGGAGAGAGAGAGAGAGAGAGAGAGAGAGAGAGAGAGAGAGAGAGAGAGAGGGAGGGAGGGAGGGAGAGAGTGAGAGAGAGAGATGTGACAATTCTCAAAGGACAATTGATTTGCACTATAAAATGCTTAGAGGACAATTGATTTACACTGTATAGTGGTGATAGATTAGAGTGATGTGATGTTCAAACTTTCACTAAATATAATTCTTTTATAAGCTAGGAGGAGCCTTATCTTTTTGACACATAAGTAAGACACATGTCACACATGCACTATTTATTGACATGTGGCACACTTATCCTATCCACTCATAAGAAGGTGTGCACACACACTTACACATAGACACACATAAGTGAGTGTTAACACCCTTTTAGGGGATGTTTACACACACACACACACATGTAAACACATAACCCAATGTACACACACACAAGATAGACACACACATGAGTCTCTCAACCCCCACAAAACCCCCTTCAGAGTGAAGGTTGAGAAGACCTTCAACTAGCATCTTTAGGATAGCTTGTGGATTGTACCATGTACTCCGCTATAGTAAGAATAGGGCTCATTCTCTCCGCTTTAGATTTAGAGGCTTGGGTATCAACATGGCTC
Source organism: Cibotium barometz (assembly GCF_041138505.1). NCBI lineage: Eukaryota > Viridiplantae > Streptophyta > Polypodiopsida > Cyatheales > Cibotiaceae > Cibotium > Cibotium barometz. The sequence continues at coordinate 10,317,709 of NC_141062.1, forward strand.
AGAGGCTCACTAAAGTGTGTTCTTAACAAAAGACTTAGACCAAGCTCTGTTTTCTAGGAAGACAACGACACCACCATCTCGAAACTCAATCCAGGCTTGATATATAGGAGAGCCACCATACATCAATCTACCCAAAAATGGACCCCTCCTTACTCTAGGCATAGGTGAAAATGGAATTGAAGCAAACTCAGATTTTGGGGGACATCCTGAGAAAAGAGCCCTTGACTCTTAAACAAAATAGGCAAGAGTTAGTTTGGAAGTTTTGAAAATTCCGTTATCGGTGAAGAGCATTCTATTTTGGCGATGATTGATGATTATGGTCTCATCATGAAAGCCCATGTTAATGTAATAAAGAATGAATCCATCGATGATAAGGTGTTTGCAAACACCCGTAGTGACAATGCCCACATAAACACCCTTTTAGATGCTAGAGTAACATAATTCAGAGGCGTGTTGTCTATGAGAGCAACAAATCTGAATTGCACTGAGCACAGGTGCATAGCAAGACCAAAGCAGGGCAAAGGAGCTAATACAAGCATGTAAAGGAGGAGAAATTGGATTTGTAGATCTGGAGATGGAGGTGCTAGGCAGTGAAAAGACCAATGCTAGTAAAGGAGGCGGAGCGGTGTAGGAGCAAGTAGCGAGCCCCTAGCTACCTAGAGCTTTCGGGCAATGATATGATGGTGAAGGAGCCTTATCTTTTTGACATATAAGTAGGACACATCACATGCACTATCTACTGACATGCCATACATGCACCATCTACTGACATGTGGCACACTTATCTTATCCACTCAAAAGAGTGGGTTCACACACACTTACACATACAAACACATAAGTGAGTGTTCACACTCTTTTAGGGGTTTTTTACACACACACACACACACATAAAACACATGTCAGGGTACACATACGCACAAGATGGACACACACATGAGACTCCAAATCCCAACAACAAACACCAACCATTATATAAGCGCTCTCTCTCTCTCTCTTCCATTTAAGGATAAAGAAAAAATCATCAAAAATAATTATACTCTCTCTAGTTGAGAAATACAAGATTTGAGAAGGCTATGGAGTGTGTGGGAGTTGCAAGAGAGAGCTATTGTGGAAGGAAGATGAAAGAAGACATTATCAGAGTATCATATCCGCACTAATAGAGGTAATTAAGGTATGAATCTAGGCTAATCACAAAATTGTGACTTACATTGATAAAATGAGCTTGCATACATCCATTTATAGCCACTTGCTAGCTCCAATTGTCTGCTTACATCATCAAGATTCTTTCTTTTTGACCTCCTCCTAGACTCACTTACACTTCACACATCATTCTAACCTTTGACAACCTTTTCTCTAAGGTTTACACACTCTCCTACATTGACACATTCATGATAACATATCCAGCACCACGTTCGACACCATATTTTCAACACCCCCCTTTGGTGCCTAAATGGGTCTCATCCCAAGAAGGTAATGTGACATACATGACATGATATTCTTTGCCCCCTCCCCTCCCCTGATGGAGACACATATACATCACTTAGCCTACATCATCGGTGACTAATGGTGACTACATTAACATGACATGACATCACTTAGCCTACATCATCGGTAGCTAGAGGTGATTACATCAACATGACATGAGACATATCATGAACATGATATTCTTTGCCCCCTCCCCTTTCCTGATGGAGACACATATACATCATGTAGCCTACATCATCGATGGCTAGAGGTGATTACATCAACATGACATGAGACATATCATGAACATAGACATAGAACATAATCATAGACATTATCATATCTAGAAAAGATGTTCTTTTGAAGTATCATCAAGAATTGCTTCCACCATCACATTTGATTGTTGCTTCTCCTTTGACCAACAAATCTTCCCAAGGTGGCCTACCTTGCCCCATTATATGCCCCATCCTTCCACAATGGTTACATTCTCCCTACTGCTTATTGAGCTTTGTTATGCACCTTTTAGCTTCTTATCCTCTTCAAACAAGGAGAATTCAACACCTTCAAGAGTAAGATTTGGAAGATTAGTAAGAGTTGTTACCATCGAAGAAAATTCTTGAGGCATGCTTTTGATTAAGACTGCTCTGGCATCCTTCTCATTCACAGATGCCTTCATAACTGTAAGTTAATGTTATTTCCAAGGCTTAACCCAATGATAGCAATGGCTTTTCTATTGTTATTTGTCCATGCATTGACCTCAATCTCACTCTCTTCCTTGAGTTCATGTCCATTTACTATACCCCAAAGCTTCTTTTGCATGATTGGATACAAGGCTTTTATTTGTATGGAAGCCTTCATCACTAAACTTATCCATTAACATTTGGCTACTCATGTCTCAATGAGGAGGGTTTATATAGTCATATCTCAATAGTGTCCACTCCCTTGCAGTGATTTGGACAAGATTTGACTCAAACTACTAATCTCAAAGAGAAGTGTAGACTAGACAGCTTTTGAGTAAGCAATTTGGATAGTTGCACTCACAATTAGGCGCAGAGGTTTTACAGAGTGAAACAAAAGCAAGAGAGTAGAGAATTAAACCACTAATTATTGATATTAGTCACTGTAATCATGGATCAATGAGCTCAATGATAGAGAGATCTAGATCTCATTAACCAATAGATCATTTCAAAATCTGTAGTCATATTTTAGTAGTGTCTACTCCCTTACAATGATCATATCCTTCTCAACGCTTGGAGGGATCCTTTAGTAAAAACAAGTTAATCAAAATGGCAAGCTGACTTTTTTCAACTGCAAAAAAATCATTGGAGTCAACAGCAACTTTCTCAAGTCGTTGGACAGTCCAATCCAGTCCTCATACTCTGACAATTGCAAAAGCACCAAATCAATTCTATCAGCTTTAAGATATCGGAGCTAAGATATAATTGAAGAGATGAGAGTGACAGTGGCAGTGGAGTTCAAAGAAAGCCAAGATAGCACCTTGGGTTAGTGCTCTGCAAAGATGAGCAATTGCATTGATAATATGCCTTACCCTGTCACTGAATGTGAATAATCAACTACGGAAGGAGAAAAACACACCACACCATCACCTCACTTCCACTACTAGCGTCATTGCTGAGAAATGGGCAAATCTTCACTACAATCCAATTATCAAAGATTTGAACTTCCATTGTTGACTTGTCAAATGCAACCCAAATTTTTGGTGTTTTTGATTCAACATTTAATCAGATGTATCACAAAGCTAGTAGCAAACCATGAGAGAAGTGATTAAAAAGAAGCTTCCTCATAATGCCAATGAGAGAAAAAAATGCATGAACAATTTGCAAGTAGAAATTATGCCACGCTCCAAACTAATTACAGCTACAAAAACTGGTTACTTTTCACAAGGTACAGAAAATCAGCGGGTACGCTGCTAGATGCTTATTTTAATATTTCCATCTTTTTAATACAAGATGCCACTGGAGTTGAACTGGCCCAAAGCAGTGGAAAACCAGGTCAAACATGGAACTCCAAGGTTTACGACTGTCACCATTGCATGCCTTACTGCATTGATGAGTCCAAACAGATACAATATCTACATGGATTTCCCATAGACGTAAGATGACTACATGGACATCAGCCTTCCTTTCTTAATTCCTCTTCAGCCAATTTATCCTCTCTCTCCTTCGAACTTCTATTCAGGCAGATATCCACCGTGTCAGCAAGTATACCCTTATTCTTTGATGCCTGAAAGATATCTGTGCCATTGACGCTGGCTCCAAGTGAAGAGCTGCAGCTTGCGATTGATGGGGCAAGGATTCCAGGTTCACAGCTCCCCCCATATAGACCACGACTTCCAGACACCCAAGCCGTAGCTTTAGTGCTTCTCTCCTGGCAAAAATTCTGCAAGGCAATTTAAGTCTAATCAATGAGAACATTGCAAAAGAGGGTGTAAAAGCTGTGAGCACTACAGATACGGGAAAAGTTTGCAAGTGAGCATGTGAAAGATTTCCGCAGACAAAAAGCGTAAAATAGCAATAACAAGCACACTTCCTTAGAGAAAGCACTTCTGAACTGTGCACTTCCTTAGAGAAAGCACTTCTGAACTGTGAACACCACAGATAAACAAAAGGTTTGCAAGTGAGCATGTCATCCACTTCTACGCAAGACAAATACATTAATAAACTTGGTAGGTAGAGGCTTACAAGAACACATGAAAGACTGCCAGTGGTTAGAATAGCAGGAACCATCCCCAATAAGGGGCCGCTGTACTGTGGAATGGTATCAAGAACGGAGGATCTCGGGCTCTCCATCCTCGCACACCAGCTGGTATCTCTCACCTGCTCTACACGATCTTCTGCAGGTCTGTCCTCTGGACAACTGGCTAAAAGAGCTCTAAATCTGCTGTCAATAAGATAAGGCTGCACATCATTGGATTCCCTGTGTTCTTCAGATTGACATGGTGCAACTCCTAGACCTTGAAATATACTCAAGGCTGGAAATTCTTGTCCATCGGCTAATCTTTCTGCACCAGGCAGAATGTTGCTGAGAAAACTGGGAAGCATAGGAGGAATTCCAGAAGAAGACATAGAAGGAGGTGCGTTCACCAGAAAGCTCTGGTTTGCTGACTGAAAATCTATTACAGGTATATGAACAATAGGATCCGAAAAGAATGAAGGAAGACTAGAAGTCTGCAAAGGTGTTGGGATATTTACTAACGAAGAAACTGGCAATGGGATTGGAGAAATGCTGACCCGGTCCAGACTTATGGTTGTCTGTGATAATATTGCAGAAGATGGCTTCACTGAGAAGAATGATGAAGAAGATGGTACCGTACTCATCTCACTTACAGGCGGAAGAAATGGGGGAGTAATTGTATACTGGAAGGCTGAAGATCTCAAGGGACAAGGACAGTAGTAAGGAGCTAGAAGAGTGGATGTTGGGATCGGCAAATGAGATGGCACAGGAGAATGAAGACCACTTGAACGGAAAGAAGACCCCCCAAGCAGAGATGGAAGTAGATTCGGGGAAGCAGGGAAGCTAGGAGATACCAGTGGAACACTGATTACTTGTTTAGGGAAAGAAGCAACATCATTACACAGAAGTCCATGCAAGTCAGATGAATAAGATGATGAGGTGTTCAAGCCAACACAATCAGTTCTCGGTTCGCCTCTTTCTTCTCTGCTAATGCAAACAGCTACACAAGTGCTCATGGGTGGCTGACTTACACAACCAAGATCTGAATTGCTGTGTGTGTTAGAACTACGGTGAGTGCTGGAGAAAGTCAGTGCACTTGCAGAATTAGAATTGTCAAGGCGCTTTCTATGCTTCTCTCTTGAAGACATGACAGATCTAACATTCATCGAACCCCTAAAAGCCCCTTCTTTGAATCCACTTGCACGTGGACTGAGGGTTCCTTGATTTCCGTTTGAGGGACGAACTATGGATCTATTTCCACTAAGGCGCTGTGACTGCCTTAGACCAGAAGAAGGTACATTTGAACTTGTGTCCACTGCCACATTTAATGGCAGAATTAATGAGGAGGACATTGTACATGACTGTTGAAATCCGACATGTGTGGAGGTTGCAGCCAAGGCATTTCGCAGCTGACTCACAAAAGATTCCAGTCGAGACTCGTGCACACCAGTAAGCTGAGACAATGTTGGTCTTTGTGTAAGAAGATCTTTCAACTGCAATTTCATCAAAAATTTGACAAGCTAGTAAGTGTTAAGGAAAGAAAGCCAAGTTCAACTATAATTCGTAATTCACTTGATTTAAGTGTACCTCAGCAACCAGTTCATCACCCACTATCTTTGACCTTTCAGATTGCCAGAAAAAATGCTTGCCACCAGCAAACTTTAAAGCAAAAGATCTGCCAGAAGAATCTCGATCAAGCATTTCAAGGGCCACGTGTGTATCCTCATTCACTGATTTTACAGCAGCAATCCTTTCAATGACACCATTGTCACCGATGAACGACAGTCTCATCTCAGAACACGGAAGCATTGACAAGCTCAGATAGCCCCTGCATAGGCAACCAATGACTCGTCATGCACAAAATATTACTAAAAAGAAAGCCTAAAAACCATGTCCTTTACTTTGAATAGTATCACTTCAGCTTGCACTTAAGCTGGCTACTAAAAAAACAAGTATTATGGGCGAGGACAATACTATGGAATAAAGAGAATAATTTAGACCACTCTGAATGAAAATCCAATCCAAAAAGAATAGAAATTCATTCGAGCGTTGAATATAATGCACAGCCTGCTACAAAAAATCGAACACACAAGACAACAAGAACCATGTAGACAACACAGGCACAAAACGACACAAAACAGACTGCAATTACTTCAGTTTATAAGACATGAAGGTTGAATGAATCACAATAGGTTGCAACCTTTAAAAAAAGTGCAACTGGTTGAATAGGTTAACCAATAGATTGCAACCTTTAAAAAAAGTGAAACTGGTTCTCCTTGTAGAAATCACAACAGGTTGCAACATAAAATGTAGAACTTGGTTATCAAATTATGCAAACAGAAAGAAGGCTGGAATGAACGTTATACAGGATGCTCACCCAGGTGACCCCCTTTAGATTAATAGAGATCGTTCATGTAACATTAACCCATCAACTAAACATTTCAAATACAAAACAAACTGAACGTTACTCAGCATGCATAGTGCATATCACCACCACCTCATTCATAACGTAGGGCACAATTTTTAAAAAATCACATTGCTACATTAAGAATTTATTAATTAACAGCAAGCAGAAATATTCAGGAGCCACCCTGACATGGCCGCCCTTGAATCATCTTTATACCCAAACATCAAGCTGGAAGGACTCCAAACATCAATCATGACATAGATTGAAGAGAACAACAAACAGCAGCTTTAAAAGATAGAACATAACCTAAGATAGCCCCAAGAAACAGTGCATGGCTACAATTCTTCCTGGCAGGCCAAAAGCCAACAATTATGAATCCTGAACTGCGAGGCTCTTGTATGCAATAGAAGCAAGTCCACCTATAAATTCCTAAACTCCTGGAAATTAAGAGCTTATACACTTATGAAAAGAGTGGCTACAACTTCAAAATTATACAAACAGAAGGAAACAAGCAACCTGCATCAACAGCAATGTCTATTGGATGTTGATTCATACAAGTAACTAAGGATTTGACACCAAGCAGGCAGCCCCACGTCAAAGTACCTTGAAGTAGCAAAGGACATCCAGCCGATTGATCAAAAGGAATGACTTCACAAGCAGGTGAGCAGTAAACACGTCAGGAGGTCAAGAATTCCTGTGGGGTACAATTATGTACGAAATTCTGCGACAGATATTAGCAAGAGAAGTTCAGGTAATTACCCTGACTTAAAAAGGACAAAACTACAATTTTCCAAACACTCAAAGGACTTATGGAGCTTCGGACCAGCAAGTCCATCATGCATAGATGTAATTGACATTCCTACCGATGTCATCCATGCTGAACAAAAGGTGAGTCATCCTAAAGTTAAAATCTCATGCATTAACAACATGGTAGTCAACCCACAAGACAAACAACTATCAACTCCATTATACATAGTATGGACTAGATACTACGACATCCCCACTAACGTTATCAATGTATAGAATGTGCCCGATACAAGCTAAGGACTTGTTGAGCAATTGTTAAATCAATAGGGAAGACAAAAGAGGGAAGGAGAGGGGGAAAGAAATATAAGCTTTTTTTACGTCTACGAAAGACCCAAAGGGTCTATGAGACCAAAAGTAATACATGTGATCTGTGGGTAAATTGGTAATTGTATGCCAACAAAACATGGAAGGAAGAAAACTAGCTACCCAAAGAACAGGACACACAAACACAGACCAAAAAAGGGGGGGGTGTGGTTTTATTAATGTCTAACAACAGCAGACCACAAGGATCTATGAGACAATGGTACCATCAAAATACACCTAAAATGCCTAGTGGCATGTCAGACACACACACACACACACACACACACACACACACAAACAAAAATTCACCAAAGAAAGGTCCATAACTTGTGGTCTGCGTCATCCTAGAGTTGAAATCTGATACATTAATAATGGTGCAAATATTATCGATGTATAGAATGTGCCAGATAAAAGCAAAGGACTTGTTGAGAAACTGTTAAGTCAATAGAGAAGACCAGAGGGATGGACAGGGAAGGGGGAAGAAAGAAGAGAGAGGGGGGCGAGGGGGGGGGGAAGGGGGGTCTATGAGACCAAAAGTAATACTGTGGGTATTTGTATGCTAACAAAACATGAAAGGAAGAAAACTAGCTACCCAAAGGACAGGACACACACACACACACACATCCACACACAAAGAAAAGAAAAGAGAGGAAAGGGGGTAATATGTCAGAGACACAAAGAAACAAAATTCACCAAAGAATGGTCCATAACTTGTGGTCTGTGGCCTGTTTTCTGTTTTTCATCCACACCACCCCCCCCCCCCACCCACAAACACACACACACACACAAACACACCCCTACAAACAAAAAAATGTCATAAACAAGGAATGCAAAGGAGCTCTCAAAAGATCATCCAGAGGGTGAGAACTGTGATAAGCCTTACATATTACTACTTTCGAACCTCACAGTAGAAAAAATAATGTTAAACTTAATAGCTGTTGACAATGGACATACTCAAGCCAAAGGTTGGCCAAAAAAGCAGCAAGCAAGAATATCACAACTATCACATCACATATAATACAAGTCAAACTACTATGTACAGCATCTGATGATACTTAGTTATTGCTAACAGGACCCTCAAGGAAACACTGCATGAAGAGTCTACCAGCACTACAAGCAATCCATACCTGTTGCTCAAGACTGGTGCAAGTTAAAGTGGAATGAACCCAATGGACACATCGGTCCATGATGGCAACAAACCATTTGCAAACAATTGTAGGCTCAAGGCAAAATCCTAGAACTATTGATTTGAAATCTAGAGACTTTCCACAAAATTTAATATAAGGTTTGCAGCTCCAGATTTACAAACCTCATAGCATTATGTGTGGCTGAAAAGAGATGGATGCATTCAAATATATAAAATGAGCCATTCCAAACAGAAGTCATGTAGAACTGTTGAGGCATTTTGTAGCATCTTATTCATGGTCATTGGTGGGTAACATATTCAAGTGTCATGAGGAAGAGGACACAGATACTGACAATAGATGTGTTTAACACTCTCTTCCTTGGATTTTCAAAAAAATATAGCCTCTTTCTACTCACCGATTCTTGAGGACCCTACCAGCCCCTTCGTTAAACCCACAACCTTTCATTCAGGCAAACATGCTTAACCCGCTAATGCTAACAGTGATAATACACTTTTGTATGATAATTGAAAGACGCTCTCCTACATTGAACTTCTCATTATTTATTCTTCGACAAAAAAAATTGCTCTGATGTTGATAGTTCAGCTGATGTCATGTAGACATATATTCTTATAACAATAACCAAAAGCATAACTAATTTGAAATGTCACAAAGGCAATGTTAATCAATTGAGAGTTCCCAAAGTGATTGATTTGAGCGAGTATACAATAAAGCCAAGCAAAAGCATCGATCTCCACTGAGGAGAGAAAGAAAAGTACCTTAAACTTGTGGGGCATAGAAATCGACCTTGGCATTGAACTTTTCCCACACGGATTGAAACAAGTGGTGCACACAGGCAGCGTGCAAGCATTCCCAGCTCCTTTGCTTTAAAATGCTGCAGAGAAGGGAAACTCTGTTAAGATCAGAGTAAAAATTATGAACAACCCAAGAACAAACCTAACTAAACCAGTGGGGCTATCCAAATGAACTACAAATCAAATTGTCAGCCACTGTTAGGGTGGTACTGTTCAAGAACTTTTCATAAATGGTAACCATAATCCCACAGTACCATGCTCCCAAAATTCCACCAAAACTAACCCAAGTCCTGTAAAATGCCAAGACACCTCAGAAATCATCAACTACTAGAATAGGTACCAAGTGACCAATGCAGTGTGACATTAATACAACTCTCTCTCTCTCTCTCTCTCTCTCTCTCTCTCTCTCTCGTCTTGAGCAACAGGTATGGATTGCTTGTAGTGCTGGTACTCTTCATGCAGTGTTTCCTTGAGGGTGGGAGAAAGTCCTATGGTGGTGGGAGATGATGGCTTTGATCCTCCTATAGTGACGCGGGCATGGGCGGGGCATAGTCACATAGAAACGCATTTTTGGGCTGAGAAACTCCAAAACCCCAAAACGGCCGAAACTCCAGAAACACATTTTAGAAACGAGGATTTTTTTTTGTTTCTAAAAAAACAAATTGTATTTTTTAAAAAATTTGTCCAGGTGTTTTTTTTTAATGTTGGGCTCTCTCTCTCTTGCACGCAATCTGTAGTCACCTCTCCTCCTCCTCCTCTCTCCCCAATTGCCCAATTGTGACCACAATTGCCTAAGCTTTTACCATATTTTAAGTGCCTAGCTAGCACTAGGTAGGCATACAAATAATTTTACAAACTACAAGTTCTAAACCATTTTATTGTATTTATATAGAAAAAACTACAAAACCTCCACGTTTCTAAGCCGAAAGACCAAACGTTTTGTCCCAAAACCTCAAAAACCCCAAAACGTCAAAAGCCCTGAGGACCGAAACGTTTCTGGTGACTATGGGGCGGGGACCACAAGGTCAAGGACGCTAGGCTCTACATAGCTCAATGGCTCTGTCTAGTGTCACTCCTCTCAACCGAGCTCCTGCACTAACTTGAAGGTTGGGTGTAGTGGGTGAATCTGCCCTCGTTACTCTGTTCTAGAAGAAGTCGATGAGAGCTCTCTGTACTGGTCCTTTGACGGGTACCGTTGGTCTACACCGCAAAAGCAACTCCCAGTATCTACGAAGCTCCAAGAGGAAAAGTCTCAAGCATCTCTAGTTTGGGAAATCCATGATCCTTGAAAGTGGTCCAAATCCATCTCCGAAGAGACAGTGGAACCTCCCCCTAATCTCGTAGTATACTAGGCATCTGCATACATAGTGGGCTTCTGCCTCAACCTCTGTGTGACAAAGCTAGCACATCAAGTCCTCTAGTGCAACTGCCCTTGGCCCATATCTGGTTGTCTCCACTCTCAACTGATGGAATGAGGTGCGGATCTATCCAATCGCACATCGCACCCCAAATAACAGATGTGTGTCCATGACACGTATAGTGTGGGGATGTGATGAAGCCGCCCTCTTCTCATGCGAAGAAAATGGTCCCTGTAAAAGGCCATCTTCGTCTCAAGGGGTTGGACGGGTGGGTGTCAAGTCCTCTGAGTATCTAGTCTCACGATGTCCTTCATGATAACAGAAGTGACCCAAAGAGCAATTAGACACGTTCGTTTTGCACAACAGGGGATCAGTACATAACCCCTTTAAAGACTATTTTTTGGAATTTTACGTCATGTATAAATTCCAATGAGGTATGGTATCTACAAATTGATTTTCATATGCTCGTTTCGCCCCACTCCTTTTCATTTTTTCTTTGGTTTGTAGCTCTCGGAGATGCTATAGGCATCCTCCATTTTTTATAGATTCTATACATCATGTACCACTTTAGTCTCATAGGCCAATTTCCTTGTCTTTGCTACTCGCTAGCCACTCATGAACCTATGTCTATGCCATGTATCCATAATGCCCCACATCTTTGTTCCTCAAGTCTCTGACCCATCGAAGTGCAAATCTTACCATCAGAGATGTTCCAAAACCATCTGAGGATAAAGGCAAAGATGTTGGAGACGAATTTCACGCTATCACTACTCAAGTTCAAAACATCTCTTCGTGAGGCGCCCAATTTTTTGGCCTAGTAGTTGACGTTCCAACTAAGTTAGAAGCGCAAGGCTCCTATGAAAAGAACCCCTACATGGGAAAGTTGGTGGAGAGGAGTGGGGTCCAACCCCTTTTGCCATGTGGCATAGCCCACCAAGGTTAACGGTGGGCATCTCCATTAAGTGCCCACACATTAAAGTGGCCACAAAGTGGGTTTAAATAACCAAAGTGGGTGCCCGAAGTTTGGGCTACCCACACATGGCTCTTGGGCCTTTTGTTGCCCAATATTTAAAGGGTTAAACAAGATACTTACCACTTGTTCACATGCCACAAACCATGTCAAAATACACAACATTTGCACAGTTCATGAGTGGGCATCCCCTGCCCATGAACTAGACACATCATGGTAGGCAGTCACACAAAAACAAGTCACAACCAAGAAGAGATGCGTGTACATGCATTATGCAATGGATATATCTCCCATTCCTAGAACCTATAAATAGTAGGTCTTCTTGAGCACGAAACTATCTTAGTGGGAAGCCTAAAGTGGGATCCCTGACAATGGATTCCACATCCTAGCCACACTACGGGCGACACAAGGCCTGGCCTCTGTAGATGACACGAATCCTGGCCTTAGTACACGTGACACAAAGCTCCTTAAACCTCTTGTACCTTGGCACAAAATAGGGAAAGTGCACTTGGGCGACCAAATGGTGACAAGTCCTGAAAATTTCCAACATTGTACTAAAACAAGTCCATAATGTAGGGAAAATGGAGACCAATAGCCGACTCATGGCTACTTGCTATCTTTTCTTACTACTTGTCGCTTTCCAAGCTCGTGCCTCCGCATCCATACTCGCAAGCAATTTTGTTGGAGGCAAAAGCCTTTACCTTTAAGCAAAGTCTAGTTTGCACCTTGCCTATGGCCCTTGAGTTTTTCCCAAACAAGAACCTATATGCATGATGCCACATCATGATATTCCTCCCGCTCTCTTCTCTCACTTCTCCTACCCTTTAAACCCTCTTTACAGCCCAAGCTTGAATAGGGTACTATTGTACATAACTCAATTTACTGTGGCAAATTCACTTGCTACAAAATTGCTGGAACTGCTGAAAATTTTGAATCATATTTCATGATCCAAGCTGCTCTCTTTCTTCTTCTTTTTTGACTGGCCTTAGGCCCAAGATCCTCTCATAGACACCGTTTTTCACCACCCGTAGGCGCATTTAACAATCCATAGGCGCTTTTTCCACCTATAGGCGATGCTGCCAAGGGAGCACCTAGTGGGTGTTTGAACCCAATGGTCCCAAGACAAACATCTCATCACCACTAGTGCTACCACCTCATTGGCCAAGCTGTTCCCTTCTTACATGCAGCACAATTGTAAGTTCTTGTAGTTTGAAGAACACATAGGTTTGCAATACCCACAAACTTTTTAGATAGGATACAATGTATGCTAGAGTTTTTATTCTACAATACTTAGACCTTTCACAGTAATAATACATTACAGAATTTGATTTTTGCACCCTTACATCATGAGTTTGGTGAGATACATGCAAATTGTCAGTGCCATTGTACCAGCACAAAATTTGAAGGTGTTACGTGAACATAAAAAGTGAAGGTCAAAAAGGATAAAGCAACATGGAAAGATCCAAAGGACAGAATCTCAGACTACTTTCAAAATTTCCATAGTGAAGACATATTCAGGAAAAAGAGAGGCACGTGAGAGCAAGCGCACCACTTAAACACATGTCTGCATGTAGAGCCATACCTGAACCTCAATGAAAATAAAAAATCAAGGCCTCCCACCTAACTCAAACTATTAGGCCAAGCATGCTTTCCAACTTGACTCTTTGAGGTCAACTATGGAAGAGTCTTCTCTGCCCTCCTCCTCCTGCTTCAACCTACTTCACAGCCATCTTAATATCTCTTGCTTGCACGCCATCTTTTTTGTTGTATTCCTTACTTTCCAGCCCCCCACTGTTTCCTCCCTCTCCCCCACCCCACCCTAAAAAAAAAAAACATCACCACTCAACCCAACTTCCTCATGCAGGAGGACCAATGAAAAAACCCAATCCCCAAACATATTTCAGAACATGCCTCACGCATGTCCACCCAAAGAACGTTTAAACCAGCAACAAAGATGAAATACAAGTACAAAAATTGAAAACTGACCTGACTCAAATGGGCAAGTAAACATCCGTCCCCATCACAGCACGATACATTCCATCGAAACATGGGTCGCAATCGCTCATCTGCTCTGCAGGCACCAACTACATGGACGTCTAGTGCCTGCAACCACTGTGAAATCATATTGTCTCTGCCTGCGGACTGGAGTACAAAATCCTCATCACCTCTGCCCTGTAAAACTTCAGTTAATCTGCGAACAATATCCCCTTGGCCAGATGTGCATGAATGTGGAGCTTGTGCTCCTGAGTTCGCTTGGTCACCACTGCGATTGGATGATGCAGGAGCTGAGTGCATGCAAGGCATGCTTTCCCTGGTTGAAGGACCAGCATCTACCAGCCCTTGCTCACCACTAGGTAAAGGCGAGAAAAAAGCAGTGGAAGCGCTAATCTGGAACGTAGACGCAGTGAGGGGGGGAGGCAAAGAGGACGCTGGGACCTGCAGAGCAAGAACACTGGACCTACCCCCGAGCTCTCTACCATGGCCGTAGGTCGAAGAGGAACCTGCAAGGTCGAAGAGGGAACGAAGGCTCGTAACGCTTCTTACTGGAAGCGCTCCAGGCGAGGGGGTTCTCCTTCCCATTTCCACTTCACGGGACAGCGAGGAGATGCTATGGCTAACAGAGAGGTCCACACGAGCGGGATGACCATGGCCCCGAACCTCCACGACGAGCTGGGAATGTGTCTGCGGTGTGATGGAACAAGAACTCGAGGGATCTGGGGCGTCCTCTGGCGGTGTGGCGGAGCGCTCATCGTCCGAGGAATCCTCCGCGGCAGAGACGAGGTGGTCGTCGAAGAAAACCATGGAGCTGTAGGGTTCCTCGGGAACGTTAGGGCTTCCTCGATAGCTGTGTAGCTTCTCAAAAACGTTAGGGTTTTGTCAGGAGCGTTAGGATATTCTTGTAAGCGCTAGGGTTTTCTCAGGAGGTTTAGGGTTTCTGCATAGCTCAGAGATGCTCAGAGATCCGGATATATAAAAGGCGCATTCCACGTTATGTCCGAAAAAGAGAACGAGTTATCTGTCAGAAAACCCGAGATAGAAGTTTGCGACGGGGCGTTGCATCGACGGCGATTTCGGGTAAACCGGGAATGGGGAGCAGAAGCAGAGAGAGGCGGAGGGGTAGCGTTAGGGTTTTTAGCAGGCGAATTGAGGGGGCGAGGGTCGGAACGCAGATGTGGGGATGAATGATGAGAGGACACGATGAAGAACCGAAAGGCCACCGACCTAACCCCCCCTAGTTCGAACCACCCAACTCAAGTAGACGCCAATGGATTTGTGCATTTAAAATTTCGAATTTGAACTCGGGTGACCTCTCCAAGCATCTCCCCCTGCCAAGCTTGTGAACGTAGACTCTCCTCGTCCATCTTCTCACAAAGAGGTTGCTTCCAAGTCTCATGCTACAAGTCAACAAACCCCCTCAGGATGCCGGGCACTCGCACCAAGGCAAAACCACCCCAACTAGTCCACATGGCAGAAGGACATTGGTAGATCAGCCACATCACAATTTGCCAAGGAACAAGTGCTTCCCCTCACGAGGCAAGACGTCAGGTAAAAAAACAAGGGATTTTTTTGCAGATATTGCCCAAATTCTGAAGGCAAAAAGAGTGTACAAAAGGAAGCAAACACAGAGAGGTTGTAAACCTACCACCAGAGTGGTCCACTTGAGATTTGCATCTAGCGTTGATTAGGGTGTGTAGAAATGAATTAAACTAATCATCTTAGAATGCTAGAAATCAAGAAAGAGATTAATCCTAATGACAAAAGTGAAGGCAAGAGGTTTAGCTCAAAAGCTCGTATGTTTAATCCATTAGATAGAGTGCCATTTTATAGGCTTCAGTACATCTCCATTATAAATCACGATCCATAAGCTTACTTTAGCAACCCCTAATATTTTCTAGATTTGAGCACCATCTCCCCTCCTAAAGTGAGAACCCATGAAGCCTCCATTCCCACTTGTTCTAGGTGCCCTCCTACTTTTGGCCTCCACATGGGCTGGCACATTTTCATCAGTCTTTAGGCTCCCTTTAACCCTTGGAACCATGGTCTATGACTTAGGCAACCATTACAAATGTTTAAGGATCACATACCACTCCCCCTTGCTCCAAACATTTCCTCCACATCACTTGATATTTGAACAGGGGGTCACATAGCACTCCCCCTTGCTCCAAACATTTACCCCACATCACTCGATATTACACGTGTTGAAATATCAAGTGATGTGGGGTAAATGTTTAGAGCTAGGGGGAGTGGTATGTGACCCTTGAACATAATGGTTGCATAAGTCATAGACCATGGTTCAAAGGGTTAAAGAGAGCCCAAAGATTGATGAAAATGTGCTAAGGCCAGTCCATGTGGAGGCCAAAAGCAAGCACCTAGAACAAGTGGTGTTATAACTTTTTGTTTTCTTCCCCTCCTACTATATGGTAGCAGCTAAAGTGGTATGATTTTCTGGTCGTAATCCAACTTTTATCATAATCCTTGGCATGTTGTAGCATGCTCTAAACTTTGCTATTGATAAAAGAGGATAAAATCTACATCAAAATATTATACCTTCTTAATAGTTGTGATGGACTCAAATGATAATTTTATATCCCATGATCCTCCATTAGTAAGATGAATTTTTAGAATACACCCCAAAGTCTACAACCTCGATGTAATTGTCAACCTTTAAAAATACACATTAAAGTCTCTCAATGCAATTGTCAACTTTGAAAGAGTGAACAAGGTCCTTGAAATGCAACTCATATATGGAGATAGATCCATCTCTTGATGGATTAGTGAGATCCAACTTTAAGGTCTTGGTCCAATTATAGTTGGGGTAGTATATTCCAATTTTAAGGTTGGTACAATTATAGTTGGGGTAGTATATTCCAAATTTAAGGTTGGTGTAGTATATTCCTTTATAGAATAGTTACAAGGATAACTTATATTACATTATAGCTTAAAAATTGTCATGATTCTTGGATTTTGAATCTTACCATGAAAATCTACCAAGGGGCATGAGAATGAAATTACTTGTAACACTTATGATAGAATATCAATTCCCTACTTTTAAAAGACTTGAAATTCCAACTAGGAAAGATAACGACGACTTTGAAATTCCAACTAATAAAGATGAGAGCAACCTTGAAATTCCAAGTAGGAAAGTTGAGAGTAACCTTAACATGTTAACCTAAAAACTCGAATATTAAAATCATTAAAGATCAATGGCCACATTGTCTTTTAATGAGCCACATCATCATCGTCATGAACTATTCAACCTGCATACTCTTGGTTGGAAAAAAATTATTCTTATTATGTCAGTCTCAAATTAAATGGCATTAATTGTGACCATTTATGAATGAGCAAAGATAATAAATTTAACTTCTTAATGTAGTATGAAACATATGGGTAATAAACATATGGGCAACTCCACTCATCATGATTGAGGGAAGCATTGGACACATGAGTTCAAAACCCTAAACAAAAAATTATTCTTATTATGTCAGTCTCAAATTAAATGGCATTAATTGTGACCATTTATGAATGAGCAAAAATAATAAATTTAACTTCTTAATGTAGTATGAAACATATGGGTAATAAACATATGGGCAACACCACTCATCATGATTGAGGGAAGCATTGGACATGAGTTCAAAACCCTAAACAAAAAATTATTCTTATTATGTTAGTCTCAAATTAAATGGCATTAATTGTGACCATTTATGAATGAGCAAAGATAATAAATTTAACTTCTTAATGTAGTATGAAACATATGGGTAATAAACATATGGGCAACACCACTCATCATGATTGAGGGAAGCATTAGACATGAGTTCAAAACCCTAAACAAAAAATGAATACTTAAAAAAAATGACTTAAAGTCTTGCCTCTTTACAATGCTATGATACTATGACCACCCAAGGACATATATTATAATCCCTATGATACTATGACCACCCAAGGACATATATTAAGCTATCTTGGAATGGACAAATGTAGGCACTCAACATACAAAACACAAATACACCTTTGAAGATGCCCAACAGTTATTATGGGGCTATCCTCCTATATGCAAATTGTCTCTAGACTCAACTTAGTAGATGGGTTTTTGAGGCACTAGGTCTAAGGGCATCTTGGATTTGAGGGAAGGATATTTAAATCATATGAGGATGGTAAATTACTCTTTGGAGCTTTCATATTTACTTGTTAGTGGGAATAATGTTCTACTAGAAATGAACCTATTTTTTAGGACACTAACATGCAAGGTATTAATTTTCAAACTATGAGCCAGTGTCTAGTTCCTAGCCCAGGTCAATAGTTGGTTATCATTGGGTTTTGGGATCTTATCCTAAGAAGGTTATAAATCACATTCTGATGTAGATACGTAGATAATCATTTGATAGTCAAAATCATTTCTCACAGTATGACTTTATAACCCCTTGGGGGAGGTTGGTATAATTGTGCTAGTCACATAAGACATGTGCCCTTTGAGGACAAATGGCTAGCTCACTCTTTTGTTCTAGCTACGTGTAGAGCTTTGAATCTTGCAGTATCTTAGCACTACTAAGAACTTTCCATATAAAGTTTTAGCAGGATGTCAAATGAATGTACACCATTGATCCATCTGCCTCTCCAATGTATTAATGTCCACTACCTTTGTATGCTCCATCTATAACTCATTTAACTTGTGCTCATATTCATCCAAGTTGAGCATTGGCATTAAGCTATGTTGATGACTTGACTTTATACTTAATCGTCTTTATTTTCTCTTCATCCAAGCACAATTGTTTAATCATCTTAGCTAGGCTCTTCTCTAGTTATTAGTTCTTGGCCATTTTCAATGCTAGATTTTCACTCGATTTTCATTGGTGAGCTCTTTCACATGCATACACCAAAGATAGCTCCCAAAAAATCCATAATTCATGAAGTTGCTTTGCACGAGTATTTTATTAGCAAATTCTAGTTGCCTTTGTCAGTTCAGTGATTAGCACAAGTGAACTTGTAGAAGATATGGGGGTTTTTGTTACTGGGTAAAAACCAGGGTAGATGGAATTTACCTTTATCAGTGGTTATCACAGGTGAACTTGTAGAAGATATGGGGGTTTTTGTTACTGGGTGGAAACCAGAGTAGATGGAATTTGTGCTATGTGGCTATGCTTGAGACGATCCTCTCATATATGTACCTAGATTCGCAAGAAATCTAGGCGATCAATTGTTAGGATCAATTTGAGGAGGAGAAATTTCATTTTGCTTTAGATCTATGATTGAGAGCTTAAAGACCTCAGTGTCTTCCATGGATTCAATGGCGACAATCCATCTTTGCACTACATGTAAGCGAGCTCTATCATGGTGGACAGTAGCACACGAAAAGGTGGTGTCACTACCTCTTGTGTGCCCTCTTATGTGCTAGGCGCGAAGCTCAAAGCCTATATAGTTTTTATAAGACTCACGAAGCTCCCCTTATAGCTTGTGGTAGTACATTGTAACATGTTGTAAGTCCTAGTAGAGACTTTCTATTCTCTGGCACATGCCAGCTTGCTTGGCCCCAAGAGAAGCAACCCTGTGGAGTGGATGGCAAGAAATTTTGCCATCTCTGCTTGAGCCACCTTTACCTGTATCTACAACTCATTATTTTGGCTCTAAAGGTCATAGTAGCCAATATTATCACGAAAGTGAGATTTTTCATATTTTTATTTTCTATTTTTTGTAAAAGAAAAGCTTGTAGAGTAAGCAAGGACTAAAATAGCCATGTAAGCTATTTTTGAAGTAATAAAATCTATAAATACTCAAGCAGGGAGGCTTTTAGCACACGCTTGGGGGGGCATTTTGAGACCCAATTTGGTGTTTCTCTCGCATATGTACACTTTCCAAGGTCCGCAGTTTTTCATTTTCGTGGTATCAGAGCATCAGAGCCTAGGGTACGCTCAGTAAAAAAGGTGTGTGTTTGTTGGGGCACTCAAATGGCCTGAGACCAACAGGTCCTCTGTGTGAAGGTGAGGAACAGCGGCACAAAGCCCAAGATGCCTAGGGAGTGCGACATGCCAAAGCGTCGGCAAACACGACGGCTCGAAGTTGTTGTGAACACTGGCTAAGTAGTGGTAGAGCACTAAGCACCGAACCACTGTCACTGGGCACTAGCCGACGGTAACAACGCTGACGCAACACGACAGACTAACGATGACAACGCACGACTGAGTAGGTGTCTCCTCAAGAGACAAATGTAAAAAGGCCCTTGTTTCTCCCTTATACCCCTTGCGCAAGATTTTAAAAACATTATGTGGGATAATACAGAAGTTGTGTGGCAGCTTGTGGTGAGTCGTGGGAGAAGAAGTTAAGGAGAGGAGAGAGAAGAAGAAGAAGAAGAAGTAAAAGGAAAGGAGAGAGAAGAAGAAAAAGAAGAAGAAGAAGAGAGAAGAAAGAGAAGAAGAAGAGGAGGAAGAGGAGGAGAGAGAGAGAGAAGGAAAAGAAGAAGACGAAGAAGAAGAAGAGAAAGAAGAGGGAGAAGAAGAAGAAGAAAATAGAGAAGGAGAAGAAGAAAGAAGGGAAAGAAAGAAATAATTTTATTTATATTAAACCCAAGAAAAAAGAGAGAAGAAGAAGAGACCCAAAAAGGGATATTATTATACGTTATTACGACCAAACTAGATTCGATGTGTCCTCAGCTCTATAGGGATTCGGGACTTGAGTAAATTTTTCGGTTATGCAACTAGCTCAAGGCCAACATTATTCTAGGCTGTGTGATTATTTGTTAAGCAGTTTATGTCATAATCATGAAGATAATAGTCTTAAGTTTGTGCGTGAGGGTAGGCATGTTGTTATGTGTGGTTTAAGCATGATGTGCAAGTTACTTCAATGATTTCTATCATGGAGCCACGTTGAGCTTTCGACAATTATCAGCTCTACTTACGCACGATAAGTCCTACGAATTGTTTTAAATTCTCTATTTTTCTTAACTTTTTCATTTTATAGTCAACAATACATCAAGGTAATACCTTCTTACTTTTGGATTCTATTTTACACCATCGAGTTTTATTTAATATTTTGTATTTAAGTTCATTGTTGTACCACCTCTAAAGAGTTTCAAATGCACATGTTATCTATTTTTCATCACCTGGTAGCTAACAAATAATATAAAGATTTATGTATGTTTTTTTTTCTAGTCTTAATTTATTTTGCTAGAACCTTGGGAAAACAAAATTTATATCCCAAATTCGCAATTCATGATGGATTTAAACGAGCTTATTAACATTTAATCTTAGAGTTGCAATTTATTTTGTAGAAACAAAATGAATTTCGGATTTATACCATTGGATTCGAGTGTTACCATTGAACTCTGAGTCTGTCCGAGGTATTCCATGTCCATGAGAACCTTTGAGCCATGGCCCGCGAGATGGCAACAACGCCGACACAACATGGCGACCGTCGTCGCTGCTCTACGGCAACACAACGATTGACGACGGCACAACAACATCGCACAACTGAGTGGGTGTCTCCTCAAGAGACAAATGCAAAGAGTCCCTTACGTAGGATTTTAAAAGTGTTATGTGGGATAATATAGAAGCTGCGTGGTAGCTTGTGGTGAGTTGTGGGAGAAGTAAAAGGAGAGGAGAGAGAAGAAGAAGAAGAGGAGAGAGAAGAAAGAGAAGAAGAGGAGGAGGAGATGGAAGAAAGAGAAGAAGAGGAGGAGGAGCAGAGAGAAGAAGAAGAAGAGGGAGAAGAAGAAAACAAAGAACGAAGAAAAACAAGAAGAGAAAGAAAGAAAGAATTTTATTTATATTAAACCCAAAAAAAAAAAGAGAAGAAGAAGAGACCCAAAAACGAATATTATTATATGGTTATGACCAAACCAGATTCGATGTCCTTAGCTCTGCAAGGATTTGGGACTTGGGTAAATTTTTTGGTTATGCACCTAGCTCAAGGCCAACGATATTCTAGGCTGTGTGATTATTTCTTAAGTAGTTTATGTCAGAATCATGAAGTTAATAGTCTTTAGTTTATGTCAGAATCATGAAGTTAATAGTCTTTAGTTTGTGCATGTTTTTATGTGTGGTGTAAGCATGATGTGCAGGTTACTCCAATGATTTCTATCATGGAGCCGCATTGAGCTTTTGATAATTATTAGCTTTACTTACGCACGATAAGTCATCATTATATTTTCAGTTATTTATGAATTATTTTAAATTCTCTATTTTTCTTAACTTTTTCATTTTGTAATCAACAATACATCAAGGTAATACCTTCTTACTTTTGGATTCTATTTTACGTTGTTAATATTTGTTATTTAAGTTTATTTTTGTAGCACCTCTAAAACGTTTCAAATGCACATGTTATCTATTTTCCATCACCTAGTTTGACATTAAGCTAACAAACAATATATAGATTTATGTATGTTTTTTTTCTAGTCTTAATTTATTTTGTTAGAACCTTGGGAAAACAAAATTTATATTCCAAATTCGCAATTCATGATGGATTTGAACTATCTTATTAACATTTTGATCTTAGTGTGTACAGTTTATTTTGTAGAAACATAGTGAGTTTTTTATTTATACCATTGGATTTGGGTGTTACCTACTGAACTATGAGTCTGTCTGAGGTATTTGCAAAGAACTAGCTATGGTCACTCAAATCATGGAGTGGAGACATGGGTGTAGGAGCACCATCCATGAGTAGGGAGAAGGGTAAGATTCCCATGAAAGCTTGTTAGCTTGTAAATTTGATTAGTATGAGTTAATTGTGATTATATATTCACATTGGCCTATATATTATTAATGTCCACACTTATTAGTGTCAACCCCCACTTGGCCTTTGGCCCATAAGCATAGCTATGTCCCTCAATTACAATTGGCCCTTTGGTCCAATACACTTATGCTTGGCCCTTGGCCTCATGTACAAGTCGTGTCCACAATTATGAGTCCACTGCTTCATTACAAACCATCCCCACCCAAATATGTTTTGTCCTCAAAACATGCTCAAAGTAGAACCATAGTATGGATGGTTTGCATAAGCATTAACATGAATCACTTCACACTTCTTTGCTAAAGCTGTCCAAAAGAGCATCATTTGAGCCTTTGAGACCTCCAAAACTTCATGAAATGCTCCCCAACACATTGCCAATCATGGCTAAGAAGTGTATATGTCAATTACATCCATTTGAACCTCTTTTGTGCGTCATAACAATAAATTACATCAAGCTATTTTTTTTTGTTTTGGCTCAAGAATGCACCTCGGATGGCTGCCATCCATGAGTAGGGAGAAGGGCAAGATTGCCATGAAATCTGATTAGCTTGTAAATTTTATTAGCATGAGTTAATTGTGATTAGCTATTCACATTGGCCTATATACCATGGCCCCCTTTTCACACACTTATTAGTGTCCACCCCCACTTGGCCTTTGGCCCATAAGCATAGCTATGTCCCTCAATTACAATTGGCCCTTTGGTCCAATACACTTATGCTTGGCCCTTGGCCTCATATGTACAAGTCGTGTCCACAATTGTGTGTCCATTGCTTCATTACAGTATTCCATGTCCATGAGAATCTTTGAGCCATGCCTGATCAACCTCTGAGCCATGTTCGGACCTCTGAGTTTACTTAGCAAACCATGCCATAGTTTAGCTTAAACCAGGGTCAACTGTGCGTATACTAGTTGTGTGCGCTGGTATAATTTTGTCAGGATTAATTGCGTGTTAATCGACTATGTGTGCTGACATATTTTGGTTTAAACTAGGATTAACTATGTGTTAACTAGCTATGTGCATCATTGGTATAATTTCGTTAGGATTAACTGTGTGTTAATCAGTTGTGTGCACTGACAAGAAGGTATGTTAGTTATAACCTCTTTGGTAAAATAGGGATGTCTATGTGATCATTTCTCACCCATGGGAATGATTAATGTGTTTAATCACCCATGTGCACTGATATTCTCAACTGAGGACGGTTGTATTCTCAACCGGGAGGACTATCACGAGTGAGTTTTTTTTTTGGGGATATTTTATTATCCAAATTTTGTAAAAGAAAAGCTTGTAGAGCAAGCAAGGGCTAAAATAGCCATGTAACCTATTTTTGAAGTAATTAAATCTATAAATACTCAAGCGGGGATGCTTTTGGCATATGCTTGGGGGGGCAGTTGTTGGGACCCAATCTGGTGTTTCTCTCTCGCTTCTGTATTTTCTATTCGGCACACTTTTGAGGTCCATGGTTTTCTGTTTGCCTCTGGTGCTCTCTATCTTTGTGGTA
The DNA here is from genome assembly GCF_041138505.1 of Cibotium barometz. Lineage (NCBI taxonomy): Eukaryota > Viridiplantae > Streptophyta > Polypodiopsida > Cyatheales > Cibotiaceae > Cibotium > Cibotium barometz. The sequence continues at coordinate 10,341,866 of NC_141062.1, forward strand.
GCCTCTATCTCTACTACTGAAAGCTGATGTTGCAAGCTTTGTTATGGCTACCTTTGATGCTCTTCTGTGACTCTCTGTTAGATGTTTTAGGCTTTCTATGGTTGTCTCCATTAAGGAAGCCTTTACCTCTTGTAGCTAATGTTGTTGGTGTTGCTATGACTACCCCCAATGCTCATCCTATATGTTATTTCAAGCAACCTCCTCCTCTACCTTCTTCTAAGAAGCCTTATCTTTTGCATGGTGATTTAACCTCTGCTTTGTGGCCACTTGCCTCAGCATTCTTTATGCTGGCTTCTGCTTCTATGCCGCCCTCTTGGCTACTACCTCCACCTCTACTTTTTATACCACTTCGCTACCTCTGCCAGTCGTCATATTCTTTAGAAATGGTATGCTTCCATCTTGGCCTAATGGTGTCATAATTAAGGGTCATTGAGCTAATAGATAATAGGCAGGTCCTCATGAAGCACGTGGAGGTAGGGTGCTATCTTATCTTAGCCTTCCTTGAGCATTGAGCTGATAGATAATAGGCAGGCCCTCATGAAGCAGGTGGAGGTAGGGTGCTATCTTATTTTAGCCTTCCTTGAGCACTAGGCTAATACATAATAGGCAGACCCTCATGAAGCAAGTGGAGGTAGGGTGCTATCTTATCTTAGCCTTCCTTGAGCTAGGATCTAAATTCTTTATCTCTACCTTAAGCTGGTTTTGTAGAGGAGTGTTGCCTGAATGTAGGCCCCAGAATATTGGCTTGCCACCTTCTACGTACATATAGATTCCCATTGCTCTCTTGGACATGTAAGTTATTTTTTATGTTTGAGCATGAGCATCTTGGTGAGGAACCACATGATCATCATGATTGGTGATCTTGTGTTCCTTGTTATTCCCTTTACGCCTGAAGAACCTCTCCTCCATGGCTTCTTACGAGGCAAGAGAAATATTAGTAGTGCCCTCCATGGGTAGGTAAAAAACCTTAGAAATGAATTTGGGGCAAATCATCGTAGACTTATGCACTCCAGCCAAGTTCTTATATTCACATCAAGAATGGCAAAGAGCTTCTAGAATTCCACCATGGTTGTGCAAGAGTGAAGGTATATAAGGATGAAACAAACACAATAAGGACAAGCAAATAATAGCACATGACATAGATGTAGAGAGAGTGATAGCACAAAAGCAAGTGAATGAAGGTTACAAATTGAGAAGCATAACATAAATGAGTGATACAATAGGAAATAATCACACATGCCAAAACATTAAGGAACACAAATTAAGAAGACATGGCGGCAAAGATTAATTAATGACAACATTAATAATAAAATTGTTCTTGAAATTCAAAGCATGTAGGACACATGATGGTACAAACACATCATGATAACTCCACGAAAATATATTTTTGAAATATGGCTTCAATTTGACTCATTCACCACTTTGGGTAGTTTCACAACATTTAAAGTGGTAAGCTCAAAAGTGCATGTTCACCACTTTGGGTAGTTTCACACCATCTAAAGTGGTAAGCTCTAAAGTGCATGTTACAAAATTTAGTTAACATCCTATAAGGAAATATATACCAAAGCTTAGCTTAAAAGTGCATGTTCCAAATTTAGCCAAAATCACGTAAGAGCATGTTCGCCATCAAAGCTTTAACTCACCTAGATACAAACTTATCCACGAATTGAGCAAGAGTACTTGATTAACAACGTCAAAAATTATAAATTTTGTAGTTCTATCTCCAACAAAATGCGAGTTTTTTTGCACAATATCTATAATCCAAACTATGTTCATTTGTCTCTCTCTAGTATGATGAGCTACTCGAGCTCTTTCAGCCTTCCTTGATGATTCACCATTGAATACTAGTGCAAGCAATTGTTGTATCCCTATGATTAATAGTTACTTATCATGGCCGAGTTTTTATGACACATTAGTTTTGAGACTTGGCACCACAAATTCCACTGGCACTAATGCTATTTGGAAAGCCCATAAGACAAAATGTAACCTTTTTATCCCAATCTATTCGGTTTTTCATTGATACCTAATTGGTGCACTTTGCTTGCCCATAAGGCAAAATGTAACTTTATGACCCTAATCTCTCCAGTTTTTCATTGATAATTTTTCTTTGATACCTGATTGGTCGACTTTGCTTGCCCATTAGCCTGAGGATAATATACGCTATAGACTTTTGGGGAATTATTATATCTAGGGTTTTGTGAGATAAAAATTTGGGAAATTTTAATCCTTGGTTTGCGGACTTTGCTTGCCCATTAGCCATAGATTTTTAAGGAATTATCATGTGTTTCTTTGTTAGCTCTCGGATTACATTATTGATGAAATGTTACTGACTAATTTCATTAGGTATTTGAGCCTTGTGAGATGATACCTTCATACGTAAATTTGGCCACTAATGTAGTGGAATTGTTCTTCAGGGCCTTAGCTTTGACCCATTTAGTGTAGTAATCTATGGTTACTAGAATGAATTTATTACTCGTATGCTTCTTGTGTGATTAAACAAATTCTATTCCAAATAAGCATAAAGATTAACTTTCTATTAATTAAACATTAAGACTTTTATGGAAAGCTTGATTTGAATTAAAACAATCATTTAGAAAGCTTCTCAAGCTTGAGAGGGATTGAGAAGAAGAAAGTCATTGAGATAATTTGAAAAAAGCACATAAATCGATTTTACCTCCAAGTTTGGCTGATTCTCTGTTAGCAATGAAGCATTTGACCAATCAATTGGCTTGATTCTCTATTAGAGCAGTGAAGCCCTTGACCAATCAATTGGTCCACCAAGAGGAGAAGAGCAACTCCAAGAGTTATTGGAGAGAGGGAGAAGCTCCAACCTCCAAGAGAGAGGAAAATTTAACGGATAATAGAAAATATGATTATTTTAATATAATACTGGCATAGTATAGCTCTAATATGAAAATACAAAGGAATGAGGGTCTATTTATAGCTGAGGGAGGCCACTAACCAAGTCCAACTAGGTTCTAGAATTTTTCAACTTCAATTTGACTCAATTTGAACTTAATTTGGACTAGTTTGGCTCCCTTTTTGATTTAGTTTGATCCAGGAGAGAGGAGAGATAAAAATATCACATTTTTTTGAATTAAAAAACCCTTCCACATATGTGAAAAAGGCTCCTACCTCAAAGGTCCCCATTTCCTTACCAAGGTGTCAAAAATGCATCATTTCTCCAAAATATCTCTTTTTTTTAAAGTAATATCTCTTAATTTTTAACTAATAAACCTTGTACTCAGTCAACTCTTCATCTTATATGAGCATTTACTCATTTTTTGGTATTTTCTTTTATTCTTTAGATTTATCTCATCCCAACACTTGGATTAATCAAATTGGTCCATTGGAACCTTAATTGGACCATAATCTAAAAATTTCTGAAAATGTAGATTCTTAGGCTAAGGTCCCTTATACCATTTTCAATTAATTCCTGATGCACATTGGAAAGTTCATTTTGAACTTCTGATTTAGGGGAGAGACATTAGGAGGATTTTTATATCCAAAGATATCTTAATTTTAGATTATCTCTCTCTAGATATTTTCTCTCTCTAGGTCAAAATAGGGTAAAACAAGATCTTTCTTCGATTTCAAAGAGGGAAATAATTATAAGAACAGAAGGGAAGGTTCTTATACCTTTACTCCTCAAAAGTTGAGGGAGGAATCTTACATCCTACTCCACTTAGAAAATGCGAGATGTCCTCATCTCGCAGCACAGCTGGAGGATAATCTCTTTCATCTTAAGATCCAACTGATTCTCGAGTTCCTTATAGTCTGGTCAACCCTCACAGAATCTTGGGATAAAGATCCCTTCTACAAGAAGAACATACAGAACTCATTATCAGAGAACAATTCATTCATTTTCTTAGCACAATAATGGTCCATCAGACCAAAATTTTCATCTGAACATTCCCCACGGGAATTTTAGTTATGTAGGTTCTCAATTTGTCATTCCTTAATTAGATCCACTGTATCAAAGGTTAACAGCAACAATCTGTCAGCACAATCCACTAATCTCATAGTGATCTGCTAAGTGTGAAGGTCATAATCATCTTCCGAATACTAATATCATCACTGGGATTCTCCCCATTCATCCTCATTGTGGCTTTGTTCAACTTATCTTCTTTCAACTAGAATTCAAAAATCATCATCTTTGTTCATCCTCATTGTGGCTTTGTTCAACTTATCTTCTTTCAACTAGAATTCAGAAATCATCATCTTTAAATCAGAATCCAAATCAATTCATCAATTCTCAACCAGAATTCAAAAATCATATCAACCAGCATTCGAATTCATCATCTGGATAGCATTTTTGCTTATAACTTCATGGTTTTTTTACTCGTATATATTGTCAGTGAAGAGCTGTAGATATATCCACGGTATATACGAGTAGTTACGGTCCTTGGAGCTATAAGGTAAATACCATCATATCTAGGCCTCAAGCAAGTCAGGGATTCCACACGATTGCGATACTTCCATCTAAAGACCCAATTTTCAATTTATGAATCTTCATTCTGAATATCAATTTGTATGAATTTCATCACACAATTACAATCTTTTACTGGTACTTCATAAATTTTTGACATTTCGTGCTTCTTAGTTGATCCAGTTTAGCCAATTCGCTCTGATACCAGCTGAAAGATCCCTGCCCTTTCTCCACAATGAATTTGGGGGTGCTAGCAGCAGAAGTAGCACTTCTTACACAGAGGGCAGAGCCTCTCACTCGGGGTTCGCTTATTACAGATATCCGGACAAGAGACTAATCCCTCGGTTCTTCAAAAACTGAACCTGAAAAAAGTTTCCTCGCTCAAAAAGCACGACGATTTCTCTAGGAAAATTTATTCTAACGTAGTCAAGAGTCTTAACTAACCAAATTGATCCAAACGAACCTGTAAGTCACATGGTCAGATCAAGGAAGAGACTTGCGCTTGGATCATAGAGACCAACGCTTTTTCCTCATCAAGAGGCACAATCGTTGATTCTTTTCCATAGAACAAGGGTTATCCGGGATTTTACTTCAACTATCGTAACATAACAGAATTGAGTCTCATTTTAGGGATCCATCAGTCCAGCCTAACCCCATCCAATCCCATGGGTTAGCCAATCGTCCAACCACTATAGTGATAGGATCCATTTAGAAATTTGGTTATGTTTTGCCTCGGGTACCAGGGAAAAGAGTTCCCAGGCTCCCTATAGCTGGTGCTTCAAGCAAACTTCAAGATAATCACACCACTTACACACCCAATATAAAATTGCTTATTTCACAGATTTAGCTATCTTTAAAACAATCTTTTAATGAAACCATAGTATCACTGATCATAATCCTCCAAAGAGTTCCCAGGCTCCCTAGCTGGTGCTTCAAGCAAACTTCAAGATAATCACACCACTTACACACCCAATATAAAATTGCTTATTTCACAGATTTAGCTATCTTTAAAACAATCTTTTAATGAAACCATAGTATCACTGATCATAATCCTCCAAAATATCTAGCTTGAATTCTAATTTTCAGTGATTCCTTCATCGGTGTACCTATGGCATCATTGGCAACCAGAACGCTCACCACCTGTTCACTCAGGGGCCTTTTCAATAGTTCCTACTTATAGTACGCGAAAATATAATCACATAAGAAAATCCAGATGGACTCTCCGTTGAAGATCAGCAAGATCAACCAACAATAGATCCATATGAAAGAGCCATGGACTCATCCGTTGGACCAGCAAAGCCAATTAACCAGATCCATGCCCGAGTTCAGAAAACAACTCTAACTCCTTGTTCCATTTTCTTCCCCAACACATGCATGGGTATCTTCGACGACCCATAGCCCGAGCACCGTATGGTCAGCACCCTCTAGGCTCCTTCGCAAGTCACCTAGCGCTTCACTCATAGGCCGCTTCCTTGGTCCCTCATCCACCGTACCGGAAGCTTACCATTTAAATCGAACGAAGGCTGTCAAGACCTCGGCCGACCTTGCTACGCGAGACGTCCTCCATTGACTCTCTGTCAGCTGTTGCAACTTTATCACTTAGGTCTCCACGACCTCATTCACAAGATGGTCAAAATGCTTCCCCAGCATTCTTGACATAAAACAGTCATTTAAAAACATGTTTCATAAATATAGTTTCTAACAAACTCTTCTCTTTCCACATTGTTCCACATCATTTCTCATTGGTCCACATTCTTCTACATCAATTCACATTACTTATTCCACATCCAGTCATATGTATTCCCATTCTCCTTCATCCATTCTCATCCAATCACATCATATTACATCTCATCACATCTCATCACATCTATCCTCATCACATCACATCACATCACGTCACGTCACATCCATCCACATCACATCTCCAGGTCCACATCACATCTCATCTATCCACATCATATCTCATCCATTCATATCTAACCAAATCCACATCACATCTCATCCATTCACATGTCATCACATCTCACCACATCTCACCACATCCATTCAGATATCATCACATCACATTCACATCCATTCACATCTCATCGCATCCATTCACATCTCATCATATCCACTCACATCTCATCACACCCATTCACATCTCATCACATCCACTCACATCTCATCACTCCCATTCACATCCACTCACATCTCATCACATCCACTCACATCTCATCACACCCATTCACATCTCATCAGATCCATTCACATCTCATCATACCCATTCACATCCATTACACCCATTCACATCCCACATTCATTCACATCTCGTCACATCCATATTCTTCTTATCACATCTCGTTCACATCCATCCACATCACATCACATTCATTCCATACACCACATCCACATCTATCCACATCACATCTCATTCATTCCATCCACATTACATCACATCTCATTCATTCCATCCACATTACATCACATCCACATCTATCCATATCTCATCACATCCATTCACATCTTATCACATTCATCCACATCCATCCATCCATTCACATCTCATCACATTCATCCACATCCATCCATTCATTCACATTCACATCTTTCCACATCACATCTCATCACATCCACTCATATCTCTCACATCTTTCCACTCATATCTCTCATCACACCCATTCACATCTCATCAGACCCATTCACATCTCATCACACCCATTCACATCCATTACACATCTCATCACACCCATTCACATCCATCACACCCATTCACATCCCATCACATTCATTTACATTCATTCAGATCCACATCACATCTTATCACATCACTTTTAGTACCGTTTTCTTCTTTCGATACTACTGATAGGACTTTTCTAAGTTTTGGCCAATTCCTTGGCCTAGTTAAAGGTACTTTTTCTCGATCCCATTAAATCTATGTATCAGAGTGTTGTTGAAGGTTTAAAAAGAGAAAATAAACCTTATTAGAATTGAATAGTAAAAACTCAGAAAGAGCATTTACGTATTGTATTTTCATTCCTTAAGCTTCATTAATGAGAACTAATTCTAAACTTCTGTTTACTCATTGGATTCTCGATTCTCCCAGGGATTCCAGATTCTCTTTTTTGAATAAGAATTATCCAAGTTTTCTCGATGGATATTTTCACATTCTTTCTCAAATTTCTTAATTATGATATATTCAATATTCTTCTTTTTCAATAAATAATTCATGAGATTTACAAAAATCAATTCTACGCATATTTCTCAATAAAAATAATAATTCCACTTTTGATAAATACTCATAATCTGAATTATGCCAAAAATTTCTCTTTTAACATTTAATTGTTTGGATCTCGAATATTATGGAAATTCCTCTTTTTGCATAAAAATAAATTTACAAAAAATTTCTCTTTTAACATCTAATTATTTGGATCTCGAATATCATGGGAATTCCTCTTTTTGCATAAAAATAAATGTACCAAAAATTTATCTTTTCTCTTAATTAAATATTTATGCATAAATACTAAAAAAGTATTTCCCATGAATATGATGAAAATCATTCTTTTTGCATAGGATGTCTAATCTTAGAATATGGTAGGAAGTCCTCTTTTAGCATTATGCATAAAAATAAGATATGTATTATTTTCTAAAAAATTTACCATAGCTTCGCTACTGATAATTCTTAATTTTTTCTAAAAGAATAAAAGCTTGTAATGAAAATATGATAGCAGTTTCTCTTTTATGCTTAAAATCAAACTATGAATTTAAATCATAATTTTAACCATAATTATAAACATAACTATGATTATTCCACTAGATTAAGCTAATTTCAACATTTCTCTTTTTCCAAATTGTTAGGATAATTCATTTCTCATTTAGAATGAATAAAAGTAATCTTTATTTACTCATAAACAATATAAAAAAGGATTAACCATTATTTTCACTAATTCATAATCATGAAAATATCAATTCTTATCCTCTAGCTCATCGAGCCTAGAGTTTAGATTTGAATTAAGAGACTAACATTGAGAAGCATCCTTTTCCAAGAGATTTAGCCATAAAGATGGCTACTCTTTTAGAGAGAGAGATTTACTTAAAGAAAGTATTACAAATAAGTATAAAGATTAACTTTATATTAATTAAACATTAAGACTTTTAGGGAAAGCTTGATTTGAATTAAAACAATCATTTAGAAAGCTTCTCAAGCTTGAGAGGGGTTGAGAAGAAGAAAGTCATTAAGATAATTTGAAAAAACCACATAAATCGATTTTACCTCCAACTTTGGCTTATTTCTCTATTCAGTAGTGAAGCCCTCGATCAATCAATTGGTCCACCAAGAGGAGAAGAGCAACTCTAAGAGTTGTTGGAGAGAGAGAGAGAAGCTCCAAGCTCCCAAGAGAGGAAAATTTAAGGGACAATAGAAAATATGATTAGTTTAATATAATACTGGCATGGTATAGCTTCAATATGAAAATACAAAGGAATGAGGGTCTATTTATAGGTGAGGGAAGCCACTAACCAAGTCCAACTGGGTTCTATAAATTTTCAGCTTCAGTTTGACTCAATTTGGACTAGATTTGGGCCAGCTTGGCTCTCTTTTTGATTTGGTTTGATCCAGGAGAGAGGAGAGATAAAAATATCACATTTTTTTGGATTAAAAAACCCTTCCACATGTGAAAAAGGCTCCTACCTCAAAGGTCCCCCTTTCCTTACCAAGGTGTCAAAAATGTATCATTTCTCCAAAATATCTCATTTTTTTAGTAATATCTCTTAATTTTTAACTAATAAACCTTGTACTCAGTCAACTCTTCATCTTATGTGAGTATTTACTCATTTTTGGGTATTTTTTTAATTCTTTGCATTTATCTCATCCCAACACTTGGATTAATCAAATTGGCCCATTGAAACTTTAATTGGACCATAATCCAAATTTTTTTGAAAATGTAGACCCTTAGGCTAAGGTTCCCTATACCATTTTAAATTAATTCCTAATGCACATTGGAAAGTTCATTTTGAACTTCTGATTCACAGGAATCCATTTTAGACATTAGGAGAAGTTTTATATCCAAAGATATCTCAATTTTGGATTATCTCTCTCTAGGCCTAAATAGGGTAAAACATTCTTTCTTCTATTTCAGAGAGGGAAATAATTATAAGAACAGAAGGGGAGGTTCTTACTCAAAAGTTGGAGGGAGGAATCTTACAAGCCTCTTGCATCAACACACTTTTAATGGCCACATTAGAAGGATGCGTCTATGACCACATGAAAAATCTTAGTTCAATTTGGTGGAATTAAAAATGGGGCTAGTGGAATAAAAATTGGGGGTGATGTTAGTAGCTTTTTAAAGCTCTAAAAAGTAGTTTCATAGGTTATGAACTATACAAAAAATACATCCTTCTTGGTGAGCCCATACAACATGTATGGTAGATGCCATTTCTTTTAGAAATCTAGTGTGCCACTTAACTATCCCAAGAATCTTCCTGATTCCTTATTAATAAGGAATCTTTTTTGATTCCTTATTAATAAAGAATCTTTATGATTCCTTATTAATATTGTTTGGTGACTTCAGGTTTCTGATTGCCTCTGCCACTTTCTTTGGATTAACTACCAAGCCTTCCTTTGAGACTATGTTTCCGAGCAATGTTGGATTTGGACTTAGCCATGCTTTCCTGAGGTGATGTAAGGATTTTGCCATATGTAATAGGTTACCAATTTTTATTTGTCAAGACGATAAGGTTACAATTAAAGAGTTATCGGAAAGAGGAGAGAGAAATCATGGATGGGTTTAGAAAATAATTAGAAAGGGATGGATCTACCCATTCAACAACTTAAATTATGTAGAGCTACAAGAAAATTAATATACTATAGATGGTTCATATGGAGAGGGAAATTAGTTAGAGATGAGATGGATGAGTGGTGAAGTTCGAAGAAGAGAGAGATAGAGGAGCAAGAGAGATGGAGAGACGAGAGACATAGCAAGTGTACAATAGAGGAGCAAGAGAGATGGAGAGACGAGAGGCATAGCAAGTGTATAATAGAGCAGTTGGAGAGGTATAGCGAGCATTTAACAAAAAAGTTGGAGAGGTTGAACGAAGGGTGTATTACATGGAGAACTACCTTTAGCATAAATGATAATGATCCACATTATTAGGATTGAATTGTTTTAAGTCATGATAGTAAAGATGTCGGCTATCAACTCGAGGTAAGACCAATCAAAGAGGAATCAGAAAGTAGTGCAAAAAAAAGTGAGGAAGGGAAAAGTAGTGACCCAAATCAAGCATCCAGTGGTTTTGAAAAGTACGAGGACTTGGGGACATTTTTTTGGCGAGCATTTTCGAGTGAGCGATTTTTGGGAATTGGGCGAGTGGATTTCAAAAAGATTCCCCCTTCCCCCAAGACAAAGAGAGCCTATAATTGAGGTTATTGGTTTGAACTGAGAATAAAACCTAGTTTTTTAATGTACATCTTCCAATTACAGAAATTCCAAGCCCCCCTCCATGAAGAGAGAGGGGAAAAGTAGTTAGAGAGAGCAACATGACATAATTACTTCGGCGGGAGTGAACACATAAACACATGTTGACATCACATCCTCTACATTGGGGTTTCTGGTTCAAACTGAAAATAAAACCAAGTTCATTCACGTACACCTTCCAAATACCGAAATGTGAAAACCAACATCACATCCTCTGCATTGGGGTTATTGGTTCAAACAAAAAATAAAACCAAGTTCATTTAGATACACCTTCCAATTATAGAAATGTGAAAACCAACATCTTTACTATTATGGGCCTTGCTTATTCTCCAGGGTGTAGGCACAAAGTAAGCGAACGGTGTTCATACCCTTCCGTACTTCCTCTAGCAAGACACGTTCAGATGATTCATCAATAAAACTATGGACTCGCCAAATTGCAATTAAGCCCACCACTTTGTCCTTAGCTTGAGAAAAATTTTCATCATTTCAGAAAGTGGAAAGGATGTCAGACCTTTTCATGCTTGTGCACCATCTATGGTCTTCTGCTTGATCTCCACATCGATGGCCTCATCAAGCAGAAGACCATAGATGTGGAGATCAAGCAGAAGACCATAGATGGTGCACAAGCATCGATGGCCTCCCTCTTGATATGTGCAACAGCAACTTCAATGCTAAAATTTGATGAGGCCATCACAAACAAAAAGAAGGAGGGTTTAGGTTGTTTTAATCTTCTAACAAGGCTTGGTGGCAATGCTGTATAACAAATTGCTTTGGAGCTTGCCTCTATATTTATAGTAGTGGGAGAGGTTCAACACTCAAAATAAAAAACCATATTTATTTTTTTAATGTTATTTATAAAGGTTTCTTTCCTTGAATTTCGGCACTACAGTAAAAAATGCATATTTTGAACTTGTTTGGGAAAGAGCGAGCATGTATTTAAAGGAGGTAGACATTGCACAATAGAACCCTCTACAATGAGGTGACATCCACAAACGTTAAGCTCAAGTGATTATCCTTGCAATTAAATTTTTAACTTAGGGTATGTTCTCCTATGAGACAAGGCATTGTAAAGCTCAAGGTTAGATAGGATAGGTTGGTGGATGAACATATTTTCGCTCTGGCTTAAGCTTAGCACACGTAAATAAATTAAGTACAAGTGCTTAAGCGCATGTAAGGTACGGCTTCTTCTTGGTATCTCTATCTACAAAATCTGGACTTGTACAAGATGGTTTGTCTTTCACATGCATATCATATTTTCCCATGTACGTATCATCTCCGTGTGATTCGATCTTGAAAACTTCATACTTGTGCTCCACTCTCTTCACTTCTTTTACCACCATAGCTTTCATTTTCAAAGCAGCCTTTATTTTCTTGGTTGCTTCCTTTGATATTGACATGCGATACTTGACTCTTATGCCATTTCATATGCTTGACCCACTAGCATCTATGTTAGTAGTGGACCCATATGGCGGATCATTTGAAGTTGAAGTTGTAAAGAACCTTGAAGCCCTACTACTACGCGATGGGGTGGGCACAACACCTTCTACATTCTTGCACTCCACCTGGTATCCACCTTCTCACAATGAATATACCTCCTCATTTGTGAGGTTTGTTCCTATAGCAACTGGCCATATCTTGGGTGGTGGATTGGGCTTTGGGTCTATGTTGTTTTCCACTATATAGCAATGAAGCACATGGTCAGGGTAGAACCACATCCATTGTCTAATGAGACCATTAGGCTGCTTGCGATAGCCTTCAAAGGAACGTGCAGGCACACCCTTAACAGATATGACTATTTGTTGCCCACACCTCTGACCCCCACGAGGCATTCCACTGTACGTGACCTTGCTACCAATGCATGTCCTTCAGATTGCCCACATTGCTTCATTCACCTTGCGCTCAATGATATTACCCTCTGTGACTTTTGTAGTTCTTTTTGGAGTTTTTCTTATATCATGTTCTTTGAAATTGATCTTCTGTGGCCTCCCATAGTACTTGCAGTCTCTTACATGTGTGTTATACTCTGGTCGATGCGTGGCCTCATCATCAATATCAATTACCACCCTTGACGGTCTCTTGTGACGTGCACTCTCTTTGTCGCCAATGAGAGGGGTAGGCACCTTGTACATGGGTGTTCCTTCAGTTGCCTGATTAACTATTCAGACCACTTGGGTAGGGCTTGTAGAGCACCATTCTTTTAGTTTCTCCAAGCTTGGGCCTCTCCCTATGTGCTTGCCTTGAGTGTAAGAGCGCCTTTGTGCTTTGCAAAATTGCATTCGGTAGTACATGCATCGTAAAGAGAAATCTTATGTCTATATCCTTTCCCTGCCAACCAACTTTCATGCTTTCTTTCTGCTAGGTTTGTTCTTGGGGCATTTGGAGCATTATTACTTCTCTCTATCGTTGTCATATGGCTGAACCCCAATGTGCTATGCGCACTTCCCACCAGCTCAACCAGGAGTCCATTGCTGACAAATTCTTGTCCATCACATGACCACTGCACCACCATTGATGTGTTAATCGAGCCTCCACTGATGTAACTTCAGTGGTAGGCGCCATGCCCTACTTCTCACACATTGCTTTTTGTGATCTCCTTGAGACATAACACACACATTGCTTTTTGTGATCTCTTTGAGATGTAACACACACATACTTTGTTGTGTGGGCAACCATGCTTTGCTTCCAATGAAATAGGCAAGACCTCTCCCTATCTGTCATCAAGACGTTGTTTTTTCCACCATTGAACACATGTCAAACTGCATTCCAATTTGCCTGAGCCTCGAAATTTGCCCTCTCACAACCATGGTTGTCCATCACTTCATTAATGCATTCCCATAATAGACATTGGGCATCCATATCCTCCTCTTTCATTTCACATGTCGCAATGGTGAGAAGATCCTACATGCTGCGTGAAAACGATAGTCATTTAAGAGGTTGTACAATTAGCTTGCTCTAACCACCTAAATACTCTACATTGGTAATTTTCTACCTTGGATCATACACATGACAAGCCATGGTCACCCAATCTAATGTTCGTCGGGTGTGGTCGAACTGTATCCACCACGTATGTCATAGGTCGCTAGAGCCGGTCCGTCACATTCCATTCACCAAATCCAACCCTAAAGCAGGTCCAATGGTGAACATCTTGAAAACATAGCACTTCTTACCTGAGGACCCTTGACCTGGGAACCTGCTTCCATGGAAGAATTCGTAAGTGCACTCTTGCTTTAGCTTTAGAAGTGTATCCAAGTCAAAGTTCTCCTTTGTTCATATATTACAATGCATCTTATCAAGATTTTAATAACTATTACCAAATTTACCAACCAGATTAGCCTGCCAGTTGTCTTCCACTAGTGGTCCCATCTCCTCTGCAATGTTGATGAACCCTTATTCCCTAATGAAACGAGAGGAACCACCTTCTTGCACTAGTGCTGCCATGACAATTTCTTTTGCCACATACATTTGAACCTTTCTTTCCCCAACATTACAATCCACCCCTAGCACCTTGGATACCATTTTCCTGGTCCTATCAGTTAGTGCCTTTGATGTGCTTGCACATACATTATGTTGATGGGTGCCGATGTGTATCATTAATCTACTCATCGTCTCATTGGAGGGCATCACATAATAGATGTAGCCATGCACATCGTTGGAATTGAGCAGTAATGGCAAAGGAGCTTCCCAAACACATTGTTGCACTCCTCTCTAGTTGTTGGTGCCTTTAGCATGCTTCCAGTAAAATGTGATGTATTTGACACCCTGTGGTTATTTAAATGCGAGAAAAGTTCATTAACACACTTCAAACTACCTAGACAATGGCTTCGCCGACATACTCCAGGGAAGGCAATGTTAGAGGTTTGCGGCTTTGACCACTAGTGGGGATCATACTTATGGTCCATGGAGTCCATTCCTGGGCGTGTTCCCATGGTCAGTGGGAACTCAAATGCAATATCACCATTGTATTCTCTAGGAATCTCCATGGCCTTGATAACATCTTTGACATTTACCAAAATCTTTGTTAATGTGTTTCCCTTCTTCATGCTGAAAAGGTATTCAAAAAGGCTCTTACCTTGTCCTCTTGCAACACTGGATGAGCCTGATGCATTGGTATCCTTGTTATCTGCATAAATCTATCACATTCTTCAGAGTTGGAAAACCTTTAGGTGGGCTGTCTAAGATGGCTATTGGTTCTGGGTTTAACTTAAATGAAGAATCAACTATTGCTGAGTAGTTGGCTGTTACATAGAGAGTCCTCAAGTATGTAGGACTCCTCTCCCTTATGATTAGAGGTTGCCTCGAGAGGGATGTGTAACTCTTAGGTCCCAATACTTACTAAGGCTTGCAATCCACAAAATGGGCGGGGGCTACTTGCTCATATTAAAGCTTTGCACTCACTACAACCCGTCCAACCACTGATGAAACTCGGTTCTTTCCTAGAAGATGGGAATGTGATTGTGCAACTCATTGTAAAGAGGAGCAAAAATGAAGTACACAAGAACAAAAAAGAATGGTACAATAGGTAGGGAGTACACAAGTACTCGATGGTGATTAAGACCCTTAAGCAAGTTGGTCATTTTTAATTAGACCGTTATAATTTAGTTATATTTTTTATTATTTAAAAAATATATTAAAAATAAAAATAAATAAATAAATTTTTTTTTTCCGAAATTAGCATCTAATCATTTATCTCCTATTTCTCTCCGTACTCTCCTTCATCATGGTTTACAAAAAGATGAACATCAAAAAACATAACCATCTAAAAAACTCGATAAATACATTAAAGAAGCTAGCACTATGAAGTTGCATTATGAAGTTTCTACATGAAAGAAGTTGCATTATAAAGTAATGCCAACATTATTGCAAACCTCAAAACTTAGTAGGATAGACAGTCATAAGTTTCTATGACGAGCAACCATTGATTGGGCCGTATTCCTAATTAATTGCTCGTTCTCATCATTAATGACTCTGTATGTCCTCCAATAAGCAACTGCACTTGATATTTTAAGCTCAAACATATCTATTGTTGCCAAGTCATTCTTCTTTCCTTGGATTATTTGCTTCAATTCCAATAATAAACTCCCCAAAATCTCTCTAGCTTGGTACAAGTCGGGATTTATCGAGTCATTCTTGTACATCTCATCAAGCACCATGTATCCTTGCAAGATGATACACTCCATGGTAAGCTCCTCTAACAATGGCGTGGTCATGACACGTAAATAAACACAGAAGTGGGCACTTAGGAGGAGTTGAAGAGGTGCTTGAGGAAGGGGCACTCACGAAGAGGGAGCGCTCATCAATAGAGGTTCAGGGTTGGATGGGATGCTTAAGGAGGGCGCGAGAGGAGGTGGAGTGAAGGGCGCGAGAGGAAGACTGAGAGGAGGGCCGAGAGATCTCGAGAGGGTCGAGAGGGCTCAAGAGGGTTGAAATAGCCATGTGTGGCCACGCACATGCCCACACATGGCTGCCACGTGTTGGGCCCACGATCGTGGGCCTAACACTTGGCTGCCACGTGTGAGGCCCAGGATCATGGGCCTCACACATTCCTACCATGTGTGAGGCCCCCACGATAGTGGGCCTAACATGTGGCTACCACGTGTAATGTTCGAGTGTGCGGCCATTACACGTGGCAGTGCCACGTGGACTAAGCAGTCCACGTGGATTGTTTAGTACTCTTGGCGCAACCACGTGTAATGCCCAAGTGTGGGCATTACATGCAACAGTGCTCACTTGCCCTCTCTCTCTCTCTCCCTCTTGTCCCCCTCACTCGCCCTCACTCTCCCCCTCATCCCTCTCACTCGCCCTCTCTCTCTCTCTCTCTCCCCCTCCTCACTCCCTCTCTTATCCGCATCCTCTTCTCCTCACTCCCCCTCACTCTCCCGATGTCTCTCTCTCCCTCGCTCCCCCTCTCTCACTCGCCCTCCTCTTTCCCTCGCTCCCCTCTCTCTCTTAACCCCTCAACAGCCGCCTCTCTCTTAATCCCGACTAAAGGATTCATAATTGTTCAACAAGAACTATAGGGATGTCCTAAAGGATATGGAGGGAGGCACTCTTCACTAAAAGGGGACATGAGATGGCACAAATTGCCAACCCCGACTATGGGAAAGGGTTCTTTAAAAAAGTGATCTCATACCAAGGGTGGGGTGAAAAGGGTAGCAAATTCATTACCTCAAAGCTAGCTGAGATTGCTCAAGCACATGTTTCAAATGAAGAGTAAGATCTTCAGCTCTCTTGATGCATTACATTTTTTTTAAAGTTATTAGAAACCTAATGCTTGTTTATAATGCATGAAATGTAGGCTGCTTGACATATTGGCTGGTGGCAAGTTTTCTATGAGGGATGCACAAATTCTGCCATTCGACAGAGCCTTCTTCATGTGGATCCATCGTCATGTATACTCGTTCCAATTAACCGAGTACACACTCAAATTGTATGCAAAGCTGGAGGCAGGCTCACCAGCAGTAATAACTGACATGCATGAAAGAGCCACAGAAGACTCTAGAGTAGGTATCGGATGCCCTGAAATCTTAGAGGAAGTCTCATTTTGAGAAGGCATTTGTTAGGTGGAAAGGACAAATGCATGCTACCTTGGATCTCCTGACCAACAACCACACCTACCATGCACATCATGACGCCTCTTGTAGAGGTATAAAGTACCTCAACTCTTTTTTTTAAAAAATTTGCCTTGCATGGTGGAGAAGCTCTCCTGCTTCTTGTATTGGTTTCTTAGACCTTTCTAATGGTTGTGTATTAGGTGGTGGAGAAGTAGTGTACATGATCGGGTCTACATTCCCAAGCACCCGGAATACGCATGGGTATTGTCTAAGGTGGAGTAGACATGATTGTACCCTAAAGAGTGGATCAATGAGCTTTGGGGCAAGGACACATGGATACTTTGTCCATGGTGGTTAGACTACCCAGAGGGGGATTTTCCTCCAGAGGAGACAGAACAGTTCAGAGTATGTTTCCTTGTGCACAATATTTAATTTGTACAAGGTATGAAGCCTATTTTTTGGGAATTTTCAATTCTAATGTTGGTTGAATGCAGTGGCCAGAAAGGGCAAGAAGCCTGCCATTGGGCAAGAAGCCTGCCACCACCACTGAGCAAGAATTGACCCCTTGAAGAAAAAGGGTAAGAAATCCACACCTTCATCGTCCCAAAAAAGGTCATGGCCAGACTGGGACGGGGATGACTCAAATGAGGAATTTGAGGACACCCATTCCAAGGATGATGAGCATGAAGATGAGAGGAAGTCCCATCTCATGCACACGGCAAAGAGCAAGTGACCACTTCGCATGATGGCGAGACCCAAGAGTAGGGGTCGGAGAGTTCAAAAGATGATGAGGCGAACCTCTTGGGATTTAGTAAGTAAACGTAACGTGTTAAAGCATTCATTAGATCATTTATTTAGACACATCCCATACCACTTTCCCCTTATATATTCATATTGCAATAGAGTCCTTATGAACTCTATGGTTATGGCTTCATCTAGTAATCCCTCTAATACCACAACGTTTGCAACCATCTTAAGTAAAGCTCTTCAATCTTTCATGCAACTCAAAGAATAGTAATCCCTCTAATACTACAACGTTTGCAACCATCTTAAGTAAAGCTCTTCAATCTTTCATGCAACTCAAAGAAAAGGAACCCAGATCGGATGTCATTTTGGAGGCATGGACAACAACGTCTGAAGTAGATGAGCTCTACAAGAAGCTGAAAACATGCCAAGCCATAGACCTGCAGACAAGAACATGCTAGAGGTGAAAGCAGCTTCAACCATTGGGATGTGGAGAGCTTTTGGCATCATTGAAGAGGCAAAGGAGGATCCTTTAAGATCTGAAGTTTCCACCTTCATTCGCAAGCTAGCATAGACAAAAAAGGCGAAGATAATAGTTGAGGCCCAAAATACTTTTATATGGTATCTTTGTAAAGAAGTACAAATGATCGTATCATGTCGTAGGTGTATGTAATGTTGTGGCCTTGTAAGTTTACTAGGGAATATAAAATGGAAGTTTAAGATCATAATATGGTGACTTTGTAAACGAGTTGAAATGTAGTTGTAACTTGATACGCATTGATAGTTGTAAATGAGTTGCAATGTGTATAGTGCTCTTGTATCTATCCACTCCTCTCCTCTACTATCACCATGAGTCGTAATGTTCGAGACCACAGAGAGTTGACAAGATACTTAGAAGTGTAGAGAGAGAAACTGCTTGCCTAAACACCAAAAAGCACTCGCTCAAAAATGGTCATCAAAAAAATATACCTGAGGACTTAGGCCTTTGAAGAGTATTTTATATACCTAAAGTCAAAGCATTAAATTTCTTGAAAGAATAAAATTTTGGCTTAAGCAAGCTTTGCTTTGAAATAATGGTTATCTTAGCACCTAGAGCTACAATTCAGTTTACGAGCTTTGCCCAGTTTGGGGGACTTTGGGACAAAGATCCCAATGCTAATAAACAACAATTTGAGGTCACACACGTGGCTAACAAAATCATAAACAATGATTAAAAGTTACATATCTTCCTAGCAACTCTAAAGGTGAGGCTGCTAGTTGGTATGGGAATCTAGATGCTGCATTAAAAGCAACTTATAATGATCTACTCTCACAAGCTTTTCTCACTAAATTTAGAAGGCAAGGTTTCCAAGACTACTTAGCATAGTAACTAGACTACTTGTCACAAGGCATAAATGAGAGTATTGACCATTAAATCGAACAAATGGAAATGATTGTGAAGAAGATGGGAGATAATGCTCCAAATAAAGAGATGCAAAAATGTCAGCGCATCTATGGCATTCAAAATGTAGAGGCTCAAACACATGTAAGCCTTAGGCACCCCGTAACATTAGCACATGCAAAATAGGAAGCAAGATATTAGGAAGAAGTACAATTAAGTCAACAATGATGATAAGATCCTAGGCCTTCATAACCATTGATGGTGGTTATACAAGCCACAAGAGCTACCACCATCATATAGAATGCCTAATGTGCCTGGTATGAATGTGCAAGGACAAGTCCTAACCCATCTAGTTATGTTCAATATAATCCTCATGTGTTAGCACTAGCGTATAAGGTTCAAACAGGCACTCCCTATTAGTTTTAGTCAAAAGCAAGTATATGCACAAAGTAAGTAATTTCTCTATTTGAAATTAGGCTTCTTTTTAAAGTCCAACATCATCTTACAAAATATAGGTGCCCATTCAAGTGGGTAAGATGGCAAGGCACCTTATGATGCCTTATGATAGGATGAGTGGGTGAAAACCATCTTAACCTATGAAGTGGTTATTAACAAACCCCTCTTCCTAATGTTGAATCATCATCTCGATATGGTGACACTATTGCTAGGGTCAGAGAGAGGCATGGATAGTCCAGGACACCAGGACACAATGCCAAGTTGGCACAAGGTTGAGTGGTAGATTTGGGATTGATCAACAATATAACCAAATGCAGGGAATGTTGGAGATAATAATCTTTGGGTAGCCTTGGTGATAGGCATATTTTCAAGGTGGCATGAAAGGTATAGGTGACATAGAATGCAATAGAGGAGGGAGAGAGAGAAGAGATTTGCACTAATGGAGTACCACATACACTCAAAGGGAGTACCACCATGGAAGCTTGAGCAAGAGGCTCTTAAAGTATGATTATCATTCATAAAAAGGTAATTAGGGGTTTGGCCCATTGTTCTTTATACCTACCCCCAATTTCACATTATAATACTCCTACCAATTTACCAAACCTTGTGGATTTATTCTCAGCTTGAAGAAGGTACACTGTCATGTATGTTTATGCTTCTCTTGGTTGGAACACTCTTCTTGTAGTAGGTAGCAACACACACATAGATGCAATGAGTAAGCAGAGATATTGTGAGATCCCCGCCCCCTTCTCGCGGTGCCCCCTCCGAGGGCGCTAGCGGGGCGGAAGCAGCGTCAGCCTCGTGTGCAGGGCAGGGATCCACACTCGGGGCCTCGCCCCACGGATGTCCGGACAAGAGACTAGCCCGACGGTTCCTCCGAAATCGAGCCCGAAAAAACTTCCCTCACCTGGAAGGCACGGGTGATTCCTCCAGGAAAATTATCTAATGGGGGAATTAATCTAACGAGTTAAGTCAACTATTTAAACTGATCCGACCGAACCTGAAGTCACATGGTTAGATCGAAGAAGAGAACTTGGTCCATAGAATTACCACTTTTTTTCTCCTTTAATGAGGCGGCACAGCTGCTGCTGCTGATTCCCTCCCACAGAACAAGGGTCTTCCTAGGACTTAATCTAACTAACATAACTAATCGTATCTTAATTGTATCACAGGTATCCCCCGATTCAGCCTAACCCCGACCGGCCCATGGGTTAGCCAACCGACCACTATTATGCATCCAATATCAAAATTTAATTCACAAAAGTCATTCTTTTTAGTCCATCCGAATCTTCCTCGATGCACGCATGGGTGTCCTAGCAACTGCGAGCCCATGCATTACCTAGTCAAAACCCTCTATGATCTTACTTAGGTGTCCTAGCACTTCACTCAGGGACCGCTTCGTCGGTCCTCGCCCATCGTATCAGAAAGGCACCATTTTAACCGTACTGAGATTGGTCAAGACCTCAGCACGCTTTGCTGTGAGCGACGTCCGTCGACAACTCCCCACCAGCTATTGCAACAAACCTCTTCTTAGTTAAACACATACCAAATGCTTCCCCCAGCATTTTGGCGTAAAACAGTCCTTTAAAAGAAAATAGAGGTTCTATGCAAGTAAAATTTCCGGTTTGAGATTGGTTCCACAAAACCCTTTTTTCTTAATCCATAATTTCATAATGAGAACCATTGATCTCTCATTAAGGTAATCTACCGACTAAATGTCCAACTAGATTCTTGGTGATTCCGATCAAGAAAAAACTCGGTTAATTCAACGGTAGTCTATTCTTTGTATTAAGAACTGGAATTGGCCCACGAAGTTTTTGCTTGATTCAGATCGAGAGATGGACAAGTAGTTTACTGAACATCTAGTGAACTTCTAACCGTAAGAAAATTGTAACTTTATGAATTTCGTTCCTTCTTAACCATAATAGATTAAGTAATGGTTTTATATGAGAATATCGGATTTTTTATGAAAATACTCTTCTTCCGTTTAATCTAATTTTGGGTAAATATCAATTTGGTGAATTATTCAAATAAATATCTAAAGATATTCTTTCTACCACTTTAATTTATCAACTCTAATTCTCTAGGTGGAATTTTGGTGAAAATTCCTCTTTTGTCACCAAAAATTAATTCAAATCTTTCTCTACTTAAATACCATAAAATTTATTCTTTTAACTAAATACCAATATCCATTTTTTTGAAAAAGCTTAAAATTCTCTTTTTCTCATTTAATGATTAGATTCCAATTGTCATGGGAATTCCTCTTTTATCATAAAATAAATTTATCTAAAATTTATTTTTAAATTAAATAAAAATAGCCATTAATTCAAATATGCCAAGAATTTCACTTTTACCATTTAAATGATTGAATTCCAAACTATGCAGAAAGTGAAAAACATGTAGAGATTGCAAAACATGTAAAAATTGAACATAAATTTCTTAAGATTTCAACAATGCAACAAAATGGATAGATTTTTCAAATTTCATTTCTACCATTCTCGAAAAAAAAACTAAAATATAACAAAAATCAACCATACACACACATGCATTCAAAATGCATTGTGGCTATTCCCATGGCGCCACTTATGGAAAGCCCTTACACCATAGAAAGACTATAGGAACAAACCAATGTCATAGGGCTTTGCCTTACCACTCTCGGGAGCATAAAATAGCTCAACCTGTGAGAAGTCAATATTCCATGACCTAGCTCATAACCTCCACAAGAAGCCAATATTCCATGACCTAACTCATAATTGCATGGGCAAGGTGTATCACTCACCTCTTGTATAATTGTGCTTGGGATTCTTGTTAGGAGATGTTGCCGTGCATCCGCACTCTAAAGCTCCACTCCACCTGTCCACTGCCGCACTCCAAAGGAAGCTCGACCCTCCTCACATCTTACTCTCTCACATGAGAGCAAGCCAACACACATAAGAGCTCACACAAGAAGAAGAGCACTCTATTGAATTAGCATAAAAGAATGAGTCATGAGAGTTACATTTTAGGTTTTGTAGAGGTGACCTCTACTTGGGCGGCCAAAGCTAAAAATTTGGTCCTTGGGCTCATTTGGCCTCTCTAGCTAGTGTAAACACCTATTCTAAAGTAGCACTCTTCACCTAAAATCCCGTGGTGTGCCTTTAATATACAAGTAGAGAGCAGACACGTAAAATATACAAAACATGGTTTTCAAGTGAATTTCACACATTCGGGCGCTTGTGGCCCAAAGGTGGTGAAAATGATGTGGTGGCCGGCATCAACACCAGCAAGGATTGACACTTGCACAGAAAGCATAATGAGGTGCATTATCATTATGGCAAGGAAAGTGTCATTGTAGGAGAAATTAGCATGGCTTATGTCTCTACACATGAAAATGTGGTAGATATGTTCACAAAGGCTTTCTCACGAGAGAATTTAGAAGCTTTTCAAAAAGCTTTAGACTTATTACCATTTGGGAATTGATTAGCCACATGATCCTTATATATGTTCACATCATCACTACATGGGGGATTTGTAGCCATTTATATGGTAGTGATGTGTGGATATAGGCTAATAATAGGTTGGGATACTTCTTCCTTCCTTAGGAGTCTCCCCCCTCCCCCGCAAGAGTGTGTACACACTCTTATGAGTGAGTGTGTAAGTGACCTTATCATGTGATTTCACTTATACTTCACTAATTCTCATCAATCTACTTTGAGTGTAGTGCTTCTCTATATCTGTAAGATTCCTCCTCAGCCTCTGAATAATGAATAAGCTTTACTTCAATCCCCTGTAATCATTCCCTATTTCTGAATGCAAAAAAATATTATTTTTTCTTGTTTTTGTCTAGAGAGAAGAAAATTTCTAGAGAAAGAAAATTTAATATTGAGATATTTTTAGATATAAAAAATTTTACTAATATCAAAAATATATTTTCTTGAAACAAAAGTTTAAAATAAATTATCCAAGGTGCATTAGGAATCAATTAAAAATGATTTAAAAGACCTTAGCCTAAGGGTCAAGATTTTTAAAATTTTTTAGATTATGGTCCAATTAAGGTTCCTATGGACCAATAGGATTAATCCAAGTGTTGGGATGAGATAAATCTAATGAATAAAAGAAAATACCCAAAAATGAGTAAATGCTCACATAAGATGAAGAGTTGACTGAGTACAAGGTTTAGTAGTTAAAAATTAAGAGATATTACTAAAAAAATGAGATATTTTAGAGAAATGATGAATTTTTTACACCTTGGTAAGGAAGGGGAGACCTTTGAGGTAGGCGCCTCCTTCACATGTGTGGGAGGGTTTTTAATTCATAAAAAATGAGATATTTTTATCTCTCTTCTCTCTTGGATCAAACTGGGATCAAAATGGGAGCTAAACTGATCTAAATCTTATCCAAATTCAGCCAAACTGAAGCTGGAAAATTCTAGCCTTAGTTGGACTCAGTTAATGGCCTCCCTCACCTATAAATAGACCCTCATTCTTTTGTATTCTCATCTGTGAACTATACCATGCTAGTATTACATTAAAATACTCATATTTTTTATTATCCCTTAAAAATCCTCTACTTTTGGAGAGATTGGAGCTTCTCTCTCTCTCTTCAACAATCCTTGGAGCTTTCTTCTCAACATACTAAACCAATTGATTGGTTGGGGGCTTCCTTCTAAGATAAAGAAGCAAGCAAAATCTAGAGGTAAGAAGTAATTTCATGGTTTTCATTAATATTCTCAAAAGATTTCACTTCTCAACCCCTCTCAAGCTTGAGAAGTTTTAAATTAATTGTTTTTAATGCAAATCAAGCTTTCTATAAGAATTCTAATGATTAATCACAAAAAAAAAGTTAATCTTTATGCTTAATTAGGATGCTTTTTATATATATCTCTCTCTCCCAAAAGAATAGTCATTCCTATGACTAATTCTTTATTCAAATGGATGCTTCTCATTGATAAATTCTCAATTCAAAAATCAAACTCTATGCTAGTTAAGCTAGAGGTTAAGAAAATGGCTTTTTTACACTTTTATGCTAATAAAATTATGGTAAACTTATGATTTAGTTCCATAAATTGGATTTAAGTCTAAGGATAGTTATTCTATCATAATTGTATTACAAAGTCTTATTATTTCTAAAAATATTAAAAATGATTAATAATAGCTGCTGCGAAGCTATGGTAAAAAATTTAGAAATTAATACATAACTGCATAATGTGAAAAGAGGACTTCCTACCATATTCTAGGATTGGTCATCCTATGCTAAAAGAATGATTTTCATCACATTCATGGAATACTATTTTTTAGTATTTATGCATAAATAATTAATTAAAGAAAATATTTTTTTGATATTTCTATTTTTATGCAAAAAGAGAAATTTCCATGATAATGGAGATCCATGTAATTAAATGGAAAAAGAGAAAATTTGATATATAAAAATAATAAATATTTTTATTTAAATTTAAAAAGAAATTTTAGATAATTTTATTTTTATGCATGAGAAAATTTAAATGATAAAAGAGAAATTTCCATGACATTTGAAATTCAATCATTTAAATGGTAAAAGTGAAATTCTTGGCATAATTGAATTAATGGATATTTTTATTTAAATTTAAAGAAGAATTTTAGATGAATTTATTTTTATGCATAAGAAAATTTAAATGATAAAAGAGGAATTCCCATGACACTTGGAATTCAATCATTTAAATGGTAAAAGTGAAATTCTTGGCATATTTGAACTAATGGATATTTTTATTTAATTTAAAAAGAAATTTTAGATAAATTTATTTTATGATAAAAAGAAAAATTTCCATGACAATTGGAATCTAATCATTAAATGAGAAAAAAGAATTTTAAGCTTATTCAAAAAAATGGATATTGGTATTTAGTTAAAAGAGTAAATTTCATGGTATTTAAGTAGAGAATGATTTGAATTAATTTTTGGTGACAAAAGAGGAATTTTCACCAAAATTCCACTAGTTATGTTAGTTAGATTAAGTCCTAGGAAGACCCTTATTCTATGGGAGGAAATCAGTGGTGGCTGTGCCTCGTTAAAGGAGGAAAAAAGCGATGATTCTATGGGACCAAGTGCAAGTCTCTTCTTCAATCTGACGATGTGACTTCAGGTTTGGTTGGATCAGTTTAAATAGTGAAGACTTGACTCGTTAGATTAATTCCTCCGTTATATAATTTTCTTGGAGGAATCACCCGTGCCTTCTGGGCGAGGGAAGTTTTTTCGGGCTCGGTTTTGGAGGAACCGCCGAGCTAGTCTCTTATCCGGATGAGGCCATGAGTGTGGATCCCTTCCCCGCACGAGAGGCTGACGCTGCTTCCACCTCCAGCGCCCCTCGGCGGAGGGAACAGGGGTTTCACAGCTAGTATCAAAGCATTGTTGAAAGCTAATAAGGACAAATGAATTCTTATCAAGAATTGTTAACAAAAACTCAGAAAGAGCACTTACATATTGTATTTTCATTCCTTAAACTTCATTTTAATGAAGAATTTTAATCAAAGAATTTGGTTTTTTAGATGGAAGTTCCACACTTATCTGGTGTTCCCAACCTCACCCAGTCACAAGATATGAGTGCTTTCACCTTCGAGCATCTCAACTCTTCCACTACGCAAACGAGCTGAGCCAAACTCACGGGCCATTTCAAGGATTTATATTTCCCTGACCCAGCGGAGAGACGGCAGCACAAGTGTCCAAGCCTCTTGCGACCAGCGCACGATGCTGAGGCAGAATATCTCTTTGACCATGATTCTGATAAGGTTGAAAGTGATGCATGGTGTTATTTTATATCACCCAATACCTGGAAATTTCAAACTTTCTTGCCATATCTACAAACTCCTTAGTTGCTTTATTCCTAAGGAGAAGATAGTGGCTCCCTTGGCAGTAAGGGAACATTTGTATCAGGGCATGTCTATAGCCCAGTATCGTCGTCTTATGCATCTATCGAGGAGATTCTGACTTCTGGAACCAAGGAGAAGATAGTGGCTCCCTTGGCAGTAAGGGAACATTTGTATCAGGGCATGTCTATAGCCCAGTATCGTCGTCTTATGCATCTATCGAGGAGATTCTGACTTCTGGAACCAAGCTGCTCTATGTACATATTGCAAACTTTATATAAATAAAGAAATGTTTTGTGGAAAAATTCCCTGTTGTTGTATAAGTGATTGTTATTAAGTGACGAATTGATGAAGCAAAATCTATTACCGGCGGCATATGTCATAGATCTCCAATAAGATCATTTATCTTGTTTAAGAAATTATTTTTTGAATCTCTTAAGTCTTAGGATCTCGTGGACGAAATCAAAAAATAAAAATATTTTTTTTAAAAATAATGTATCATTTTTGGCAGAATCATGAGGCGAGGGGACCATGGCCGTCAGCTAGATCCTCTTAATGATGAAGAAGAGCTTGACCCCGACGTTCGCAAGGCTCTTCACAGAACTCAGCCAAGACCCTTCAAAGGTGAAGAGGAGAACTTGGACAAGGCTTGGAGAAGTGGGTTGAAGCAATGGAGGAATATTTTGATGTCATCGGATACAACGAGAGGAGCAAAATGGCTCTCGCTAGGCTGAAATTATGAAAACAGCCAGGGTGGCATGGAGAAACCATTGCGACACCAACGATCTGGACAAGAATACCCAGTCCTGGAATGATCTTAAAACCTATCTAAGGAAGAGATTTTGTCCCCCCAGATTTTTAGAAACCAAGATGAATGAATTCTTAGAGCTAAATCAGGGGAGCAAAACCATTGAAGAATATCACCAAGCATTTGCTCTTCTCCTCAAGTACTCACCACCGCTAGACGAAGAGATTTTGTCCCCCCAGATTTTTAGAAACCAAGATGAATGAATTCTTAGAGCTAAATTAGGGGAGCAAAACCATTGAAGAATATCACCACGCATTTGCTCTTCTCCTCAAGTACTCACCACTGCTTAGACGAAGAGCAACTTATGGCCAGGTTCATTCGGGGAATGAACGAAACCTTAGACACACTGGTCAAGAATGCCAAACCAGTCTCCATGGCAGAAGCTGTAAGAATGGTAAAGGACTTTGCCAAAGCTTTCTTCGTAAAAGTCCCGCCAAATCCAGCTCCCTCATCCTTCAAGAGATTCTAGACACCGGGAAACCTTTCGCCTCTCCAAAGAGATACCAAGGTCCCAACCGTAATGAACGAAACCTTAGAAACACTGGTCAAGAATGCCAAACCAGTCTCCATGGCAGAAGCTGTAAGAATGGCAAAGGACTTTGCTAAAGCTTTCATCGTAAAAGTCCCGCCAAATCCAGCTCCTCATCCTTCAAGAGATTCCAGACACCGGGAAGTTCTTCCAACCTTCCGCCTCTCCAAAGAGATACCAAGGTCCCAACCGTAATCTAGAGTCGGGAAGTTTCAGGAATGAAGGAAGACCTTTCCCTCAAAGTACTTTCTCAGGAACTCCGGAATGCAAAAGGAAGAGCTTCGAAGTGAGAATAGGTGCTTCGGATGTCAGGGGTTTGGGCACCAGCGCTCAAGGACTGCCCATCTCCTTCCGTGTGGGCCAAGGAAGCCAGGGTCCTAGAATTTAGAGACAAACTCCTTTGTATCAGTTCAATATCAACAAAATCAGGGCAACCCCAGTGCCAGCTTAGCCTACAGCCTCCATGCAAAGCAGTCTCCGAACTCCCTCCTAGAATTGGGGAAACCAAAGAGAGAGAGTTCCACCTGAGACTGCAGGCAGCTAGAGCCGTCACTATAGGTGAGGAAGTCGAAGAAGAAAAAGGACAGATTTATGCTGCAATAGAGCATCAGGGGAATAACCGTCAATTTTCAGTCCTCCAAACTCCAGCAGAGTACCAGGGTAAGAAATTCAAGCTTTTGACTGATTCAGGCAGTACTCATTCTTTTATTTCCCCAGGATGTTTGCGTAAGTTAGTCCTAAATCAAAAATCAAGGAAACCTATGCAAGTGGAATTGGCCAGTGGAAAGATTCTTTTCACACACCTTGAGACAAACCTTATTCAGTTTAGTCTAGATGGGAACGTAACAGAGTGCCAGTTTAGAGTCCTACCCTTGCGAGTCTATGATGGAATCCTTGGAATGGATTGGCTCCACAAGAATCAAGCTGACATTCATTGTCACAAAGGAACCATCTCTTTCCTTGATCTTCACGGGAATAAAGTTCAAGGAACTAGAAATTTTGGATCCTCAGTGCTGCAATTAGTCAAGGCTTCTAAATTATTAAAAGGGCTCAGAAAGAGGCAAGCTATTTATGTCGTTAAGATGAATCCGGTAGACATAAAATGCAAGGCTAAAGGACTAGAGTGGTTAAGTGAGTATGCAGATGTGTTCCCTGAAGAGCTGACTGAGATGCCTCCGTCTCGCGAAGTAGATCATGAGATCGAGTTAACCCCCAGAGCTCACCAATAGCCCAGCATGCATACAAAATGCCAGTCCCTAAAGCCATAGAACTTAAGGAGCAGTTAAGACAATTGCTAGAGCAGGGATTCGTCAGACCCAGTGTCTCACCTTGGGGTGCGCCCGAAAGATGGAATGTTAAGACTCTGTATTGACTACAGATGGAACGTTAAGACTCTGTATTGACTACAGAGGATTAAATCAATTAACAATTAAAAATAAGTATCATATCCCTAGGATTGATGAACTTCTAGATCGGTTAAGTGGGACCCAAATGTTCACAAAGATAGATCTCAAATCCGAGTACTACCAGATCAGAATCAAGGAACAGGACATCCCGAAGAAGACAATATTCAATACTCGCTATGGGCATTATGAGTTCACAGTCATGCCGTTTGAATTGACTAATGTCCCGACGACATTTAATCGTCTTATGCTGGATATTCTCAGAGAATACTTGGATGATTTTGTTCTTGTCTTCTTTGATGATATCTTGGTATACTCAAAGCAGATCATGTGCGCAAGGTCCTAGAAATCCTAAGGAAACACCAACTCTTTGCAAAAAAGAGCAAGTGTTCTTTCTCTGTTGTGACCAGGTGGAATACTTGGGATTCATAGTGTCAAAGGCAGTGGAGTGCTATGTGTCAGAGTGCCTTTGATAAGCTGAAGACATCCTTAGTAACCAACCTTTGTCCTTAAATTGCCAGATCTTACCAAAACTTTTGAGGTAGTTACTGATGCCAGTGGGTTGGCCTTAGGCAGTGCTCTTATGCAGGAAGGTCATGCAGTGGCCTATGAATCTAGAAAACTCAAAACACATGAGAGAAATTATGCCGTCCATAACTTGGAGTTACTCTCAGTAGTTTATGCTCTGAAGTTGTGGAGACATTATCTTTTGGAACAAAGGTTCACCTTGATGACAGATCATCAAAGTTTGAAGTGGATCTTCACCCAAAGGGATCTCAACATGCGTCAAAGGAGATGGATGCAGACCCTGTAGGAATTCGATTTTGAAATTAAGTATTGGCCGGGGAAAGAAAATGTGGTGGCAGATGCACTCAACAGCAAAAAAGCCTCCTTGCTTACAATTACAATGGTGTCAAATCAATTAATAAGTGAAGCAAGGGAGAAAATCATGTAGGACAAATTCTTTGCCCCTATTGCTACCCTCCTGATGCAAGAAAGCAAGAATTCTCAGGAAATGAGTCAAGTTCTTGGGTACAAATTGGATGAAGGATGCATGTATTATAATAATCGGCTATGCATTCCCAATGATGAGGGAATAAAGGGAAGGATTCTGAGAGAAGCCCATGATAGCCTGATAGCTGGACATCCAGGGTTTATAAAAACCTATATGTTTGTGAAGAAAAGCTTCTTCTAGCCTGGACTCAAAAAGGATGTACTTGATGATGTGCGACAATTCTTAATGTGTCAGAGAGTCAAGGCAGAGAGAGTCAAGATGCCAGGAAAACTGCAGCCTCTAGACATTCCACGAATGAAGTGGGAATGTATTAGTATGGACTTTGTCACTGGATTACCTTCAGTGCAATCAGGTTACAACTCCATTTTTGTGGTAGTTGACAGACTAACCAAAGTTGCCCATCTGATTCTAGTGAAAGAAACATACACTGCAGTGGATGTTGCTAGAGTTTTCTTTAAAGAGATCTTTAGATTGCATGGCTTACCTAGGAGGATAGTTAGTGACAGAGATCCCAAATTCACATCGAAATTTTGGACTGCATTCTTCGAAGCAGAAGAAACTTTCCTGGATCTCAGCACAGCCTATCACCCCGAAACAGATGGCCAAACTGAAAGAGTGAATCCGATAGTAGAAGATATCCTTTGGTCATGCTGTGGCAAGGAACCCAAGAAGTGGTTAAGCCATTTGCATGAATTTGCTTACAACGCTTCTTAAATCATCAAAGCATTGGGATGAGTCCTTTCAAAGCTTTGTATGGACAAGATTGCCTTACACCGTTGACTTGGTGACCCATTGATCAGAGTCAAGATGTCCAGAAAAATGCTTGATGACATGGACTAGCAAATGCAATCAATCCGTAAAGATATTAAGATAGCCCAAGATAGGCAAAAGCCATATGCAGATAAAAAGAGATCAGAGAGAGAGTTTGAAGAATCAGATATGGTCTTCATTCAAGTACAACCAAAAAGAAGTTCCTTATCTTTAGGGAAGTACAAGAAGCTCTCTCCCAAATACTGTGGACTGTATGCTGTTATAAAGAAAGTGGGCGATCTAGCTTATAAACTTCTTCTGCCTCCCCATCTCAAGGTACATAATGCATTCCACGTCAGTTTGCTTAAGAAATATGTACTCAGTTGGAGTCACATGCATTGATGATGAGGAGCAATTGATTTCTCTGATTCAAGGCCAAATGGTACTCTAACCTGAGGAAATCCTTGACATTCGGGAGAAGATTCTCAGGAGAAGAGTCCTCATAGAATTTTTAGTAAAGTCGAAGTTCTTCCCTCTAGAAGACGCCACCTAGGAGAAAGAAGAAGAGTTGGCGAAAGATTATCCCCACTTTGCGAGATGAGGACATCTCGCGTTTTTCAAGTGGGAGAGGATGTAAGATTCCTCCTCAGCCTAAATAATGAATAAGCTTTACTTCAATCCCTTGTAATCATTCCCTATTTCTAAATGCAAAAAAATATTATTTTTCCTTGTTTTTGTCTAGAGAGAATAAAAATTCTAGAGCGAGGTGATTCAATATTGATATATTTTTTGATATAAAAATTCTACTAATATCAAAAATATATTTCCCTGAAAAAGAAGTTCAAAATAAATTCTCTAAGGTGCATTAGGAATCAATTAAAAATGATTTAAAAGACCTTAGCCTAAGGGTCAAGATTTTTAAAAAAATTTAGATTATGGTCCAATTAAGGTTCCTATGGACCAATAGGATTAATCCAAGTGTTGGGATGAGATAAATCCAATGAATAAAAGAAAATACCCAAAAAATGAGTAAATGCTCACATAAGATGAAGAGTTGATTGAGTATAAGGTTTATTAGTTAAAATTAAGAGATATTACTAAAAAAATGAGATATTTTTGAGAAATTGGTAAGGAAGGGGAGACCTTTGAGGTAGGCACCTCCTTCACATGCGTGGGAGGGTTCTTAATTCAAAAAAATTGAGATATTTTTATCTCTCCTCTCTCCTAGATCAAAATGGGAGCTAAACTGGTCCAAATCTTATCCAAATTCAGCCAAACTGAAGCTGGAAAATTCTAGAACTTAGTTGGACTCAATTAGTGGCCTCCCTCACCTATAAATAGACCCTCATTCTTTTGTATTCTCATCTGTAAACTATACCATGCCAGTATTATATTAAAATACTCATATTTTCTATTATCCCTTAAAAATCCTCTACTTTTGGAGAGATTGGAGCTTCTCTCTCTCTTCAATAATCCTTGGAGCTTTCTTCTCAGCATACTAAACCAATTGATTGGTTGGGGGCTTCCTTCTAAGATAAAGAAACAAGCAAAATCTAGAGGTAAGAAGTAATTTCATGGTTTTCATTAATATTCTCAAAAGATTTCACTTCTCAACCCCTCTCAAGCTTGAGAAGTTTCAAATTAATTATTTTCAATGCAAATCAAGCTTTCTATAAGAATTCTAATGATTAATCATAAAAAAGTTAATCTTTATGCTTAATTAGGATGCTTTTTATGTATATCTCTCTCCCAAAATAATAGTCATTCCTATGACTAATTCTTTATTCAAATGGATGCTTCTCATTGATAAATTCTCAATTCAAAAATCAAACTCTATGCTAGTTAAGCTAGAGGTTAAGAAAATGGCTTTTTTATGCTTTTGTGCTAATAAAATTATGGTAAACTTATGATTTAATTCCATAAATTGGATTTAAGTCTAAGGATAGTTAATCTATCATAATTGTATTACAAAGTCTTATTCTTTCTAGTAATATTAAAAATTATCAATAATAGCAGCGAAATTATGAAAAAAAATTAAAAATTAATACACAACTCATTTTTTTATGCATAATGTGAAAAGAGGACTTCCTACCATATTCTAGGATTAGTCATCCTATGCTAAAAGAATGATTTTCATCACATTCATGGAATACTAATTTTTAGTATTTATGCATAAATAATTAATTAAAGAAAAGAGAAAATTTTGGTATTTCTATTTTTATGCAAAAAGAGGAATTTCCATGATAATGGAGATCCATGTAATTAAATGGAAAAAGAGAAAATTTGATATATTAAAATAATAAATATTTTTATTTAAATTTAAAAAGATATTTTAGATAAATTTATTTTTATGCATGAGAAAATTGAAAAGATAAGAGGAATTCCCATAACATTTGGAATTCAATCATTTAAATGGTAAAAGTGAAATTCTTGGCATAATTGAATTAATGGATATTTTTATTTAAATTTAAAGAATAATTTTATATAAATTTATTTTTATGCATGAGAAAATTTAAGTGATAAAAGGAAAATTCCCATGACATTTTTAATTTTTAAAAATTTTCCATTTTTAGTGAGTTATGTAATTTGTGCATTTAGGTTAACTCTACTCCAACTTATCATTTACAAGTTCAATTTTTGGTTTTTTGTATTTTTGTATTTTTTCTTTTTTTTTAAAAAAAATTTTAAAAAGAAAAAAACAGCCAATTGAACATGAAATTTACAGAATTAGGTTTAAATAGACTGTAAAATCGATTTCCTAGTATTTATCCCAATTTTGACTCCTTACGTGAGAAATCAGAATAAAAATAGAAATTAGAGGAAGATTTGCAACACAAAAATTTATGTGTTTTTTGCACATTCTGCATTTTCGCATGTGTAATTAATGCAAGTTAATTAGGTTTAATCCTCTCTCTAATTTGGGACATCTTAACTAGTTGTCCGCATTTAATGCATGTAGTCTTTTAGGCCACAAGTCACAAAAATTTAAATCCTAGAAATAACCAATTTTGGTTAATTCGGGATGGGCTAGCTACATTCAATATATGCAGGCCCCAAGTCAAAGATTCTAGGAAGACCCCTTTTCAATAAAACCAAAAATTGAGGCCAAAAAGGTAAAAAAGAAAAAAATAAAAAGAAAAAAAGAAAGAGAAAAATGGGAAAAGGAGAAAAGAGGAAAGGTAAAAGGTTCGGGGCCATATAT
This sequence comes from Cibotium barometz, assembly GCF_041138505.1. Classification (NCBI taxonomy): domain Eukaryota; kingdom Viridiplantae; phylum Streptophyta; class Polypodiopsida; order Cyatheales; family Cibotiaceae; genus Cibotium; species Cibotium barometz. The sequence goes on from NC_141062.1 coordinate 10,376,401, forward strand.
ATATATATGTATAGAAATTTTTTGAAAAGTGCACGTACAAGTTTGCCTAGTATATATTTTAGGCTGTTGCAATTGTGTTGACACAACTTATGTAACACCCCAAAAATTTACATTTTTACATCGTTAAAAGGAGCTTAACTATGTTAGCTAGCACCTGTAGTGCTTGACTGATCACAAAAAAGTACACTATTTGTTTTGCCAGACGGGTTAAGAAACACCATAACATGTTTTAAAAAAACTTTGGACAATCCAAAAAAAGTTTCCAAAATAAAAAAAACCCAAAAAGTTAAATATTCTCAAACTTGTCCGGGGCATCTGTAGGACCTTACAACACCCCACATTCACATGCACCTACGATTTGGACCTGTATTAGATGCCTATTTAGAGGATAGTGCATCTATCGAGCTAGGTGTGTACTAGCCTACACTCGTCTCAGGACCTTCGATCGTTAACATTGTATAAGGACCTGTACTAGGTGCTAGTGATACTTCATCAGATTTCGAGTCAATGGCAAGATCCCGAGTCCCAATAAGTGAGAACCCTAACCAAGCCTCACCAGTTAAGCCAGCTTACCAGTGTGTTATGGCTCACCCTAACCCTGCTTTCTTGAAACACATCCAAAAAGAAATTACCTGGTGAACCGCAATTGTCGTGTGAGGATCTTTCCAATGGCCAAGCTCGTAACCCTTGAGGTCTCCAAGCTATACAACTCCTTGAGAAGCAATTCCCCTGTGTCTCCCCAAGTGCGTTGTCGCACCACTGTGTTGCACTACGGGTCCTCGTCCCTCCTCTCACCTCACTTCACTCACACACACTCACTAGCATGCATTAGGGAGAGAGATTAGTAAGAGGATTAGCAAGATCAAGACTCAATTGCACAATGGGAGAGTATGGTGTATTATGAGAGAAATCCACTTATATACATGGCCATAAGTGTTCACACTCACTTAAACTATGGCCGGCCACTTTAGGCTCATAAGAGGCCTAATGCTATTACAATGACTACTCTCATAATATATCCATGAAGTACATCACTTAGGACTTCATCCTAACTTGCTACCACACGCTCTTGAAGCGAGAATCGCCATAAATACTCCGTCACACCATTACGGGCACTCGTCCAAGTTGTTGTAGCTTTGGACACTATTGCTTTATATCTTGAATGTATGACCCTTTGGTGTATCTACCATGACTCCTTGATGTAAGATAATGGTGGTAGCTCTTGTTAATCCTAAAATTGGATTAACATTTCCCCCTTTCTGATGGCGATCGTGTCTGCGTGATCGCATTGAAGACCTTTGTGTGGGGAGAATGAACAAGCTTGTTGATGGCTTTGATGTTGAATGACGTTCAATGATCTTTGTTCCTCCAGGGGAAATAAAAAAAGCTAGTTAATGAATGAAGAGGTTAGTTGTGTATTGGGAATTCCTAACGGGGTAGGAGGTAGTGATTGCATTTTTATATTTGTGTGAGTCCCCTTTGTTTTTTTGCCCACTTTGTTTTTGGTAATCATCGACAAAGTTACATGTGATTTTTGTTAGTGGGGACACTAAGAGATGTTAATAATGGGAGAGAAGAGAGAGAAGGATCTAGAGGAATGTAGACTTAATCATCAGAACGAGATGGTGATTCTCAATTCCTCATTTGATTCATTGAAGCGACATTCATTACTTGAAATAATTAGCTTGTGATGATGTCCCTTTGTATGATGGCACGATTCTTATCAAATGTTGTTGATTAGGACCTGATCCTGTCTTTTTCTACCCATGTGCTTTTTATGTTTTTATGCATAATTAAGTGCTCTTAGAAGTAGATTTTTATAAAGTACAAGAATTGAGTCATATAGACTCTTATTGAACTGCTTTGTGTTGAAGTAGCCACTTGTTGGTGAAGATTGAAAGAATTACATCGGCTTGCGAGGCTAATATAGATATCTTCACTAAGGATTGAAGATCATTGATTTGTGAAGATGATGGCATCATTTGGAGAGGTTTGTAATTTTGAAGGAGAATTCCAGGTGATGGGTTGTACCATTGACTAGGCTTTTGTCCACCATGGTCCCCCCATCCAGAGATGTACTTAGAAGTTGTCGATGGTGAGGCTTTGGTGCAAATGTTCTCTAGTGCATGAGTATGGATATGTACTCATCATGGAGCAGTTGCTGCATTAATTTAGCCAAAAGAATAGTAAGCAATAAGCTTAACAAATATATAGTGGCTATTGTGTGATATGGCTTAATCCATGATGAGGCTTAAATGTGAAAGTGCAGGTTCTTAAGCCATGACATGGAACTCTGTGAATTGTAATTCCGTGATATGGAATTCTGTGAATTTACAGGTTTTGACCTGGAGGTGTTTTTTTTGGGGGGTCTTCTAGGTCATGACTTGCAAGAAAGCAACAGCTTCTTGTGCGCTCATTTCTCACTACCAGAGGGGTGACAATAGCATTTTTATTTTGTTCTTGATGTGCTCCTAAGTCTCTGTATTTGATCTTGAATTTGTTGCTAAAATGATGTCAGTAGGGAAGACTGCTGATTGTTTGCTTGAATAGACAAGCTCTTGTATTGGTGTTGAATGCACGAGAGTGGTTGAGTGATTTGCTTGCTGTTTCTTGGGCCTCCATTCTTGTTGAACTTAAGGTGAAGTTGTTGGGGTTGAAGTCGGTGGTGAGGTTTTCTTCACATTGTTCGATTTTGGCAACCATATGATGGAATTACCATCATAGTATCCTTGTTGTTGTTGAAGTACATGCACATGCACATGCACCCATCTTTGATGAATACTGTAATTTGGTTGCCGATGTGCTTGGTGTTGAGACTTTCTTCTTTGTGCAAGCTTAGGGGACTTTGTGATGCACTTGGGGACCCAAGCTTTGGTATTTCTTTGGTAGTACCCTTGTGCTTGCAGCAATGTTTTTGGTACCCACACTTGTTGCGTTGGTGGAGTTCTTTGAGGAACTTGCATAGGCTCTTGTGGACGGTGTTGTGGAGTACTCTTCTTCTTCCTTAGCTTTCGATGAGTGCTTTATTGAGGAAGAGTTTTTGACTGTCGAGGCACCCAAATTTGATTGGCACCTTCATAGTAGCCTTGAGCTACAAGTAGCTGCTTCTCCACCCACATTTTGATACTATTAAGATATCATGATTGTGGGAATCTTGGTGGAGTTTTCGTTTTGGTTGGTGTGGAAGGTTTGGGGCCCTCCGTGACGTGGGTTGGCGTTGAGGCTACAGGTTTGAGACTCATTGGCATTGTTGATGATGAGGTTAGAGTCTCTTGTGGAGTGGTTGTCGATGACAGGGCCATTGAGCATGTGGTTGTCTCCTTTGGTGAGGTTTGTTGAAGATGCATAGGAGCCAGGGCCTTTCATTTGAGTTCCCTGTTAGAGTTAGACGGTTGGGCTCTGGGAACTTCTTCAGGAATAGCTGCTAAGATTGCAAGGTTTTGGCATCAAACTTTGTAGGTGAGGATGGGGTTGAAGGAGTAGAGGCTTTATCGGAGTTGGTTGTTGACGCAGATTGTAGGTCATTGTGGAAGAGGCTTGTATCCTTTTGCATTCAGCATCATAGATATCCATTAAAGTTGGATCCTCTTCCTGGCAGTATGGTATTGTCAACTTTTTGTTGTTGACCATCATGATGACTCTATTGCTAGAGCAAAGCACACTGGTGCACTTGGGCACAGCAACAGTCCATTTATGGCCCAATATTAAATCTGCTTCCAACACATACTCAACCACAAAAAACTTGCAAGTAAGGGGGTTAGTTTCAATATACATTGTATGTTCAAAGTACCCCAAACATGGCATGTTCAAGTCTTGTGTAAAGTGTATTCTTTCAGGATGTGCCGTGAGTGTTGGTTGACCTAACAAACCCCATAGCTCGAGGGTCATGAGATTGTGTTCTCGTGTTGGATAAAGCTGTGCTTGAGCTGTGGTGATTTTCTCAATTTCCAATCCAACCAGAATCCTAGGGATCTTTTCAGTAAGATATGTTGGAAGTTCCAGCTCTTGTAAGGTTTCTTCCTCCCGTAATAACAATTATACATTGCATGCAGGAGTGTTCAAGGTGATTGTTTGCATGGATTCATCTAGTAATACAACAATTCACTTATCCAAGGTGACATCATACTCAAGGGAATCTAGGGTAACATGAAATGTAAATTCCATATCGCCACCATCGATTGTTTGAGTAATGTATCTAAAGTAACTCGGAACTTCAATGTTTTGTTCATTGGTTCCTTTTGCAAGACTATTGCTTGTCGGGGTGAGTTTAGGTTGTCCCAATGACACCCAAGTGTCTATTGTCATGATGTTATGACTTGCTCGAGGGCTAATCAATGCGCGTTTATGCTGAACATCATTGCTTGTATAGGGAAATCCAACCATACCATGATAAAATCTTCCAAAGGAACCATGGGTGTTTCGGTTATTGTTTCAGCTTGGGATCCTGTGTCTGTTTCATATTCCTATTCACTTTCATCCTCTGTTTGGGTCTTAGCTTTTTCAAGAGTACCCAATGCGTACAATGGCACACTTGGCCCTCTAACAATTATTAATGAGGGCTGTTTGGAAACTTGCGAATCCTGACATTCCTGTTTTATGTAGTTCATTATGTCCTTGTATAACTCAGGTTGAGCCAGTGCAAGTGTGTTGATGTGATGCTGGCTTTATCATGAGAGAAGAGCATTCCTCCGAATGAGGTTTTGAGAGACTGTTTTAATCTTGTAAGGGAATTCTCGAATTCCTCATGTGCTTTCTCAAGCCTATAGTTCGTACAGTCTGTATCGAATTCCTCATGTGCTTTCTCAAGCCTATAGTTCGTACAGTCTGTTTTAAATGACTCTTCTGTAGAGAGTATGCCTTCCTCTTGAAAGGGAAAGCGGTACTCCTCTAGGCTTTGTATCTTGGTTGCTGTTTTAGGTTTAGAATTATGAGGTTCAATCACAACCGGTGACCCTATAAGACATTCAACCAAGCTAAGCATGCTCATATGTCCTATGATCATTATGTGTCCTGTGATCATTATTATCCATTTGGGGTGGCTGGGTGGCTAGTTTCTTGATTGGTCTATATGGTGCACTGAGTGAAGAGTAAGAACTTGTTTCATCCTCACTTTTAGTGATGTACTAGAACTTGTTTCATTCTCTGACTTTCTTTGGTTTGTCAGTTTTTTACTATATTTACCCATGCAACGAGATCGAATTTTCTTTAGGGTATTTGTATCCTGTGTCACACTTATGGGTGTCAAGGTTTGTGTGTGGTGGCCTTTAAGGTGGATGCTTCTGCATCATGTATAACTTTTGGCTCTTTTGTGTTTATGCCCCCTTTCGGGTTTATGTCCTCTACAGACTCCTTTTCCCTGTTTTTTAATTCGACCTTGATTTCGACAGTTTTTCGTCCCTTGTCTTTCTTGGTTTTAGAAGGTTTTGTTTTCTCTTTTAGGTTTTGTTTTAAAGCATGTTCTTCTACCCATGTTGAGGTATTGTCTTTTATGTTCTTTTTGACTATTTGTCGTACCTTAGCTTGTAAACGTGCAAGCACATTCAATGGCATTGTGGACAATTGCTCGTTTTGTACACTTAAGATGTTAAGAGTTGTATTTTGTGAGACAAGTTGCATTGAAGCAACTCGTCTTGGGCAATCTTGGAACATGTGATCAATGCCACATCATTCACACATCGGTCGCAAGGTGTCAGTGACTATGGGCATGAAAGTATTCCGAACTATGCAGTCTCCCACCTTGTGAGGTCCACGACAATAGAGACACTGAAGTGTCTGATTAACTGCTTACTGAGTAGTTTCTACCCTTTGGACTGTTTCTGTTTGGTGCACAGGAGATCAAGGTTTTGAGTCCATTGTGGATGAAGCGGAACACTTAGTATCATGGTCAAAGGTTTTACAATATATGCAGTATAGAAGAACAGGTGCCTGTATGCACAATGAGGATTGGGATGGTCGTAGTGATTGCATTCAACACAAGGCATTTCGTTCCTCACTTTTAGGGGCATTAAGGATGTCTGGTTTTGAAGGTTTTCATCCTCTCTTAGAGATGTTGGCTGTAAGGTTTTAAGCAAGGCTGCATAAAATTCTGGGAATGTCAATTCCGAGATCGATCTTTCTTTTGCCATTACTTCACTTGGTTTAGATGATGAACACCTCGTAGCATGCTCCTCTTCTAGCATGTTGTCATCTGAATGTATTGCTTCTTTACAACATTGATCGAATGTTTTCGGATTGGATACAATGATCAAGTTATGTAAGCTGTTATTCTTCAAGCCCATCATGAAACATCTTCTCAATTGAACATCGTTTAATTTTTCCCATGGCTCACAACGTGAGTCCAAGAGTTTTATCCGAAGGATAAAGTCTCTAATGGATTCATTTGGTTGACGCTCAATTGAAGAGTTCTGTTAATGCACTCCATCAATCACCTTGTCTGGAAAAGTCATGTATAAAGGCTGATTTCAAGGTTTTGAAGTTGGTCTTGATTGCCGGTATCAATGCGATGAACCATCGACTAGCTTTTTCCTCTAAGCATAAGTTCAATGCATGTACCTTAGTAGGCCAGTTGGGATTTCCAAAGGCTTCACATCTCTGTTCAAACATTTGAATGAATTGAACACGGTCAGTTGTTCTGTCATATTTGCCCCCCTAATTTTGAAAATTTGTACGGTCGTGTTTCTGTATGAATCATTGAGGCCGTATGTGAGTGCTCTTGTTGTTGGAAAGAGACTCAGTGAGTCCTTAGGCCACCCCCCTTCTTAAACTAGTTAGTATGTCCAAGGTGTGGGTATCTAGGAAAGGGTTGGTACTTATAGGATTTGCGAGAATGTTAGGCAAGGGACCAAAGCCCCATTGAATCGAAGTGACAGGGGGTGTAAAACCCGATGGCACGCTTGTTATAAGCATGGCCAATGGCATGGGGAGGTGAATTGGTGGCATAGATCTCAATGGCTCGAAGATGTTAGCCATTGGGTTGAGTCCTTATGTGATCCCTGGAAATCCCTCTATCGTGGCCATGTCAGAGTGCCTAAATGCTCCTTAATGAGCAATCACAGTTTTTTTTTTTGTTGCTTTTTATACTTTCCCACAACCCATTACAGCCTCAAGAGGCTTGGTGTACTCTTCGTTGGATCAAACGGGTGTCCGTTTGCCCCCTAATTAGCTTAGGTGCTACACACGTGAACGACCTTTGAGATATTTTATCGAAAAAAGCGTATGCTAGGAACTTCCCATATGGAAGAGGAAGTCCTAAAACCTATTTTCCATCAATGTCTCAAGACGAAAAATGTTTTCGAGAAAATTTTTCCTGTTCCGCAGCACGTTTTTGAGTGTTCCAAAAGGAATTTTGAAAAACTCTGTATGAGGGAGTTGTAGTATTTTTGGAGTACTACAACCTTGTTTCCTTGAGTCGTTCGTGATTTTGTTGTCTAGACTCTCAAAAAGTAGCCCGAATATGGCTTGTCGTCGTTTTCACGTTTTTTAATGATTTTTCTTGGTTTTGGGACTGTTTGCCTTGATTTTCGGGTCGAATTTTGAGGCTGCTGGTCAAAGGCCAAAATGGTTGATTTTGACTTCGGACAACTTAGTCCAAAGTCAAAGAGCTCAATGTCAGCTTTCCGATGAGTCCTAGAGCGCCTTCATCGGATATACGGTTTAGGAGATACGAGCCTCCAAACAGGGGTGTTTTTCAGTCTTTTTTTCCCCCACATGAAACTGGTGTTTCACGTCAGACTTCATGAAAAATTAAATTTCATTTTTTTGGCTGTGTGAACTAGTGTTTCACGTGTGAACCGAACTTTACGTGGAAATTAAATTTCTATTTTTTTTTACCTCGTGTGAACGTGTTTCACGCCGTAAACTGGACTTCACGTGGAAATTAAATTTTATTTTTTTTAAAATCGCGTGAACTGGTATTTCATGTCGTGAAACGGTTTTCACGCGTGAAGCAAACTTCACGTGGAAATTAAATTTTGATTTTTTTTTGGGTCGCGTGAACTAGTGTTTCACGCCATGAAACGGTTTTCACTTGTGAACCAGACTTCACGTGGAAATTAAATTTTGATTTTTTTTTTGGAGTCTAGTGAGAAATATGAATTTTCCTTTTGGGGGGGAATATTTTTTGAATTTAAAATAAAAGGGATATGGAAATTTTCCCAAAAAAGGTAAGTGGAATAAAAAAAGTCAACCTTTTAATGACACCCCTTATACCCTTCATAAATGACCCCCACTAAAATGGACAAAATCTTTGTACATCAATAATTGTGGAACTTAATCTAAATTAGAAAATTAATTATACTCTTAATTATAGTCTCCTCTTTTAAGGTAAATTTAAGCAAAGAGAGTCAAATTTCTTTAATTGATCAAAAAATTGATGTGATTAGGTATTTTGATGCATCTAGATGCTCTCAAAACACTCAAAAACTCTAATTAATACATTTTCTAAATTTTTGGCCTTTTGAACAAGATTAATCACCCTTAATGACAAAAACCAATCCATTAAGAGAAATTAGTCAAATTCAAGGATTTTTTGATGGTTTTAAGAAAATTTTTGAAAGATTAAGCTACTCCTAATGCTTGCTAACACTCTAATCCAAACAATTTCAACAAAAAAATACAATTAAACTAAAATTAATGATCTTAGATCTATGTTTAAGCTAAAGAGAGCTAACATTCACTAAAAATTGTATTCTATTGCATTGTTTGATGCAATGGATGCAAACTAAGCATAATACAAACTATGTGCAAGTCCTAAGAACATGAAAAACCACTAAAACAATAACAAAACAACAAATTAATCTAAAAATTAAGCAAAAAATATTCTTTTCAAAAACAAAAAAGAGAGCTATTCTACACCAAATCTCACATAAATCACCATCAAATACACATCTTTTTCATGGAAAACCACTAATCAAGATAATGGGCAATGGATTATGCACAGATTAGAGACAAAACGATGGAAAAATCTAAGGGATGGCTCCCCGACAACGGCGCCAAAAATGTTATGGCTCACCCTAACCCTCCTTGAAACACATCCAAAAAGAGATTACCTGGTGAACCGTAACTGTCGTGAGGATCTTTCCAATGGCCGAGCTCATAACCCTTGAGGTCTCCAAGCTCTACAACTCCTTGAGAAAGCAATTCCACCGCGTCTCCCATGAGCATTATTACACCGCCGTGTTGCACCACTACGGGTCCTTGTCCCTTCTCTCACCTCACTTCACACACATACACTTACTAGCATGCATTAGGGAGAGAGATTAGCAAGAGCAAAACTCAGTTGCACAATGGGAGAGTATGTTGTATTATGAGAGAAATTCACTTATATACATGGCCATAAGTGTTCACACTCACTTACAATATGGCTAGCCGGGCACTTTAGGCTCATAAGGAGCCTAATGCTATTACAATGACTCCTCTCATAATATATCCATGAAGTACATCACTTCGGACTTCATCCTAACTTGCTACCACACGCTCTTGAAGCGGGAATCGCCCATAATGCGGTTAAGGTCGGATCTCTGAGGTAGCTAGCTATGCGGTCAAAAAGATTGGTTGTTAATCCAATTCTAGGATTAACAAGAGCTACCGCCATTATCTTACATCAAGGAGTCATGGTAGATACACCAAAGCTTCATACATTCAAGATATAAAGCAATAGTGTCCAAAGCTACAATTTGGACGGGCACCCGTAATGGTGTGATATAAGTTGGCACTATAACTATGCCATAACTCTAGTACTCCAAAGTGCTTGTCACACAGCTTGTCATCCACGAGCAACATATCAACCATAATCTCACCAACCATTTCAATGACGTAAGTGTGGAAGCTATCACCCAGGTGGGTCATTAACGTCCTCGTAGCACTAGTTGAGCTCGATAGCTCAACAGGTAGAAGATCTTATACTCATGTATGGAGTTCATAGAGAAAAGAAAAAGGTCAAATATATTGGGAAGAGACCACTTAGGGTTTACGAAGTTAATCCACAAGGTAATATACATGTTGAGACTCGTGCTGAAGTTGAAATTGTTAGTTTCCTTAATGGTAGTAAATTCAAAAGGTATTATAGTCCTCTTACACCGAGGAAGCCTTGCGGGTCGCACATGATAAGAAGGCAGCCAAGGAGAAAGTGGAACTAAATAAATCTTAAGCTTGAAAAGAGGCTAAATAAAGGCAAATCCAACAACAACAACGACGAGAAGCTATTATGGAATCCGGAGACACAGAGGAGCACATAGCACCTCTACAAACATCCATTCAATTGCCTAGCCCTTATTGGTAAAGTGTTTTATAATGCATTACTTGATATGGGGGCTAGTCCCAATCTATTTTCCTTCAATGCATGGAACCATCTAGGAAACCTAACTTGTAGATACCTCTTTAAAGGTGAAAGGTATCCATGGTAGAAATACCAAGGTTCTTGGGTTATTATAAATAAAGACATGTTGTGTGGCAACAACAAGCATCTGATGGGAGACTTCCTGGTTATTCCTATCAAAACATTACCTCAATCAATAATACTCGGTCATACATGGATGAAGACTACTGGATGTATGATTGAATGGTTTGATAGGATGTGTCTCTATAGGTAAAGCCACGGCTAAACATTCTACTCATAAACCCCTACCACGTCTCACTATTATCAAGAGTCACAACGAGAACGAAGTTTCAACATCTACAAAATCTATGGAAACCCCCTCCACTGCGGTGTGCACTGTTCAAGGAACTCCCAATTCTTTTACCCCCACAAGGCAAACACCTACATGTCAAAAGAACGACTAGATACGGCGAGCTACAAAAAAGTGGCAACCCAAATCTACCTTGAAATGGGTTCCCAAAATTTCTCCATTTGTGTACCACCTTAACCAACAAAACAAATAGGGCCTCAACACAATAATTGGCACACGAAGTCCAAATTACAAAGTTACCCCAAAATGGATACCCAAACACTTATTGAAATCTCAAGGCTACAAAATGAGGGTAACCATTGTGCCACCGCTTACAAATTCCCAAATCTCCTCATCAATATAAAGGCTTCAATAGCTCAAATGCCAACAACGAAAAAACTATTGTAAAAAAACCTTCACCATCAACGCCTAAACAAGTCTGGATCCCAAAGGGAAACCCTATCACATGAGATATGGTGATTGATGATGAAGCTTCTATATCACAAAATGTTACAAAACCATTGTTGGCTATGCAAGCCCCAACCCCATTGGTTTCCCCACTACACAAGTAAAATTGCCTTGTTGCAATATAAACTCCATTTCTCATCTATAAGGGAGAACCCATAAGCTCCATCCGGTCTTATAAGAGCCCTTTACTGCCATTATCCTTCTAGGACATGGATGGATGGGACACAATAGGTGTCATATTAATTGGGATGTAAGGATGGCCACACTACAAACAAACACTAATGGAGCAAAGTTGAAAGGGATGGTTACAAAAAACCTACAATACCCGCGAGGTCAAGGTATGGCAAAAAGCAAGAAGGAGGGACTTATGCTAATATCAGTACTTCTACCCTCCACGCTTTGCTCCTCGACAAAGTTCATGTCCATAGTATCAAGAGAGATCCTATTGGAAAAAAGCTAACCCATGACACTATAGCTTGCACCAATAGTGTACAACAATATAGTAACTATACACATACTAAGAATCCGGCTAACCATTAAAAAAAAAGATGATAAGAAAGAGCACATATCAAATAAGAGAATAAAGTATGACTCTGCAGTTCAGTCTATGAGCATGGACTTTTTGTGGATTGACATGAGTGACCCTATTCTAGACCCGGATTGCCACGAATGGTACTATCAAGGCATCTAAGTATTCCTCCTTTCCAAACCCACTCACTTTATTTTTATTCACTACTAGGGGAACGATGTTGTGGAGCCACCTTTGTGGATGTGTTCTATCTACAGTTTTATCCCCTTACACCATGTTTTACATGTGAGAGTGTCACATGTTGTATCTAGCGTCCTACTTATGTTGGCATTGTAGAACCTATTTTTGGTGCTATGGGACAGGACTATTGCATTCCATGGTAGTAGAGACACCACAATGACATGATGAGGTGAGTGTACTTTACCGAATGGAAGGATCCTATTAAGTAAGAAACACACAAGAAGAGCTTATAGAGCAGGGGAGGAGGGCAAGAACGTATGGACTTACATCGTCATTCTATGAAATAATATTACGAACTCCTTATCCCTTCTAGAGCATGGTGGGTGATTTCCTAGAGATAGCTTAACTCGAGATAGCTACTTAGCTCACTTACCTATAGTACCCATGCCATATCACAATGAGGATGCACTCACATCATTGCTGCCTCGACTAGCAGAGGAGACATATATATTAGAAGCAAACCATGAGGATGATGAGCTTAGTGACAATGAGTCTGACCCAGCGTATGAGTTATGACTATCTGATGATGACCTATTACGCTATTTTTTTAGATTTTTTAAGGTTTATGGAAATCACAAGGTTAGTTCTCAACATTGCACGTAAAACTCGCAAGACCGACTTCTCAACCAAACAACAAACTAGGTGTATTCTAAACCCATTCTTAACGAACTAGGTGTATTCTAAACCCATCCTCAACTAATGCTATTGTTTTCAAGTTCAATCTTTTTTATTATTATTCATTTAATGTTTGTTCGAGAGCTTACTTGCATTGTTCTATGATTGGTCTACTATCACTTTTCTAGTTATTACTTGGGTAACCCCATTGAGAATTTGGTCCTAGTTCAATCCTTTCTAAGATCGACTTTAAAGTATGCCAAGTACTCCACGTTCCTTAGTGTACCCTCTTTGGTTAGAATAGAGCCTTCTAGGTGAATTGTGAAAGTGAAACTAGTTTGAGCAAAAAAAAAAAACACACAAGAAGATAACCATCACCATGTGCGATCTACATATGACTTTTAGTCTTAGGACCGTAGCTTTGGGACTGTAGCCTTGATCTCCATGGAATGGGACCTTGTGACTAAAACCTACCAATAAAGGGATTTTAAAAAAAACATCGTTGTAGAGGTACTTAGTAGTTCTTTGATACTCTTGTATGTGGTCTTTGGGCCATTGCTTGGGTCTCTGCAGGGTGGTGCCCTACTTTACATTTTTATCTTCTTATTAAATAAAAAATAAAAATAAAAGAGTCAAAATGAACGCATATAATAATCACTTAGTAGTTTCATTTATAAGGCTAGATAATAGCTAGAGATGGTTTCACCAAAGTGATAGTGTGTAGAGACTAAGGTCATAACCCAAGGTATGATTTTTGCTCCATTTTAGTTTAAATAAAATTTGAACCAACCTTAATATTACCCTTGTCAACTTAAAAAAATTGACCAATCATAAAAATCTCTCCTCATTGCTTAATTAGACGTTTGCATTATGCTTAAATTTTAATTATTTTCCACAAGAGCATCTTACTCGTTGTACCTTGTTGTCTTGCATACCTTCCGAGGCTTCTGACATTTCCAATGCCAACATGCCAACATGCAACTAGTATCACCTCATACATCTTTTACGACATGTTCCGAGGACAAAATCTGCATCAAGAAGAGGGGTCTGTTCACCCTTGCTGGAGACCTCTATGGTATTGATGCCGACCACCACATCATTTTCACCACCTTTGGACCACAAGCACTAGAATGTGCGGAATTCACTTGAAAACCATGTTTTTTATATTTTACATATGTGCTCACTGCTTGTATATTAAAGGCACACCACGAGATTTTAGGTGAAGAGTGCTAGCTTTAGAATATGTGTTTACACTAGCTAGAGTGGCCAAATGAGCCTGAGGACCAGACTTTTAACTTTGGCCACCCAAGAGTGTGAACCCTAGACGTCACCTACAAAACCTAAAATGTAACTCTCATGTCAATAGAGTGCTCTTCTTCTTTATCCACTATGTTATGCCATTTCTTGCTTGCTCGTGTGAGCTCTTATGTGTGCTTGCCTATTTGCATGTGAGAGAGTGAGTGTGAGAGAGTAAGCTGTATAAGGAGGGTTAAGATTCCTTTAAAGTGTGATGGTGGTGGCGGGGTGGCGGTGGCAGAGTGAAGCTTTGGAGTGTGGCTACGCGACAACAATGTCTCCTAGGAGAATCCCGAGCACAAGAATTCACGAGGTGAGTGACACACCTTGTCCATGCAATTGTGAGCTAGGTCATGGAATATTGGCTTCTTAGTTAAGTTGTTTTATGCTCCTGAGTGTGGTTGGCCACGACATTGGTTTGTTCCTGCACTCTTTCTATGGTGTAAGGGCTTTCCAACAAGCATGAAATACTAGGTTTCTTGTAAACAATAACCAATGCACTCTGGCTATCAATGAAGATGGGAGATTGCTCCAACACCAAGATCTATCAAAAGTCTCCAAGCCATACACACTCCACAACAATCGTTGTAAAAGTTTCCATATACTCATCTTTACAACTCCAAGTGTTCGTCATCTTGCTGAGACATGATATATATATGAATCACCAAGTCCACACTAGTGGATACTTGCTTGTCATAACATCCAGCCCAAATGAAGTCATTGAAAGCATGCAACTCATACTCATTTGGCAACCTACTAATGCTTACTTCCAAGACTATGCATAGACCTACTCAATTGGGAGACCCCAAATTAAATGTTTGGCCTCCTATTTGGCCTCATATTGCATAGATAGATTAGGCATCCAATAGCTTGCCGATAAAGTGATATATCAAAGGTTTCACTCATATCTAGAGACTGAGCCTAGTAAGTACGTGTCTCTACTAGCGTAGCAACAGGCTTATAGTCTTCAAGAGGACCAAACTATGTATGTAGTCAATGTTTGTACTTGGTTGCAACATCACAAAACCATCATCAAGCTACAGAAACTATATGCACAAATAATAATGCAACGATCCCAAATCTATCATCTCAACGTCTAATTCAGCCTTCAAAGTTGAAATCTCCTTCTTATTAGGGCCTATGAGTAGCATGCTATCAATGTATAAAAATCATGACTAATAAACAATTGTTACTTCTCTTTACATAGATTTTTCCACTAACCCTCTCGCACCAAAGGAACCACGGACAGCCAACCAAAGGTCAAGGCCAAGTCTATGTCGCCCCACGATCGACGTCGTGGGTTTTACTATAGGCTCCATCCTGGATCTCCTAGCTCTGGAGTATGAGCAGATCATAATAAGTTGGAATCCCCTTTTGAAACCTCGTCTCATGCAACTTCTTCTTTTGTAAATAACCCCATTTTGAAACCTCATCTCATTCGACCCCGCCACTCCCCTACAAGCTGAAGCTTATGCCACAAGGATGTAGCCATTCAATGTACCATACCCTTTATTGGGTGAAAGGCCAGATAACAAAGAACTGGGACACATGGAGCAACAAGAGACCTTATGGTCAAATGTAGTCAAAGGATCAAGGCTAGCCAACTAGCGATGGCTGGCAGATTTGCTTGAGATACAACTAGTCAGGTTCATGATTGCCTACACCTACAAGTGGTGGACAACAAGAGCATACCGTTGATTCACGGGGCGGCTATGAGGAGATATTGATGGATGCTGATGGCCAAATTACAATTGAAAACTTTACTATTACTTCCTAACCATCAAAGATTATGCAGATACCTATATATATGGCATATCCAAGGCATCTACATGTGGACCCCTTGTAGACGCCCATCAAACGAAGGTTCACAACTAGGGAGTTCCATGCAAGGCGTGCTCAAGACTCCCAATTTATTTACAATTTTTCTTACTTTGAGTAAAGCCCTTTTGATCTTTGAATCAAAAGCAACAATTTATGCTTACCACTGTCAATTCATGGCAAACAATTTCTGATCCTACCATTGTAACAACTATCTGGTTTTTCAAGCTCATCATCATTCTTCCCATCGACATTCTAGATGATTACATTCATACCTACAATAGGTAAGGTATGCATTATGATGTCAACGAAGGACCTTCTAGCAGTGGCATTTTGTATTATTATCATCACCTCCATTACCTTCCCTCGTACATGCATAAAACCTTTGAGGACATGATTGACACATTTCTGATGGTCATTGTACTTCTTACAACACTCACTAAGGGTCCTTCAGACAAGGAAAAGCTACTACAAAGAATATTTGGGCCGCTAGTAAGCCCTACGACAGTAGATTTCAAGGACAAAATCTGGATCGTGTAGGAGAGATGTGCACCCCATTTTGGGTTAACTTAGCATCTCTCCATTATATAGGAGAGAGAGAGAGCACAATAAGTATCGTGAAACGACACTCTAAACATTGTAATTCTGAGAATAGCTTGGCTATGCCACAAACTATGTAATTTGTGAACATCCAATTCTTCTTTCAATAAGTTTTGGGCACCAAGTGTGAATAAGGACCAGGTTGTATTAATAACTTTATTTATATAGTGCAAGACACAATATCCCCTAGTACTAATTGAGTTAAGTCTTATCTCCTTGCTCTCTTTCTTGTCTCTTGTGTGTGTGTATGAGAGAGAGAGTTGAGAGGAGAGAGCTAATTGAGTTTAGTCTTATCTCCTTGCTATCTCTTGTTAGTGTAGAGGAGAGAGAGAGAGCTACATTCTTGGTGCATGTTTCTTTCATGCAAGTATTCTTGAGTGTGAGTAGAGAGGACTGAATGTCTTTGTATGGAGAATGGAAACCTCATGGTGATAGCTTAAGGAGGAGGCAAGACAATGGTGATATCTACCACTAGCAAAGCTTGGAGTCTACTAAGATATGAGCTTGGACACCGACAAGTACCCCACAACAAGTTAAGGTGAGCATTGTCCATTACACTAGGAGACAGATGGTGTAACATGTAAAAGTCATGTCCTCAAGACGTGTGGAAGTTGAAGGTGTCTTTTTCCATGCATAGAAGAATAGCGTAACATAGAGCTTGGCATGCAATACTAAGCCTGTCGTAACTTGCAAACACCAACCATCTATGCATACACACAATAACCATACATATGTAAACATTATGTCATTTTTAATAAATGGATTGTTTATTGTTAACATGGATAATAATAACCACTTACTCATTAAATAAAGTAGATCTCTTTGCCCCTCCATGAGCAATCCAAGTGCCAAGAGTTGTTCAATGCATCTCTCCTTTATTTAAGGACTCCATAATGCAACTCTTTTGTGCTTGAAAGAGATGTGGATCAATGGCCTCACCAGCCTCCCTACCATATGTGGCATTGGGCAACCCTCTCGATGTACAATCCCAAGCAGGAGATCATCAATTTGCATAGGATATTAATAAATCAAGAGAAAAATAATATTCAAAACAAGAGCTAAATAGATAGATATAATAGATAGGTATCTCAAGAGTTCGGGTAAAAGTATCCACCATCACACAACACAATAATAGTGTGATGTAGCTTGAATCCACACTTCTATACATGGTGATGTATCACCACAAAATGTGCGGGCAAGCTACATGTGATGTAAAAACCCTCATCTACTACTATGAACTTAGATATAACCTTTCATAGCTTGGGAGAAAAGAAAAGAAAAAAAACTCAAGACGCTCGGGGGAACCAACTTGCGCCACTCCTAGTGAGGTAGGAAAAGCTACCCACACCAAGTCCATATACCATACAAACAAACAGTTGAATAAGCCATCGAATCGAGAGAAAGAATATTGAGGGATGATGCATGTACTCATTGCATACCTTGTCATCCATGTACTTATCAATGTCCATACCAATAACACATCCACAGATGGTATGTTGTGCGTGACTTCCGCGCACGATGAATCCATTATGAGAACGACCAACAACATACTATATGATGCAGTACTCATGATATTAGGCCCCTAAATTCCAAACTTTGTTTGCCATGCCCACTCTTTGATGCTTCCTTTTCCTATGATACTTCATCTCCAACAAGATTCAGAGTACCCTTCTATCGACTATACTGGTTGTTTCCGTGCTTATGCATTTATTGTACGGCTTTGTATACCATTTGTACCAATTAAATACGCTGGAGCAACTTGTTTACTCAATCAAGCATTGCCCATGACAATTTGCCAACACTACTTTCTACTGTCTCATTGAATATGGAAGTCATGGACATCAAAATCATTCACAAATCATGCACATGAGTGGAAGAGTACTTGTTATGAATCAGATCTGCATCATGGGAAGGCTGTCCATAGCTCACAATCTAGTAGACTCCTTGTTGAGATATGAGATGATTAAAGCCTGGGATAAAGAAGGGAAAAAATCAAAAATTAATCTTGATGCGTAAATGCTAATCAAGGCACTTATTTTAGATGCTCAACTTATCCAAATGATGAAGGCTAGCTCTCATACCAATTATGGAAAAATGTGTGTATATCGACTGAACTGAACCGACTAGAGTTTTACGGCATTCTCTATGTTGGTTATTCACAAATGAATATTTGAATATATTGGCACATGTGAAGTATGGTAAAGAATCAATACTAAATGAGGAAGAGGAGCACATATATTCATGGTTTTTCTTGGCATGCCTTTGTTTTCTTTACTTTAAATCCGGCAAGAACCCTAGTTATTGGGTGAGCTTCCAAAGTTAGTACAGTGAAAATAGCCGGAGTCTTAGCCCCTAGAATCAGAGGCCATGACCCTAACCCTAGAATCAGGCATGCGCACCCTAACTCTAGAATCCGAGGGCTCCTCTGCAGCCGGAAGCCTCTGCACCTCCTGCAACAAGTCTTAGGCCTCTAGTCCCTAGCATTTTGCTTCATTGCTGCAGGAGATTGACGCGTTACAGCTCCCTGTAAGGCATGTATGCTATCACATGAGCATAGTTTCCCTGTGCATTCATACATAGGAGCCCTCCATATAAACAAATTTAAAAAACAATACTAAAGATGTGTAACTCATATAAATAAATTCAAAAAACAATACTAAAGAGTGATTACAGTTGTAACTCAATCCTTGTATATAATTCCCTCTGAATACAATATAGCTTATAGGAACCATGCTTGGGAAAAAAAACCCATATATTGAATGACCCACTCCCAAAGTTCACTACACATCCAACACAATATCCATGACGTTGAACTTGAAGTGGGGAGGCCCTCGGAGATTTTCAAAGTACTTCAACTTCTTGGGCATGGTTGTTCCTTTGCCAAATAAACTTTGTGTAGATTTATCACGGGGTAACCACACCTACAAGAGAAAGGGACAAGATGAACAATGTTACAAGAAAACTTACCTGTTGTAAGTTTACAAGGCTATGGCACTACAAAGCATAAATCACCTAATTAATCAAGAATGTACCTGTGAATTTGAGTCTCTATGAAAATGACTAAAGACTGTCTGCGTACTATGAGTCCGCTTGCTTGCAAGTTGCAAGGCTCTGCGAGATAAACAATCCACACGTTAGCGTGTGTACTGGATCCATTAACCCTACATTCTCTCTCTCTCTCTCTCTCTCTCTCTCTCTCACACACACACACACACACACACACACACACCACTATCATTGTACCATTGGCACTTACAGGGCTGTTGTTGTTTCTCTCAGCTCTAGTAATGTTTTTTTTAATCATGTTTTTTCCAGATGCCTTTGCAAGTTAAAAGGAGATCCTCCCAGTACAAGAAGAACACCAGAAAAAGGAAACTACAAATTTAAAGGCTTTACATGAGAAGGAGATGGACGAAATCCCTGATTATTAAGGCCAAGCACATCACAAAAATTGCAGTATTGTGCTTCTCTCTATCTTTGCTTGCTTGCTGCATCTGTGTGTGTGTGGCTACCTTTGTCTCCACTGCAATAATGGGTATCAGCATAGGTTCTCTTGGCCCTCACCCCCTCGTCATCACCTCCTGCTCTTCTACTTGTCTGAGATTTAGCTATCCTCTTAGGTGGAAAAGGTATACCTTATAGTGTGTTAATAACTATGTAAACAACATTTTTGTGCCTTTTGGGCCCTTTTTTTTTCCCCAGAAAGAGACTTCTATTAAGTATGAAAAAACATACAACAATCACAGCTATAAGCCGCTGCATCTGAACCGCTTGGTCTACGGTAACCTCGGGGAAACAGAGTGGCTTTTGTGTGCATTGTCTGACTTGTCTGAGAGGTGGGGGGTCCTGGGTGGGTTCCTCTCTCACGCGGTGGCGAGAGGCTTCCTGGATGTGGGAGAAAAAGCTCGTGATCCAAAGCTGTGAGGTATCTGTGCCCGGTGCTCTAAGCAACTGGTCCCTGTGTCTACACAACTCCAGAAGGTAGAACCCAAGACAACGCTGATCAGGATAGTCAATGACTCTGGATAATGGCCCAAAACTCTCTCAAGAGACAGTGGAATCTCCCACATATCTCATAATACATAGTGCTCCTAAATCTCCACCTCCAAGGAAAGAAGTGTGCATATGCAGTCAACTCTATCAATACCCTCAGCTCTCCCCATCTCCACTTAAGCCTATGTGAAGAGACCTGCATCTACCCAATAGCTTCATGGCATGTGACATATGTTGGGATAGTCTTGCGCCCCCCCGCTCGAGCCCCCTCAATAATAGCCCTCAGAGTGAAGACGTGATCAAGTGTAGAGTATGTTCTCCGAAAACCAGTGTGTCCCTTGGCTCTATACCCTTGTCTCTCTACCAATAAGCTGATCTCTACCTCCAGTACCGCCCCATAGAGCTGGGGAGGGTGTGACCGATCATGATTGTGCGGTAATTGTTAGGGTCAAGCAGGTCGCCGGCCTTGTTAGGGGAGAGAGAGAGAGAGAGAGAGAGAGAGACTCAATGATATTTTGATTGATTGAAGTGACATAAAGCTTCACGAAGTACAATGCATTTATAGCCTTAAAGACTCATCTGGATGACATCAATGCTTATGTCAGACAAGTATGATCTCTAGATATTATCCTAACCAATCTATGAGTGGTTCACACACCCGAGGAGACACACAAATGAGACTCCGAAACCCAACATTATTGCCATTTGGGGATTGATCAACCACATAATCCTCGTACATGTTCGCGTCATCACTACAGGGGAGATTTGTAGCCATTTATATGATAGTGATGTCTGGACATAGGCTAATAATGGGCGACGGGCCGAAGCACTTTTCCCTCTTAAAAGGTTTTTTTCCCCGAGCATGCGTACACACTCTATGAGTGAGTATATCAGCGACCGTATCATATCATTTCACTTTACCTCACTCATTCTCATCAATCTATGAGAATGAGTAAGTGACCTTATCATGTCATTTCACTTTACTTCACTCATTCTCATCAATCTACTTTGAGTGTTGTGCTTATGAGTGAGTGATCTTTACACACTTTTATGAGTGAGTGTGTAAGTGACCTTATCATGTCATTTCACTTCACTCATTCTCATCAATCTACTTTGAGTGTTGTGCTTCTCTGCAATCTTTGCTTACTTGCTGCATCTTTGTGTGTGTTGCTACCTTCATCTCCACTCCAACATACAATAGGATAACAAAAAGAAAGATAGTGAAGTGTATAGATTTTTTAATATGTTACCGGGCCAACTGTTCCGTGGTAAAGAAAGTGCCAAACCCTGATGAGTAAGATGCTATGCATGTTGAGATGGAATATCTCAAAAGGAAGCTTCATGATAAGGATGCCCAACTGAAGAGTTTACATGAGGATCCATGTGTACAACAGGTATTGGGTGCACAAGCATTTTGCTTTTGTCAATGATGCCATGGAGACTATTGCATTGGAATTGGGTGTCAAAACGAGAGAGATGGCTCTCTTTTCTCATAAACAATGGAGATGTAATGGAGGGAAAGGACAGTGAGTTTATGTTTAAGAAGCCACCTCCTTTGAGCCCTCATGTGGGGAACGGCTCCTACAAAGCTGAAATCTGCAAAACACCGTCAAAGAGAAGAGATGACAATAACCTCTCGCCATCCCTATAATACTCCATCCCGTAGATATGCCTCTTCACTCCATACCATCCATGAGAGGGAACTGACTCATGTTTTGGCATCCACAAGGATGGAACCAAAGCATCACACTCCCATGTAGATAACGGCAAGTTGAGGGTCGAGATACAGGAAGAGGACTAGAGAATTCAAGGCAGGAGACAAATACATGAAGTTTGGAACCGATCATGGTGAGTTTTGTTGGGTATTTCGGAGTCTCTGTGTGTTATCCATCGTGTACGTGTACCCGCTTGTGTCTGTGTGTGACTAAAAGGTTTAAGTGTGTTAGGGTGTGTGAACCCATCCTTAGGTGTGGATAAGATAAGTGTGCCATGTGTCACTAGTCTAGTATGTGTGTGTGATTCCCTTGAGTCAAAAGATAACGCTTACAGCCTACAAAAGCATGTACTCGATGTAAGCTCATAACATCTAAGAAAGCTTTATTGAGTCGTGCAAATAATCTCTCTCTCTCTCCTCTCTCTCTCACACACCATGGAGATCTTCCATCCCCCTTAGCTAGACTCTGTACTATGCATCTTAGATCCTTCAATTGGTATCAAAACCAGAAACCTTGCTGTGTTACCTTTGCCCGCTGTACTGATGTGCCACCTGTAGTGCCTATGTCCGCATGCAACACAGGCGACTCATGGCACCTTCGTCCACTGCTCTTAGTGCCGTAGGCTTCCCATGCGTAGCTCAACACCCATTTGCGATTAATGTTCACCTACCTACGTTGACTCATGCATCCAATTGCCTGCTGACTGTCCGACAGTTATACAGTCCGCCACCAGAGCATGTCAAAGTTGCTACTCTACATCCAAAACTGCCCGTCATCAACATGCCAACAGCATCATCCGTCTTCAGCACCAGCAAAGCCTCCGCCTACACATGGCAAATATGCCACAGTATAATCATCACCACCACATCAGCATACAATTCAGG
Source organism: Cibotium barometz (assembly GCF_041138505.1). Lineage (NCBI taxonomy): Eukaryota > Viridiplantae > Streptophyta > Polypodiopsida > Cyatheales > Cibotiaceae > Cibotium > Cibotium barometz. The sequence continues at coordinate 10,399,223 of NC_141062.1, forward strand.
GATTCTCAAATACAGATTCTCAAATACATGGTAAAATCATCAAATTGAAGGTGTATGAATCACAAAAAATTAGGGCAAGCCCTCGGGCCTAAAATGACTGGCCAAGCATCAACTACTTGGTGACGCCGTCGAAAACAACATCTTTATCGACACTTCACCAGCTTCGGAAGTTTTGAAAACTTCCATAAAATATTTATTTTCTGTTTTTATGTGTGTGTGTGTCATGGATGCTCTACCCAGTTCGTCCTCCAAAAAAGATTTGTGACAAGTGTTCATCATGTATGTCAGTTTTTATGTGGTTGTACCGCCTTGTGTTATAAAAGGCTCCAGTATTTTGATTTATCCTTGTTTAGATCTAGGGAGGTTGATTTTCTCAGAGACTAACATAAGTCATGAGTGGTCAGACTGATGTAAGTCATGAGTGGTCAAGCTCTTTTCGCACCTGTTCCCTAGACCTTTGATTCTCTGCGTGTCCATGCTTGTTAAGCCTTTGACCCATGCTTGTTCAGCTCACTCGCATCTGAACCACAATAATAACCTATGAGTCTATAGCAAGGAACACGTCTTAGATGGAGCATTAGAGTGCACTATTGAGCCCTAATAACTGTGATGTTTAGGGGATGAACTTAGGAGGATTATTATTTTGTCATATGATATGTAACCTTAGGGAAATCAAATGTGACTTTTGGGATCTTAGGAGAAGTTGGAATGTCTTTTGGTGTTGGATATAAATCGCCAGTTATGTTTTGTGCGCAAGGAGGATGTAGACGGATGTAAGCAGAACTGTGTTTTGGGCAATGAAGAAGTCGGCAAGTTTGTCAATTTGTCGGTTGATGTTTATGTTTTTGAAGCTTTGACAGTAATGTTTATTAGTCTCATTAATGGAAGGTGTTCCTCTCTTTATAGTACTCTGTACAATGTTGTTCATCTTTGTTTATCTTAGAGAGAATGTGGAAGTTAGTCTTTTTGTCAGATCAGAAGTCAGGTTATTTGTCATCCTGTTCGATCTGCTAGGAAGTTACACTAGTTTACACTGGTGATCACGATGCTTGTGATGGGTTGTCATGGTCGAATTCATTTTCTTCGGTGAGATTCATGAGTGCCAAAGAGGTTACAAAGCAGTTGTTTGGGATGACGTTTGGAATTCTTTCAGAAGTTGTATGATTCCGACGGCTATTCAGTTTCGACCCGGAGGATTTGGGAAGACCATCTCATCCTTATTTTACAAGATCAAAAGCAAGGCGGCAAAGTACACAGCAGGAGGAGGATGACCAGAATCAAGTATTGCAGGAAGGAGGTGAAGAAATTGGGATGCAAAGTGATAGTTCCGAGGAAGAATCGGAGCCGGATACAGAAGAATTCGATGAAATGGAGGAGTATGGTGATGAACCATCAGAAAGAGATGTGTTAGAGGAAAATAGGCAGATAATTCCGCAATTCATAGGCGCAACAGTATTACAGTAGGTATTATTGGCCAGGAGGAGATTGTAGTTTGATTCTTTAACAGTAGGGAGAAGAGCAGTGTTGGAAGCACCTCGACCACCATCACCGGGGTCAGCATCATCATCATCATCAGCATCGGAACAGGCAGGGTAGTTATCCCCAAATACTCTTCAAAACATGGCGGCGGCTAGAGCGGATTTACGCGTCAAGTTCGGGACCTTTTCAGAAAAGTCTAAAGAAGACCCTGATTGCCACGTAGCTCAATTTGAGACAAGATGGCAGGCCAGAGGATTTGACGGAGTATATGATGTGTAAGCTAAGATGCGTCAGTTTGAGGCAACATTGGAGGGCAAAGCCATGCAGTGGTTCAGCAATTTTAACGCAGGACGTTTTGCGGATTACAATGCATTGAGCAATGGATTTTTGAATCGGTTTCAGAAGGAGAAGACTCCGAATGAAGTGCTTTCCAAGCTTAGGGACATTAACCAAAAGAGGATGTTTGTGGAAGATTATGCACAGAAGTTTAATCAGCATTTGAATAGGCTCACGAATGCAGAGAGACCTACGGATGAAATGCTGGCGGGGTATTTCATGAATGGGTTGCGCAAAGAGCTACGGAATGCAGTAGCAGGTGTGGATATTGCAGCCGGTCTGGATGCATTGGTGGACACTGCCACAAGGGCAGAAAAGAGATTTGGATTATCAAATCCAAGTTCAGCACGGAAGAGCTCAAGGGATAAGAAGAAGAAAAAGTCGAACGGGAAGAAGAAGAAGAAGTCAAAAGATGATGGCAGTGATGAGGATTCAAAGGAGGAGTCAGACAGATTTAGACAGTTCGGATTCGGAAGAGGATTCAGAATCGTATAGTGAGGATGATTCAGACATTGATTCAGGTTCAGATGAAGATGGGAATAGAAAGAAGAAACACAAAAAGAAATCTAGTAAGAAGTCTAAGAAGAAGGTGAAGGATAGTTCGGTTGAAAAGATGGTAGAAAAGAAATTGAAGGAACTGGGAATCAAGAAGGAGTCAAGCAGTAAGACAACTCACTGTGACATCTGTGATAAGGATGGCCATAAGACAAAAGACTGTTGGTATAATCCAAATTCTAGGGGAGTAATCCCTGAAAGGATACAACAGAAGATTCAGCAGAACATGGCGCAAGCCAATGGAGTTTTTCCGGAAGCTTCAGGACAACAGAGATCATTTAACAACCAAGGATGGCAAAATTCAAACTAGAGACCACCATTCACACCATTCAGAGGAAATTTCAATCAAGGAAGTCAACCAAGATTTGGCGGATGGCAAAATTTCAGACCATCATGGGGAGGAAATTGGGGTCAGCAACAGAGTTGGCCACAACACCAGAATTGGCAACAATCACCTAATTGGAATCAGCAGGGCTGGAATCCGCAGGGACCTAGTGAGCAGTTACCTCAGTTACCTGCAGGACCTGCGCAACAAGGAGAAAAGGATAAAGCACCACAAAGTAATTTGATAGAAGTAGAGATTCCTCAGGATCATGGGACAAATCAGGTATCGGCGGATTGTTCTCCTCAATGTGATTGTTCTCAATGTCGGCTAGAGGATCCGGAAGTGATGGTTGTTACACGTGCTAAAGCAAAATTAAAACCACCTTTGGATTGGGAAGAGCAGAAGGATGTTCGTGATGAGGCAGCAGAAGAGATTCTGAAAGCACAAAAAGAAGATCCGATTCCGAAGGGAAAGGCGAAGTGATATTGAAAAAGGGAAAGAATTTGGTAAGATTTCCGATGGGTTCTAGGAAGAAGTTGTCGATGTCATTGAAGCCAATGATGGCTAAGACAATCAATTTGGCAGAAGAAGTCGAGAATGATGAAGAGGCATGTTTCTTGGCAGCTATTCTGACTGTAGTTCCTGTATTTGAAGTAGATGTGGAACGGATTATTGATCGATATGCCTTGCAGGAGGAATCAAAGATGGTGTCTAGTCAACCTGTGGAGAACGGTTCAGCACAAGATCAGACGCAGAAGTAAAGGGTGTCCAAGATAACCTGAAGGAGGGTACGGATTATTTAGATGGAGATGTTGCACCAAAGGAGGCAATCAGTCGAGTAGAGTTTTTGTATGACAAGTTGATGGACAAGGTTTCAAGAGTCAAAGAAGATGATCTGCAGGATCTAAATCTGGGATCAGAGGAAAATCCGAAAGTAGTCAAAGTCAATGTCCATTTGGATGAGGAATTCAAGGAGGATTTGAAGGAATTGTTACAGGAATTCATTGATGTGTTTGCTTGGGATTATTGTGATTTGAAGGGTATGGATCCTGAAGTGTATAAGCATCACATCAATCTGAAAGAGGATGCAGTTCCATTGATTCAGCAGAGGTATCGGATGAATCCGAATTATGCCAAACAAGTCAAGGAGGAGTTGGATAAGCTTTTGCAAGTTGGTTTCATAAGGCCAGTGGATCAGGTGGAGTGGTTGTCACCAATTGTAGTAGTGCCTAAGAAGTCAAGAAAAATCCCTGTGTGTGTGGATTATAGAAAATTGAATGCAGCAACCATTGCAGATCCATTCCCATTGCCATTTATTGATTCAATTCTGGATGATGTAGCAGGACATGAGATGTATAGCTTTCTTGATGGGTTTTCAGGGTATAATCAGATTCGGATGGCTAAAGAGGATATAGCAAAGACTACATTTATTACTGAATGGGGAGCATTTGCTTATACAATTATGAGTTTTGGTCTCAAGAATGGACCACCTTCATTTTCAAAAGCAGCTTTCAAAACTTTTGAGCCATATGTGACAGAGTTTATGCGGATCTTTATGGATGACTTTTTAGAGTTCAGAAAAAAAGTTAAGCATTTGGAGTATCTCAGGAAGTGTTTTGAAAGATGCAGAATGTTTACAATGGCCCTAAATCCACACAAGTGTGCTATTGCAGTTCAAAGAGGGAAATTGTTGGGGCATATCATCTCGGAAGAAGGTATGTCAATTGATGCTGATAAGATTAGTGCAATTCAGAAAGCAACAGCACCTGACAACTTGAAGGCAGTTTCAAGGTTTATGGGTCAGATTAAATGGCATAATCGATATTTGAGGTATTTGGCGGATGTTAGTGCTCCATTGAGTCATTTGACAAAGAAAGATGTGGAGTTTGTATGAGCTGAGGCTCAGGAAAAAGCATTCCAGATCATGAAGAAGATGTTGGTAGTATCTCCTATTCTCCAACCACCAGATTGGGAGTTACCTTTTCATGTATTTGTAGATGCATCGGATATGGTTGTTGGAGCGGTTTTGATGTAGGAGAAGATCCGGAGATGGTTCCGACCAGTCTATTATGCCAACAGGATGTTGAAGCCAGCAGAGAAGAACTACACCGTTACGGAACGAGAAGCTTTAGGGATGATTTTTGCATTGGAAAAGTTTAGGCATTATCTGGGTTGGGAAACAAAGTAGTCTTTCATGTTGACCATCAGGCGCTGATATTCTTGGTGAAGAAGCCAAAGTTGGAAGGAAGACTTGCCAGGTGGATGCTTTTGTTGCAGGAATTCGATTATACAGTGTTGCATACTCCCGGAAATAAGCATGCGATGGCGGATTATCTTAGTAGGTTGAGGAGTAGGCCATTTCTGATTATTGCTGGATCATTATATTGAAGAGGAGCAGATTAGATTATTCGCAGATGTGTTCCAGATGAAGAACAGAAGGCGGTTTTGCAAGAGACACATTGCGGAATGGCTGGAGGACATTTTTCAGGAGAAATTACAGGGCGGAAGATTATACAAGCAGGTCTATGGTGGCCATTGTTGTTAAGAGATGCACACAAGTTTGCCAGAGAATGTGTTCAATGTCAGAAAATTGGAAAACCAACTCAGATGGATCGGATGCAGGATCACCCAGTATTACCACTTGAACCGTTTCAGAAATGGGGTATGGATTTTGTTGGACCAATAAAGCCAAAGGCCAAGGACATGAGCAAGATATATTTTGGTTGCAACAAATTATGCTACAAAGTGGGAAAAAAACAAAAACCTCAGTGAAAACGCTAATGATGATGGGGTTCTTCACGATGGATCTCCATGCCCTTACGAGAAAAAAATTGCCCTACATAAGCGGCTTGAAAAGGACTCATTCTAATTGCTATATGATGAGAATTGTTGCAAGAAAATTCCATCAATGGTAAATAATCTTTCCAAGATGCTAAACGAGACTGAATATAATGTCTGAGCATTTCTTCAAGAATTTGATTAACTCTTTCAGTCTGGCCATCCGTCTGTGGATGATACACTAAACTAAATAACAAATTTGTGCCAAGTGACTTGAAAAGTGAAGCCCATAAATGTCCTGTAAACTTAGGATCTCGATCTGAAGTGATGGACTTTGGTAATCCATGTATCTTGAGAATATACTTAAGAAATAACCAGTACCTTTTAGGGACAATAAAGCAGCAAGTGTGGCCAGGTTCCTCTATAAGAACATCATGACTAGATTTGGATGCCCAATTGAATTGGTGTCAGATCAGGGTGTTCATTTTCTAAATTCAATCATTGAGGAGTTGACATCCAAGCACATGATCCTCCACAAGAAATCTACCCCATATCATCCACAAGCAAATGGACAGGCTGAAAGCACGAATAAGGTGTTGGTGAGGATTTTGAAAAAGATTGTTTCAGATAACAGATTAGACTGGGATGATAAGTTAGATTCAGCATTGTGGTCATTCAGAACAGCATACAAAGTGGCAATAGGTATGACACCTTTCAAGTTGGTCTATGGAATTGAAGCAGTTGTTTCGATGGAATATGTGATACCTAGTTTGAGGCTAGTTGTCAGCATAGATTGAGCCCAGAAGATTCAGTTTTGCATCGCCAAAGAGAGTTGCTGAAATTAGAGGAGGATAGGATTTACAGTGTATATGCAACAGAAATTGGTCAGCACAGAAGACAAGCATGGATGGCAAGGCACGTGAAGTTCAAGATCTTTCAGAAAGGCGACCGGGTAATGCTGTATAATTAAAAGTTGGGGCCACACCAAGGCAAACTGAAGCTTAGGTATTTTGGGCCATATCAGATAGTGGAAGAATTGGGCCAAGGAACATTCCGATTGAGGGATGTGTTTGGAACTCCGATTCAGAAGCCAGTTAATGGGTTCAGATTGAAGAAGTTCTTTGGGAGAATTCCCGAGATTCCTGAATGGATGATAAACAAAGCCGAGGACATTTTAGTTAAGTATGTGGGTGTTGATTTTGAGGAGGAAGATAAATCAGTTTTGGAGTTTGAAGAATGTCGTTCAGACGCGGATTGTGGATTATTGGGAGTTAAAAGCGAAATCGGAATGTCGTGTTGTCAGTTAGCATGTCATGTGCAAGGTTTTTGCAAGAGGAATTGTCAAACAGGGAGTCAAGACAGCGGAATTGCAAATATTCGAAAGGACAGTACTCATGACGAGGCCGTCCCATTGCCATGTGAGAGATTTTCAGTGGTGTGTGTTTTTTGGAAAATTTCAATCTGCATGCGGTGCGCTGAACGAAGCAAAAGGAAATGATATAAGTGCATGGGCGTCGTGTGACCATCCATCTCAAATCAGCTCGTGCAGGGCGTGTTGAGATATCGAGCTTATCTAGTGAGGCAGTGGACATTGATGACCCGCCTGGGGGATAGGCCCCACACTTACACCATTGGCATGGTTGGTGAGATCATGGGTGATATGCGGCCAGTGGGATGACAGGCTGTGTGACAACCATTCTAGAGACTGGCATAGTCATAGCACCAGCTCATTTAGTTGGGTTTACACTATAGAGAACCCTGGTATGTATTTGGTTGAGTACCTTTCATATTGAGTGTACTCTTATCTTTGTACATGGTGTGTTGAGTGTTGAGTGAAGAAGAAGAAGATTTTCAGCCTCTCACCTTGTGTGCTCTCTTTTAGGGTTTTGTGAGTGTGTGTGTGCTTGCAAGAGCTCAAGCTCTCTTCTCTCCTGCATCTTTTCATGGTATCAGAGCCTGGTTCATGCTAAGGGCTGAGCTGCAAGCAAGAGAAGCACAGGAAGCAGTACGAGGGTAAGAGCTTCAACTACTTTTCCCTATTTGTGTTGGTGACTACACCCTTGTCGGGAGCTCTACGAGAGACATCGGCAAACGATCTCTGATTGAGGAGCTTTCTTCACGGGAGTAAAGCTATAGGATAACTATACTGTCCTATCGGACTACGTTTTTTGTGCCGAAAACGCGTTTCGGGCACGTTAGGACCTCTATTTTTCAGAAAGCAGGCGATTTCGAGCAATGCGGGTAAGTCATCGATTCTCTGCAGAACTCTGTTTTAAGAACTGCAAGAAGACAGATTGGTTGTGCAAACACTGTGTGCGTTGCAAGAAGGTCAACAGTTGCCATTGGGTGTATGTATGCACATTGAGGTCACTGGTTGTGACATTTGAGTGTACTACAGTACCACTGCAGAAAATACAGCAGTTTGTGCAGGACAAACCAAAGTGCTGTTTCTGGTAAATTTGTGTGTCTGGCATGATGTCAAATGATGGCATAAACCAGATAGTTGCTGAGAAGCTTGATAAGAATAACTTCCAGGCTTGGAGGTTCAGGTTGACAAATTTCCTGATGGGAAAGGGTTACTGGGACTACATATAAGGTGAGCATGAAGAGGCACCGGAGATACTGAAGATCAATCCGACTACTGCAGATGTGAAAGAGTTCAAGGATTGGAACCAAGGAGCCAGAAAAGTTATGTATTGGCTCTCTATCAGTATACAGGACACCACGATTAGGCACATACAGGATGCCAAGTCCCCCAAGGAGGCATGGGACACCTTGGTAAAACTCTATGAAACCAATACCAAGGCACGAAAGATACAGTTGAAGAATGAACTTCATACTGTGGAGAAAAAGAGTATATCTGTGAATGACTATGCATTGAAGATAAAGGGTATTGTGGAATCCCTTGCATCTATTGGTGTTTCAGTAGATGATGATGATAAGGTGGAAGTCTGTCTACGTGGTCTCGGGCCACAATACAAGGCGTTCAAGACGTCTATTCAGACTCGAGAAAACATTCCCAATTTTACAGATTTGGTGTCTGTGTTGATTATAGAAGAGAAGAGCTTGGGTAAAGACCAACAGTCTTCACAAAACAAAAACAGTTCAGAGCAACAGGCCTTCTACACAAGTACAGGAAGAGGATGAGGTAGAGGAGGCCGTGGACGCAGCCAAGGAGGTAGCCGAACAGGTAATCAGAATTATGGCCAGCAGCAGTAACAACAACAGTCCTAGAATTCACAACAACAACAACACGCAGATGGAAGAGGCCAATTCAGAGACAGGGGGAGTCAAAGAGTGTTGGAATTAGGGTTGTAGGAAAGCACACAAAGCTTGGAGAAGAAGAAGCAAGAATGCACACAACACAAAGTGTATTAGATTGTGTCAATGTACAAAAGATAAGTTAGCCCTAGAGTGATGGGCGTATATACAAGCCAGGGAAAAAAACCTCCTAAAGAGGGAAAAAGTGCCCCGGCGGTCCTAAGTGTGTTCACACACATCACTACCTATATATATATGGCAACAAATCCCCCCTGGGAGTGATGGTGTGAACGAGAGCTGGCACTCATGTATAGGGGAGTGCCATGCCCGAAGTAGATCAATCCACAAAGGGAAGCAAGCCCAAACCTTTGCGGAAAGCTTCGAACTTCTCACGAGGAAGCGCCTTTGTGAAAAGATCGGCGAGGTTGTCCTGTGTTGGCACATAGGCCAAGCTGATCTCTCCTGCTGAGAGTCTCTCCCTGACATAGTGATAATGCACCTCAATGTGCTTTGTGCGAGCATGAAAAACTGGGTTTCTCGCAACTGCCAATGCGCTCTGACTGTCAGTGAAGATAGAGGTGGCAGACTCCTGTCCAACACCCAAGTCAGCCATAAGCCGTCTGAGCCACACACACTCAACCGTAGCTGTGAAAGCTGCCCTGTACTCAGCTTCACAACTAGAAGTGGCCACAGTAGGTTGCTTCTTGCTCAACCAAGATATGCATGAGCTACCGAGCATGAAACAAAAACCACTTGTGGACACTCTTGTGTCATAGCAACCAACCTAATCTGAGTCCGAAAAGGCATGTAAATCTGGCGGCAACGATCTCCCCTTGGGATAAAACAACCCAAGATGTATGGTGCCACTCAAGTAGCGAAAGACGCGTTTAACTGCCTTCCAATGTTGAGATCCTGGGCTATGCATAAACCTGCTCACCTGTGAGACTGCAAACTGAATGTCCGGCCTCGGAATGCATACATAAATGAGGCAACCAACAGCTGTCTGATAGAGTGTGACATCAAAGTGATCTCCAGCATCATGAAGACTCAACTTCAAACCTGTCTCCATTGGAGTAGCAATAGGCTTGCAGTCTTCAAGGCCAAATCTCCGCAGCAATGTCTCAATATACTTTGTCTGACACAAAGCAATACCTCCATCACACTGCTTAAATTGTATCCCCAAATAATGATGCAAATGTCCCAAATCTGACATCTCAAAAGAGGCATTCAAATCAGCCTTAAAATCAGCAATATGACTTTCATTTGGTCCTGTGAGCAGCATGTCATCGACACAGAGAGCAATGATTAGATGTACACCATCCACACGTTTAACATACAAAGTGCTTTCTGTTGGACTATTCTGAAACCCATGTGCAGTCAAATATGCATGTATCTTTTCATACCAAGCTCGTGGAGCTTGCTTTAAACCATATAAAGCCTTTTTCAACCTGCACACTTTGTTTTCCTGTCCTCTTTGAACAAAACCACGAGGCTGCGATACATACACCTCCTCATGCAAATCTCCATTCAAGAACGCAGTCTTTATGTCCAACTGATGTACATTCCAACCATTATGAGCTGCCAATGTACAAATGCTACGAATGGTAGTCATATGACAAGTGGGAGCAAAGGTCTCATCAAAATCAATGCCCTTTTCTTGAGCATAACCCTTTGCAACAAGTCTAGCCTTATAGCGATCAACACTGCCATCTGGCTTTCGTTTCAATTTGAAAACCCACTTACATCCAATGGCCTTTTTACCAATAGGCAAATCACACAAAGACCATGTACCATTCTTCATTATAGCATCATATTCACTTTGCATTACAGCCAACCAATTTTCTGAATTTTGTGCCTCATCAAATGAAAGAGGTTCTTCCTCTTCACACATACTAGACACAGCCAAAGCATAACAATCTGATGCATAAGAGGCATGCTGAAAACCTGAACGAGTACGACTAGTCATAGGTGCATCAATCTTACTATCACGCAAGGTTTGCACCAGCCATTTAGGCATTCCTCTAGCCTGCTCATTTTCAGCCCTATCCTCATGAATTACATCCTGTAAATCTGCATCAGAAATAGGCTGATCTATGATGTCGTTTGAAATCTGCATAGGCTGAATATTTGTCTCATTAGGACTTACATTTGAATTCCCACCTGTAAAGAGAGGCAACAACGTATCAAATACATCCCGTGAGCTTACACCTGTCTCTTTGGTACATGATAACAAGGGCTGCACAGCATCTTCCACAAAAACAACATCTCGACTAATGAAGATACGCTTTGACTGCGGATGATACAATCTGTAACCCTTGCTCTCGGCACTGTAACCAACAAAAATGCATTTGACAGCCTTATCATCCAATTTTCTGCGTTGTTGCACAGGCACTAAAGTATAGGCCAAGCAACCAAAGACACGCAAGTGACCAATAGAAGGCTTCCTGCCATGCCAAGCTTCGTATGGAGTAATAGACTGCAAGGCCTTAGTGGGACGCCTGTTGAGTACATATGCAGCACACATGACAGCCTCAAGCCAAAACGCATGTGGCAAAGCTTGGCTCTTGACCATACATCGTGCCATCTCCATAAGTGACATGTTCTTCCTCTCAGCAACACCATTTTGCTGAGGGGTATACGGCACTGTACATTGGTGTTTTATCCCACGACTAGCCAGAAATGCATCAAACTCTTTAGACATGTACTCCCCCCCTCGATCAGTACGGAGGGTGCCCACAGTACAATTGGATACATTTTCAACCATAAGAAAAAACTGTTTGAAGCACAAAAACACTTCGGACTTTGCCTTCAGTGGATATACCCATGCATGCCTTGAGTAATCATCAATGAAAGTCACGAAGTACAAGTGTTTACCAAATGACGGAGTTTGCATAGACCCACATACATCACTATGTACAAGCTGCAATTTGCGAGTGGCCCGCACAGAACCATCCTTTGGAAACGCAGAACGCTGCATTTTGCCCAAAATACAGCCTTCACAAACATGTTTCAATGGTGTCTCAAGAGGGGACAATGAAGCAACCATATCAAATTTCTGCAAACGCAGCAAACTAGCAAAGTTCAAATGACCAAAACGAGCATGCCATAGTTTTGCATCTGAAACTGCCTTTTCATCAGAAACTGCATTTGCTGAATCTTCCACACACTTGTCATAAGAATTGAGCCTATACAGCCCACGAAACAAGGTGCCAGATGCAATAATCGTATCACCAAAAGTCAAATCATGAACAGTACATCTGTCATCCACAAATTTGACTACAAATCTAAGTCTAGCAAGCGCAGAGACAGACAATAGATTCTTCTTTATCCCTGGCACATACAAAGCATCTGAAAGTGTGAAAGCGCTGCCATTTGCAGCAGTAAGCATAATTTTACCAATGCCCTTCACTGGGTAAGAAGCATTATTGGCACATGTGACAGTATTTCCATTAGGGACAGCCTCAAGAGAAGTGAACATATCACGATGCGAGGTAATGTGCTTTGTAGCACCACTGTCAAAATACCAAACATGAGAGTCAACAGAAACTGCCAAACATGCATCATGTACAGATGGGTCATACTGGCAATACACGCTAAACGCCCATTCTGTATCCTGCACAATATTTGCAAAATCTGCATTTGTAGAAGCATCCGCTATTGTGGCTGCATTTGACTCTTTCTTCTTTGCCTCTTTAGCCTTTAGCTTAGGGCAATTCTTAATGACATGATCATTTGCCTTACAATAGTTGCACCTGGTCTTTTTCTTGCCTTTATCAAGAGCCTTCTCAGACTTATTGTTGCTACCTGTGGAAGGAGAAGAAGTTGCAGACCTACTAATAGGAGAAGAAACAGTGGAAGGGGCTGCCTTACCACTTCTTCTCTGCTCTGCTGGGCAGCAATAAATGCTTGATCAACTGCACGCTGCCTGGCCCTGTTTTGCCTGGACTGCGCTTCTTGCAAGAGCTTGTTGACTAAAGTATCATACTTGACAGCATCAGGTCTGTTCTCATTAAGAAGTCTCCACGTGGAAGCAAAAGTCTGATATGTCTCAGGTAAAGCATCAAGAACAGTCTGCACAAGAGAATGATCAGGAATAATCTCACCTGCAGAAATCAACTGTTCTTTGAGATCTTTAATCTCAGCAAGAAAAACATTCATGTCATCATCTTCTTGCATAATCTTCAATTCTAGCTCTTTACGCAGGTAAGCGATTTTTGCCTCGTTATGACCTGCATACAAACCAACTAGAATATCCCAAGCTTGTTTTGCTGTTTTAGCTGAACGAATATGTGGGGTGATGTTACGTTTGACAAAAAGTGCAATCAAGGCATGAGCCTGTGCATCTTTACCATCCCAACGAGCTTGTTCAGCAGTGGGTAAAACAGCAGCAACAGTAGAGCTGCTAGAACCTGCAACATCCTCAACAGATCCTACATCCACAGAACCTGGACGTACATCCGTACCCTGCACAATGTTCCACACTCCTTTTGCAACCAAAACATGCTGCATCATGTATGTCCAAAGTGGGTAGTTGCTGTCTCCATCCAGTTTGTCTTCAGCAGACAACATGCAAAATACATCATTGCTGTTATCAGCCATTGCCACTGACTGAAACTGATGCAAAAGCTACCTGTAATGAAGCAAAGACTGAACAGAAGATAACTTGTGCTATGTAGCACGGTCCACAATAGAACACGTATGCCTGTTTTGCAGAAAAGTGCACTGTCAAAATTTCTGCAGAAAATGACGAAAACACCTGTGCAGAACTTGAAATGCAAAAACGGAGCCCGAAACGACCTCAAATGCAAATTCTGAGAACGCAAAGCCCTACAGACCTATTTGCAGAGTATAGAGACTTGCAAGCGCTCGTGAAAGCTCACCTCAATCAGAGAACGTGAGTCGGAGAGTGCTGGCGGCGTAGCCCTGCGAGCCGATGCTTGCTCTGATACCAATTGTTGGAATTAGGGTTGCAGGAAAGCACACAAAGCTTGGAGAAGAAGAAGCAAGAATGCACACAACACAAAGTGTATTAGATTGTGTCAATGTACAAAAGATAAGTTAGCCCTAGAGTGATGGGCGTATATACAAGCCGAGGGAAAAAACCTCCTAAAGAGGGAAAAAGTGACCCGGCGGTCCTAAGTGTGTTCACACACATCACTGCCTATATATATATGGCAACAAAGAGGTCGTGGAAATTGGCAAAGGCAGTATAATGATACACGTGGATGCTTTTATTGTGGTAAGCCTGGATATGTGCAGCAGATTATTATAAGAAGCAGGCTGACATGCAAAATGGAAAATTGCAGCAAAACAACTTTGCATCCTCGAGCAGAAACAATGAAGATAATGAAAGGTTGTTTGTTATGCAGCATGTCGTTAATGCCATGTTTGAAAATGTTGAAGCAGCACATAAAGATGATGTCTGGTACGTTGATTCAGGTGCTTCGAACCACATGACAAGTCATGGGGAGTGGTTCAAGGAGATGAAAAACCTTGAAAGAGCAGGTTTTGTGGAAACAGGGGATGACACTACTCATCCAATTGCCCATGTTGGAGATGTGCCATTGTCTATGGAGGATGGCAAAGTGAAGTACCTTGCAGATGTACTTCATGTTTCGAATATAACAAAGAATCTGGTTTCAGTTGGCCAGATGATTGAGCAGGGTTTGCAGGTTCGGTTTAACCCTGATGGTTGTTATGTTGAAGACTTTAAAGACAAGTGCAGGTTGGTTGCAAAAGGCAACAGAGTGGACAGAATATTTACATTGAATGTAAACATGCTTGAAGTGAGTGCTGCGATGTTTGCAAATGGTTCAGGAATTGTTGCAGACATTTGGCAACAATTCCTGGACATGTGAATGTGCAAAGAATAAAGTCTATGCAGACTAAAGGAATTGTGACAGAGCTGCTAAAGTTTAAAGTTGAAGGTATGCAGAGAATATCTGAAGCATGCCAATTTGGAAAGCAAACAAAGCATGTATTTCCACGTAACATAAATGTGAGCAGAAATGCACTAGATGTTGTGCATTCAGATGTATAGGGTCCTACGAAGACCATGTCTATGGAAGGCTGCAGGTATTATGTGACATTTATTGATGACCACAAAAGGAAAGTGTGGGTATACTTCATGAAGGAGAAGGGTGAGGTATTCACTCATTTTCAGAATTTCACAGTTATGGTTGAAAAGCAAACAGGGAAATATGTAAAGTGCCTAAGGTCAGATGGAGGAGGAGAGTACTTCTCCAATGAGTTCTTTGAATTTTTGAAGAAGAATGATATTCGAAGACAGTTTACATGCAGATACACTCCACAGCAAAATGGAGTTGCTGAGCGGAAAAACAAGCACATTGCTAAGATTGCACGAGCATTGATGGAAGAGAAGAATATGCCGCATAGCTATTGGGCTGAGGCTATTTCTACAGCAGTTTACATCATGAACAGGAATCCAACTGCAGCCATACATGATGTAACTCCAGAGGAGAGGTTTACTGGCAGAAAACCTGATTTGTCTCATCTAAAAGTCTTTGGATGCATTGCATATGTACATGTGTCAGATGAGCTGAGAACTAAGTTGGATCCAAAAGCTGAAAAATGTGTGTTTATTGGATATTCCCTTGAGCAAAAGGGATACAGGTGTTATAACCCTGCTACACGTGAGTTGAGGGTAAGCAGGGATGTTTTTGATGAGATGAGGAGCTGGTATGCTGCTGAAAAAGAAGTTGTTGGGACTGATGTGAGTGGAAATGTGGTTGCACAGAATACAAGTCAGCAATCACAGTCTTTGAGTGGACCAAGAGAGTCCTCATCTAGTGGTTCAGTTGATAGACCATGGAGTGGCAGGCTGTGTCATAATACCAGTCCTGCAAATGTGATTAGTACATCACATAAAGGCAAAGAGAAAGTGGTTGAGTCCCTTAGTATGCCTGACATTTCTGCAGAGCATTCTCATGTTGATGGAGAGTCTGCAGAAAAAGGCAAGGAAGCGGAAGTCGGATTGGGTGCAGTGGAAAAAAGTGTTGGCAAACCTGTGGATAAGGCAGAAGGTTTGGCGGATCAAGGGATTGTGAGTCCGAAGTCAGCCTCTTGCTCAAGTCACCGGGCTGTGCCAGGTGTTTAGGGGATGAACTTAGGAGGATTATTATTTTGTCATATGATATGTAACCTTAGGGAAATCAAATGTGACTTTTGGGATCTTAGGAGAAGTTGGAATGTCTTTTGGCGTTGGATATAAATCGGCAGTTATGTTTTGTGCGCAAGGAGGAGTTATGTTTTGTGCGCAAGGAGGATGTAGACAGATGTAAGCAGAAGATACCATGGCAGGAGCAACACCCGAGGGGAAGACTCATGGAACAACCCCAGAAGCCCGTACACGTGGTGAGCGTGGTGGGAAGTACTCCGCCATAAGGACCTACCTCGAAGCAGCACCGGACAGCAAGCAAAAGAAAGCAATAGAGGTGTTGCGGGACATTTGTAAGACCCACGAAAACGACCTCGAGGGGTCCCAAAAGAGCACACAAGATGCCATGGCAATGATGTGCACCGAGCTTGCCGAAAACCTCCGTTGGAAAATGGCGGAGTGGAAAGAGGAAGTTTATGAGGAGATGCGAGCGCATTTTGCCTTGTGGAAAGCAGATATTGAAGAGTGCTTGCATGAGCGCAACAAGGTATTGCGGAGTTGCAGGACGAAGTGGCCGCTTGCAAGAAGGAGATCGAGCTCCTCAAGGGGGAGGAAGGAGAAATGAAAGAGGCCATGCCCACACACGTCACTAAGGAGCTTGAAGACATCAAAACACATGTAGCAAAAGAGATCCAAACATGGGGGGCGATGGCCAAGAAGGCCCAAGAGGAGGTGCAAGCCACATCCGAGTGGATTGAGGTAGAGAAGAAGTGCAAGCCACCGACGAACAAGGAGGAGTTCGTCAATGCAGCCATGGAGGAGGAGAGGAAGAGGAAGATCCATGCACTTCACGTGCGGGTGGTGGGATGGAAGGAGAAGGATAGCCTGTTGGAGGATGCCAAGGGCATTTGCGGGCGTATGGGAGTGGCCAACACCTCTATTATTGTCGGTGCATGGAGAGTAGGGAAAGACATTGCCAAGGAGCGGCCACTTATCCTCAAGTTCACGGACCTAGAGACACGGCGAGGGTTTCGCTCCAAGAGGAGAACCCTCAAGGGAGACAAAATCTACCTTGAGGACAATCTCACACCAGCCCAGGTAGCACATCGGAGGGAATGTATGCCGCGGATTCTAGAGGCTTGCAAGGCAGGCAAGTGGGCGGTTTACTGGGATGGTCGTGTGATCACCACAGAGAGGCGCCCATGACGGGGCGCGGGGCCTATGAGACACACCTGAGGTTTGCAGTGTGGAACTGCAATGGGGCGATGAGGATAGATGTGGGGATGTTTGAGGAGACTTTCAGAGGCAGAGACATTGTACTTTATACGGAGACAAAGGTCAGAGGCTACAGGTGGGAGTCCACTTGCCGCCCTCAGGCAAGGTCACGTGGAGGTACTGGAGGATCTGGAGGGGTTGCTGTCCTTTACGGGGAGGAGCTACAGCATGTCGTGCAGGTCATGAGGAGAGATAAGGAGGCCCATTTCATGTGGATCCGCATACATACTGATTGGCCACGTGATATTTATGTTGCTATATGCTACTTTGCGCCCAAAGGCTCCACCCATGCAGAGGGCGAGTCACCGTACCTGCCATTTTATGAGGAAGTCATGCACTATTTTAGCATTGGAGATGTACTGTTGGCAGGTGACTTCAACGCGCGTACGAAACAGCATCAGGTGCACTTTTTGAGAGTGATGAGCCCATGTCCAGAGATCTAGCACCAAAGGAATTGGGACTTGACAGGACTTCCCAGGACATGGAGGATTCAGATTATGGAGAACATCTGCTCGAGCTAGGAGGAGCACACGGATTGGCCATACTCAATGGCCTCACTACTCGATGGCCAGGTTCAGGAGCCTTCACACGCTTTTCACATAAGCATGCACACAGCAGGCGGCCGAGAGCGCGCTCCACGACAAATAGACCCGGTGCAAGTACAGTGGACTACTTGCTGGGACCATTATCTCTCATACCGGACATAGTCTTTTGCAATCTCACCTCGCCCCATCGCTGTAGCTGCCGATCATGCATACCTTTCCTTCAGCATTGCATGCCGCTTTGATCTGATGCCACCACCGAGCGGCCCCCAGAGACACCCTTGATACCACTTCACCAAAGCGACGGCGTCTGGCTACGCCAACCATTTGTACAGTGCTCTGCAGGACATGGACCCACATGTACCGCTGGAAGACTTCACAACACGGTTTGCCTCGACACTCCACACGTGAGCTACCATGTACTTCCCTCACACTTGCCCATTCGTCACACCTCCCAGCAAGAATGTCCCACAGAAAGGCTGGTACAATGATGAATGCCAGGAAACCCGTGCCTGCCTCATCCGAGAGGAAGCACAGGAGATCTGTACACATCGCCAAGCGCGCATGGTCTTTCGCCGCCTCATGCGGAGGAAGAAGCAAGCCTACTTGGTGAGGTTGGTGCATGAGTTGTACCATCTTTTCTTGGGAAATGACAAGCAAGGAGGTGTGGCGAGTTTTCCAGACACCCAGAGCCCAGACACCTATTACATCACCGGAGACTGGCATGCTTATGCTACCTTGCTCTACCAGATACCCGGACAGCCACCTCTCCCTAACCACCAGAGAGCCGACTCACCTCCTCCACTTTCTCCGTCGGCATGATCTGCAATGCCATTGACAGGTTGTAGAATGGCCGAGCCCAGGATCATGATGGATTAGTGGCAGAGCACCTTTCGCATGCGAGGGATGTGCTCGCGCCACTCTTAGCCCACCTGTTCAATTGGGCCCTTTGCGAAGGTTTCCCTGCCAGTTGGTCAGCGAATACTATAGTACCGATCCTGAAAGCGGGTGATCCTACGGTTTGGAGTAACTATAGGACCATCATGGTTGGTACTATCCCGGGCATTTAGTTTCCTTGAGTTTTGGATGTATTGGTACTTTTCTCATAGGCCACTTTGGCCTCTTGTAGACGTTAATATATATTATCTTTCTTTCTTCTTTCTTTCTAAGAACCTCGTTCTCTCTCTCTCTCTCTCTCTCTCTCTCTCTCTCTCTCGGCCGAGAGGTGTGACACTCGACATAGCCACTGAGTTATGCAGAGCTCGACGCCCCAGACCCCATGGCCCTCGCCCACGGCCATGCCACCATAGGAAGATCCGGGCCATCATCTCCCATCATCGCAGGACCTTCTCGTGCTAGTTCAGTTTTACCACCTTGAGCACCGTGACACAACGGCCCATGAGGGATGTATTAGGGTGATATGACAGCTCTCTGCTCATGTACCTAGATCAGATTTTAAAGTTCTAGATTTTTTGTTATCTTTCTTTATTACTATTTTGTACCCAGGATGATGTACCTCATGGATATGATGTAACCTTTTGGTCTCATAGGTCATTTTGGACTTTTGAAGATGTTAATACAACTTACTTTCTTTCTTTCTCTTTAGCCATCATCACCCGCCACAAGAGACGAGTGCCCCGCCTCTTTAGTCTCTCTATCTTACAGCACCTCATGAGAGAGATACTGAGATGAGCAGATTACACCAGTCTTATGCTAGTTGTAGATATTATACACTTTTGTTGTGCCTCAGTAGGAGTATTTTCCTTTCATAGCTGTTTAGGACTGTTTTAGGACTTTTTTAGTCCTTTTGTCTTACTTTTGATGAGACACCATCAATTGTGTACTATGTTTTGGTCTCATAGGCCACTTTGGCCTTTCGCAGACGTTAATATATCTTTCTCTCTCTCTCTCTCTCTCTCTCTCTCTCTCTCTCTCTCTCTCTCTCTCCGCACACACCATGGAGATCTTCCATCCCCCATAGCTAGGCTCTCTATTGTGCATCTTTGATCCTTTAAGTTTGACTCCAACAAGTCCCTATCTTTCATCTCCCAGTTTGAGATTGCTTTTCATGAGGAAGAGTTCTCAAAAAGATCAAAGCTCAGACATGTAGGAATGTACGTGAAAGGGTACTACTGCACATTATTGGTTGGCTGAGAAGCTTTCCGGCAACACCATTACTACATGGGCTGAATTTAAAGATAATATTTATGCTCACTTTCTCACTCTCAATTTTGCAAAGAACATACTCAAAAAGTGGGATTGGCTTCTTCTGAGAAAGAGGCAATCCATTTTCTCCTGTGTAGCAAAATTATGGAAGGTATTACTTGCGGTGATTCCTTCATGAGGATAGATGAAGAGGAAATGAAGAGAAAGTTTGAGTCAAGTCTTCAACCCATCTTCCAACAGCTTGCAGAAGGGGAAGGACAAAGCTGGTCCATATCTGCAAAAAGGTGGACAGCCACCTAAAAGAGACTTCAAGGATGCCAAGAATGTCCCGAAAGCTGAAAATGAAGAGAAAGAAGCTAAAGCTAGAGCCAACAAGAAAAATGACACAGCGTAAGAGATACCAAAACATCCATGCTAGAAAAGAAGGATTCCTACATAAACGAGAAGAGCTTTAAATGACCACATGCTTTCTCAATGTTCTGGCTGACTTCGATTCCGCCCCCCCCCCCCCCCCCCCCCCAACCCATGGTGGTTGGGAGTGTTCACTAGACATAACATTCCCTTGGCCGTCCGTGGCACTGATGAGAGCTCCGTCTTACTCACCTTCACTAAGGGCCCACATGGCAGACTTGACAGAGCAAAGCTCCCTTTGGAGGACTTTAGGGGATGCACCTTGCAAAGAGTAAGGGCAATTGGTTTCTGTGAGCATAGGTGGCACATAGACCCTCTGCCAAGCCAAGATAACCAGAGAGGAATTGTGAAGGTTATGACTATGGGAGGGCCACTCTCTCACGCAACTTCGGTGGGATCTGGGGGAGTAGGCATGGCACGATCCCTTTGATAGAGAGGAGGCTCCCAGTACCCCTTTCTTCGATTACACTGCACGGCTAGGCCTTGGAGGATTCAGATGCCCGCAAGTCTCAGGGCCTCCCTCAGTTTCTCTCAGATTTTTGGAAGAGGCTGTGGGACAGTTTTAGGCCGCGAGAGACCACTCTCTTTCTGTGGCAGCTGGCACATCAGAGCTTGGTGGTTGGCACTTAGCTGGCCACCAGAGGTAGGCCAGCATTTTGTTTGAGGTGTGACCACCTCTAGGAGTCCTAGCGACATTGCCTTTGGGATTTCCCTAAGGCTCCACAAGCTTGTCAGAGGATTCTGCGCATTTTCACTACTGACCGGGCCCCATGCCACACAATTACTTGGGGCAAAATTGCTTGGGCCACTAAGGCTGAGGCCACCATGGCATATAAGGAGGATGGCGGGGGCCTTGCCTTGCAGGTCTCTCATCCACATGTCTAGTTCCAGCTCCCTCCACTCATCATTGGACACCCATTTTCTGCCCGCCATGGGAGATTTGCAACAATATTGCGGCATGGCATATTCGGAGAGCTGCTTGTAGCGAGACTATTCAGGGCACCGTCACCCCACCAGCGGAGGCCATCCGGAACATCTCGCTTGATATCATTCATACCCTCCATGGACAATGGGGGAAGCTTCACGGTGGCTCCGACCACGTACAAAAGTGCCGAGACTCGACGGGCCTTCCTAGGAATTTGGCATCATGGCCTCTTTCTTACTGACAGTGGTGGCTGAGCCCACTTGGCATTATAGACCACCTGTGTGGTTGTTTCCCCATATATGTACTACACCAACGCCCCCCCCCCCCCCCCCCCCCCCCCCCCCCCCGCGCGCGGGCACGCAAAACCCCATGTATGAGGTAGCCTTCTCCTCCTAGAGCAGCCAGCTGGGGGGAGAAGAGCATCCTTCCCCTTTTTTCAGTTTTCTTAATTCTCGCTCCCCTCTATGGAGCTGACTTTGTACTTAGCCATTATGGTTGTTTTGTTTGGTAACTAATAGAAAGATCTTTTTCTCCAAAAAAAAAATAAAATTAAAACAATCAAGGAAGCTGCACACACTAAGCATCAACTCTTATTCCAAGTTCTTCCACAAAAAAAGAGAAGATTAAAGGCAAGAAAAAACTTCTATCTTGTTAAAGAGAGGATAATATAAAGAGTATAGATCTTAGTTAATAAATTCTCAAACTTAGTTCAGACTACCACATAAAAGAATAAAACATTCACAAAGATTTATCTGCTGATAAATGACCTCGTGCTTATAAGGCAGGTAAACAAAGATACCTCTTACAGAAAGTTTCTTCATCAAATTGATGTTCAGGCTGAATATGTACTGCAGTCTGGATTGAGAATTCATGCTCTAGTGGCTGCTTATTCACGAGCTCCAATATCTACAGTGATGATGAAAACAATATTGAGAGGACCATTTCCCAAAGTGCCAAGCTCAAAAACTTGGGAAAAGCTTGCATATTTATGTGTTCCATACATAGAGTTCCACCCTCCCTTCCTCTCGTTCTAGAAGACAAAGGTAAGGGGCTCAACACCAGTCAGAAAGGGCAGCAAAAATACATATTTATATGGCAGGGAGCAGGAAAATATGTAACTAGCAGTGGTGTTCTCAAGCTTGAAATTCTTCATGAAATCAGAATCAAAGGAGAGATTAACAACGGGGATATGCATTGTTTTCATGCCTTGAGAGGATAACATTTCCATCCAAAATCTCTCTCCTTTGACTTGCTAATTAGACAGGCAAGCTTGCAGCATGAAGCACCGTTTTGGGAGCTAGACCTCACATCACTAGACTGGAGTTTGAAAAAAAATATAGGTCATGACTCTGTCACAACAAATGTGAAACAAACCCTTCATCCCCCACCATATCATTTTAATGGAGTGCACAGCCTGCCCACTCCCCATAAATACCTCATTTCAAATGGCCACATACATATAGATGGTATGCTAGTTCAAGGACAAGACCGAAAGAAAACCTATTAGGTGAAGCCATTTCATGCTACCTTGAAACATGTCATATTAAATATGCTTCATCACTTCCTAAAGAAAGTATTGCAATGAGAGCCTCCAGCACTGACTTGTAGAAGAAAGCTAGAAATTAGAGCTCAACAAAAGCTAAAATCGAACAAACAAATGAGGCCAACTTGGCTGCTCCAAGGCAACAAAACCAGGGTCGAGAAAATTGTTGATATGTGAGAGTAGTCCTAGTTTGTTGTGCATCACACCCCCAAAGGATTCCAGGTGTGGGGTTCTTTTGGTAGTGCCTATGGGACAGCAGCTGTCCATGCAGGAGGTCGACTTGAATAATGTGGCATGCTTGTAAAGTTAGATGATTCAGATAGACACCAAGGTACCACTGATGGTCATAGACGGTCGATAGAAACCACGTCACAGAGGCGAACAATGGGGAAAAGCAGAACAGTGTCAATGGGAAAAATGATATTACATTTGGGATTGCAAGCTGAGAAAAATGTGGCTCTCTCTGGAGTCCCAAAATGTTGACTAGCTGCGGCATCATAATAGCCATCATCTCTAATGCAAGTAAAGACTCTTTTGGTGCTTTAACAAACCTGCATCCATAAATTCTAGACACAATAGTTACCTCACTGTACCTATTTCTGATCCAGCAAAAGACTTTAAAAGCTGCTAACATACTCATTCAAGTCACCATCTGTAGAGAAAGCAAAATTCTTTTCTCCAACTTGAACAAGTCCTGCTTTGGGATCTCCATGCAACAGAAGCCCTCCATTCCGTATGATACTTCTTAGACAATATCCACTAAGCTGAAGCCTCAGACCTTCCATGAGTGGACTTCGTACATCTTTAATTATGACTACCCTTTCTGTGCTCCTGTTGCTTTGTTCAGCAATTCCATGCCTGGATCCCACCTTCACACAACAAAACAACAATCAATGTTGGAAAGCTGTTCATTCAAATAAGCAACTACTAGAGCTTAAAATTGCATTTGTTTGAACAGTTCACTAATAATACTAGAACCAATCAATCTAGTAAAAAAAGAAAAATAAAAACGTGGTCTCCTTTAGCCACTTCATATCCAGAAGAGTCAAGCAAGAGGGAACAATGCTAGAAAGCGTAAAGATAATGCCAGAATTTCAGAAATGGCTCTTTAGTTGTACAAGATAAGGATTCCACCAATGTAGAGACGATGGTCTGTTCCTATTCACAGGAGGATGTGCAGTCCACATTTGATGACCACTCATGCTCAGTACAAGCCATTTCTGCAGCCCAATACTCAACATTTGCGACAAATCAGTATCAAATTGTATGTCAAATACAAAGGTGCAGAACCAGCCACTCATGTTGATGTTCTTGTGCAACTGAACCATACAACTGATGACACTTAGCTTGTTTTAAGATAGAAGGTCACAGTACTGTACCTACTACCAATGAAACCCATGCGAAAGAAGAAATTTGTCACTAATGCCACCCCAAGCATCAAGGAGAGCACACTCAATATTTCTGCCATGTGTAATAAAAAACATGCAAGTTCTTTTTTGAAGCCTTGGTGCACGCTCAATATTTCTGCCATGTGCATGCAAGTTCTTTTTTGAAGTCTTGGTACACGATCACAAACCAAAGAGCAAATGACATGAAAGTTCCCTAGATGAGTTTGATGGGAAAGTCATTGTGACATATCAAGCACATTTGGACACTGACGTACGTATATGGAAGAATGGTTCGCTTGCCTTTTTAAAGGCAACCTTGCTCTCACGTATGCAGATCTTGTAGGTGTCATCAACAATGCCAGATTTGGGGTGAGGAGAAGCAGGGAGGGGGGGAGGGGGTGGGCGGGTGGGGGTGGGTGTTTTGGTTGAGGAGAGAGTGTTGTCTGACATAATATTTTGTAGAAATACAAAAAGCCAGTTACAATTCCCAGGTTCAAAGAGCAGAAAGTAAATCTTGATCCCACGCCCCCAACTCTTTGAGTGGAGGGCAGTTCCGACAGTTCCGCCGCCCACAGATCTTAGTTATGCAGATTGTCTCATGGAAATTAAGGGTTTGGGAGGACCGCAATGCTTTCAGAGGCGTGGAGTCCTTAGAGAGGAGCTTCACAGAGCAATAAGTAGTCAATGGGCCCATCGACATTCTCCTCCTCCAAAAGTATCATCTTTATGAGGGGCGTACCTGCCGTTGTGGGAAGATCCTTCAGGACAGGAGTCACACCTTTTGGTGTCCCATGCTTTTGGCCCCTCCAGGACACAAGGTGGAGTATGCATTTCCATCAGTGAGCCATTATTACCTGCAATGGTCGACTCAGGCACCATTGTCACCAGGAGAGCTTAGTGGTTGACCATCAGGGTTGTTGGACAGGACAGAGTGGGCTTTTTGAATGTATATGTGCCGAATGCCGCACAGGCAGAGCCACTTTTTGGAGTACAATTCACCAATCCCTCCCACAGGCAGATTTCTGTTGTATGGGTGGGGATTTCAGCATGGGGCAATGAAGAGGACGGGTGCTGGCGCAGGCAACAAAGGGGGAGGGGTAAGAAGGGCGGCTGGAAGGCAGGAATAACAGAGATGAAGGGGGGTGGAGAGGAGTGTGCAGCCAAGAGGGAGGAAGGTGAGGGCAGGAAGGCCACAGAGGGCAGTGGTGGAGGGCTGGAGGAGAAGGGGCAGGTGAAATGCCAGGCAGGAAAGATGGCGGGCAGGTAAGGCGAGCAAGAGAGGCCAGAAGACTGGAAATCAGGTGAAAAGGCATGCAGCAGCTGAACTGGCGGGGAGCATGAGAAATGCGCTCAGATGCAAGTAGGGGGGTGCACAGTAGTACGGGGAGCTTCTTACCTTCGTATGTGTGTGGTAGACCATTTCTGAGTGTGCCTCCAGTTTTGGAAGCAGGATGCCAAGGATGGAGTCCACATGCACGAAAGGGAGGATGGCAGTCATCTAGAAGGAAGGTGGATTCCCGTCATGAAGCTTAGCAGGAGGGGATGTCACATGCATAGCATGTGGACATGCTTAATCCCCACATTTGGCTATGATTAGGAACCTTTTCAGGCATTGTCCAGCTAGGATTTATGCTAGCGATTTCACCCAAGCCAATCAGAAGGATATCCACCTTTTGCGCGTATTTACGCTTGTCCTCTCCTGGCCAACTGTAAATAGGGGTAATTTGTAGCCTATAAACAGGCATAATGTTTTCCATTGTATTCATCTGATCCCAGGTTTTGTGGGACAGGTCATAGACTTAGGTGTTTCCTTTTGGAGGTCATGTTGACTAGGATCTATGTACCTATTAATAAATATATACAGAAAACACTGTTACAGCAACATTTCTCTCTGTTCATCTCTGTGTTTTGCACGGTTCTTGGTACAGGCAGTTCTTCTGCATGTGACAGCGCCGTCCTTCACAATTCTACAATCCTACATTGCTTTCTCAACCTTTACAAAAGATTCATATGCAACAAACTATGGAACATGATTCCCAATTTGCTAAGGTCCCTTGGACTTGTCCAGCAGAATGAGAGGTTTTCCTATGGTCAATCTTGCAAAAGCCCCTTGCTATCTGCTCAAAATTATAGAAAAAGTTTCTATCAACCCTGCAATCAAATTTAGTCTAATGGCATCTAATCCCTTAAAAAATCCAATGAAAACCAACACCCTTCACATATTCCATTTTGTTGTGCAAATCTTTGACTAGGGGAGAAGATAATAAGTGGCACCGGAAGATGATATGAAATTCTGGTACCCATAGGACCTTTGTCCAATGCCCAATAACCACCATAGAATTCATCAATACAAACATTGTTTTTTGGACGATGGTGATTGTGTATATAATATATTTACTCATACAGAGACCATCAGCTATTCACGCTAACCAGTTTAACGAAAGCACACCACTTTCCAAGCCACCACTTTTATTCAAATTTCCCCCTGTAATCCATATAGCATCACTGGTAGGTGATGACTGAGCATCTCCCTCCTAAAATGAAGGACATGGATGAATTGGAAAGGCAATCTTCAAGTCACAAGTCCCCTTTCTATATGATTATTCATTGTGCCATGGCTGGGACAACACATGCTCTACAAAAATTCTCAAAAATCTTCACCATGTCCAGTACCAAGAGCCCCCACTAAGCGGTACGATCACACTAAAGCTCTAATCCTATTGTTCAAATATGCTCCAAATGTACGTGTGATAAATTCTAGGACCTAAAAGTCATATGCAAAGTTTCTTTAGGACACGATCATGTGTGAACAGAATTATGTGAAGATAATGTGATCCTGTAAGCAATCAGATGTAAGGAGTCACTTAGGTAAGCATTGACTACCTTTTGGAATTCTCTAGAGAGAGGCTTAACCTCTTTATGTACCTGTACATAAAAGTCATATGCAAAGTTTCTTTAGGACACGATCATGTGTGAATTGAATTATGTGAAGATAATGTGATCCTGTAAGCAATCTGATTTAAGGGAGATGCGCGTACAGGAAGGTGCTTCGAAGGGTGAGCTCGCGCTGCTGATTCCTGCCCCTGCCTCTGTCCCTTATTTTCCCGCCTGCCCCGCCTCTGTCCATTCTGCTCCCGCCTACCCCGTCCGCCTCTGCCCCAGCTTCTCCCGCTTTAACTTTCCTGCTCCCGCCTGCCCCTTTGCTGCCCCCACCTGCCCCATTGCTGCCCCCGACTGCCCTTGTGCTCCTGCTTCTGCCCCAGCTGCTCCCGCCTTGCCACCCCCCATCTGCTCTCACCTCTGCCCCCCTTCATCTGCACCCGCCTCTGTTGCTCCCGCATTCTGCTTCTGCCTTGCTGCACCCACCTTGTCCTCCCCCGTTCCCTTTTTTCCTTCAGCAACATTTTTATTTGGATTCAAGTCGGCCGCCCACACACTCTCAATTGGCTTTATGGCTGCTTCTACCGCAGTCAATCTTTTGTCACCCCCACTGGCCGGGAGAATCATCGATTTTTCTCAACACGAGCTCACCTCTCTTCAGCACGACATTGACATTGAGGTCCAGACCACCCTTGTTGCGAGAGTTTATGGTTCCCACCCCTCTCGTTCACAGGCCTATCAATGGCTTCTAACAGCTCTCCCTTCAAAGCTGATTGTGCACTTCTAAGATACTTGTTTGTTTGGTCGAGGCTTCTTCCAGGTGGACTTTCATTCTCCAGAAGCTACTTCTCAGGTTTTGGCTGGCAGCCCCTTCCCTCTTGGCCCTAGGAAGATTTTTTCCTTTCAGTACCAGGTTCTAGAGGTACCAGTCCTTCCGAGCTCTCCCGCCTCAGCTTCCGCGGCTGTTACCGCCACTCTTGATGGTGTACCCCGGGTCCTTGTGCTTGTTCCTGATCCATCGATTACTGACGGCCATATTATGCTTCAGAGACCTGACGGATCTCATTTCCGCCAGAGGATGGAGATTGCAGGCAGACCTGACCTGTGCTGGATTTGTCATTGACAGGGCCACATTGCTAGAGATTGTCCTAGATCGAGGGGCCATGCTAGGAGGCGGTGTGGTCCTACCCATCAAATGCCTTCTGCAGTTGCCCAAACTCTAGTTGCTCCTTTGCAACAGCACACCACACAGCGTTGGGTTGTGGTTAGGGATAACACTCTCAGATCCCTGTACCCGCCCCTTCACCCACACCCCTTGTGGAGCACCCCAACCCTTATGCAGTTCTTGCCTCACAAGATGTTGATCCTTCTTTGGAGGATGAGGCTTTGCACGCACATAATCTGGATCCTTCACAAGAGGATGCTGCATTACAGTTACAAGATGATTGTACCCTTGAGGATGATGTTGTGCATTTGCATTGTCATGGTACCTCTCCAGTTTTGAGGACTAGCCCTGGCTTTTCCCCGGAGTGGGATAGAGAGGTAAGGTTTACATCGTCAGATTTTCCCTCCTTATGCGAGACATACTTCCGTCTCTAAAGGGGGTCCTTTGTTGACTATGAGATCTAGTAGTTCCTACTCTGAGTCCTTATGAGGATTGTCTCTTGGAACATTCAAGGTCTTGGTGGTTTTTTTCCATGTCGACGGAAACAAATTGTAAAAACCCAGCTTCATTGTGCAGTTATAGGTAAACCTATGGATGTATTGCTTTTGCAAGAGCATAAACTAGATGCTAGCCAGTGTGGGAGATCAGGCAAGCTTCTCTCGGGACACACCTTTTGGTCACCAACTATTGGTACCAAGGGTGGTGTCTGTATCTCTGTTTCAACTTTGATCTTGCCTTGCATCATTGGACATGGTGTTATTTTGCCTACGAGAGCACAGTGGATCCTTCTTATGCAGGGCACTAAACGCATTGGTATTCTCAACCTCTATGCTCCTAACCATAGAGGTGAGAGGATTGTCTTCTAGAAATCTCTCACTAGGCTGATGCCTCTTGCCGACCATTGGATTATTGGTGGGGATTTTAACATGGTTGAGATGCCAACAGATAAAAGAGGTGGACATGAGGGCTTGGTGCATCCTCTTGAAAGAGCGTCTTGGGAGAGGTTTGTACTCTCCATTCATGGCAGAGATTGTTGGCATGAGGATGACATTTTAAGGAGACCATCCACTCTTCTTTATTCATGGTCTAACAAGAGAAGGGATGCAGGATGTATTTATGCAGAGTGCTTGACAGAGGGGGGCATACTTTTATTGCTACAAGCACCTCTAAATCGGATGATTGCCCAGTGGTTTTATGTATTAGAGATCCGAATTGCCATGGATCAACACCCCATGTACGCATCCCTGATCATTTGTTTTCAGATGCAGAGCTGTCACGTCGTATGCTTGATATTTGGAGATCTCATGATTTCTCACAGGCCTCTCAAAGCCTAGCCTCTTCTCTCTGTGATATTAGTGACTTTTATCACACACGTGCCCTGTCTAAGAGGCAAGGGGCCTTGGATTTAGAAAGGCTATTAGACGTAGACTGGCTGCCTTACAGAAAGAGCACGAGAAACATCCTCATGCTCAATGGGTTGCAGATTCTTTATGTATTGTTAGGGCAGAACTTCATCACTCTCTTGAGCAGCGTGCGGAGTACCGTTACCATGCCCAAGAATCCTTTTGGACACAGATGGGTGGCAGATGCAACAAACATTTCTTTGCTACTCACAGCCCATCTCATGCTAGAGATAGTGTCCGTTACCATGCCTAGGAATCCTTTTGGACACAGATAGGTGGCAGATGCAACAAACATTTCTTTGCTACTCACAGCCGTCTCATGCCAAAGATAGTGTCAGGCAGTCGCAGGATTCACATGGTACTCTTCACTCAGATTCTCTTATGGTCAGACAGATTGCCACCGATTTCTATCGCCAGCTTCTTAGTGCTGAGCCACACTCTAATTTGAGACACATGGCACAAAGGAAGGTTTGGAATGCATTGCCACATTTGATCACTGAGAAGATGTGTGCCGCTCTGGATGCCTCTTTTTCTATGCAGGAGTTCAGTCATGCTCTTCATAGCCCTTTCCCATTAGGAAATTCGTCAGCCTAAACCTCCAAGCATGGAAGTTGTTCTTATCAAGCTTCTCAGCAACAATCTGGGTTATGCCATCATTTGACATCTTGCCAGACAAACAAATTTACCAGAAACAGCACTCTGGTTTGTCCTGCACAAACTGTTGTATTTTCTGCAGCGATACTATAGTACACTCAAATGTCACAACTAGTGACCTCAATTAGTGCATACATACACCCAATGGCAACTGTTGACCTCCTTGCAGCACACACATTGTCTGCACAGCCAATCTGTCTTCCTGCAGTTCTTAAAATAGAGTTCTGCAGAGAATCGATGACTTATCCGCAGTGCTCAAAATCACCTGCTTTCTGAAAAACGGAGGTCGAGACGCATCCGCAACGCGTTTTCGGCCTAAAAAATTATGTCCGATAGGACGACAGTAGTTGCCCTATAGCTTTACTCCCGCGAAGAAAGCTCCTCAATCAGAGATCGTTTGCCGATGCCTCCTGTAGAGCTCCCGATAGGGTGTAGTCGCCAACACAAATAGGAAAGAGTGGTTGAAGCTCTTACCCTTGTACCACTTCCTGTGCTTCTCTTGCTTACAGCTCAGCCCTTAGCATGAACCAGGCTCTGATACCATGAAAAGAAGAGAGCTTGAGCTCTTGCAAGCACACACACACTCACAAAACCCTAATAGAGAATACACAAGGTGAGAGGCTGAAAATCTTCTTCTTCTTCACTCAACACTCAACACACCATATACAAAGATAAGAGTACTCACATATGAAAGGTACTCAACCAAATACATAATAGGGTTCTCTATAGTGTGAACCCAACTAAATGAGCTGGCGCTATAACTATGCCAGTCTCTAGAATGGCAGTCACACAGCCTGTCATCCCACTGGCCTCATATCACCCATGATCTCACCAACCATGCCAGTGGTGTAAGTGTGGGGCCTATCCTCCAAGCGGGTCATCAGTGTCCACCGCCTCACTAGATGAGCTCGATATCTCAACAACGGGGGCAACGGCCTAGCAGGCCAAATGGTCTAGAGATGGCTTAGGAAGGTTCAACACACTGCTGAAATGGC
This sequence comes from Cibotium barometz, assembly GCF_041138505.1. Classification (NCBI taxonomy): domain Eukaryota; kingdom Viridiplantae; phylum Streptophyta; class Polypodiopsida; order Cyatheales; family Cibotiaceae; genus Cibotium; species Cibotium barometz. The sequence continues at coordinate 10,430,421 of NC_141062.1, forward strand.
TACATGCTTGTGTGGACCGTTACCCACATAATAGTCCTGGACACGGGGTTGGTGGCTTTACTCATGGACATGGGCCTAACACATTGATCCATCACAGCAAGCCTATGCTTTTCTTAAGCTTGGGACAATCATTACAGCTACTTGAGGTGATGAAGTTTAAAGCTATTAAGGGTTCCCATCACCACAATCATGAGAATCAAGCCCACTTAAAGCATTCAAACATGCAACTGAAGCCACAGATCAAGAAAAAATGACTCAAAATCTGTAAAGAAAAACCAAGCTCTGAAGAAATGAAGGCAACTAACGGATGAGAAGAATTAAAATTGAAGTGCTTGTGGCAAACAACGCCACAAAGGAACCTTATAGTGTGCACTCCAAGGCAGTTTGAGAGGCTTCTTGCACATCTTGGTCTACCCCTGGCACACGCCGCCAAAATATTGGTATCCATTGCTTTGGCCAAGAATCCAGTATATCTTCACAAAACCAAACATACTGCTGTAGAATTCAAATTCATCCATGAGCTGGAGTCAAGCGAAGTGCAAATGATCAATTGCCCAACAGCAAAGAGCCTAGCTTGCCTCTTCGAAAGGCACCTTCACCTGCCATAAGCTCTCCATTCCTTAAGAGGTTGATCTGTACAGCAGCAGATAGAATTAAGGACTAAGTTCACCTTACCTTCAAGTTATGACGACTAAGTGAGGTGAATGTTGTTGGGTAACTCCTCTATGGTTGTAACGACTTGGCTTTTTTTTTGTGAAACCATTGTTTAATTAATCACTCAAGGCATGGTACAAGCACAGCTGCCCATAAGAAAGCACAAGTCGTTGGTTGTAACGACTTGCAAGTTGCACTATGACTGGTCAAACACACAGTTAATCAAGCTTTTATATTTAAACAACAAGAAGCAAGGAGGATGATTGTGTTGCATCTTTTTCATAAGAGAATGGGAGTGTGATTTCCCACCAATTATAAATGTTCTGGCTCCTACCATTCCATCTTTCCAAAACATTTTCAGATCTGATAATGATTTCAGTGCTGTAAATTTGATAGTGATGCATGTCAACCTGAGCAGTACTGGTTGTATATACATGAGGTGGTAAACAGCCACAGTTATCCACAATGATTTGCAGTTTTGAAAGCCCAAAACCAGTTGTCAGATCAGCCAATCCAACCGGTGTTCGCTTGAAATTTGGTTCACTGGAAAGTGCAAGTAGTTCTGCAGCTACTCGAGATTGAGCCCTAAACTTCCGTAGTTCGTTTGAAGCCCTTCTTTGCAGGCGACCGATGTTTTGAAACTCCGGAAAAACCTGCTTAAACCAAACCATAGCATTTCTTAGCAAGTTTTCTTTTGAACCACCTAGAAGTAAAGCAAAGAGGAGAAAGTTAGTATTGAAAGAAAATGGCCAACTTTCTGAATCTTCCAAACATGCCAGAACTTACTTTCAAAACTAATCAATTTAATTAGAATCATACCAGCTCATTGGGTATGCATGCTTGAGAACCAATCGTAGCTTGAAGTATTTCTAGCTGTTCTAGGAAACTTTCAGATAGCTTGCTCATCCGGAGATGCAGTTCACTAAGAACCCTTTGAAGATCTTGCAAAAAGGATAATAGCTGTAGGTCATAATGGAGTTCATCCCGTAGGCGCTGGATCAAAACATGATGAATACCCAGAGAATCAAAATGCAGAGAAATAGCTTCCCTATAAGAAGCAGCCCTTTTAGTTACATTATTCAGCTCGTGTTCCACTCGTTTCTCCAAAACCTGGGCTTCTTTCTCAAAATTACCAAAGGGAGGCTCGCAATTACTAAAGCTTATCCCTCTTGCTCTGATAACAAAATGGATATAGTGAGTAAGTGACCATAAAAACTTTATTACAGCATCAAGTGTACCTAACAGTACAAAGACCAGGAATCAAGAAATAAATAGAAAACAGTCGCTTCCTTTCTGACTAGGTTTGTGTTAGAGTAATTGACCATGTGCTGTGTCACCTGTTGTAGGCACGAATTCCAGGTATGATATTGGATAGTTCCTGCAGTTGTGATGCCTTCTCAACATCTGACAGATCAATCCAGTAAAGAAACCCTGTTCTTGGGAAAATACTGTCGAGTGCAGCACTTATTTCGTCTTCATTAAGTGAAACAAAATTCAAGTCTTCATCCATTCTTTTACTGGTCTCGTTTATAAAGTCCGCCACAAGCTGGTGCAACTTATCAGCTGTCATGGAAACCTCTCTCCTATCCAGCACCTGTAACTCACTTGACATTGGGCAAGCCATTTGTTTTTCAGTTTACCTTGTAGCTTTTAAAACATGGAAAAAAAAAAGATCAAGTTAAAGACATCTATTAATGATAAAAATAAACACAAGAGCCAAGCCAAACAAAGACTCAAAAAAGGTGAGCCAAACAAAGGAAAACACAAACGTAAGCCAAACAAAGACTCAAAAAAGAATGGACAATCTTTCCATTCACTAAGGAAGCTCTTCATCTGGGCAGTCGTAGATCTGGAGGAACCAAATGGCCATAAGTGGGTCAGCACAGCAGTGCTGCCAGCAGGGGTGCGCAGTGTAAGCAGGGCAGCGGCGAACAATGCGAGAGAGCGATGGAGACCACCAGCGCGAGCAGCGAAGGAGCAAAGGCGTCACGCCATGGACACCAGTGCGTAGCACTAAGAGAGAGAGAGAGAGAGAGAGAGAGAGAGAGAGAGACTGGTCTGTCTGTGTGAGGAGGGGTTCGCGCTACTGTTTTTCTGTGCTTTTTAGGGTTCGCGCTACTGTTTCTCTGTGCATTTTAGGGTTCGCGCTGCTCAGCCCTCTACTGCTTGTGGCCAGAAGCTGCCCACTTGCTGCTGCTCCTGCTGTTGAGAGGTGGCGGGGAGAGAGAGAGAGAGAGAGAGAGAGTGTTGGGCAGTTTCATCTCCGCCATGGGATCTACGGACTTGAGAAGACAACATACCGCCTTTCGTTATCAGTGGAGCTGCTTGCAACAAGAGGTATTACTGTAAATACAGCAGGTACACTAGGGTTTCTAGCAAGTACTGCAGGTTCAGTAGGGTTTCCAGCAGGTGCTGCAGTACAGTAGGGGTTCTTCGAGGTACAGTATTTTCCGCAAGTACTGCAGGTACAGAAGAGTTTCCAGCTGCCGGTACTGTAGGTACAGTAGGGTTTCTAGCAGGTGACTTGCAGGTACAGTAGGGTTTCAGCAGGTGGTACAGAAGAGTTTCCAGCCAGTACTGCAGGTACAGTAGGGTTTCAGCAGGTACTGCAGGTACAGAAGAGTTTCCAGCCAGCACTGCAGCAGGTGCTGAATTTGGGTTTGAGAGAACGAGTTTTCTTTGCTTTTGTACATGGATTTGGATGACCCGGCTGCTGCTGTTGGCGACATGGCTGCCAATAGCCTTAACATGGATCTTATTGAGGAGATGATCGAGAAGGATGTGGGTTATGCTTCAGATGCCTCAGAGCAACAAAAACGTCAAAGGCTTGATGTTGATGCAAGCTATACTCCGGTGAATGTTGGAGAGAATGCAGAGGAAAGTTCTCAGGCACCTTCTCCGGAGTTTGCACGTTTGCTGCAGATCACTGGTGAGCTTCTGCAAGAATATGTGAAGGCAAATAGCGTGCAAATGGCTGCAGTAGATAATAGTGGTGTGGCTGATGTATGCATGGAGACTCCTTTGTTGCTACAACAGCTAGCAGATTTTCATGATCGTGCTGCTATCTTTTTCTTTACTGGGCGTATTCCATTGTTGCCTCGTCTTAGAGCATGGCTGGGCCGCTTGGTGTCGCCTGAGGCACTTGAGGAGATCTACGATGGTCCGAGAGGCTTTTATGAAATACTTTTTCGCACTTCGGAAGCCCGTAGGGGAGTCTTGGAGCAGGTGCCACCTTTTTTGGATGGGCAGTTGGTTCATGTGGTTCCGTGGAAGCCTATGGCAGAGTACCAAGATATGTTGCGCCAGGCTTGCCCAGTTTGGGTTGAAGTGAAACAATTCCTGGCGTGTTTTACCAAGTCTCATGCGAGGTATCGGTGATGTCTTGGTGGTGCCTCGAATGACATCTAGAAACCGAAATCGTCTATGCATGTTGTGGAATACTGGGAGACCTAGGCCGACACATTTGCGTGTCAATATGGCTGGGCTGCAACCTTTAATGTATGAATTGAGGTGGGATACATTTGCTGGCCACTGTTTCAAATGTGGTGAGATGGGCCACTTTGTCTCCGAATGTCCTAAGAAAGAACAAGTTGCTGTTACAAAGGATATCCTTGATGGGCAGTTGCCCGTGGAAGATGAGCATGATGCTCCTTCACATGATGCCCAACACATGGATGTACATGTGGATGTTCAGAATGAGGTTGAGCAGCCATGGGTGGAAGTACGTGGTAAAAAAACACGATTTGTTGCCCCGCGGGGGGATTTCTCAGATGCTGTTTGGCGGGGGCCTTTGCGTACTCATCAGGGGCCCTTACATACATATGCTCGTCGCCCTTTGGGTTCAGGTGCCCAGCAACAGACCAGGATTGAGAGGTCGGGAGGCCAACTTTCTCAGGGTACAGGGCCTCTTGGGGTGGATAGAGTAGAACGCTATCCTATTAGAAATCGCCTAACAAAAGAAGCACAACAACAATTGCCTCTTGTGTTTGGTTCGAAGGGTGAGGTCATCTCGCCATGGGATGGTCATTACCCTTTGGCACGTGCTCGGGAACTCCAAGGGCAGTCTGAGATCACAAATACCATGTCTAAAAATGCAATGCTTCAAAAGGTTCGTGATTTGGCAGATTGTCCTGGGCCTAGTACACGGCCTTGTTGATTCCTTTTCTGGGAAGGCTTATGAAAATTGTACAATGGAATGTAAAGGGTATTTCTTCGCGCCAAAAGCAGTTCAGGCTTTGGCGTACAACTTTTTGTCATGGTTGGGATGTTTTGTGTGCAGTTGAACATAAGCAGCATAAGTTGGCTGGCAAAGCCTATGTATATAAGGGATTTCATGTTTTCTACAGCGGACATCCTGCTTCGCAGTCAGGTGTTATGTTTGCTGTTCGTTCGCAGTTTCAGCCTTCTCTTGTGATTCAAGATGTTCATGGAAGATTTCTAGTGATACAGATTGTTTGGGATGATACGCCTTTATGGTTGTTAGGGGTGTATGCTCCAAATAATGCTCGTGCTCTCGCCGTTTGCTGTGGAATGACTTGTGTGCTCTTTCAATCTCTCATCCTGGCTTTGTGATGGGGGACTTTAATATGTGTGTCTCCAGGGAGCAAGCCACGTCGCCTCATTCTGTAATGGATGGCCCGGAGAGAAAGGCGTGGGAAGCTTTTGCAGCAAGGTCGCTAAAACAAGACATGTGGTCTTGGTTGCATTCAGATGAAAGGGGTTACACTTATGCCTCACAACAGTTTCGGGGCACTTATGCTAGATTGGATAGGATGTATATTTTAAATCAAGATCTCTTTTTGCCAGAGGTTCTTACTATGATGGTTGATCAGCATCAGGTTTTGTCAGATCATTGGCCGCTTGTGTTTGAAATGGTCTATCATCCTGTGGATGCATATAAAGGCTTATTGGGACGCTTGCCTTTGCGCTTAAATCACACTTTTTTGGAGCATGAAGTTTTTGATGTTTATATGCGTCAGTTGATACGACATTTCTCCACAAGAGTGTCCATGGCTGATTATCATGCTTGGCCAGTGTTCCTTACCAACACTCGGAAATTAGCACGGCATTATGGTCTTGCTAATGCCTCTATACAAAAACAGCATGTGGCCCTCCTTGAGTCGCTTTTAAAGGGCTTGCAGGCGTTCATGTTTACTGACTCTATGGATGCTGAAGTTGCGGATGCCATAGAATGGCTGAAAAAGGAGCTATCTAGGGTGCAGGAAGCACAATATGTTCGCTTTAAACTACTTGCACGTCTTGATGCTTTGCGGGATGCTAACTGTCAATCTCATCGCTTCTATGATAAGTTGCATCAAAAACATATGCGTGAGAATATTGTTAGGCTGATGGATGCCAAAGGCAACCTTCTTACTCAACCTTCTGAGGTTATTCAGCATTGCATCAGGTTTTATGAAGATTTGCTTGCCCCTCGAGAGGATGTCTCACCGGCTGTCCTGGCTGCAAGGGAGTCATTGTTTGCTGAAGTACGATATCAAGTTGACCCTGATGTGGCGGTTCAGCTTGATGCTCCTGTTACTCAAGGGTAAGTGGAAGCTGTTCTCTCCAAACTTCCCATGGGAAAGAGCCCTGGTTGGGATGGTTTGACAAATGAGTTTTTCCGAAAATATGCTGATCAGCTTGCAGAGCCTTTGACGCTTATTTGTCAAAGGGTTTGGGATGAGGGATATATGCCTGCCGATTGGAAGTTGGGCATACTTCGTTTGTTGCCCAAAGTCCCTTCGCCTACTTCTTTGGCTCAATGGCGCCCGATCTCACTTATGGGTATTATGTATAAAATCTTTACAAAGATTTTTGCCAATCGCCTGCAGAAGGTGCTTCCTACTCTTGTTCATCCATATCAATATGGATTTGTGCATGGCAGGAATATTTTGCATAATATTCTTAATGTTCAAATTGGAGTGGATTATGCCAAGGCAAAGAAGCAAGAGATTGTGATGGTGCAGCTGGATCTTGAAAAAGCTTTTGATCATGTCAGCTGGTCTTTCCTTTCTCAGTTAATGACAGCCATGGGCTTTGGTCCCAAAATGGCTAATTTGGTGCATTTACTTGGCTCTGGCTCTATCACGCGGATTATGCTCAATGGAGGACTTTCGGATGGTATTTCTCTCACCCGTTCTCTCCGACAGGGCTGTCCTCTTAGCCCTCTTTTCTTTGCCATTGCCACTCATCCTATGTTATCTCGCCTAGATGCTATGGCATCGCATGGTGAAGTGGTTGGTTTGCATCTCCCTCATGGCAAGCAATTGGTTGCTCAAGCCCTTGCGGATGATACTTTTATGTTTCTCAGGGCCGAAAAAGCCAATATAGATCGAGCAATGGAAGCTTGGAATAATTTTGCATTGGCTTCTGGGCTGAAAATAAATTCATCAAAATCAGCCCTCATTGTATGCACGGAATTTGATCTTGAGGCATTAGGGTGGCAAGGCCGTGTGGTGCATACAGGAGACATTGTTCGTCATCTTGGATATCCGGTGGGTGTGGATGTGGACCCCCAAGCGCTTCTTGCTTGGATTTCAGCTCGGATCTCAGATAAATTTGTGTATTGGAAAGCTCAAGGGTGGCCTATGCATGTGAGGGTTAAGGTAGCTCAGGTTATTATGCTTAGCATGATTTCCTATTTTTTACCTTTGCTACCTTGGACACACAAATCCCTCATCCGTTTGGTTGCTCCCATTCGGTTTATGCTGTGGAAGAGGCAAGGAAATATTATGGGTCAAACATGGATAGCTTGGAATCACATTACGACGCCCAAAAGAATGGGTGGGGCTGCTTTACTGGATGTCCGCTTGCATATGGTGGCGCGTAGGTGGGCGCTTTTTCAGGATATGTGTTTGCAAGAGCAGCCTTGGGTTTTCATGGCTCGTGACTTGATTGAGTTGGAGGGATTGTCACATGGGCGGACACGTGTGCAGGCTTCATGGTGGGACATTGTGAATGCGGCTCATCCTGTCCGTATTCGCTCATCACACATTTTATCGCATATTCTCCTTTCTTGGCATGAAGTTCTGATGTTGACTCGGTGGGATCCTGGTCATGAAAGACTACTTTTGAACTCTTTGCAGTTCGAAACATTTGTGGAGTCGCGTGTCATTGTTTGGCCAGACAGAGATGCTTCACGCATACGACTCAACCGCATGGTCAGGCTAGGCTTGGTTAGAATCCGAGATGCTGTGATACCTGGTCGTGACAGGCCATATTCATTTCGTCGTATTCGGCAGCACTTTAGGGTTCCTCGGACATTTCAGCCACTATGGGTTGACATCATGCATGCAGTTGAGCCTTTTACTCCATTGCCTCGGCCATCTGCAGATCAGCCTTGGCTTGATTGGGCACTATGTAAATCTGGTGACTTGATATCACTCTCAGCTAACCAGGTCTATCATAAGCTTGTATCAGAGAAAGATTGGGTTTCAGCCAAGGCCAATAAGGTGTGGGGATTGCACAAGTCTAAATCATGGTGGCAGAAAACTCTTATGCGTGGTTGGCAGTCTAAACTCCCTTACCAAGGTAAGGTTTTCATTTGGAGGATGTTGGTGGGAGGGTTACCTACACGGGATCAACTGAGCCGTCGTAAAATTACACTGGCCTCTTGCTTCTTCTGCACGACATGTACTGAAACAGTTATGCATCTGTTCATGAGTTGTCCAGTGGCCCGTCAGATTTGGTCTTTTGTCTCTCGCGTTTGGGAGGCAGTAGAGAGGTCTACTGTTTCGGCTTATCAGTGGATATTTGGGATTTGTCCTCAAGTCATTACTTCAGACAGCCACCTTGTGATATTCCATTTCCTTAGATGGACAGGACTTTGGCATATTTGGACTACACGGAATGGGTTCATTTTTGATTCCTTGTCTGGAATACATGGGCACATTCTACGTATCCGCGGTTTGCTGCTTTGGCAGTTTTCTTCTCTTCTCTCAGCTCAGCTACTGGATGCAGATGTTATTTCCTTATGGTCTACGGCGGCTCGGCTGGCTCATCTTTGATGCTTTCATCTGGGATGCTTATTTGGCTAGGAGGCTTTCTTATTAGTGTACAGGTTTGCATGGTCATGATCCTTTAGAGGATCTTTCGTGGGGGTTTTGTTTGGGGCCATAGGTTCTGTGTGAGCCATGTGGCTGATGTACATTTTACATATAATATAAAACACCATTTCACGAAAAAAAAGAGAGAGAGAGACTCTGAGTGACTTGGGGCCTTGGGCAATGAGCGCAGGCTGCAACACGACCAGAGAAGACCAGCACGTCGGCATGACCAGCCCACGAGCGCCCGCCGCCGAATTGAGAGAGAGCCGCACACACGTAAGAAACAGGAAAAGAAAACTTGATGTTGACGTGCGTGGGTTTTTTTAACCTACATTAATCAAAATCCCAAGGACCCATGTTCAGTAACGTTTCCAAACGTTAGTGAACGTTTCAATTGTTCTAAACGTTTGGATCAGATCCAAATGGCGTTTGGATGCAACCTAGATTAGTTCAAGCGCAACATTCATAGTCTAGATCTACATTGGATCTATGTCAATCATTGTAATTACTCATTCATTTAGTAATATATAGTAAGAGTAAGTTAAGTAAAGAGTGTCTCTCTTCACCTTCTCTCTACTTCTCTATGTCATGCGCATGATATTAGCGTTAATCTCTATTGATTTGCATTAATCATTATTAAGCATGCTTCCGCATAGTAGCCATGTTACATTGGTAGCAAAGCATGTCTAGGTTGTTGAAAAGTTTTGCATCAATGCTAGGGTTTGCATGTAAATCAGCAAATTAGGGTTTCCGTTTTGTTTGCATTTTTGCATTGAATCGGCCTTTTTGCATCATATTTTACTCATTGTCAGCATAGTATAGTACTATAAAGTCTAGATTTCAATCTAGCATGGTTCTAGGGTGTCTAGGATGCACGTAGAAGCCTAGGTTTAGGGTTTTGGGGCTGATTATAGTAGAAAAACAGCAAGCGTTTCTTCATGAGAATATTTGGGCTTTGATGAAAAGGCAAAGTGAAGCTAATTGGGCAAGGTTCGAATGGGCATCCCAAGAAAGCACAAAGATTTACCGACAAGCATGTGAAGACCTAGATCGCCAAAGGGAACAACGTGAAGAACAATGTGAAGAAGAAGCAAGACAAGGAGAAGAAAAGTATTGGAAAGAAATAAAGGAGTTTTTCGCCATGATGAGTCCAAGTACTCCAGTGGAAGCAAGTGTGGTAAAGACCAAGGAAGAGGACAAGAGTACCGCAGTAGAAGACCAAGGAATAAGGGATACCAAAAAGGCACTAGAAACTGTGTCGGATCCGCAGGTCGAGGTCAACCAAGAGGTTCAATCGTTCGAGCATGCAGAGCCACAATGGCAAAGGGGCCACTTCCATTGCCCGCAAATCTTGAGAAGATAGTGGTGGAGACACCATATGGGAGATCTAGTCCACAATCAAATCGACAACATGGAGCAAAGGCACATCATGTGCACCCCAGCTCCAAGTTTAGTAGGAGGGGATGTCACGTGCACACCTTAATCCGGTGCCACATAGACATGATTATTCCTTACAGCCACCTTAAGAGCAAAGTTAGAGGTCATACATGGGCAGTTTGGAGCTATAGGTGCCCAGGACATGCATCAATGAATGGGACATATTATGGGCATAATATAAACACATTTCCTGACCTTTTTGGTGACTTTTATGGCCTCAAAAGTGAAAACCGGCCTGATTACGACTTGCTATAGAAATCCCTATATAAAGGCAAGTCATGGGTCATTCTTAGCATTCAAAGACAAGGATTGCAGAGCCAGGACCAAGGGCATGCACTCTAACAGTGGATCAACCAAGTACAGCTCCAAATCAGCGTTTCCCATTAATGCACAGAGGAGGGCAGTAAGCATTAGTTCAAGCATAGCACTCATAGTCTAGATCTACATTGGATCTATGTCAATCATTGTAATTACTCATTCATTCAATAATATATAGTAGGAGTAGGATAGGTAACGAGTGTCTCTCTTCTCCTTCTCTCTACTTCTTTATGTCATTAGCATGTGATAAGCGTTAATCTTTATTGATTTGCATTAATCATCATTAAGCACGCTTCCGCATAGTACTCATGTTACACTCTATGCTCTCTCTCTCTCTCTCTCTCTCTCTCTCTCTCTCTCTCTCTCTCTCTCTCTCTTCGCTACTGTTCGCGTCTCTGTTTCCCGCCACCCTCTGTGCGCTCTCTTCGCCGCCACCCCTGTCCGCCGCCGCCTCTGTGCGCTCTCTTCGCTACCACCCTTGTTCACCGCCGCCACTATGCGCTCAGTTCACGCCCCTGTTCACCGCCCCCTCTCCCGCCCGGGCTAGCTCTGTTCTGTCTGTCCCAGTAATTAGCATGTGATTAGTGTTAATCTTTATTGATTTGCATTGATCATCATTAAGCACACTTCCACATAGTAGTCATGTTACACTCTATGCCCTCTCTCTCTCTCTCTCTCTCTCTCTCTCTCTCTCTCTCTCACACACAGGAAGGAGGCTCTATATTGATGAGGTGGTCGACTACATCACACAGGGAGGAGGCTCTGGGGTTGAGCTATCAGGTATTACTGTCCATGTTATGCTTTATGCTGATGACATCATCTTGGTATCCGATACGCAGGTTGGGCTTCAAAGACACCTTGTGGCTCTTGATGACTTCTGCGCACAGCAGGGGCTCACAGTGAACCTTGGGAAAACCAAGGTTATGATCTTCCACACTTCACCCGCTGTCAGGAGCCACACTACTCTCACATTAGCAGGAGGGCGGGTCGAGGTGGTGAGCTCTTATGTTTACCTTGGCATCACATTTACTAGCTCAGCTGGACGCTTCTCCATGGCTCAGGCAGTCCGAGACAGAGTGACCCGGGGGTATGCAGCTCTTGCTGGCCTTGAGCGTCAGTGTTATCATCTTGTTGACAGAGACACATGAGAGCCCGGAGAGGGGCTTACCACGGGTTGAGGGTTATCAGTGGGAGTCAGCTCACCGACAGGGGATGAGACAGGCCACCTCCCGAGGTTCAGGAGGTATTGCAGTGCTTTTCAGGCATGGGTTACATGAGCATGTTCGAGTCGTAGCACGAGACTCGGAGGCGAGATACATGTGGATTAGCTTACGCCTCTCGGCGACCAGATGGATTTATATCGCCCTTTGCTACTTTCCTCCGAAGGGGTCACGGTTTGCCACCACCGAGGAGCCGGGTGGAGGAGAGGCTAGTGAGTCTCCATACTCTGTCTTATCTGAGGAGATCTTACACTATTCGACACTGGGAGAAGTCTTCTTGATGGGGGACTTCAATGCACGGACTCAGAGCAGACAGTGCGAGATCTATGACTTTGAGGATCCCTCGAGACTAGAGCCGCTAGCTACAGAGGATACAGGGACCACTCGGATCTCCGCTGATGGAGGAGCTGACCGCACTGGATATGGGCAACATCTGTTGGAGCTTGGGGCCCGACACCATCTCGTTATTTATAATGGGATGACTCAGTGGCCAGATTCAGGTGGGTTGACTTGCTTTCCAGTGGGAGGCGGCAGTAGTACAGTGGATTATGTGATGGGATCCCGGGAGGCAGCAGATATGGTGTCTCACTTCACCGTACCACCATGCCCCATTGGGGCGGATCATACATACCTATCCCTCACTTTCAGGAGCTTATTGGAGACCCACCCACCCATCATACAGCCACCACGCACTATTTTTCACTTCACTCAAGATCTAGCCGAGGTGTACGACTATCATGTTCATGATCAGCTATTTGCCTTAGATCCATCGGCACCCATGGCCATGCTCACCTCCCAGCTCTCACATGTACTTCACTCCGCAGCCGCGAGGAGTTTCCCATACCACATACAGACAAGACGGCCACCTACATCTGGGAGCATGCCCCAGAACCGATGGTATGATGATGAGTGCAGAAACCTTTACCGCAGTCTCCGAGTGCAGAGGGCTCGCGGAGAGATCACCCGGAGGCAGGCAGGCAGGAGGATGCATACTCTCACCCGCCGTAAGCGGCGAGCTTATGAGGAGGCTCAGTACTGGGACACATATCACATGCTCATGAGCAGAGATGCTGCTGCTGCTTGGAGGAGACTCAGAGAGCCCCGTCCTCCCACACCTATTGCCGATCCTCAGACCTGGCAGACATATGCAGAGAGACTTTATGATGTGTCTGCACAGCCCCCTATACCACAGCCCACAGAGCCATGCCCCACAGTCTCCACCTTCTTCACCCCACCTATGGTTAGGAGGGCCATATGCCGACTCCAACATGGACGGGCAACAGATCATACAGGATTACAGGGAGAGCATCTCATCTATGCTATTGATACATTGGCACCATTTCTTGCTCATCTCTTCAACAGAGCTCTGTCCGAGGGGTTTCCGGCTGAGTGGACGATGCACACTATTGTGCCGATCCATAAAGCGGGAGATGTACTAGACCCCGGGAACTACAGGACCATCATGATTGGCCATATATTGGCCAAACTATACGGGGCAGTTTTGGAGGCAGAGCTGAGCACTCATGCAGAGGTTGGGAGATTGAGAGCAGCAGGCCAGGCAGGCTTCCGTCGAGCCTTCTCGACCATCGACCACATTTTTACATTGAGGTGCCTGACTGATCAGGCCAAGGCACGGAGGCAACGGCTCTATTGTTGCTTTGTGGATTTCCGCAAGGCATTTGATACTGTGCCCAGAGAGCGCCTCTTTCGGCGACTACAGACACTAGGCATACCTTCAGACATGATGTGGGGCATATACAGGCTATATGAGCAGGTCTTTGGGAGAGTCCGATGCCCAGGAGGCTTGTCCGACACAGTTGCTAGCACCATTGGTGTGAAGCAGGGGTGCCCGCTCTCCCCCACGCTCTTTGGGCTCTATATTGATGAGGTGGTCGACTACATCACACAGGGAGGAGGCTCTGGGATTGAGCTATCAGGTATTACTGTCCATGTTATGCTTTATGCTGATGACATCATCTTGGTATCCGATACGCAGGTTGGGCTTCAAAGACACCTTGTGGCTCTTGATGACTTCTGCGCACAGCAGGGGCTCACAGTGAACCTTGGGAAAACCAAGGTTATGATCTTCCACACTTCACCCGCTGTCAGGAGCCACACTACTCTCACATTAGCAGGAGGGCGGGTCGAGGTGGTGAGCTCTTATGTTTACCTTGGCATCACATTTACTAGCTCAGCTGGACGCTTCTCCATGGCTCAGGCAGTCCGAGACAGAGTGACCCGGGGGTATGCAGCTCTTGCTGGCCTTGAGCGTCAGTGTTATCAGGCACATTTTCAGGAACCCCGCACGAAGGGGTGGCTCTTTGATACATTAGTGACACCAGCCTTGATGTATGCAGCAGCGGTTTGGGCACCAGGGCTTGTAGCCTCCACATGGGTACAGCTGGAGAGACCACAGATCTTGATGCTCTCGAGGATGATACGCAGCAAACCATCCGTCCCGCACGACATTGTTCGAGCTGAGTTTGCTGCACCACCTATGGCAGTGGAGGCATTGTTCCAGACGATCTCCTTTATATACAGGATGAGGGAGATGCCCATGGAGAGATTATCCGGCCGAGCTTTTGAGGCATCCAGACAGCTGGCCGAGGCTGGACACACTGGATCTTGGTATGCACAGATGCTACAGTGGTTCTCACATCATGGTATAGACCTTGAGCGGTTGCCACCTTTTCAGTATGATCAGTCTGCTCCACGGGGTTACCTCTCTCTCAATGAGAGGAACAGAGTGATGAGACAGGACATATGGCAGCACTACATACAAGAGACATGGATAGCACCAGAGAGCCCACTACCACCGAAGATGCTGTATTACAGAGACCACTTTATGAGCATCTCAGGGGATGGGTTTATACATCGACCGCGGTACATGGATGTATACATGCCACACAGCTCTCGCGTTGCTATTGGACAGCTACGAGTCTCATCACATCAGCTAGAGATAGAGGCTGGGAGAGCGGCACGGGTTCGTAGAGCTGAGCGGATATGCAGATTGTGCCGCGAGGAGGTGGAGACTGAGGATCACTTTGTATGTAGATGTAGAGCCCACCAGGGGGTCAGAGATAGATATGCGGGATTGTTTGAGGAGCTCTCTTCACTACATCAGTTGATGGAGGCCTCGGACCAGCGAGAGCTTGGCAGACTACTACTGGAGCTTCATAGTTCTCGAGAGAGACTCCTCCAGACACCCGCTCCCACTAGGGGTGGGAGACAGTCCCAGCTCACAGATTTCTTCCAGAGAGCTATGCCAGTGCCAGCTGATGTACCACGTGGGGTGACCGCACAGAGAGCAGAGGAATTGAGAGCCAGGAGGAGACCTAGACAGACTGGATATAGAGCACCCCGACTCCGTCACCGAGAGATAGCAGCTATCCGAATGAGACACCAGATGGAGACACAGGAGAGGCTAGCTCGCTTTCATTCAGACTCAGGGTACATGTTCATGCCATTCACAGCCTCAGCATCGGCGATGTATGATATCTTATATCCCTCTTATGGCACTGGATGGAGTTAGACATAGATCTGCATAGCATGCTTGTACTACCCCTTCAGCATATAGAGATGCATCTTGCCTTAGCACTCCATCCACATCCCCACCCCCCTTATATTGTTTGTATATGGGCTCCACCGATCCATGATGATTCACAGTTGTATCCAGACACATGCACACTTTTTCTTTTGTTTATTTTCTTCCGATGACCGGAAGAACACAGTTGTATTATTATTTTTTTGTCTCATAGGCCGACTTTGGCCTCTCGTAGACGTTAATACTTTCTTTCTTTCTCTCTCTCTCTTCGCTGCCCGCCTGCGCCTCCCCCTACCTTCCCTGTTCGCCTGTTTCGGCCCCTCTGCCTCTCTCTCTCTCTCTCTTCGCTGCCCGCCTCCGCCTCCCCCCCCTTCCCTGTTCGCCTGTTTCGTCCCCCCCTCTCTCTCTCTCTAGGTAGCGCTCTCTCTCTCTCTCTCTCTCTCTCTCTCTCTCTCTCTCTCTCTAGGTAGCGCTCTCTCTCTCTCTCTCTCTCTCTCTCTCTCTCTCTCTCTCTCTCTCTCTCTCTCTCTCTCTCTCTCTCTCTCTCTCTCTCTCTCTCTCTCTCTCTCTCTCTCGCCCCTGTGCCCAGTTCGCTTCTTCCCATTTCGCCCCTGCCCAGTTCGCATTTCGCCTCTGCCCAGTTCGCTTCCCCTTTCGCCTCTCCCATTTCGCCCCTGTGCCCAGTTCGCTTCTTCCCATTTCGCCCCTGTGCCCAGTTCGCTTCTTCCCATTTCGCCCCTGTGCCCAGTTCGCTTCTTCCCATTTCGCCCCTGCCCAGTTCGCATTTCGCCTCTGCCCAGTTCGCTTCCCCTTTCGCCTCTCCCATTTCGCCCCTGTGCCCAGTTCGCCTCTGCCCCGCCTCTCCCATTTCGCCCCTGCTTGCCCTGTACGCCGCACAGTTCTGCTGGCAATGGCCAGTCTATCTATCCGTTAGGCTGCCGGGCCCTGTGCCCAGTTCGCCTCTGCCCCGCCTCTCCCATTTCGCCCCTGCCTGCCCTGTACGCCGCACAGTTCTGCTGGCAATGGCCAGTCTATCTATCCGTTAGGCTGCCGGGGCCGCTTCCCCAACCCACCCTTGCTCAGGTCCCCAAGGCAGCAGCATAACTCTCTCTCTCTCGCTTCTTCCATGGCTTCCCCCTTGCGCAACCCGATGAAGGCGACCTTTATGGTCACAAACAAGAGGATAACAAATGTGGAAAAGGAAATGAATGAATGGAAGGCAGAGATGGAGGGATGGTGGAAGGAGAAAGCCAACTTTCTCCAAATGGTATTCAATGAGGGTAAGCGGTGGAAAGAGGAGAAGGAGGACCTCTTAGCGGAAGTCAAAGACCTTCACGGGGAAGTCAACACGCTCAAAGGCGTAATTTCAGCTCTTCAGAGGGAGCTTGCAGAGGCCAAGGCAAATGGTGGACTTGAAGAAGGTGAGAAGAGCTCAAGGTTATCAAAGAACAAGTACGGGCAATTAAGGAAGAAGAGAAGCAACATGAAGCAAAGACTTCCTCATGGGTGGAAGTCATCACCAAGACGCAAAAGAAGATGGATGAAGCGGAGAAGTGGATAGAGGTCGCCAAGAAGGGTAAAGGTAGGGAAATAACAACCCCTACACCTACAATCATTAACATGACTTTGGAAGAGGAACAACGAAGACGTACACGTGCTTTGCATGTGAGGATTACCGGCCTTAAAGACACGGATAAAGTTGAAGAGGAGGTGAAAGAGCTTATGGTGTTGATGGGGATTGACAGTCCGGCACACGCAAAAGCTTGGAGAGTGGGCAAAAAAAGCGGAGGCAACGGGGAAACATCAAAGGAAAGAGCTCTCATACTTCGCTTCCCCTCTATTGAGGCGAAGAAGGAGTTCTTGAAGAGACGACCCACTTTAAAGAATACAGGCATTTTTCTTGGTGATGATCTTACTCTTTCACAGCTTGCACATATGAAGGAAGTTATGCCAGAGATTAGAGCGGCAAGAGAAAAGGGAAAGATAGCATTTTATAGAGAAGGGAGGGTGGTCATCGTGGAGCGACACTCTACATGACGGTGCGAGACCTATGGGACCAAATTAAAGCTGGCAGCCTGGAACTGCAATGGATCCCTCAGACTTGATGTAGGTGCCTTTGAGGACAGCTTTAGAGATAGAGATATAGTCTTCTACTCGGAGACTCACCAGGCTCCTGGTCAGATGATGCCACAGGTGACAGGATACAGATGGGAGACAGCTTGCAGAGTAGGGACGAGATCGGTACACAGTAGTAGAGGATCAGGAGGGGTGGCAGTTCTTTTCAGGGAGGAGCTGCAACCGCTTATACACATCATTCGGAGAGATGATCAGGCCAGATATATGTGGGTGAGACTGAGGGCCGACACAGGCAGATTCCTGTATATTGCCATATGCTATTTTGCTCCTAGTACATCGACATATGCAGCACCTAGAGGACAGTCTCCTTTCTCTATGCTAGATGATGACATATGGGAGTTCTCTAGGGATGGAGACATCATCCTGTTAGGGGACTTTAATGCCCGGACGGGCAACCGCCAGACAGCCTTTTATGATACCTCGGAGGAGATGCTGAGAGAGCTGGACACTCTGGATATGGGATTAGACAGACGCTCACAGGATGTGGAGTGCACAGAGTATGGGAGATATTTGGTAGATATGGGGACTGCACATGGGTTGGCCATACTTAATGGCTTGCAGAGGTTTCCGTCAGCAGCTGGATTTACTTGCTTTCCACATAGACATGGTGCTAGCACAGTGGATTATGTTATGGCTATGCCCAGCTTTGTTTCATGCATTGAGGACTTCACAGTTGGATCTCGGCCCATTGGGGTAGTAGTGGATCATGCATTGTTGACATTGACTACCTCTTTTCACTTTACCACAGCTCAGAGGACACGAGGGGCAGATCACACTCGATATACTTTTACCTCAGAGACTGATGCTGTCTACACAGATGGGATTTATAAACGTCTGTACACAGAGGAGCCAGGGAGACCTTTGGAGGAGTTGACCCATATACTGACAAAGACTTTACATGATGCAGCGAGAGAGGCATATCCACATACTCAGCCTGGACAGAGACAGCGTTCTAGATGTATGCCCCAGAACAGCTGGTATGATGAGGAGTGCAGAGAGACTAGAGCCCGACTGCAGCGGGAGGTTGCTTTGGGAGTCACTACTCACCGACAGTCACGTATTGCCTTCCGACGTCTTGTGCGAAGGAAGAAGCGGGCCGGCCTTGCTCAGCTAGAGCAGGAATTATACCAGCTGTTCTTGAGCCAGGATTCGAGGGAGGCTTGGCGTCTGTTTCATGAGTCCTCCCCTGCTTTGGCCATCACTTCTACAGAGGTCTGGGGTAGTTATGCAGCATCTCTATATACAGTTCCTGGACAGACACCTTTTCCTGACCCGCCAGCACCATGCCCACAGACATGTACTTTCTTTACCGCAGAGATGGTAAGGAAGGCCATTGATAGGATGAAGACTGGGAGAGCATATGATCATGATGGATTGGTCGCTGAGCACTTTATTCATGCGAGAGACATGCTGGCAGAGCTTCTAGCAGTGATGTTCAATCGTGCTATGTGCGAAGGCTTACCCGAGACTTGGAGTAGGTCCACCATCGTGCCTATCTTCAAGTCAGGGGACCCTATGGAACCAGGGAATTATCGCACTATTATGATTGGTCACACACTAGCACGATTGTATGCATCCATTCTTGAGCAGCAGTTGAGTAGATGGGCAGAGAGAGTTGGCATTCGAGCAGAGGGACAGGCAGGGTTCAGGAGAGGTTTCTCTACTCTTGACCACATCTTGACTCTCCGGGCCATTATTGAGGAGGGCAGGTCGCATGGGCGACGGATTTATTGTAGCTTTGTGGACTTCCGCAAAGCATTTGATACAGTGCCCAGAGCCAGATTGATGAGGCGATTACAGGAGATGGGGGTACCCACAAAGCTCATATGGGGGATTACGGCTTTATATAGATCAGTTGCAGGACAGGTACGCACCCCAGAGGGGGTCTCTACTTTGGTTCACTCCACTATAGGAGTGAAGCAAGGTTGCCCGTTATCTCCTTCACTGTTTGGTATGTATGTGGATGAGGCTTCTGACTACATTGAGAGATTGGGGGACAGAGGAGCCCAGCTAGCAGGTACATGGATCCCACTATTGTTATATGCTGATGATATTGTGTTGATCTCTGATTCCCCTGAGGGTATGCAGCGTCATCTGGATGCTTTACATGAGTTTGCACATGATAGTGGATTGTCTGTCAACCTTGGCAAAACCAAGGTTATGGTGTTTAACACCACGCCACAGTGGGTTAGGCGATCAGCTTCCACATTTACATATGGGCAAGAGATTGTGGAGTATACAGATGCATATACATATCTTGGGGTAGTATTCAGTGGGCCAGTAATCCCGTGTAGGTAACCCTCCCACCAACATCCTCCAAATGAAAACCTTACCTTGGTAAGGGAGTTTAGACTGCCAACCACGCATAAGAGTTTTCTGCCACCATGATTTAGACTTGTGCAATCCCCACACCTTATTGGCCTTGGCTGAAACCCAATCTTTCTCTGATACGAGATAGACCTGGTTAGCTGAAAGTGATATCAAGTCACCAGATTTACATAGTGCCCAATCAAGCCAAGGCTGATCTGCAAATGGCCGAGGCAATGGAGTAAAAGGCTCAACTGCATGCATGACGTCAACCCATAGTGGCTGAAATGTCCGAGGAACCCTAAAGTGCTGCCGAATACGACGAAACGAATATGGCCTGTCACGACCAGGTATCACAGCATCTCGGATTCTAACCAAGCCTAAACTGACCATGCAGTTGAGTCGTATGTGTGAAGCATCTCTGTCTGGCCAAACAATGACACGCGACTCCACAAATGTTTCGAACTGCAAAGAGTTCAAAAGTAGTCTTTCATAACCAGGATCCCACCGAGCCAATAGTAGAACTTTATACCAAGAAAGGAGAATATGCGATAAAATGTGAGATGAGCGAATATGGACAGGATGAGCCGCATTCACAATGTCCCACCATGAAGCGTGCACACGTGTCCGTTCATTTGACAATCCCTCCAACTCAATCAAGTCACCAGCCATGAATACCCAAGGCTGCTCCTGCAAACACATATCCTGAAAAAGCGCCCACCTACGCGCCACCATATGCAAGCGGACGTCCAGTAAAGCAGCCCCACCCATTCTTTTGGGCGTCGTAATGTGATTCCAAGCTATCCATGTTTGACCCATAATATTTCCTTGCCTCTTCCACAGCATTAACCGAATGGCAGCAACCAAACGGAGAAGAGATTTGTGCGTCCAAGGTAGCAAAGGCAAAAAATAGGAAATCATGCTAAGCATAATAACCTGAGCTACCTTAACCCTCACGTGCATAGGCCACCCTTGAGCTTTCCAATACACAAATTTATCGGAGATCCGAGCAGAAATCCAAGCAAGATAAAGATCAAATTCCGTGCATACAATGAGGGCTGATTTTGTTGAATTTATTTTCAGCCCAGAAGCCAATGCAAAATTATTCCAAGCTTCCATTGCTCGATCTATATTGGCTTTTTCGGCCCTGAGAAACATAAAAGTGTCATCCGCAAGGGCTTGAGCAACCAATTGCTTGCTATGAGGGAGATGCAAACCAACCACTTCACCATGCGATGCCATAGCATCTAGGCGAGATAACATAGGATGAGTGGCAATGGCAAAGAAAAGAGGGCTAAGAGGACAGCCCTGCCGGAGAGAACGGGTGAGAGAAATACCATCCGAAAGTCCTCCATTGAGCATAATCCGCGTGATAGAGCCAGAGCCAAGTAAATGCACCAAATTAGCCATTTTGGGACCAAAGCCCATGGCTGTCATTAACTGAGAAAGGAAAGACCAGCTAACATGATCAAAAGCTTTTTCAAGATCCAGTTGCACCATCACAATCTCTTGCTTCTTTGCCTTGGCATAATCCACTCCAATTTGAACATTAAGAATATTATGCAAAATATTCCTGCCATGCACAAATCCATATTAATATGGATGAATAAGAGTAGGAAGCACCTTCTGCAAGCGATTGGCAAAAATCTTTGTAAAGATTTTATACATAATACCCATAAGTGAGATCGGGCGCCATTGAGCCAAAGAAGTAGGCGAAGGGACTTTGGGCAACAAACGAAGTATGCCCAACTTCCAATCGGCAGGCATATATCCCTCATCCCAAACCCTTTGACAAATAAGCGTCAAAGGCTCTCTCTCTCTCTCTCTCTCTCTCTCTCTCCCCTCTTGGGATAGTTTCCTACGACGTTAAAAAGTTCTCTTCTCAATGTGTGTGTGGGTGTGTGGGTGTGTGTGTGAATAAGAAGAGGAAAATGGGCTAACCTTTCTATCAGCCAAGGCCCAAGTGTGGTAGATTGGTTAGCCCATTTCCCTCTTGAATCAAAAGTCTTGAGTTCTCTTGGGATAGTTTCCTACGACGGTAAAAAGTTCTCTTCTCAATGTGTGTGTGGGTGTGTGGGTGTGTGTGTGAATAAAAAGACTCAGGATAGTGCAGGCTATTGTAATGGCTTACATACAGTTCTTTCTTCCATTGATTATGTGGAGGAAAGCTGATATAGATCGGTTTATGTCTCTGGCAATGGCAATTGTGTGGAAAACTCAACATCGTAAAAAGGGTCTTTGTCTTTTGTCAATGCCAAAAATGTGTGCTCCAAAGATACATGGTGGCTTGAACATATTGAATATTCATTTTCATGTGCTTGCTCGTAAATCCACTTTGCTATTGGAATTTGTACAACAGCGCCAGGGTCATATGTGTATGTCAATGTCTTCATCTGCTTTTGGAAAGTGGACTGTTACGTATTGGGATGCAATTTTCAGCCATTTCGATGGAAAAATTGTCGGTTGCCCTCTTTCATCTAAGTTGATTTCTGCCTGGAAACAGGTTACGCAATATCTTTTTTGGAATCCCAGGCTTAATGGGCAATCTTCTTCGCTTCGCCTTGAGAGTATTCATTGGTCAAAGGCTTTTGATGTACCCTTGGCTCTACGTGAGCCTAGGAAGGCATATTTCCTTTCAAAGAAAGGAGTTTATCTTATTGATGATGTTTTGGATGCTGGTGGCCATGTGCTTTCTTTTGTGGTTGCCGCCAGAAAATTTGGTCTGGGAATGCATTATAGAACAATCTGGCAGCTTATTCGAGAGCTTCTTGCTCCTTTTGAACCAATTGCAGATTTGGATCGTTCTGATCGTTTGGTTGATTGGAGCCTTAGAAGAGAACAACCTGCACGAGGCCCTTTATCAATGGCTAAACTTTCGGTTCGTTCGATATATCATCTCTTGTTGCCTGCCTCTTGGGTTCAAGAACATGCGAATCAGATTTGGCATCTTCATAAAAGTCAGACTTGGTGGAAACAGCGGCTTCATTCTCTTTGGAAATGCAGTCTGCCTTTGAAAAGTAGACTTTTTTTATGGAGATGCTTGATTGGAGTCTTGCCAGTCGGGCTTTTCTTGGCTAGGCGACTTTTGGCACCTTCAACTTGTCATAGTTGTGGTGCTTCTCAAGAGACAGTCTTTCATCTTTTGTGGAGTTGTCCTCTCACCAAGACTTTTTTGGATCAGATTGCTGCACGTTTGAGAGCCCGCTTCCGACAGGCACCCTTTGGGAAATACTTTTGGATCTTCGGTCTTCTCCCATCACCCCTTAGATCCTATAAAGTCTTCTTTGATTGGGTTCGTTATTGGGCTTTATGGACTACCTGGCAGTCTCGCAACAGGATAGTTTTTGCTGGGCCTCATTTGGATGCTTACTCATTCTTCCGTTCCTCTCTTCAGCAATCTTTATATGACTGTCTCTCTCTTCATGAGATTGACTCATCTCTGTATGCTCTTTTTACAGATTGTTTTTTAGATGTTTAACTATGTTCACCCTGAACATAGTGAACACTCTACTAGTCTCCCTTGTAAATGATCTTTTTAGTGGGTTTTCCTCGTTTTGAGGTTTCCCACCTGTAATTAATGACATGAAGCTTTACAAAAAAAAGTGTGTGAATAAAAAGAGGAAAATGGGCTAACCTTTCTATCACCCAAGTGTGGTAGATTGGTTAGCCCATTTCCCCCTTGAATCAAAGGTCTTGAGTTCAAATCTTATCGGATAGATCAATTTGGTCTCTTGGGATAGTTTCCTACGATGTTAAAAAGTTCTCTTCTCAAAAAGTTCTCTTCTCTCTCTCTCTCTCTCTCTCTCTCTCTCTCTCTCTCTCTCTCTCTCTCTCTCTCTCTCTCTCTGTGTGTTCGCACCCCTGTTTGCCACTGCCTTTTGTTCGCTCTGTCCGCGTCCCTGTTCGCCACCGCCCCTGTGCGCTTTGTTCGCACCGCCCCTATTCGCCACTCTCTCTCCTGCCTGGGCTGGCTCTGTTCTATTCTGTTCTGTCACATTACACTCTATGCCTCTCCCCTGTTCGCCCCTCTATTCGTTGGTTGAACCCTCAACCAGAAGCCACTCCCGCCCTTACCCCATCGTGCATCGGGCCGGCTCCCGTCTTCTCCGTGTCCTTGACCACAGCTTGGGTTGGGTGACTGTGATAATGGTGCTCCCTCTTGAAGACAAAGTGAATAAGATCGAAGAACAGGCTCAAAAGGCCCTTTTAGACCAAAAGAAACTGATAGACAGGACATTGAACCAACATCAAAAGGAGATTTATGCTATCAGGACTAGATTCAGGGCAAAGAGGAAATGTACAAACAACTGCAAGCTGAGATGCGACAAGAGATGGAAGCCTGGAAGGATGCGTGCTTGGCTGCATGCATGGAGCTTTGTATGGAATTATGCAAGGAAGAGATACACAAGTATGGCAAAGACTCGAGAGAAAGGAGAGCTAGCCACACAATAAGCTCTTGCTCTAGAGATTGCCCAATTGCGAGACGCCAATGCCAAACTTGAGACGGAAGTAGAGAAGGCTAAGAAGGCAATCACAGCAGAGATTCAAGAGGCCAAATCAGGATTCCGGGAGGAGCATGCAAGCCTCCGAAAAGACATGGAGGCAACCAATGAAGAGGTTGGAGAAACCTCCAAATGGGTTGAGGTTGTGAAAAAACAAAAAACAGTCCACACCTCGAATGCCACATCCATCATGACGGCCACGCTTGAGGAAGAGAAGCGTCGCCAATCTAGGGCTCTACATGTGCGAGTAACAGGCTTGCAAGCGGGCAACTCACCAAAAGAGGATGGTGAGACTTTATGTAGACAGATGGGCCTCACTGACACACCTTTTGTAGATGCTTGGCCCTGCAAACAAAATAAACAAAACAAGAAGGGGGTGCAGGCCTGACTCACCTCCCAACCATGACAACCGTGGGCAAAGCCCACAGACTTGCCTGTCCCCACTGAGCCACGAGCTGAGCTAACTAGATGGATGTACCGACCAATCTCTACCTCATGACGTCCCATGCCGCCACGAAGCTACCCTCGCGGGCCTCGAGACTGCTGCCGGCCTCGGCTGCTTGAAGCAGGTGCACGTCTGCACTAGATCCAGACTCCTCACCATAGAGCTCTCACAAAGACACGCAAGACTCTATATGACTAATGACTAACCTTGGCCACCCTTTTATAGGCTCTTGGTCAGTCTTCATCGGGCGTCCACACTTGGACACCTACCCGTCCATACTTGGGTGCCCGCCCGTTAGTCTATCCCTAACTCAGCTCGCCAATCAGCCTGCCTAGCTCCAAACTTCCCCAAACCTCGAAGCTAGTCTTGTGTGCGTGTAGCACACGATAGATACACATTGTGCACATGACAGGCCACCCTCTGAACCACCAAAATATACCTTGGAGATGACCTCACCCCCCTACACGTGGAACACAGGAAAGCCGGGATGGTTCAGGTTATGGAAGCCCGCAAGGCAGGAAAATGGGTCGTTTATCGTGATGACCAAGCCATCATCATGGATAGACACCCCACATGACGGTGCGGGGCCTATGAGACCATAGATGCATTGAGGATGGGAGTATGGAATTGCAATGGAACTCTATGGTCAGACACAGGAGGCTTCACAGAGACTCACACAGATAGGGATATTATCCAACACATCTTATGCAGTCGCCTCACGATTTTCTTTCATATACAGAGATGCCCTAGTGGAGATTGTGCAGAAGTATGTGTATCTAGGAGTCAATTTTATAGGCCCTTTGTTTTGCATGACCAGAGCTGCCATGACCGACTTGCGAGGGGGCACGCTTCCCTAGCCCGTATGAAGAGACAGTGTTTCCAGGCACATTTCCAAGAATCCCACACTAAGTGCTGGCTCTCTGATACTCGAGTGCGAGCGGCCATGTATGGTGCAGCCCTTTGGGGGCCAAGCCTAGGGAAGGATCACTGGAGGAGCATAGAGAGGCTATAGGTGATGATGTTGTCACGCATGATCAGGAGTAAGCCATCTGTACCACATGACATTCTACATGCAGAATTTGTGGTGGCCCCACAAGTTACAGATGCCCTTTTTCAGTGTCACTTATATTCAACATATATACACGCTTGTCAGAGATCGCCTCGAAGGACTAGCACTAGAGTCCTCTATGCAATTATACGGCGAGAGGGAGAGGGAGCCATTGAAACGATCTAGATTGCCCTCCTCAGCGACATGCCACCACCATTACCGACACATGCATGGTACTCTAAGGTAGTCAAGTGGTTTCATGCACATGGCATACAGATGGACCGTCTCCCCCCGTTTCAGTATAGCATGGATTCCCCATACCTTGATCTCTCACGTCAGGAGATCAATTAGATCATCCAGTTAGATCTACTCGGGCTACACATACACTAGACATGGGTGTCTCCGTCAGAGATTGGTAAGAAGTGTGAGTTCTATAGAGATCACTTCTTGGGACTCTCCGAGGATGGATTAGTTGAGATCCCGGGGTACGTACAAATGCACACGTCACATGCCATGCGTATCACGATCGGCCAGCTCAGGGTATCCTCCCACCGCCTCAGAGTAGAGACTGGCAGAGTTGAGGATATCCCACATGAGGAGAGGACATGCACAGTATGCATCACACGAGCAGTAGAGGATGAGGCCCATTATATGGTCACTTGCCCGGCTTACTACGAGATACGGAGGAGATTCCATTGCCTCTTCCGAGAGGGATTCGGACCACTTACACGGGTGATACAGTTGAGGATCAGAGGTGCTTGGGCATGTGCTTGATGGAGCTCAACGACACAGGGATGTAGTGTTGAGGCAGCATGCTGAGAGACAGTCCCAACTCCCCGACAGGACACCTCACACAGAGCCATCGCAGATTTCTTTGCGGTACATACATCCACATCGGAATCTACTGCCCACAACAATTCCTCTACTATGACATCAGAGCCCACCACCCGTACCCACGCTCCAACTCCACCCCCCAGTTCTTAGTGAGAGAGCTTGATCCATTCTGCGAGCCACACGTCCCCGACCCAGAGAGGACCCTCCACCACACAAAGACGGATTCGTGAGGTTCTCTACCGACATGTCATGCTCCCATCACAAAGGCCTGACATTCACTCCACCATCAGATCGGTTCTGGCCGAGGCGGGTATCAACATTAGCTGATCACAGCATATCTCACTCTACACAAGATCATCTGTTGATCACATGTACTGTCATATATTTTCATTTCCATTTACTTTTTCTTTCAGTTTTGCATGGCTCAGTATATCCATGGTACCTGTGGGTCTTCCGTAGACGTTAATATAACTTTCTTTCTTTCTTTCTTTCTATCTCATGGTGTGAGCACCTTCGTGCACCCCCCCCCCCTCCTCCCTCTGTTCACACTGTGTGCTGCTGGTGGCCACCCTGCTCCCTTTGCTGCTCGCACCCCTCCGCCTCACGCTTGTCGTGCTACTTTGCGCACCCCCTCCGCATCCCTTATCCCACCCAGCATGCTGAGGCCACCAAGGCAACAACTAGGGGGAAATAGCCAGGACAAAGCTACAGGAGCTAGAACCATACATCAAGACTATGGGGGACAACACCAAGAAGGCATCAGGCGAGCAGGAGGAGTTGGTTGGACAGGGTCCTGACCAACATGAAAAACAATTGGAAGGCCTCCGCAAGGAGATACAGGGCAAGAAACACAAGATTGAAGAATTGGCAGTGAAGGTGAACCAAGAGGAGAAGGAGATTTGGATATTGAAAGTGACCCAGATGCAACAACAGGCAATGCCAAAGGCCGCCCCAGTGATAGGGGAACTCCAAGCAAAAATGGAAGCCCTAAAGGCTACAGTCAAGGACCATACAGTGGAGGTGTAGTCATTAGTGTTAGTATCACAACTAACTTGTGTAATCATTTTTTGTTAGTATCGACTAACATATTTGCAGCAAACTTGCAGAATGTGGGCTTATTTGAAGCCCGCCCCCGTTCCTCATCATCAGGACTGCTAGCTTCAGCCCTTGCTGGCTCAACTTCTCCCTCAGATCAGCTGTATGACAATCCTTTCAGTTGCAGCCTGCATTCACCTGTTAACAGAGGTTCATGGAGATTTGGATTGTGAGTTTTTTTAGTATCTTTCCAGTTTTCAGCCTAGGCTTGCACATAGAGATTTCGCTCACATAAGTAAAAGAATCACAGTAGTTTAGATATCGTGTGTACTTTCCCACTTCCACTTAGGTAGATAGGTGACATAGTGTTTGGTATTTCAGAGGGAGTTGGTGTGAACACCCTCTTTGGGTGTGAACAGTCCTTATTTAGTTTCAGTCAAAAGATAAGGCTTGATGCCTATAAAAGCATGTACTTGGGTGGTTCTAATAACATGGAGTATCATTTGAGTTGTGCAATCTTTCTCTCTTGAGCTTTGTCACATCTCTCTCCCTCTTACTCTCTCTCTCTCTCTCTCTCTCTGCATCAACTAGTCATGGGTTGAACCTCCATCTCTCTTTGCACATTTTCTATTTGGCACCATAAATGGTAACATGGTATCAGAGCCACCTTGGCCACCCCATCTATGCTTCACATGTCCTCTCTATGTTTATGTTGTCGCCTTCACTGCTACTTTTTTTTTCAACTGTGTTTCATATCAGAGCTGCCGCCATCATCACTATCAATGCTGCATTTTCCTTTTTGAAGCTGTGCGTTTTCTCAATCAGCACTGCCCGGTTACCTCTCCATGAGACGTGTGCTGTTCACATAGCCTGCAGCCATCTCTCATCATTCTTGCACATCCAAGGTGTATAACCCATGTGCAAAGGTGTAGAGGATGAGAAGATCTAACCGGATAACCCGAGTGGTGTCCTTATGAGAGAGCTGGAGAAAAGGAGAGTCCAAACTGTACTGAAGGGGTGGGAGGCAGTCCATGCGGAGCACATATACTAAGAACCAAGTGGAAACTAAGGCATACATATTCCAGGGTAGTTGTCTTGATGACTCCGGGGCAAGCCTCGGGTACCTGCGGGGATCCATGTGACCAATGCGATGGAGGTATGTGACTATCTAGAAGAGTGCATCCACTACCATAGGGGCTGCAGCAAACTTTGTCTGGATAATCTGGTGAGGGACTGAAGATTTGTTGTGGATCATACGGGAGAAGATGACCTAGGGCCTCTCAACTTGTTGCCAATCCTCATCGGATATATCTTGCTCCCCAAAAGGCTGCTCCATACATCAAGGCTGGTGTGACGAGGGTATCAAAAAGCCAACCCTTCGTCTTGGGCTCCTGGAAATGCTCTGGAAGCACTGCCGCTCAAGTCAGCTCAAGGCTGCATATCCCCCTGTCACTCTGGCATGTGTCGCTCATGCTGCATGGTGAAGCGTGGGCCACTGAAAGTGACACCAAGGTAGACATAGGATGAGACAATCTGTTATGAGAATATATTTTAAGTCCTCTTTAAGAATATTATTTTTTTCCTCTTGAGTAATTTGGAGACGCCTAGGTTACTCTTGCGTCATGCCGGCAAGGTTAATATCATGGGTGACACCACTATAAATATTAATACGTGCGGTATATGACGTATGCTTGGGACCGTCTATGATTATTTCAATTAGGTTTGTATTGGCAGGGTGATCCCTGGAAGTACTTACGCCTGGTAGTCATGAGTTGGTTATGGTTTGTGCCTGTTTAATATTTGTGGGATTAATTTAATTATTAATTGGGCTTATATTTTCAGATGAAGAAGATTACGAGGATTGATAAATAATGTTGAGGAGAATGTTTCTTATATGCATCCCATTTATTTTTACAAGCATAGCTTGTAACCTTAGTAGTTGATTTTTTTCCATTTTGATACATTGAGAAAAATACATTTATAGTGTTGAATTTATTAAAGCCCAAAGGCTTTACCCTAGTCCCAATTTTTAGGACACTCTATTTTTATTGTGGAAGAGTGTCGTGCTCTCTAAAAGCACACTTTATATATTTTTGGGAGCTATGGCCTATTTTTGATGGAAAGCTAATAATAAAAATACTCTTGTGTGGGGGAAGGCCACGCACAAGGGGGGGGGAAGATTGCACCCAGCTTGGTGTTGATTGTGTTGATTGCGATGTTTTTCTTTCTCTTGCCTTATGTTTTGTTTTATGCTTTAATTTTCAATTTAATTCAAGTAGTTGTTTTAATATTTGATATATTTCATGAGTTTTTGATTATTCTCTTCAAGAAGATTAAAGGGTCCCGTTTGAGTGGTATCAGAGCTTTGGTGTAATTTAATTTTCTTGAAGGCGGTCAAAAGAGATGAAAGAGACAAAAACAGAGGTGATTTTGGTAATTTTCTTGAATTCAAATTAAAGAAGAACACGTTTAGGGAATTTTGTTTATGTATGGATGAAATAAAGCTTGTTTTTAACCATTGGGTAATCAATCTCCATCAATCTATTGCCCAAAGGGTAAAACTAGGTGGAAAACCATTAGTGGGTTTCCCAAAACCATAAAACCACCTTTCTCTTCACTAATTCTCTTCTTAATCTGTCCGTACGAATTGAAAGAGCAAGCAAAGGAGCATGGAGAGCCATAATCAAAATTGCTAAACCTTTCCTTTGCTCAGTTTCTATAATCAAGGAAGGCAGGTGATGGAATTTTCTTAATTTCTCTCAATTAGAAAAAGCGCACTAGTCTGTGAGAAATGAGTAAAACCCATATATATATATATAAATTTTCAATTAGTCTTTCTCTCTCTCTCTCTCTCCCTTCTTCATACCCGGGCGGCAGCGCGAGGAGGCGCTGAATTTCTTCTCTCCATCCGACCGGCGACGCCAAGAGCTGCGAATTTCAGGAGGTGAGGAATTTTCAGACCATTATTTGTGCTTATTTAAGCTTAAAAGCTTTGTTATTACAAAGCTTATATTAGCTAAAAGCTTTATAAGCTTAAAATGTTTATTTTTATTTTTTATTAGATGCTGTGATTTTTTTTCGTGGGCTGTTTCCTTTTTGCGCTCCAGCGTTTGGCGTTGGGCATTGGGCCAGGTTACAAGCTTTATAGTAAAGCTTTCATAAGCTTTTTAATAAGCTTAATAAGTTTAATATTAAAAGCTTTATAAGATAAAGCTTTGTTAAGTCTTTTTTTTAATAAGCTTTCAAATAAGCTTAAAGCTTTACTAATGAGATCAGTAAAATGTTTTACAAAAGAAAAATATTTTTTGACTATTCCCATCATATTTTATCGAAAAGAATCTCATGTACATATAGTTAGTTTGGATTTCTTCTACAGATTTTTAGAACTTACCTCAAGAGAAATTTTGAGAGTTATCAAATTCTTGTGAATAATGTTGTTTTCTAAATCCTCATGAAGTCCGAATAATATAAACAGCTTGTTAGTGAAGATATCATTAAAATGTTGCTTTAACCTACGGCTAGTTTTCTAATTTTAAAGAGTACATGGATTATTTCTTGAAAAAATTATGCATTTGTGTATCGAGCTAACTTGGCAGGACTCACATCTAGCTCGACGTTCCATATGAGATAAGAAACCCTATCGTTTCTCTTGTTTTAAATTTTTCCTATTCCTTTTAATTGTCAGAAAATGGGTGAATATCCGCAGCACCGTCGTAACTATTCAGGAATAGCTTGATTCTCTCCATATTCTTTTGAATCAAGAACGAGACAACTTTCAAAGAAAGATTGAACGACATCTGTCTAGAATAAACAAATATATTAAGAAGAACGTTAAAACTGTGGAAGCATCTGACATGCATAGTCCGACCAATGACATCGTATCCAAGCTGTCTATTGTCAAGTGTTTCAGGTGTAAGATGTTGGGACATTATGCTAAATCTTGCCCAACTAGAAAGAAGAACCAAATTGCACAAAAGGACATGCTTGACACCGAAGAGGTTAACACACTCGACACATTAACCAAAGGTAGAGGTATGTGTAAAAAAATTATTTATTGTATACAATTTTTTGTTTGCTTTTGTATCTGTTTTCTGAATATTCTTTCCTTCTAGACCTAGTTAGAAAACTTTAGCTCTTGAAAAGAATTTTAGATACCCTGACCTAACTAGAAAGATCGAGACAAGATAAGCAGATCGAGACAAGATTAGCAAAAGTTATCTTCAAGATCTAGTTGCCCAAATTCAAGTAAAAATGATTGCTAGACATTTCATAGAAGATTAAGACCAATTTGAAGATTCAAGAACCAAGCAAGTTTCTCCAGTCTTTAATTCAAGTTATCAATTGCTTCACCATCGAATTTAGTGATGATGAGAAAAGTAAAGAAATAGCTCTCAAGTAACTAGAAACCAAGCTTAAGTTGTATGCCAATCACAATTACGAAGTTTATAACAATTC
This sequence comes from Cibotium barometz, assembly GCF_041138505.1. Classification (NCBI taxonomy): domain Eukaryota; kingdom Viridiplantae; phylum Streptophyta; class Polypodiopsida; order Cyatheales; family Cibotiaceae; genus Cibotium; species Cibotium barometz. The sequence continues at coordinate 10,462,401 of NC_141062.1, forward strand.
AAGTAAAGTTTTATCTAAATTTTCAAGTGTTTTAGTTTAAAATCTATCTGAGTACAAGATTCTTTCAAGTAAAGTTTTATCTAAATTTTCTAGTGTTCTAGTTTAAGATCTATCCAAGTACAAGATTCTTTCTAGTGTTCTAGTTTAAGATCTATCCAAGTACAAGATTCTTTCTAGACCAAGAATTGCTCTAAGACAAAGATATATTCAACCACAAGATTAAACTCCTTAAGAACAAGATTTATTCAAGAATTGCAATTATAATCTCTCAATTTTCGTCCATTCAAGTATTTTTAATCTAACCCAAGATTCATTACTAGTATATCAAGTTCTTGCTATCAACTAGGGCACAAGATATCTATCTTTCTTCAAGTTCTGATTTCAAGTTTAAGATTAAGCTTAAGATCAAGATCCCCTTTAGATTTCATTGTTTACAAGTAAGATTCACAAATTCAAGAATTATAAACCTATTCAAAGATTATAATTTTTTGAATTTAGTTAGACAATTACAAGATTAAGATTAAGATCAAAAACAAATCTCGAGAATTCATCAAGATTAAGATCAAAAACAAACCCCGAGAATTTAGTTAGACAATTACAAGATTAAGATCAAGAACAAATCCCCAGAATTCATCAAGTTATTGACAGTAATGTAAGTGATTATTTTTCACTCTTAAGTTGACAAGAATTTTGAGGATAGAGAAAAGTTATGTCAGAATGAAAGTTTCAGAGGGAATTAGCTACTCCGTCTCAAACTTCTGTTCTTAAGGTAGTGTCATGTGGAATTAATCTATGGTATGGGACATTAGATTGGTTTAACATGGCTACACCAGACGTATCTATGTCTTCTATCTTTCACCAGCGACGAGTGTTTGTATGTGGAAGGTACCTCTGTGGTATGGGACACTTAGATCCCTTTTACATGCGTTCACTTGTTTGGTTTTATTTTCAGAAATTGTTTGATGTGATGATCTTGTCCTCCACTTGTGCCATGAAGCCATCCACTCATTGATTGCGCAACTGAGGACAGTTAATTCCCAACAGGGGGGACTGTTATGATCCATGTTAATTAAATATCTTTTGACATTCAAAAACCATCCTCAAGAAGATGCAAAATGGATGCCAAGAAATTTTTCCGAGCTTATCTTGAGATCCTTCGTTCTTTTCAAACCCAGCAAACCTACAATTGAGGACAATTCCAAACTCAAGCAAGAGGGATGTTATGAGAATATATTTTAAGTCCTCTTTAATAATATTATTTTTTCCCTCTTAAGTAATTTGGGGACGCCTAGGTTACTCTTGCGTCATGCCAGCTAGGTTAATATCGTGGGTGACACCACTATAAATATTAATACGTGCGGTATATGACGTATGCTTGGGGCCGTCTGATTATTTTAGTTAGGTTTGTATTGGTAGGGTGATCCCTGGAAGTACTTACGCCTGGTAGTCATGAGTTGGTTATGGTTTGTGCCTGTTTAATATTTGTGGGATTAATTTAATTATTAATTGGACTTATATTTTCAGGTGAAGAAGATTATGAGGATTGATAAATAATGTTGAGGAGAATGTTTCTTATGTGCATCCCATTTATTTTTACAAGCATAGCTTGTAACCTTAGTAGTTGATTTTTTCCATTTTGATACATTGAGAAAAATACATTTATAGTGTTGAATTTATTAAAGCCCAAAGGCTTTACCCTAGTCCCAATTCTTAGGACACTCTATTTTTATTGTGGAAGAGTGTCGTGCTCTCTAAAAGCACACTTTGTATATTTTTGGGGGCTATGGCCTATTTTTGATGGAAAGCTAATAATAAAAATACTCGTGTGGGGGAAGGCCACGCACAAGGGGGGGGGAAGATTGCACCCAGCCTGGTGTTGATTGTGTTGATAGTGATGTTTTTCTTTCTCTTGCCTTATGTTTTGTTTTATGCTTTAATTTTCAATTTAATTCAAGTAGTTGTTTTAATATTTGATATATTTCATGAGTTTTTGATTATTCTCTTCAAGAAGATTAAAGGGTCCCGTTTGACAATCTCCACAGGATCCCCTATGTATGTGAAGCTCAATCTAGATGTGAAGAGGCGGGAGGTATTGCAGACCATTACCTTGGTTCTACCAAGATTAACAGAGACGTCCCACTGAGTGCAGAAGTCTTGTAAGGCATCCAACTGTCTCTAAAGCCCCTTAGCTAATTTGAAAGGAGGATGATGTCATCTGCATAAAATTATAGGGGGATCAATATGCCTGCTAGTGTGGGACCAGCCCCGCCTAATCCGTCAATGAAGCTCGAGATCTCAGGACAAAAAGAGTGGGTGATAGAGGGCAGCCCTGTTTCACCCCAATAGTGCTGGAAATCTCTCGTGATGCACCTCCTGGGGCTCTCACTCGTCCAGTGACGGACTCATAGAGGGTGATGATGCTCCAAACCATGTCAAATGGGACTCCTATCTCTTGTAGACGATCTAGGAGGCGCGCTCGAGTGGACCAAGAGGGTGGAAATCCTTTACAAAGGGCTCTATTGAACATGTAGGCTAGTATGGGCGCCAGGGTATCATCAACATGTGAGATGTACTCGACAGTGACTGGGCTCGTCCATTAGGTAGTCTACGAATCGCCTTTCATGCCCTTTGTGAAGAGGTAGAGGTGGCTGATGGGGGATATGATAGAGGGAGCGTGCATAGGAGTGCCATGTGTCTGGGCAGGTGACAAGTGTGGGGGGCCGATGTTCTCAAAGTTTCCTTCAGACCTCTTTGCAGTTTGGCCCTAAGAAAAGTCAATAGAACTCATTCTCTTTCCGAGCATAGAACTCTCGTTTCTTGCGTTGGGTGAGACATTGAGAAATCCGTTGCACTTGGCACTCTGTGATTTTCTCAATCCGTACCTCGTGCTTAAAATGGGAGCGTGTGGCTTGGCATTCGTCATCATACCAACAATTCTGGGACATGGAACCACAAGGTGGCTTGGCGACAGACCACCGCATGCAGATGAAAAAAGTGGTGGCAGATGTGTGGAGTATGGTGGCGAGTTGTGATGTGAGGGTGGGTAGGGGGTAGATGTGGTTGGCGTAAACAGGGTCAAGCTCATGATCAAAATGGACCTAGATGAAAGAAGTAGTGGGAGACGTGTAGTATGGTGGCGAGTTGTGATGTGAGGGTGGGTACGGGGACAATAGGTTCCAAATCTTGGAGTTGGCGGTAGACGTGGTTGGAGTAAACAGGGTCAAGCTCATGATCAAAATGGACCTAGGTATATAATGTTAGATGGGGGGTGGTGGCAGAGGGATGGGTGGTGTGCATGGTCAACTTCAAAGGGGCGTGGCAGGATGGAGAAGTTGGGGAGAAGGTGTGCCAAAGCCGGATATCCCATCAGGTAGTCCATGGTGCTGGTACCTCTTGAGTGAGGGAAGGAGGAGAAAGCGTCGGAGGAGGGCCATCGGGACATCCCTTTATAGATAACAAGACCATGTGCAGCTCCCAACTCTTAGAAATGTGTTCCATACACCGTGACCTCCTCACGGTCCTGTAATGATCTCTACAGCCAACTCCATAATATCCCCATATAATGGTAAGTATGGTGATTAGCCATGTTGTGCGGCGTAAGGGGAGTGGCTTGGTGCAAAATAATACACATCAATGTGGATGACTCTGTCACTGCTAAGCTGTAGCCGCACCCAAAGATACCGTGCATCCTCGTCCTTCCGAACAATGGTGAGAATCTGTCTGAGATGGTATCTAAAAAGGACAGCTACCCCTCCTGAGCCACGTACAGCTCCTGATGTGTGGGTCTCGGCTCAGAAAGCTGACTCCCACTCATACTCGGCTATCTATGGTAAACCCCTTTTAGGGCTCTAAAGAGTCTCTGTATAGAAAATGACATCCCTGTGAGAATCTCGATCAAACCTCCTGGATTCAAGCATAGGGTTTCATAGACCTCACGTCCCTATTTGGGACAACACTCCGTGATAATGACCCTACCATCTCTGTAGATAGCCCCACTTGCCCACTCTACGGGCCTCACGAACTATCGCCATCGCCTCACCCCGGTGTCCCACCTGTGTTGGGGTGAGATTATCCCCCATGCAAACCTGTGGACCCTTGAGGGCAGCCCCTCTGTATAGGAAAGCCTATCAACTGGTGGCATCAGAGAATCTAATGATGAGGGGCCGCTCTCGTGTCATATCCTTGCTTGCCCTCCATGTATCTACAAAGGGGAGGGGGGAGAGGAGGGGGGGTCCCGTCCACTCCTACATCTGGCAAAGCGTCATGGCATCTGCCTTGGGGAAAGCCCCCACCTGTAGCCCCTGCACTCGCACATAGAGGGCCCTATCCTTCCGTGCGTTTCTCCTCCTCGAGAGTCTCATGTACAATGCTCTGTGGGGGTTTGTGCTCCTTCACCACCTCCACCCAATCTTTCTTGGTGGTCTGTATAGTTCTTCCTGCAGCTTATCACAGCTGCTCCAAGTCCGTCCTTAGATCCTCCTGAATATTCAGGTCTATTCTATAATTATGCATCAAGCTCAATTATATCTTTGGCATTTGCATCTACATACAAGAAGATGAATCCTTTTAACAAAGTATTCAAGACTAACTTGATGTTAGCAATCAAGCCTTTTGTGAAGCTTGAGGGTAAGAGGAAGAAGAAAGGAAGTTATGATGAATAACTTTCTTCTTTTGTATGGGGCAATGATGTATGTTGGTCTATCTGGATTCACTTTTTAAAGTATGGTGTTGGCCAGCCTGTGTCCCATGTTTGTAATAGGAAGGTGATATAAAATATGCTAAAATAACTTCCAAAAAAAACAAGCAATCAATCATTTTATCCAGTCCTTGGCCTCCCCAATCAAACATACATTTATCCAACTACAACTCATCAATGTATATGCTTCAAAAGCCAAACAATGTGTAGCTTTTATCCAGAAAAGCAGTTCATAATACAGACAATACCTGGATTTTCAATACACCATGTAATATGTCGCTGCGCCTCTTCAAATATTGTCTTTCTTCTTTTGTTAAGTTCATTTGTTGCATAAACATGTGTGCATGAGCGCTGACCTATGCAGTAAACACCCCTGTTGCTCAATCACGAGTTAAACACTATAAGACCCCCATGCAATATAACAAACATTAAGTTCACTTCATGCAACAAGCTCACACAAGAAAGCCACTCACAGGTTTGATACATTGGAGATATAGAAAACAACGCATCCTAGTTTTCAAAAATGCTCTAGACACCTCCAAACGCAAACACCTAGCATGTTTTAGCTACACATTGCTGTAAAAAATGTGTCCTTATCTAGCATAAGTAAAGGGTCTAGTCAGTGCCAAAATCACAGTCAGTTACTTTAGCAATAAATCGGAGTTGAAATTGTTTGCAATACTTGAAAGTAGTGTCCTTTGCAGAGACATGCAAACTAAAAGAACACCGTTTTCTTACAAGCAATCTGCTATCCTCTGTAATGCCACACTTCACCCTTCTAAAGGGCAGCATTTGTAAAGCCTTACAAAGAGTATCGAGAGGTTTGCCACACTTGAAAATCGTTGTGCAAAAGGAAGAGGGCATTGCGATTTCAAACCAATGGGGTACTTATTTTTCACATGGAGATTTGAACGCGTAGCCACTTTCTCTGAACCCTGAGATTTTGAAATGAGGACGATTTATGGTTATGCAATAGGCCTGTGAGATTTTCAGGTCTCAGCCATACAAAGAAAGATCTCCCGAACACACAGGTGGTACCAGAGTGCAAAAAGGGTATAACATAGGCAACAAGCTGACCACTGAGCTTGACTGAATTTACAAATTTGAATGCTGTCTTCTGCACAAATCAAGTCAAAAGTTCAAGCATATGGCAACAAGTTTCTACATTTATGAGCAAACTGAGGAGCAACCTCAAAACTCCATCAAAGGCTTGATCAACTGTAATGAACTACTAAGGAGTACCAAGCCCTTCTATCACATATGTAATGATAGAGTTCTGCTTCAAAGACGAGGCATGGTGGCTGATTTGATTTCAAATAAATTCCAACACCATAATGGGCTGAGAAGCCAAAAGTTAAGGCTAGCCAAAGCATAATTGGAGACACAAGTGAAACCAGAATTGCAAACATGGCATTACCAATCAAAATCACTTGGATGCAACATTGCCCACCACAACAGTACCATGATGCCTTGGTTTTGTTAGCATTCATGGTACTAGGATGGAGCATGTGCAAAGAGAGGGATGAAGGTTCAATCCATGACAAGTTGTTGCACAATGATAGAGACAGAAATGAAATGAAATGAAATGAAATGTTATATTAACGTCTTCAAAAGGCCAAAGTGACCTATGAGACCAAAGTTACAACCATGTGACATCTGATACACTGTCTGGAAAAGAAAAGAAAGAACGAAGTATCTAGCCCCACAATACATCAGTAGGGGGGGCATCTGGAAGCAGCAACTAGGGAGAGTGGGAAGCTAATGCTACTAGTCAAAATGGGGTACATGAGTACATGGATACATGAATACATGAATATGGGGGAGTACAAAAGTGACAGCGAGTACAACAGTATATGGCTGGAGTCATAATCATCCTAGGAGCTCTAGCATGGGTCTCTGCCGGATGGCCTGGATATCTGCCATAGTGAGATGCCTGGTCAGGCGAGCCCAATGCCTCGCAATGATGCTCTGAATCCTCCGGTGTAGGCACCGTCTCCGATGTGAGGATCCGCGAACCCTCGGGCGTCTAGATCTGCCCAACTGGATAGCTCTCTCAACTAGAGTCCCACGGGGTGCTCGCTGCTGGGCTGTCGGCTGTGTCCCCTCCCGGGTAGTCCCTCTAAAGAAGTCAGTAATCTGTCTCTGTGTGGACTCCCTACCAATCGGGCGTCTGCTCCTGATGATGGACTCTCTGAGCCTGCGGATCTCCATGAGATAAAAACCCAAGCATCGCTGATCACAATAGTCCATGACTCTAGCCAGTGGTCCAAATCCCTCTCTGAAAAGGCAATGGTAGCGCCCTCGAATCTCATAATATGTTGTGCAACGACAGATGTAGTGCTCCTCCGTCTCTGGCTCTATCCAACAAATAGAGAGAGTGAGAGGGAGAAAGAAAGAAAGATATATTAAGCACAAGGAACATGAAACATAACAGGAGCATCAGCCCCCAATAGATGGTATACCACTCTCTAATATATCAAGCATAAGGCTAATGAGTATGCTCCCTCAGCTACGTCACGTGGAAAGATAGCTTGATGGTGGTGGAGCATGTCTTGGATCGGGAGAGCTAATGAGTGGATCATGGCTGTCGTCCAAGGGGCCATGGGCGCCGGGCACGCTGGAGTGTGCATGCCCAATCTAAGGTAACTCCTCTCACACGAAGTGAGTCCGCAACAACACGAGGTCTTACATGTACCGAGCTTGATCGTGATAATGAATAATAGGGCCTTCGTTATACCTTTATGTGGTGAGAATCTTTAGCATCCAATTCAGAGAGTAGAGAGAGAGAAGAGAATGAGAATGAAGAAGACGACACAGTATTGAGTCCAAAATACCAGCTGAAAGCCTCCTCCCTCCCCACCCCCCCCGGCCCCGCAAGCAGTATTTGCTTATAATATTCTTTGGATAATGTTGTCCAATGCTTGAGTAAACAAGCGATATGAATGCCCAATGCAAAAGACGAAGAAGACCGTACGTCGGCTGAGTATCCACCAATCCAAAGCTCTGCTAAAGACTCTTCGGGCCACTGATGCAAGTCCAGATAGCAATAGGACAGCACATATGCTGGCTGAATGTGAAGAGGATCCTCCTTAGTTGCCTGGAGTTGATTGAATGCTGAACTACTGCTTGATCTTTGCTGAATAAATGAATATTTGAATGGGACTGAAGTGCTTTTATATGCTCATATGCTGGTGGTGGACCAGCATAAGCTGTCGGCCAGTAGCATGTGGATAATAAATAGCATTTTTTGCTATTAAAATATTTGCGCATGGAATAAAATGCTGATTTTATGCTACCTGACTGCATTAATGCAATCCCAACTGAATTAATGTAATCCTGACTGCATTAATGCAATCCCGACTGCATGCTTGGCATTGCCATGCTCACCAACTGCCTGCTAAGAGGCTGTGCTGATGGCCGACTGTTGATCAAGAGCCTTCAAACTGGCCGACTGCTGGTAGGGGTAAAGTGAGGCAGCCGACTGGCTGCGTAGGCCCTTCCAAGGCCTAGATGAAGCTCATGGATGATCCTACTGAATTCTATATGATTGCTAATGGCTGACCTAATGCTAAGGCTGACTTCTACATGCACTAACTGATGAATTCTCCAAGTAGGTTAAGAGGACTGACACTTGACTGACCTCTAAGGCTCAGAGATTGACCTACATAGCTCATGCTTAACTGTCCCTGGACTGGGGGCTCACAATGGGGTCATGGCGTACGACAAATATTCCTATAAAAAGGTGCCACTTTTGTACAAATGTTGCACTGATGATCATGCCAATGTCACTGTGTACCCCAGTACAAGGTGCACATGACATTCCCTCGTGCTTACTTGCCGGCAGGTTCAGGGATTGCAAGTAGTCTACCAACAACTGGAGGTACTCCTGAAAGAACTCTTCATCCAGCGAAACTGCTTCATGGGTTCCACGGACTTTAAACTTCGTGTAAAACGGTCATATTCTTCGACCGGATCCATGCTTCCATTTGTGGAGCAGAATTTGTTCTGGCTCTATGACTTCAACTTCGTCGATCATATCTAGTTGTTGCTCTTTTGATATATCCTACAATGCTAGACCTACATATGGCTTCAACCAAAAAACACGAAAACATTGTGCCGGCAACTTTAACTTTAAAGACACATCACTTAACTTTTGAATGACTGGAAATGGGCCAAAACTTCGGAATGAAAGTTTGGGACAACGCTTGCCCACTTGCTTTAGCCCAAGGTGGTTCCAAACGTAGTGAACGATACGTACAGTACATTTGGAAAACGTGCTGAAAAGATTCCAAACTTAGTGAACGTTGCCCCTGATATATACACTTATAAACTTTTGAAATATGAAGTTTTAAGATTCATCAATGAACATGGTCCAATGCCGCCAACATGATAACTAACACGAGTGGATGTGCTAGTAAATATTCCTCCACAATATTTGCACTTCCACACGCACGTGTTGGAGCGACCGACACCTGGGGTGTTGGGTGTGCCTTGAATGATGGTGTGCCTTGCCCATACGGAACTCGATGCACAAGGCATCTATGGCATATGCACAAAAAGCAATCAAGAAAATGGAGAAATGTCAAGACGAGTCACGACTCGAGAGTTTTAAAATATATTTCAAAATTCAAGCACAATAAGCATAAAATTTCAGCCTATGTGTAAGGGTCCAGGGAGGTGCAGCAAAGACAGCCTTGTGGGGGAGAGAGAGAGAGAGTCTAGAGAGAGAGAGAGAGAGAGAAAGAAAGAAAGAATAAAGAAAGATATATTAACGTCTACGAGAGGCCAAAGTCGGCTATGAGACAAAAAATAATACAACTGTGTTCTTCTGGTCATCGGAAGAAAAGAAACAAAAGAAAAAGTGTGCATGTGTCTGGATACAACTGTGAATCATCATGGATCGATGGAGCCCATATGCAAACAATATAAGGGGGGTGGGGATGTGGATGGAGTGCTAAGGCAAGATGCATCTCTATATGCTGAAGGGGTAGTACAAGCATGCTATGCAGATCTATGTCTTAACTCCATCCAGTGCCATAAGAGGGATATAAGATATCATACATCGCCGATGCTGAGGCTGTGAATGGCATGAACTTGTACCCTGAGTCTGAATGAAAGCGAGCTAGCCTCTCCTGTGTCTCCATCTGGTGTCTCATTCGGATAGCTGCTATCTCTCGGTGATGACGGAGTCGGGGTGCTCTATGTCCAGTCTGTCTAGGTCTCCTCCTGGCTCTCAATTCCTCTGCTCTCTGTGCGGTCACCCCACGTGGTACATCAGCTGGCACTGGCATAGCTCTCTGTCTTAATGTCTACTAGAGACCGAACTCGACCTATGAGACAAATCAATGTACAACTGTCAATGTCTTCTGGATGTCCAGAAAAAAAAAAAAAGATCAAAATGAACATGAAATAAACTATGAAAGTATTGAGCTAGTGGGGGGGTGTGATGGATGGAGCACTACTACTAGAGGCTCAGTATGCAACCTATATGCGCAAGGTATACAAGAATGCAATGCAGATGCAGGAGAGAGAGAGAGAGAGAGAAATGAAATGAGATGAAATGTTATATTAACGTCTTCAAAAGGCCATAATGACCTATGAGACCAAAAGTTACATCATGGTGGATCTGATACAATGTCTGGATAAAAAAACCCAGAAAATGAAAAATAAAGATGATACTACTGGCACCTAGAAAATGAAACTGGAACTGGAAGGTACACTATGGAGGTACCTCCATCTCATAATATGTGCCGCATCGGACACTGGCGGATCTCCTCAATATCCTCTGTGGTCAGCACCCTGACTGGGTGTCCCGCATGCCTCGCAAGAATAATCCGAATCTGCCGCTGCAACCTCCGTCTATGCTGGGATGCCCTCCTCCGTAGTCGTGGGCGTCTGGACCACCCAAGCTCAATCGCACGATCAATCAGTGTACCCCTGGTGAGAGAGAGAGAGAGAGAGAGAGAGAGAGAGAGAGATTAACGTCTACGAGAGGCCAAAGTCGGCCTATGAGACAAAAAATAATACAACTGTGTTCTTCCGATCATCAGAAGAAAAGAAACAAAAGAAAAAGTGTGCATGTGTCTCGATACAACTGTGAATCATCATGGATCGGATACGATGAGAGAGAGAGAGAGAGAGAGAGAGAGAGAGAGAGAGAGAGAAATGAAATGAAATGAAATGAAATGTTATATTAACGTCTTCAAAAGGCCATAATGACCTATGAGACCAAAAAGTTACATCATGGTGGATCTGATACAATGTCTGGATTAAAAACCAGAAAATGAAACATAAAGATGATACTACTGGCACCTAGAAAATGAAACTAGAACTGGAAGGTAAACAAAAACCCTTATAGGGTGTGAATATAGTGAGGGGGGGGGGTACGCTATGGAGGTGAGTGGAGTACAGTGAGGGGATACAATATCATGTGGGACGGGGGGGTACATGGTTTTAGCATGGACAGATTGCCTCCCTTCCAGTATTCTCTGGAGGCACCCTCTCTCACTCATACACGGACAGAGATTACCAGACTCATCCGTTAGGATTTAGTTCAGCTGGACATTAGGAGGACATGGATACAGCCGACTGAGAAGCTGGGCACGAAGATGGCTTTCTACAGAGAGCATTTTCTTCAGCTCACAGAGCAGATGGTTTTGTGATCAGACCCAGTTACATGGATGAACACTTGTCTCATGCAGTACAATGTGCTATTGGTCAGATTCGCACATCCTCACACCAGCTTGAGATTGAGATTGGCCAATATAGAGGTATACCAGCTGAGGCCAGGATATGTCGAGTATGCCATGGGGAGCCAGAGACAGAGCTGCATTATATATGCCATTGTACTGCATACTATGAGATACGTGGTCGTTTCCGCTGTTTATTCTAAATCTCTGGAAGAAATCAGTGAGCTGGAGCTGTCGCCCACCTCTCCCTGTGGTATGAGTCCGTAGCAGTGTCTCTCTGTGACTCTCTGTCTCTAGCAAGAACTAGCCAAATCTGCGCTGGTCTGCGGACTCCATGATCTGGCGGAGTGAGGGACATCCACTAAAGATGGTGTATCTCTCTCTAATGACACTATATGCTCTGCTTCTACATACATAATGTTCCTCACTCTCAACCTCCTCCTGGCATAGTCTACATATCATCTCTGCTCTCTGGGGATCCGTGTTGCCCTACCTGCCTCAATCTCAAGCTGGTGTGATGACACTCTGAGCTGGCCAATCACCACTCGGGCACTGTGAGGCATGTACACATCCATGTATCCAGGTCTCTGTATGAATCCATCCGCTGAGATGCGCATAAACTGATCTCTATAGTAGTATAGCATCTTCGGCGGTAGAGGCTCACTGGGTGTAATCCAAGTCTCTTGAGTGTATCGCTGCCATAAATCCTGCCGAAGGACTCTGTTCCCCTCACTGTGAGAGAGCTGGATGTGTGGTGCAGGTGATCTATGTCAAGACCATGCTGAGTGAGCCAGTGTATCATCTGTGAATACCATGATCTCCTATCTCCACTCTCTGCGAGCTGCCTGGACGCCTCAAAAGCTCTATGTGAGAGTCAATCTGATGGCATATCTCTGATCCTCTGTATGAAGAGGATCGTCTGGAAAAGGGCCTCTACTATCATAGGAGGTGCAGCAAACTCCGTCCGGACAATGTCATGTGGGACGGAGGGTTTGTTGCGGATCATCCGTAAGAGCATGAGAATCTGAGGCCTCTCTATCTGAGACCATGTGGAGGTGGCGAGCCTAGGTGCCCATACTGCTACAGCATACATCAAAGCAGGGGTGACTAGTGTGTCACACAACCACCCCTTCGTGCGGGGCTCCTCGAAGTGTGCCTGGTGACACTGTCTCTTTAGCATGGCCACAGTTGCATACCCTCGTGTGAGTCTATCCCTAGCTGCCTGTGCCATAATAAATCTTCCTGGCGGAGTCGTAAATGTAATCCCCACGTACACATATGAGTCTACCACCTCTACCTATCTTGCTAGTGTGAAGATGGCCTGTCATCGAACCGGCCCTGAGGTAATGAAAATCATGGCCTTGGTTTTCCCAAGGTTCATTGTAAGCCCCCTCTGTGTGCAGAAGTCATCGAGTGCATGGAGATGGTGCTGTAGTCCCATCCGCGACTCAGAGACCAGAATAATATCATCTGCATACAGCATAATGTGGACCGTGGTACCTGAGATGTCTACCCCGTCCCCACCACCGTGACCAATGAAGTCAACCACCTCATCGATGTATAGCCCAAATAGTGTAGGAGAGAGTGGGCATCCTTGCTTCACACCTATGGTGCTAGCAATAACATCAGATAGCCCCACGGGGCATCGTATGCGCCCGAGGACCTACTCATATAAAGCATAGATGCCCCAAACCATCTCTGATGGGATCCCCAATGACTGTAGGCGCTGGAAGAGTCTCTCTCGTGGCACCGTGTCAAATGCTTTGCGGAAATCCACAAAGCAACAGTATAACCTCTTCTCCCGCGCCCTAGCCTGGTCAATCAGACATCTCAGAGTGAATATATGGTCAATAGTGGAGAAAGCTCGTCGGGATCCAGCCTGCCAGTGGTGCTCGCAGTCCCTCCTTCTCTGCACATGCGCTCAACTCTGCCTCGAGCACTGCGCCATAAAGTTTGGCCAATGTATGACCAATCATGATAGTCTTGTAGTTGCTGGGGTCTAGCATGTCTCGTGCTTTGTGAAGAGGCACGATGGTGTGCATAGTCCACTCAGCTAGTAGGCGCTCCACTAGTGCCCTATTAAAGAGGTGAGCAACAAAGGGTCCCATTGTGTCAGCTGCATAAATAAGATGCTCACTCTGTATACCTGTGTGGTCAGCCGATCTCCCATGCTGTAACCGGCGGATAGCTCTCTCTAGCATCCAGGCGGTAAAGAAAGTAGAGGTGGTAGGGCGGGATTCCTGTGGCTATGGTAAGGGATATGGTAGAGGCTCTTTGCATATGTGTGCCATGTGTGTGGATCCTCAATCGGGGTAGGAGGGCGAGGCTCTCTCATCCTGCACCATGCGTGGCTGCATCTCTGCTCATGAGTAGGTGGTATATATCCCAGTACTGTGCCTCCTCATATGCACGCCTCTTACGGCGTGTGAGGATCCTCATCTGTCGGCTCACCTGTCTCTGTGTAATGGTCCCCAGTGCTCTCTCGGCACGGAGGTGTCTATATAGCTCTCTGCACTCATCATCATACCACCGATTCTCGGGCATGCTCCCAAATCTATCTGTGTGTGCAATGTGTGTATGATGGGGGAAGCTACGGGTGGCAGCCGTATGTAGTAGAGATGACAGCTGGGTGGTGAGTGTGTCTAGAGGTAACAGGGGATCCATCTGGAATAGCCCGTCATATACATGATGCTCATATATGTCTGCCAAGTCATGGGTGAAGTAGAAAGTTGTATGCGATGCCTGTGTGGTCTGTGTGGGTGTTGGTGTGGAGCTCGCCAGTGACATTAAGAGGTACGTGTGATCCGCACCAATAGGACAGGGGGGGATGGTGAAAGATGTCACTGCCTGTGTGGTCTCCATGGACCCCATGATGTAGTCCATTGTGCTACCCCCCCCTGATCGTGGAAAGCATGTCAGTGCTCCTAAATCCTGCCACTGTCTCATCCCGTTATAAATAACGAGATAGTGTCGCGCTCCCAAGCTCAAGTAAGTGATGACCATATCTGGTGTTTTCCGGACCCATGTCCTCTGACACCCTGCAAGCTCCCGTGTCCTCCACCTCTAGTGTGTGCATCACCTCGTGGTGCTCGAAATCATAAATGTCGCACTGTCGGCTCTGTGTCCGTGCATTGAAGTCCCCCATAAGGAGGACTTCCCCCAGGTTGGAGTAGTGTATGATCTCATCTCAAAGGCCTGCATATGGTGACTCTCCCAATGGCCCTCTGTCCTCCTCGTCGCCTCTACTCTCATCCTTTGTTGTCATGGCATATCTCGATCCTCTAGGAGAGAAGTAGCATAGAGCAATGTATAACACCCTGTCTGCTGAGAGTTGCAGTCTAATCCACATGTATCTAGCCTCCTGGTCACGTGCTACCACCTGTAGGCGCTCCTGCTTGAAGAATACCGCTATACCTCCATATCCTCTCGATGTGCTCTGCCGTGTGGTCCCCTTGTATGTAAACTCCCACTGATAGCCCTCTACTTTGGGTAGCCCCCTCTCTGGGCTCTGGTGCGTCTCTGTAAGTAGTATGATGTCCCTTCCCTCCATGACCTCCTCCATCCTCCCAGGATGTGTCCAAACTGCTCCATTGCAGTTCCAAACTACTATGTGTATCTGTGAATCTAGATCCTCCATAGCCGATGTCCCATAGGCCGGTGGCCTTGCCATCGATGATGATACGGCCATCGCGATAGAATGCTCTCTTGCCCTCTTTCCGGGCATGTAGCACTCTCGGCATGCATGTTTTCTTGTCTTCTATCTGCATCCTTGTAAGGTCGTCATCCAAATAGATGGAATCTCCCTGTAATCCTCGTAGAATCACCCTCTTCCTCATGAGGGTGACCCTCTCTGTCTCTCCTGCAAATTGTAGGATGAGGGCTTGCTTGCGTGTTGAGTCTTTCCCCCGGCTCTCCATGCTTTGTGAAGGGGAGAGGGTCCTCTTCCCTATAAACGTGCTTCATGCATAGAAGCTGTCCATCTATCTCAGGAGTGGAGTCGGGTGTCTCGGATATACCTGTGACTCGAATGTTGAGGCGGCGGGCATGCCTCATCTTCTCCTCCTCAATGGTGGTGTGAATGATTTGGTGTTCTTCCCTTTGAGTCTCCTCCCTCACTTCTTTACCGATGTTCTTCTTCACCACCTCAACCCATCCTAACTGCTTGGCTTCGAGTTTTCCCTCCATGTCCTTTGTGTTCTACTTGGAGATCTCTTCTTTGATGGCCCTTCTTCCTTCTCGGTGTTCTTGACGGCTACCAGTTCCACTTTCAATACACTCACCTCCTCCTTGAGTGCCGTGTTCTCTTGTTCAAGGTCCGTGACCCGTGCTTCGAGGGCCATGATGTGCCGGTGTAGTTTCTTCTCCACCTCATTGAGGTTGGAATCGGATGCCTTCTTGTTCTCCTTGATTAGTGCCTTCATTGCTGTCTTGAGGGCCTCGAGCTTCTCTCGGAGACTCGGAGCCATTCCTCGAGATTACTCTGCAGCGCTTCCCACAGGCAAGGAGGAGAGAGAGAAAGATATATTAACGTCTATGAGAGGCCAAAGTCGGCCTATGAGACAAAAAATAATACAACTGTGTTCTTCCGGTCATCGGAAGAAAAGAAAGAAAAGAAAAAGTGTGCATGTGTCTGGATACAACTGTGAATCATCATGGATCGCTGGAGCCCATATACAAACAATATAAAGGGGGGTGGGGATGTGGATGGAGTGCTAAGGCAAGATGCATCTCTATATGCTGAAGGGGTAGTACAAGCATGCTATGCAGATCTATGTCTAACTCCATCCAGTGCCATAAGACGGATATAAGATATCATACATCGCCGATGCTGAGGTTGTGAATGGCGTGAACATGTATCCTGAGTCTGAATGAAAGCGAGCTAGCCTCTCCTGTGTCTCCATCTGGTGTCTCATTCGGATAGCTGCTATCTCTCGGTGACGGAGTCGGGGTGCTCTATGTCCAGTCTGTCTAGGTCTCCTCCTGGCTCTCAATTCCTCTGCTCTCTGTGCGGTCACCCCACGTGGTACATCAGCTGGCACTGGCATAGCTCTCTGGAAGAAATCTGTGAGCTGGGACTGTCTCCCACCCCTAGTGGGAGCGGGTGTCTGGAGGAGTCTCTCTCGAGAACTATGAAGCTCTAGTAGTAGTCTGCCAAGCTGTCGCTGGTCCGAGGCCTCCATCAATTGATGTAGTGAAGAGTGCTCCTCAAACAATCCTGCATATCTATCTCTGACCCCCTGGTGGGCTCTACATCTACATACAAAGTGATCCTCAGTCTCCACCTCCTCGCGGCACAATCTGCATATCCACTCAGCTCTGGGAACCCGTGCCGCTCTCCCAACCTCTATCTCTAGCTTATGTGATGAGACTCGTAGCTGTCCAATAGCAACGCGAGCTGTGTGGCATGTATACATCCATATACCGCGGTAGCTGTATAAACCCATCCCCTGAGATGCTCATAAAGTGGTCTCTGTAATACAGCATCTTCGGTGGTAGTGGGCTCTCTGGTACTACATGTCTCCTATATGTAGCGCTGCCATATGTCAAGACGGGTCACGACTCGAGAGTTTTAAAATATATTTCAAAATTCAAGCACAATAAGAATAAAATTTCAGCCTATGTGTAAGGGTCCCGGGAGGTGCAGCAGAGAGAGCCTTGTGGGAGAGAGGGAGAGAGAGAGAGAGAGAGAGAGAGAGTTATGATGCTGCCTTGGGGGCCTGAGGAAGGGTGGGTGGGAAAAGGGAGGCAGAGGGACTAGCGAGCGGGCGGGTGAGCGGACAGGGAGACGGGCCAGCATAGCGCGAGCAGGGCAGCGAGGCGAAGAGAATAGCAGGTGAGAAGCAAATGGGGGGGAGGCGAACAGAATAGCAAAGCGAACGGCGGGCAGCGGGCGAGGCGAAGGGACTAGCGGGCGAGGCGAAGGGTCGGTGGGAAAAGGGAGGAGGAGGGACTAGCGGGCGAGGCGAAGGGTGGGTGGGAAAAGGGACGCGGAGGGACTAGTGGGCGAGCGGACAGGGAGACGGGCCAACATAGCACAAGCAGGGTAGCGAGGCGAACAGAATAGCGAGCGAGGCGAACAGAAGAGAAGAGGGGAGAGAGAGAGAGAGAGAGAGAGAGAGAGAGAGAGAGAGAGAGAGAGAGAGAGAGAGAGAATGAAATGATATATTAACGTCTTCAAAAGGCCAAAATGACCTATGAGACCAAAAAGGTTACAACAATTGGTGGATCTTATACAATGTCTGTGTAACAAAAGCTAAAAACAACTAAACAACTAACTGAAACTGAACCGAGAGAGAGAGAGAGAGAGAGAGAGAGAGAGAGAGAGAGAAATGAAATGAAATGAAATGTTATATTAACGTCTTCAAAAGGCCATAATGACCTATGAGACCAAAAGTTACATCATGGTGGATCTGATACAATGTCTGGATAAAAAAACCCAGAAAATGAAAAAAGATACTACAGGCACCTAGAAAATGAAACTGGAAATGGAAGGTAAACAGAAACCCTTATAGGGTGTGAATATAGTGAGGGGGGGGGGGGGGGGTACGCTATGGAGGTGAGTGGAATATAGTGAGGGGATACAATATCATGTGGGACGGAGGGGTACACTATGGAGGTGCCTCCATCTCATAATATGTGCCGCATCGGACGCTGGCGGATCTCCTCAATATCCTCCATGGTGAGTACTTTGACTGAAACGAGAGAGAGAGAGAGAGAGGCATGGAGAGAGAGAGAGAGAGAAAGAAAGAAAGAAAGAAAGAACGTCTACTAGAGGCCGAACTCGACCTATGAGACAAATCAATGTACAACTGTCAATGTCTTCTGGATGTCCAGAAAAAGAAAAAAAAGACAAAATGAACATGAAATAAACTATGAAAGTACTGAGCTAGTGGGGGGGTGTGATGGATGGAGCACTACTGCTAAAGGCTCAGTATGCAACCTATATGCGCAGGGTATACAACAATGCAATGCAGATCTGTCTAGCTCCAACCAGTACCATAATGGGGGTGTAATATGTGACACATAGGCGATTGCGAGGCAAAAATACCTCGGAGCATGATCTCCGGGTGTGAGTGTAAGTGAGCTAGCCGCTCCTGGATATGGTGCTGATGTCAAGCCCCTATCTCTGTGATCTCCCTCTGATGTAGTCTATGAATCTGGTAGCCTGGTGCTCTCGGTCTCCATCTCGCTCGGAGGTCCGCAGCGCGCTGAACTGTAACCGCCTCCTGTGTCAGGATAGGCACTGAGAAAGATCTCTGGAAGAAATCAATGAGCTCGAGCAGAGCTATCGCCCACCTCTCCCTGTGGTATGAGTCCGTAGCAGTGTCTCTCTGTGGCGCTGTGTCTCTAGCAAGAACTGGCCAAATCTGCGCTGGTCTGCGGACTCCATGATCAAGCCGAGTGAGGGATGTCCACTGAAGATGGTGGTGTATCTCTCTCTAATGACACTATATGCTCTGCATCTGCATACATAACGTTCCTCACTCTCAACCTCCTCCTGGCATAGTCTGCATATCATCTCTGCTCTGGGGATCCGTGCTGCCCTACCTGCCTCAATCTCAAGCTGGTGTGATGACACTCTGAGCTGGCCAATCACCACTCGGGCACTGTGAGGCATGTACACATCCATGTATCTAGGTCTCTGTATGAATCCATCCGCTAAGATACGCATAAACTGATCTCTGTAGTATAGCATCTTCGGCGGTAGAGGCTAACTGGGTGTAATCCAAGTCTCTTGAGTGTATCGCTGCAACAAAACCTGCCGAAGGACTCTATTCCTCTCACTGTGAGAGGGCTGGATGTGTGGTGCATGTATATCATAATGAAAGGTGGCAGGTGATCTATGTCAAGACCATGCTGAGTGAGCCACTGTATCATCTGTGAATACCATGATCTCCTATCTCCACTCTCTGCCCTAGCTGCTTGGACGCCTCAAAAGCTCTATGTGAGAGATGTCTACCCCGTCCCCACCACCGTGACCAATGAAGTCAGCCACCTCATCGATGTATAGCCCAAATAGTGTAGGAGAGAGTGGGCATCCTTGCTTCACACCTATGGTGCTAGCAATAACATCAGATAGCCCCCCGGGGCATCGTATGCGCCCAAGGACCTTGCGCATATAAAGCATAGATGCCCCAAACCATCGTAGGCGCTGGAAGAGTCTCTCTCGTGGCACCGTGTCAAATGCTTTGCGGAAATCCACAAAGCAGCAGTATAATCTCTTCTCCCGCGCCCTAGCTTGGTCAATCAGACATCTCAGAGTGAATATATGGTCAATAGTGGAGAAAGCTCGTCGGAATCCAGCCTGCCCTGGTGCTCACAGTCCCTCCTCCTCTGCATATGAGCTCAACTCTGCGCCTCGAGCACTGCGCCATAAAGTTTGGCCATTGTATGACCAATCATGATAGTCCTGTAGTTGCTGGGGTCTAGCATGTCTCGTGCTTTGTGGAGAGGCACGATGGTGTGCATAGTCCACTCCACTAGTGCCCTATTAAAGAGGTGAGCAACAAAGGGTCCCACTGTGTCAGCTGCATAAATAAGATGCTCACTCTGTATACCTGTGTGGTCAGCCCATCTCCCATGCTGTAACCGGCGGATAGCTCTCTCTACCATCGAGGTGGTAAAGAAAGCAGAGGTGGTAGGGCGGGATTCCTATGGCTGTGGTATGGGCGGCTGCTGAGGGATATGGTAGAGGCTCTTTGCATATGTGTGCCATGTGTGTGGATCCTCAATCAGGGTACGAAGGTGAGGCTCTCTCATCCTGCTGGGCCATGTAGTGGCTGCATCTCTGCTCATGAGTAGGTGGTATATATCCCAGTACTGTGCCTCCTCATATGCACGCCTCTTACGGCGTGTGAGGATCCTCATCTATCGGCTCACCTGTCTCTGTGTAATGGTCCCCAGTGCTCCTTGGGCACGGAGGTGTCTATATAGCTCTCTGCACTCATCATCATACCACCGATCCTGGGGCGGGACTGATGGTTTGCTGCGGATCATACAAGAGAACATCATGACTTGGGGCCTCTCAACTCGCTGCCAATCCTCATTGGATAAATCTGGCCCCCAGAAAGCTGCTCCATACATCAAGGCTAGTGTGACGAGGGTGTCAAAAAGCCAACCCTTCGTCCTTGGCTCCTGGAAATGTGCCTGGAAGCACTGCCGCTCAAGTAAGCTCAAGGTTGCATATCCCTGCGTCACTCTGGAATGTGCTGCGGGAAGCATGGTAAAGCGTGGGCCACTGAAAGTGACACCAAGGTAGACACAGGATGAGACAATCTCCACAAGATCCCCTCTATATGTGAAGCTCAATCTGGATGTGAAGGGGCGAGGGGTATTGAAGACCATTACCTTGGTTTTACCAAGGTTAATAGAGAGGTCCCGCTGAGTGCAAAAGTTATGTAAGGCATTCAACTATCTTTGAAGCCCTTCGGCTGAGTCTAAGAGGAGGACAATGTCATCTGCAAAAAGTAGTATGGGGATCAATATGCCTGCCAATGTCGGACCAGCCCCGCCTAATCCATCAATGAAGCTCGAGATCTCATCAATGTAGAGGCCGAAAAGAGTGGGTGATAGAGGGAAGCCCTGTTTCACCCCAATAGTGCTGGAAATCTCCTTTGATGTACCTCCTGGGGCTCTCACTCGTTGGGTGACGAACTCATAGAGGGTGATGATGCTCCAAACCATGTCAGATGGGACTCCAATCTCCTGTAGACGGTGTAGGAGGCGGGCTCAAGGTGCAGTATCAAAAGCTTTGCGGAAATCCACAAAGCAACAGTAAATCCTCTGATGTCGTGCTCTACCCTCCTCGATGATGGCATGGAGGGTAAAGATGTGGTCAAGGGTAGAGTAGCTCTTCCAAAAGCCAGCCTATCCTGAGGCTCCGCATCCCTGGCTCTCTGCAAATGAACTGAGCTCCGCCTCTAGCCACTGATCCATAGAGTTTGGCCAATGTGTGGCAATCATGATCATCTTGTAGTTATTAGGATCAAGTGGATCTCCGGCTTTGAGGATGGGGGTGATGGTGTTGGTGGACCAAGAGGGTGGAAATCCTTCGCAAAGGGCTCTATTGAGCATGTAGGCTAGTAGGGGCGCAAGGGTATCATGGGCATGCGAGATGTACTCGGCAGTGAGTCCCTCATGATCTTGGGCTCGCTCATTGCGTAGTCTATGAATGGCCTTGAGGACCATGCCCTTTGTGAAGAAGGTGGAGGTGGTGGGGGTAGGGGTGGCTAATGGGGGATATGATAGAGGGAGCGTGCATAGGAGTGCCATGTGTCCGAGCAAGTGATAGGTGTGGGAGGGAGATGTTCTCGGAGTTTCCTCCAGGCCTCTTTGCAATTCTGCCCTAAGAAAAGTCCATATAACTCATCCTCTTTTCGAGCATAGAACTCCTCTTTCTTGTGTAGGATGAGCCGTTGAGAAATCCGTTGCGCTTGGTGCTTCATGATTTGCCCAATATGTACCTCACGCTTAAGACGGGAGCGTGTGGCCCGACATTCGTCATCATACCAACAATTATGGAGCATGGAACCGCAAGGTGGCTTGGCAGTAGACCGCCACGTGCAGATGAAAGAAGCAATGGTAGATGTGTGGAGTATGGTGGTGAGTTGTGTTGTGAGGGTGGATAGGGGGCAGTAGGTTCCACATCCTGGAGTTGGTGGTAGATGTGGTTGGAGTAAACAAGGTCAAGCTCGTGATCAAAAAGGACCCGAGTGTAATGTGAGATGGGGTGGGTGCAAGTAAGAGTGAAAGAGAGGTAGGCATGATCAGCTTCAAAAGGGGGTGGCGGAATGGAGAAGTCGGGGATAAGGTGTGCCAAAGCCGGAGATCCCATAAGGTAGACCACAGTGCTAGTACCTCCTGAGTGAGGGAAGGAGGTGAGGGCGCCGGAGGAGGGCCATCGGGACATCCCATTATAGATAACGAGACCATGTGCAGCTCCCAGCTCTAAGAAATATCTCCCATACACTGTGACCTCCTCACGGTCCTATGATGATCACTGCAGCCCTGTGTCAGTGATGTCCAGCTCCTGTAGTCTGATAGGGTCGTCTAGATCGAGTAGTGGGACCTGCTCACTTCCCGTCCTGGCGTTGAAATCCCCGGGCAGGAGGACTTCCCCCAACTGTGAGAACTCCATGATATCCCCATATAATGGTAAGTACGGTGACTGGCCATGCTGTGCGGCGTAAGGGGAGTGGCCTGGTGCAAAATAACACACAGCAATGTGGATGACTCTGTCACTGTCACTGCTAAGCTGTAGCTGCACCCAAAGATATCGTGCATCCTCGTCCTTCCGGACGATGCTGAGAATCTGTCGGAGATGGGATCTAAAAAGGACAGCTACCCCCCCCCCCCCCCCCCCCCCGAGCCACGTACTCCTCCTGATGTGCGGGTCTCGCCTTGAAAAGCTGACTCCCACTCGTACCCGGCTATGTATGGTAAGCCCCTCTCAGGGCTCTGATGAGTCTCTGTATCAAAAATGACATCTCTGCCTGTGAGAATTTCGCTCAAGCCTCCTGGATTCGACCACAGCATGCCATTGCAGTTCCATACTGCCAACCCTAGGTGTTTGGTCTCATAGACCCCGCATCCCTATTTGGGACGGCGCTCACTGATGATGACTCTACCATCTCTGTAGATAGCCCACTTGCCTGCTCTGCGGGCCTCATGAACAGTCACCATCGCCTCACGCCGATGTGCCACCTGTGCTGGAGTGAGATCATCTCCCATGTACACCTGTGTGCCCTTGAGGGCAGCCCGCCTGTCTAAGAAGGCATGTCTGCTGGTGGCATCAGGGAATCTAATGATGAGGGGTCGCTCTCGTGTCATATCCTTTCCTACCCTCCATGTATCTGCAAAGGGGGAGGCGATCCCGTCCACTCCTAGCATCTAGCAAAGCGTCATGGCATCCTCCTTGGGGGAAGCCCCCGCCTATAGCTGAGAGGCACGCTCAAGAGTGACCCCTCTGGATGTGGATGCAGCTCTGTCCTGACCCTGCCTCTGCTGTGCTGAAGTGGTGCTCCCAAAGCGTAAGAGTCTCTCTATGCCGGCGTATCTCTAGTAGAAAAAGTCCTAGGCATCTCTGGTCACTATAGTCCATCACTCTGGTAAGAGGGCCGAACCCCTCTCTGAAAAGGCAATGGAACCTCCCCTTTAATCTCATGGTACTACACGGGGCATCGACAGATGTAGTGCTCTTCCGTCTCTAGCTCTAGCTGACATAGTTACTCTGCCGGTACTCTCTGTGGTCCATATCTACCTGTCTCAATCCTCAGCTGATGAGAGGAAGTGCAGATTTGACCAATAGTGCATCTGATACCATGTGACAAATGTATGTCCATGTATCTCGGACGAATGATGAAACCATCCTCTGTTAGGCGAAGCAGGTGATCTCTGTAAAAACTCATCTTCGTTGGTGATACCCATGTCCTCTCAGTGTCTAATCTGATAATATCCTGCCTGATGATTCTGTTCACCTCTGAGTGGTGCAAAGGCAGAGCAGGGGCATCTAAAGAGTAGTGAAAAGGTGGCAATCTATCCATCAAGATCCCAAGTAGACCGAACCATGTAGTCATCTGTGCATACCAGCATGTCTCATCTCCCCTTTCTGCAAGCTGTCGTGATGACTCCAAAGCGAGCCTAGCATATCTATGTCGAGGGAGCTCCCATAAACTGTGGAGGAAAGATACTGACCTGGTAAGAGCCTCTACTACGAGTGATGCAGCAGCCATCTCTGCTCGAATGATCTCATGTGGGACTGATGGCTTACTGCGTATCATCCAAGCAATCATCATATCAAGAGGTCTCTCCATAGACCCCATCCATCGTAGGCCCCCCCGTGCGGCGGTGGCGATGATCTAGGCTCGGTCCCCAAATGGGGACACCATATAGTAGAGTGAGAGACCATAGTATCAAAGAACCATAGTTTGGTCTTGGGCTAAAGAGTACTGAAAAAGTGGCAATCTATCCATCGAGATCCCATGTAGACCGAACCATGTAGTCATCTGTGCATACCAGCATGTCTCATCTCCCCTTTCTGCAAGCTGTCGTGATGACTCCAAAGCGAGCCTAGCATATCTGTGTCGAGGGAGCTCCCATCAACTGTGGAGGAAAGATACTGACCTGGTAAGAGCCTCTACTACGAGTGGTGCAGCAGCCATCTCTGCTCGAATGATCTCATGTGGGACTGATGGCTTACTGTGTATCATCCTAGCAATCATCATAACAAGAGGTCTCTTCATAGACCCCCACCCCCCGTGCGGCGGTGGCGATGATCTAGGCTCGGTCCCCAAATGGGGGCAGTGGGCACCATATAGTAGAGTAGGGGAAACCAAAGTATCAAAGAGTCATAGTTTGGTCTTGGGCTCCTGAAACTGTACCTGTGAGCACATCTTCTCTAGCATCCGGGGCAGCATATCCTTGTGTCAATCTCGCCTCAGCGGCTGCTCACATGCAAAAAGCTGGGCCCCTAAATAAGACTCCTAGACATACATAGAAGGTAACCTGCTCCACAGTCTCCCCTCTATAAATGAAACCCAGTGCTGATCTGCTAATCCACTGCGCTGAAAGAGAGAGAGAGAGAGAGAGAGATGTGATAGCAAACAAGAGAGAAAGATTGCACAACTCAAATGATACTCAATGTTAATAGAACCACCCAAGTACATGCTTTTATAAGCATCAAGCCTTATCTTTTGACCAAAGCCAAATACAGGTTGTTCACACCAACTCGCTCCGAAATACCCAACAGGTTTGAAGATGCTACTTTATGAAGTAGAGATGTGAGGCATCACTTTGTCTTCCAATATTGAATGGACTAGAAAAATGTTATGTATCGTGTAATGACAAGATTTCCCCTAGGGACGGTTGCGTAATTGGGAATTTAGAGAGATAAGCCAATGCTTGGTGTGGCCAATGTAAGTTAGAAAGGCCTAGGCCTAAAGGGACGCCCAAAGGCATTAGTTGAAGGAATAAGGTGAATGCCCCAAAGGGGTTTATACCTTAGAGAATTAATTGACCACATGGCAAGCACTGGGAAAGGTCTCGAGGACATGCCATTTCCCAAGATGCTTATGAATAGGAGAAACTGTTTTGAGGTGGACAACTAATGGGAGATGGTTCAGTCTTTTGAGAGGCAATTTCCGGATCTCCTTACCACGAACTTCTCTGTGTGATGCAGGTTGGAATGTCTCAAGACGCTAAGTGAGACTTTAATTAGCTTGAGCTCACTTTTGATCAGCCCATTTTATTAGCTCTTTGAGCACAGCTATCCCTAATTGTCCCTATACAGGGCCACCTTTGGGAATGAGTCTAACCCCATCAAGTGCCAACTTACTTATTATGACCCTTGGGAACATAAGATCAGAGGCAGCTCGATTGGGAAGCAGACTTCAATAACTTGTCTTGTGTCTCAGCACGGTTTGAGTACAACAATAGATCTCAATAATTTGGCTTGTGTCTCCAGCACAAATTCAGCACACCCACATAGCAAGGAACACCAGGCGGGCCATTGGGAGCCATTGGAGGTGTGAAGAATGAATGCTCTCTCTCTTTCTGTTCTCATTTCTGTAAGTTAACCAAGCTGTCTTAGTGCAGTCGGGTGTTTAAAGGACTGTAAGCCATAATGGCTTCTACAAGGCTACCTAACAATGATAAGCGTATATTCCATGCAAACTTGCAGATTCCCTAAGCAAGAAGGGTGTACTAGCAATCTTCCTTACATGGATGAACACTAAAAGGCAAAATGCAGCATCAATTCTAAATCCCACCTCATCCTTTTGCACAGATACCCACAAATTGTCACTCCGCTATCACCCCACCACCAATCAGCCTGAAACCACTTGCCTTATTACGGTAGACCAGTTCAGCAAGTATATAATGCTTGTTCCCTCTGATGCCAATGTAACAGCTGACAATACAGCCCACATTTTTTTATCGGCATTGGTAACCTGTTTTGTCGTATGCCATAGTTCATTGTGCCTGATGGAGACACGAAGTTCAACAGTAATGTTGAAATACTATTTCCACACCTTTGGTCCAAAATTTCTTTCTCTAGTACATGTCAAACAGATAACACAGAGACTACAACCAACTCATGTCTGATTTGTTGAAGTGTTGCATCAACACACAGCAGAGTAAGAGGAAAAAACATCTTCCTACTCACTCATGAAATTGTAATTCCATGCATGCAGCAAAGTGTGTATTTGATCTCTGAGAGACAGAGGTTTAATACACACTCTTGATGCCTGCAGCTTTAGACATCTTATGAGCTTGTGTACACTACATGCCTTTTTTTACCAGTAAAACCTGTAGGAGACCTGTCCTAAGACACATCTTAATTTCCAAAGCAATAAAATATTATCTGAGGCAGTAGAATTCTATGAATTCAAGAAGCCAAAAATGCCTCTCACCTGCAACTGAATAGTTTCAATGGCAGGACAGTCCTTCAATGTCAAGAGTTCGACACACCTATCGATCACCTCTTTAGAAGCAGTCACATTTGCACCAGCGCAAGACCTGTGCAGACTTAAACAATTATTGCCTTATTCCAATCTTTAGAAGAGTACTTAAGGTGAGGCATTCTTGAGTGTTTTCACAAAATGATGGTGTTTGATCTTGTTTACATACATTGTACCTAAAAGCAATGGCATCTCAGAATGATTGATTTGCATGATTATTTGAAAAAGAACAATCTAAAGTACTAAAACAACAAAAAAACTTAATTGGAAAGACTTGCATACATTTTAAATACCTTCATGAGTGCAATGGTATATTATATCTGCTTACACAAACCTTATGTAATTGTACCAATACAATGGCACATATGCATTTTGACTTGAGACACACAACCACTAGGCTCAGAAAAGACAAAAGCATGAGCATCTTGTTGACAAATTCTTGTTTCACCAACAACATGGCTTTTGAGCATGTTGCTTACATTGTACCATTGTGATTTTATAAAATTGTGTCGAAACATATTGCTTTGCATTATTTTCATGACTATCATGGCATGTATAACCATGATGGCTCACATCAATCTTCTCCATTTGGGCGTGTTGAAGACTTGCGAGCTCCCCGAACCTCCGCCTCTGTCGTCTGTGTCGCCCCCCTTCCTTCCTCCGCCCCCCCTCCTTCCTCTCCCATTGTTCGCCCCTGCTTTTGCCCGCCCCTCTTCCTCCCGCTGCTGTCTCCTATCTGCGCCCCATCCCCTCTTGCTCTCCTTGTTCGCCTCCCCTCCACTCTCAGCCTCCCCTCCTTCCTCCGCCTCCTCCATTCTACGCAGCCTTTGCTGCGCTGCCCTTCCCCTCCCCTCCTCTCCTCTCCTCTCCTCTGTCAAATCCCCATAGGATCTCCTCGTAGAATGCTCCTGGTATAAGACTCGAAACCTGCAAACAAACCAAACAACCGTGAAGGGGGTGCAGGCCTGACTCACCTCCCAACCTTGACAGCCGTGGGCAAGCCCACAAGACTTGGCTGTCCCCACCGAGCCACGAGCTAAGCTAACTAGATGGACGTACCGACCAATTCACTACTTCGTGACGTCCCACACCGCCACGAAGCTACCTTCGTGGGCCTCGAGACTGCTGCCGGCCTCGGCTACATAAAGCAGGTGCACGTCCACACTAGATCCAGGCTCCTGACCATAGAGCTCTCACAAAGACATGCGAGACTCTATATCACTAATGACTTACCTTGGCCACCCTTTTATAACCTCTTGGCCGGTCATTGGGCGTCCACACTTGGGCGCCCGCCCGTCCATACTTGGGTGCCCGCCCGTTAGTCTATCCCTAACTCAGCTCGCCAATCAACTTGCCTAGCTCCAAGCTTCCCCAACCTCAAAGCTAGTCTTGTGTGCGTGTAGCACACGGTAGATACACACTATGAACATGACATCCTTTCTTTGCCTCTCCTCTTCTCTTCTCTCCTCTCCTCTTTTTTCTCCTCTTTTCTTTTTTCTCTTCATTGAGGTGCCTGATTGATCAGGCCAAGGCACGGAGGCAATGGCTCTATTGTTGCTTTGTGGATTTCCGCAAGGCATTTGATACTGTGCCCAGAGAGCGCCTTTTTCGGCGACTACAGACACTAGGCATACCTTCAGACATGATGTGGGGCATATACAGGCTATATGAGCAGGTCTTTGGGAGAGTTCGATGCCCAGGAGACTTGTCCGACACAGTTGCTAGCACCATTGGTGTGAAGCAGGGGTGCCCGCTCTCCCCCACGCTCTTTGGGCTCTATATTGATGAGGTGGTCGATTACATCACACAGGGAGGAGGCTCTAGGGTTGAGCTATCAGGTATTACTGTCCATGTTATGCTTTATGCTGATGACATCGTCTTGGTATCCGACACGCAAGTTGGGCTTCAAAGACACCTTGTGGCTCTTGATGACTTCTGCACACAACAGGGTCTCACGGTGAACCTTGGGAAAACCAATGTTATGATCTTCCACACCTCACCCGCAGTCAGGAGCCACACTACTCTCACATTAGTAGGAGGGCGGGTCGAGGTGGTGAGCTCTTATGTTTACCTTGGCATCACATTTACTAGCTCAGCTGGACGCTTCTCCATGGCTCAGGCAGTCCGAGACAGAGTGACCCGGGGGTATGCAGCTCTTGCTGGCCTTGAGCGTCAGTGTCATCAGGCACATTTTCAGGAACCCCGCACGAAGGGGTGGCTCTTTGATACATTAGTGACACCAGCCTTAATGTATGCAGCAGCGGTTTGGGCACCAGGGCTTGCAGCCTCCACATGGGTACAGCTGGAGAGACCACAGATCTTGATGCTCTCGAGGATGATACGCAGCAAACCATCCGTCCCGCACGACATTGTTCGAGCTGAGTTTGCTGCACCACCTATGGCAGTAGAGGCATTGTTCCAGACGATCTCCTTTATATACAGGATGAGGGAGATGCCCACGGAGAGATTATCCCGCCGAGCTTTTGAGGCATCCAGACAGCTGGCCGAGGCTGGACACACTGCATCTTGGTATGCACAGATGCTACAGTGGTTCTCACATCATGGGATAGACATTGAGCGGTTGCCACCTTTTCAGTATGATCAGTCTGGTCCACGGGGTTACCTCTCTCTCAATGAGAGGAACAGAGTGATGAGACACGACATATGGCAGCACTACATACAGGAGACATGGACAGCACCAGAGAGCCCACTACCACCGAAGATGTTGTATTATAGAGACCACTTTATGAGCATCTCAGGGGATGGGTTTATACATCGACCGCGGTACATGGATGTATACATGCCACACAGCTCTCGCGTTGCTATTGGACAGCTACGAGTCTCATCACATAAGCTAGAGATAGAGGCTGGGAGAGCGGCACGGGTTCCCAGAGCTGAGCGGATATGCAGATTGTGCCGCGAGAAGGTGGAGACTGAGGATCACTTTGTATGTAGATGTAGAGCCCACCAGGGGGTCAGAGATAGATATGCAGGATTGTTTGAGGAGCACTCTTCACACTACATCAGTTGATGGAGGCCTCGGACCAGCAGCTTGGCAGACAACTACTAGAGCTTCATGGTTCTCGAGAGAGACTCCTCCAGACACCCGCTCCCACTAGGGGTGGGAGACAGTCCCAGCTCACAGATTTCTTCCAGAGAGCTATGCCAGTGCCAGCTGATGTACCACGTGGGGTGACCGCACAGAGAGCTGACGAATTGAGAGCCAGGAGGAGACCTAGACAAACTGGACATAGAGCACCCCGACCCGTCACCGAGAGATAGCAGCTATCCGAATGAGATACCAGATGGAGACACAGGAGAGGCTAGCTCGCTTTCATTCAGACTCAGGGTACATGTTCACGCCGTTCACAGCCTCAGCATCCCTCTTATGGCACTGGATGGAGTTAGACATAGATCTGCATAGCATGCTTGTACTACCCCTTCAGCATATAGAGATGCATCTTGCCTTAGCACTCCATCCACATCCCCACACCCCCTTATATTGTTTGTATATGGGCTCCACCGATCCATGATGATTCAAAGTTGTATCCAGACACATGCACACTTTTTCTTTTCTTTCTTTTCTTCCGATGACCGGAAGAACACAGTTGTATTATTTTTTGTCTCATAGGCCGACTTTGGCCTCTTGTTGACGTTAATATCTCTCTCTCTCTCTCCGAAGGGGTCACGGTTTGCCACCACTGAGGAGCCGGGTGGAGGAGAGGCTAGTGAGTCTCCATACTCCATCTTATCTGAGAAGATCTTACACTATTCGACACTGGGAGAAGTCTTCTTGATGGGGGACTTCAATGCACGGACTCAGAGCAGACAGTGCCAGATCTATGACTCTGAGGATCCCTTGAGACTAGAGCCGCTAGCTACAGAGGATACAGGGACCACTCGGATCTCCGCTGATGGAGGAGCTGACAGCACTGGATATGGGCAACATTTGCTGGAGCTTGGGGCCCGACACCATCTCGTTATTTATAACGGGATGACTCAGTGGCCAGATTCAGGTGGGTTGACTTGCTTTCTAGTGGGAGGCGGCAGTAGTACAGTGGATTATGTGATGGGATCCCGAGAGGCAGCAGATATGGCGTCTCAATTCACCCTACCACCATGCCCCATTGGGGCGGATCATACATACCTATCCCTCACTTTCAGGAGCTTACTGGAGACCCACCCACCCATCATACAGCCACCACGCACTATTTTTCACTTCACTCAGGACCTAGCCAAGGTGTACGACTATCATGTTCATGATCAGCTATTTGCCTTAGATCCATCGGCACCCATGGCCATGCTCACCTCCCAGCTCTCACATGTACTGCACTCCGCAGCCGCGAGGAGTTTCCCATACCACATACAGACAGGACAGCCACCTACATCTGGGAGCATGCCCTAGAACTGATGGTATGATGATGAGTGCAGAAACCTTTACCGCAGTCTCCGAGTGCAGAGGGCTCGTGGGGAGATCACCCAGAGGCAGGCAGGCAGGAGAATGCATACTCTCACCCGCCGTAAGCGGCGAGCTTATGAGGAGGCTCAGTACTGGGACACATATCACATGCTCATGAGTAGAGATGCTACTGCTGCTTGGAGGAGACTCAGAGAGCCCCGTCCTCCCACACCTATTGCCGATCCTCAGACCTGGCAGACATATGCAGAGAGACTTTATGATGTGCCTGCACAGTCCCCTATACCACAGCCCACAGAGCCATGCTCCACAGTCTCCACCTTCTTCACCCCACCTATGGTTAGGAGGGCCATATGCCGACTCCAACATGGACGGGCGACACATCATACAGGATTACAAGGAGAGCATCTCACTATGCTATTGATACATGTGGTGCACGCATGGCGCGACACATTGGCGTTAAGCTAAAAGCATTGGCTCTTTCTTACCTCATCCACAAGGGTGTTGTTAAAGAAGGAAATGTAGGTGATTGTGCTCAAGGACCCTCCACGCTTAAATGTAAGGGATCGAGCCTCTCAAAAGCTCAAGTTATTTGTGCATAAGGAAGTGGTTACAAGGACCTCTCGCCCTGCATCTACACAGCATGCAACAAGTGATGATAGATATGTGCCTGGCAGTGCTAGTGGCCAGCATGGTAGCAGTACCAATACTGTGTATGCATCTCATGGTGATAGTGGTTGGCATGTAAGCCAAAGACCTATGCCTATGGAATTGTCACGTGATGAGTCTATGCATCATGGGCTGAAATTTCCACATTATGCAAGAAGGCCACATGTACCTAGGCCACCAGTTCATACAGCAAATGCCTCTGTGCCTCATATGTCCATGAGCCTCATGTCGCAAGGGCTGCCCCTTTGGATAAGGGGAAAAGAAAGCATGAAGAGAAAGAGCATCATGTAAAGAAGCTCAAAGAATTCAAGGCCAGCGATAAGTCGGTTAAGTTTGAATCATATCATGGAGAGTATGATGCTATAGATTACCAATCTGGGTTGGAATTGCATCGAAATCATGCTTTGTAGCATCTACTCTTGCCACAGAGCAATTGGACCAAAAGATGAAGCATTCTGGCAAAGATGGGCTTGGTTACAAGGCCAAAGAGAAGGCTGTCCCCAAACCTGCAAAAAGGTGGACATTCATCTAAAAAAGGACTCAAAAAAGGCCAAAAGTGGGGGTAAATCTGAAATACCTCTAAGGCACAGGTTTGGGGTGGCCTTGAGTAATATGCAAAAGAAGGGAAGTGCTTCTCATGTGGACTACAAGTTTAGAGAGTGCCCACCACGCAAGAAGGATGAGGAGAAGCAACCAAAGGTGAATGTACATGAGATTCCCGAGGTGCAAGGGAATACGGTGCATGAAGGCAAAGAGGGGTGTATGCAATTCCTAAGGTGCAAGGGAATATGGTGCATGAAGACAAAGAGGGGGGTGTATGCAAAGCTTGGGGGAAGATCAAGGATCAGCCTGCTCTCTTCATGTTTGATGATTGTGCTATGGATAACTTCATCTCCGTACAAATGGTGCCTTGGGCATTGAGGTAGAGGACTTGGGACCCCAAATTGAAGCAGAGACCGCCTTTGTGTGCAAGGAGGTGTAGGTGACTCCCGATCATTCGAAAGTTGCATGTGCATATACATGGGTATTTGGATCACAAGAGCTTTTTGGTTGCACCTCTTGATGGATGTGATGTGTTGCTTGGAAAGTCATGGCATCATCATCTTGAGCCCAAAGGGAATACAAGACAAACAAGATCACTTTTTATGCACAAGGACTGTATGCATGTTATTGATGCTGACAAAGAGGGCAATCCTATCCCAGTTGTATTACACATCCATATTAATAAAGCAATCAAAAAGAGTGTTTCCGTGTACTTGGTTTTGTTCGTGACAATGTATAACATAGTGATGTTCATGTGGATACTCTCACGCAAGATAGGTTGAATTTTCTAAACGGTTTTAAAGGTTGTTTTGCATAACTACCTCCGAGAGAGTTAGAGAGAGATTTAATTAGAGAGAGAGAGAGAGAGAGAGAGAGAGAGAGAGAGAGAGAGAGAGAGAGAAATGAAATGAAATGAAATGAAATGTTATATTAACGTCTTCAAAAGGCCATAATGACCAAAAGTTACATCATGGTGGATCTGATACAATGTCTGGATAAAAAACCAAAAAATGAAAAATAAAGATGATACTACTGGCACCTAGAAAATGAAACTGGAACTAGAAGGTAAACAGAAACCCTTATAGGGTGTGAATATAGTGAGGGGGGGGGGGGGGGTACGCTATGGAGAGTTATATTAACGTCTACGGAAGACCCCAAGGGCCTATGAGACCAAAAGTAATACAATGGTACCATGGATATAATGAGCCATGGAAAACTGAAAGAAAAAGTAAAATGAAAACATCTGACAATACATGCGATCAGAAGATGATCATGTGTACAGTGAGATATCCTCTGATTAGCTAATGATGATACTTGCCTTGGCCAGAACCGATCTGATGATGGAGTGAATGTCAGGCCTCTGTGATGCGAGCATGACATATCGGCAGAGAACCTCGCGAATCTGTCTGTGTGGTGGAGGGTCCTGATACTCTGGGTCGGGGACGTCTGGCTCGCAAAATGGATCGAGCTCTCTCGCTAAGAACTCCTCTCGGGTGTGGAGCTGGAGCGTGGGTACGGGTGGTGGGCTCTGATGTCGTAGTAGAGGAACTGTTGTGGACAGTGGATTCCAATGTGGATGTATGTACCACAAAGAAATCTGTGATGGCTCTCTGTGAGGTATCATGTCGGAGCCAGTGCTATCTCTCAACATGCTGCCTCAACACTACATCTCTGTGTCGTCTGAGCTCCATCAAGTACATGCCCAAGCACCTCTGATCCTCAAACTGTATCACCCGTGTGAGTGGTCCGAATCCCTCTCGGAAGAGGCAGTGGAATCTCCCCTGTATCTCATAGTAAGTCGAGCAACTGAGCATATAATGGGCCTCATCCTCTACTACTCTTGTGATGCATACAGTGCATGTCCTCTTTTCATGTGGGATATCCTCAGCTCTGCCAGTCTCTACTCTGAGGCAATGGGAGAATACACTGAGCTGGCCGATCATGATACGCATGGCATGTGACGTGTATCTGTATGTATCCCGGGATCTCAAAGAATCCATCCTCTCGGAGAGTCTCAAGAAGTGATCTCTGTAGTGATCCAGTTGATCTCCTGACGTGAGAGATCAAGGTATGGGTAATCCAAGCTATACTGAAACGGGGGGAGACGGTCCATCTGTATGCCATGTGCATGAAACCACTCGACTACCTCAAAGTACCATGAATGTGTCGGTAATGGTGGTGGCCGTGTCGCTAAGGAGGGCAGTCTAGCTCGTCTCAATCGCTCCCTCTCCCTCTCGCCATATAATTGCATAGAGGACTCTAGTGCTAATCGTGGGAGGCAATCTCTGTCAAGCGTGTATACATGCTGAATATAAGTAACAATCTGAAAAAGGGCATATGT
The DNA here is from genome assembly GCF_041138505.1 of Cibotium barometz. Classification (NCBI taxonomy): domain Eukaryota; kingdom Viridiplantae; phylum Streptophyta; class Polypodiopsida; order Cyatheales; family Cibotiaceae; genus Cibotium; species Cibotium barometz. Next base: position 10,497,211 of record NC_141062.1, read on the forward strand.
AACCAATGGGGCCATCCCAAACTCTGCATGTAGAATGTCATGCGGTACAGATGGTTTACTCCTGATCATGCGTGACAACATCATCACCTGTAGCCTCTCTATGCTCCTCCAGTGATCCTTCCCTAGGCCTGGCCCCCAAAAGGCTGCACCATACATAGCTGCTGGTCATACTAGTGTATCAAAGAGCCAACACTCAGTGCGGGGTTCTTGGAAATGTGCCTGGAAACACTGTCTCTCCATAAGGGCTAGGGAGGCGTGCCCCCTCGCAAGTCGATCAGTGGCAAATGTGGCCATGCAAAACAAAGGGCCTGTAAAAGTGACTCCTAGATACACATACTTCTGCACAATCTCCATTGGGGCATCTCTGTATATAAAAGAAAATTGTGAGGCGACTGCATAAGATGTGTTGAAGACCATAACCTTGGTTTTGCCCAAATTGACCGTACGGTCTCTCTCCTTGCCTACGTAGCTCGTGCCTAACAAACAGGGGCTCACAATGGGGCCACGGCGTATGACAAAATGTTCCTAAAAAGGTAATCCTATTGGCATTGATGTAGAGCCACTATGTTACATAGCACTCTAGTGTAAGGTGCATGTAAACCCCCCCACCCCCTTCCCTCGCGCAGCGCCACTCGCCCACCGAGGAGGACCGCTAGCCCATCACCCAAAACCCTCTTTTCTGCCTCCTTGGGCCTCGATCTCACTTCTCCCGAGGGAGACCTTGGGGCCCGGGGGCGTGAGGGCACAGCTCCGTGCGGACCAGGGGGGCTGCAGGGTGTGACGGCACGGCGCTCCAATCCCGCCCACGTCCTGCCCAAACTACTCTAGAACCTGGAAGTGCTTATGTCACCTCCCCATGCAGACTCAGCAGGAGCACCTCCTAGGCACAGTGCCTTAGCCATGTGCCTCATTCATCCCCCCAACTAGCTCCTCCCCCTGTCAACCCTCCAGACGATGCCTAGATGGATTTCTTCTCCCGCACGAGGGTACCCCTCCTGATTCTCGGCTTGGTGGGAGGCCTCCCTTTGGTCACACTGGAGGTTGGTCCCCACATGAGCCTCATCCACTCTGGATAGTTTTTTGATGGCACTACCCCCACTCCCTCAAGAGAGTCCACATCGTGAACCTCCAAGAGAGGAAGTGGCACATTGATCCCCGCCCTCTTGAGGTCATGGGCGTCGCATCCTGGTGCTTATGGCTTTGGGAGAACAGACCCTTGGAGTATGTCTAGTGCGACCCTAGTGATTGGAGCTCGTGCTACCCCATCCGATTACCCCCCTTCTTTGAGTACTTTGCCAAAATGGGACGATGGATCCTCCTACAGCAGATGGATGGCACCCAACTTGCGTGCTCAGGGGATCTCAACCACTTTCCTAGAAGATTTTTGACAGCACCTTTGGATCCCTGCTCTCCAAGCACTTTGTTGCTTAAAGCAGCCTTGTCCCCTGGTACATCTGGCGAGAGGGCTGCAGCAAGACTATTGCAAGCGAGTCCACTCCCCCAGCGGAAACCATTTGAGCTATATATGGGTTGATCTCATTCATACCCTGCAGGGATGCCTGGAGTGCCTCGCATGAGACTCACTACGCATGCAAAGACAGCGGGCAGCCTTCTTCCGCACTTGGAGCGCTGGACCCTTCTTCATCCCGAAGGAGGGCACGGTCATTTGGCATCACACACCACCTCTTTGGCTTTCTGTGTGCCCCCACCCCCCCCCCACCCCCCCCCCCCCCCCCACCCCCACACACACACACAATGCAGCTTCCCTCCAAGAGGGGCCAGCCATGGAGGGAGCCCCCCCTTCACTTTTTGCAGTTCTTTTACTGCCAGGAGCTCACTGGCGGATTCTCTTTAAACTAATGGAAGGATCTATTTTGAAAAGAAAACAAAAATACTTAGAGAGAAAAGACGCGAATGTGGAATGATGAGAATACATACAAGTGTGGGCGTTGAAGGAATGTGGCTTGGAGCAAAAACCATGCCATTTCACTGAGAAACGGGCGCTGTGGTCCAGACAGCTGTTGCCGGTAGGCGTGCACCACCTCCTGCACAATCTCCCGCACTGCCTCTTCCGACTCCATGGGCTCCTGCAACGTTCGAATCAATACATATGATTGCAGTTATATAATGTGACCGGTGTATATTGTTTTCAAATACAATCCAATGAAACAATCGAGAATTCATAGCTCCCAAATGTACTGCAGCGATGAGAAAACTGTGTGCATGAATATATTCTTAGAAATCACGAATAAAAATCCTATGGAATCATAATAAAATCTGCTTCTGATGTTAAACCTCTGGGCACTCTTTTAAAAAAAACCTTCAAAGCTCTATCGTTTACTTGATTTGTGTTGCCCTAATAACGCTAGGCGCCCTAATCGTAATTAGAAATGTCGCTGGCGTTGCCGCCAAAACTGTGCAAGAGAGAGAAGGGCATCTGAGAAAGACAGAGCGACGTTTTGAAATTTCTGTTAGGAATGAACGTTCACCCAAATTAACGTTTAAAACAACCTTTAGATCAAAAGTTACCCAAAAATCTTGATTTTCCATTTTCATGCATACATAAATGGCTCCACTATCTCTTGAAACTCATGGAGATACCCTTACATTTCCTTCTCTCAAACCATGCTACTTATTTAATGAAACCCAAAAAGAGGATTTCGGTCACCTATACACCCAAATTCATTTAGATGTATTAATTAAACTCGCATAGCCCAGGGAGTGGAGAGTCGAGTCAAGTTAAGTGTGAGTTATTGATAGATAAGGACGTGTGTGGCAGCGAGACCGTGGGTGAGTGGGCATCGCCTCACACGTGTGAGTGCATGCCCCTGTACGTTTAGGAGGGTGATGGCTTGCATGCATAGAGGAGGATTGGATTCAACGACCATAGGAGGATGCGGGGGGCTGGGGAGATTGGGAAGAGGAATGCTCTGAAGATATGAAGCAATCTCGCGAGTGCAGGAGGATGAGGGAAGGGAACGAAAGAAGGCAGCTTTGGAGTGAGTAACGGATAGGATCATCGATCAGGCTGAAAGATCCCAGACCAAGAGGGGTAAGGTATGTCTGAAGGTCTCACCCGAGCTGTGAGGAGTTAAGTTGGTAAGCTGATATCGCTAAATGGTTGCAAGACAATGTTTTTCATTGTAGAGTTGTCTCCCAAGTTTTCTACTTATCGTGGATTAGGTTATCTATTTTTTTCGCATCACTCGCTACACGACCGACCACTCTTTGCTGGAAGCTTGAAGCATGAATACTTATTAACAAAAATGAAATGCCCGTTATGCCAAAAAAAATGAGTGATGGTGCTATTAATACTTACAAAGTATGTGTGAAAAGCATCCCATCTATCGCTTTCAAGATGGGAGCTCCCTATGCTCTCCATTTGCTTCATTGTGCGACATCCTCCTGCTGCTTATACCTGTGGGGATTTGCATTGTGCTTTTTGCACTCCTCTTCCCAAATATCTCATGTATAGGCTTTTGCTCCCTGTCTTTACCTTGCGTGTGATGTCATTATGCTAGTGCTTCATCATGTTCACCATGTGATCTTTAATCCATCTAGGATGGACCTCTTCACTACCTACTACTGGCATAAACTCACTCTTGATTTGATTGACGACTCGTTCCTTCTTTACACTATCAAGTTTACGCCATGTAGTCATGAAGTTGTGGGCAAAGGCTATATGGCATAACATGCAGATTCGATACTTTATCTCATTGCCAACATCATCCAGGATCACATTTTCGTCTATTACTTTTGGTATCGAGAACGAGATGGTTTGGGGGTAGAGGGGTTTGTGTCAAAGCGGTAGGGTGAGCGTGAGCATGGTGTCCCCTCACAATTGGCAATGGGTGGGCGCTCATGCCCCGGTGAGGGGAGGAAGCATCTGTGGAGTCACCACCATGGCAACAACCCATCAAGCAATCCCTTCTTCTATGACTAGAAGTAGTCGAGCAAGCTGTTGTTGGGAGGGGTTTGTGTGATGTGCCGTGGAGTGTCCAAAGGCATGGCCTATGTGGTGGTGGGTTTTGATGAAGTGATAGTGCCTCCCCAAAGTAGGCTTGAGCCATATCTCTTTCTTCGGGGCTCATTTGCGAGATGAAATGATAAAACTAGCTCAGGGACATTGCCTATGGTGCAGGCACGATGGAGAGATTGGGGCTATATGTGGGTGTCTCACATCCATGGTCTACACACAAACCATCACAACATGCCCATGCTTATGGCTTTCCCAACAACATACCCATGCTTATGCCATGACTTGGGCAACATCAAAACCAAGAAGATACTAAAAAAAAAACCAAAGACAATGAGATTAGGGCGCTTTTACTAGAGAGATTCTTTGCTAATTAGAGTCTTGAGGGAGGGCTTGAGTGGGATTCTTTAATATCCTATTCACTAAGGCCCATGCCATTTCTAAGCTATTTGCAAGAGCCCCTCTGTTTATGGATCATAGGCAATACCATTTGACCCGTTCTTTAATGTAAATAAGAGCATGTCTGAGGGGGTAGAAATGGTAGGGTTACCCCCCTCGCTCCGACCTGCGCTGAGTGAAATAGCCAGCGCTATTGATCCAAGCTTGTATTTGCTGAAAGAGGATGCGGGAAACCGCTAAGCTAATAGTGTGTGCATTTCCTGGAACATCTCAGTAGAGACTCCTAAAACTGTTGAGGCGGATCTAGGCGAGGTAGGCAAATTGGAACTGAATTTGAAATTTGGGCCTTTTCCTGGGGCATGTTTCAGATGTGGTGGGTTTGGGCATATAGCAAGGAATTGTGTAAGGCAGGTTCACGCTAAACCACAGGGTGAAACCAAAGATAAGGAAGAGACTAGGGTAGATAACACGACTAATGAAAAGTAGGCATGCAAAAATAATGTGGAAGAACGTAAAGGAAAAGGGATTTTGATTAATGAGGGAGATTCTTCAAAAGATGAAGGATGGAGAAAGGTAAAAGGAAAGACTAGCTTAAGACAAGCCAAGGAGGATGCTAGAAAGACTGTTAATAAAGATGGAGCTTGGGTTAAACAAGGAAGTAAATCATCGGACAATCTAAGTCCTCTATTGTATTCGAATCCTTTTAACCCATTAGGAGAGGAGGATAGTGGGACCTCTTCTCTTCAGAAATTTAACTAGCAAGTGGATGAAGCCTGGAAAGAAATACAGAAGGAGGGGGATCATGGGGGAGTGGGGGGAGTGGGGAGGGGGTAGAAATGGTGCCTGAAACTGCTTTAACATGAGTGAGGCATTAAAAATTAATGGGTGCATGTGGAATGCCAAGGAAATCAAAGATAAAAAGAAGAACGTTGCTTTTTGGGGCTTAGTCAAAGGGCGGGGTCTATCCATTTTGGCTATTCAAGAGCATAATTTATGCATAAATTTTTGAGGAAAGATAGACTTAATGATTGGGTAGTGATGTATGGGGGTGTGAATGGAGGGTATAGTGGAGTTATGACTATTGTAAAAAGTGGTTTGAAACCTAACATCATAGCTAATCATCCTAATGGTAGAATTTTGGTTGTGGAAATACTTCTAGAAGGGGAGAGGGTTTGGGTAATAAATGCTTATAGGGTTCATAATCATAAAGTGAGAAGTGGGATGTGGGGACGGATAGTTAAACTGAATATTCAAGGTCATTACGTCATTATGGGGGACTTTAACATGGTTGAGAAACAAAGGGATAGGTGTGGGGGGAGTATTGTTCTGATGGGACAAGAGAAGATGAAGTGGGAGGGTTTGAGAGGGAGAATGGGATTAAGGGATGGGTGGGAGATAGGAGATTGGGGCTCAAACCATGGGCATACTTATTTTAGTCTTCAATATTTTGGGTCATCCTCCAGATTAGATAGGGTCTTTTTCAGCCAACGGGCGGTGTGGGTTCCTCACACTCTCAGAATGACTGTGGATTCCAATATTGCCATGTCTAACCATATGCCTCTAAAATGGGGATGGGCATATAATGGGTTGGGAAGAAGTTGAGTTAAACAAGTTTCCTACTAGGAAACTTAGGGTAAACATTTTGTTACTTAAGGATGAACTGTTTATTAAATAGACAGATGTGACAATTGAGAGACTCAAGAGGAGAGATACTATACAAGGATCCTGGGAGGATTTTTGCCAATGAAATGTAGGGTATAATCAGAGGGATTGGGAAATTGAGAGCTGAAGAAAAAAGACGGGAAAGAAGGAGATGGAGTGATCTCCTAGATACTGTGCAAAAAAAGAGACAAGTTGGAAGTTAACTGATGAGGTACTTGGTATTTCAAGTGTCAAGCTGGGTTGAGGAATAAAGATGAGAAAAGCACCAAGAGGGAGGAAATTAGATATAAATGGAAAACCTTTAATAACAAAAGGAAGCCAAACGGGTATCTATTTAAGTTAAGGGGAAGGGGGGTAAGATGAAAATGGCCAAGAGATATAGATGAAAATGGCCAAGAGATAAAGGGGATTAGGTTAACAGCCAAAAAATGGGTAGATTTTTTGGGTTCAACTCTCAGTCCTCAAAGAGGATTATTCAGCTTGAAGATTTCAAGCTGAGGCCAAATTACTAGAACAAATTAGCAATAGATTGGATCCTAATAGGGCTAAGATAAATGAATGTTGAGATGCCCTTTTAAAGCTGGGAAGAGAGAAATCACCTGGGTGGGATAGACTATATGTAGAGTTCTTCATTGCCTTATGGCCATCAATAAAGGAATTTGTATGGAAAATCCGCATAGAAGCATTTAGGACATGCAATTTGGATAAGGATTTGAAGGAAGGGTTGGTGAAACTCATTCCTAAACAAAATGCTTGTGATAGATTTAATCATTAGAGGCCTATTACACTGCTGACTGTTATATACAAAATTCTGGCCAAAATCATTACCATTAGGATCACTCCTACTCTTCAAGAGATCATATCTAAGAAACAACATGGCTTTATCAAGGGAATGTCTACATATGACAATATTTATGCTGCTATGTTGGGGAGAGATTTGGCTCTTAGAACAAAGTAGAAATGCATCCTTTTGCAACTTGATCTACATAAGGTTTATGATAGGGTACACTGGTCATTTGTCGCTAGAGTAATGGAAAAACTGGGGTTTGGATTCAAAATGGCCTCTTGTGTATACACCCGTACCTTGGGAGGAAATTCCAAGTTGATGCTGAATGGGAGAGTGGTAGGGGGATTTAAAGTGAACAGGTCAGTTAGACAGGGCTATCCCCTTGCTCCTCTATTATTTGCTATTGCTTCTCACCCTTTGATTGTGGCTTTAAAACATGCTTCTACTGATGGGAGGATAATTGGGCTGAAGCTGAGTAATGGGGAACAATTGGTAATTCAATGCTTTGCAGATGACTCCTTACTCTTTTTGAGAGCTGATAAAAATTATGACAGATTGGCTTTAAGCATCAATTAATTAATAGGGCACTAGACAAATTCTATTTGAAACTAAAGAAATGGGAAGGCATCAAAGTTCCTTTTGAGATGATAGGGTGATTATTTGTAACACAGTGCTGAATGGCTATATTATGTTTTTATGCCCGGTGTGTTGGATTTTGGAAAAAGCCATTGGAAGAGGATTGTAAGGCCTGTAAGAGACTTTGTATGGAGAAATGCTGGTTCTAACAAAAAGGCTTTAGCCTGGTGTGCCTGGGACAGACGTAGCCTGTCTAGATGTGAAGGAGGCCTTGGTATTCTTCATCTCCTCTTCATCTCCCCTCCCACATAGTTGCCAGGTTGGCACTTCTTTACCCAAGAGCCTTCAACAGAAGGAGATTTGGACAAGGATACTAAAAGAGTTAAAGGATTGTTCAGTTGTCTATTTTGAAGGTAATTGGCAAAGCCTAGGATGGAAAGGAAAAATCTTCTCTTATGCTCCTCTTAAGATTACAGGGTCTTGATTTTGCTAAATGCTTTGCACCAAATGGAAAGAGGTTTTGGAATTAATGGTTTGGGATGGATGTGGCAGGGTTACAAGAAATTATCTGTTGTGTCTAGGGATCTGGTGGACTCATAAGTTTAATCCTCCTTTCGCTATGTAGGATCCTAAAATAGCCAAAATCATGAACAACAAAGGTTCGAGTTGTTTCTCTCACAGGGAAGGGCAACTTGCTAGACATGTATTGGAGGAGGTACAGAAGGGATGGACCTCTACAGTTGTGGATGAGTCTTGCTGGATAAAGGACTGGGTCTAAACTGAACAATTGATCAACTAAGGCTCTATACAAAGCACTCAGAAAGAGTGAGGAGAATGTTATTTATTGTAATAAAATTTGGAGAGTGAGCTGGAGCTCTAGTTACTAGAGAATGAAATGGAAGGCAATATGGGAGACTAAAATTCCTACAAAATCTTAGGTTTTTCTATGGAGAGTGTGCATGGGAGCCTTGCCTATTGATTCTAAGTTGATACAGAGGAATTTTACCACTGGATGTTGTCCTAGATTCAGAACTGCTTTGGAAGATGGAAAACATGCCTTTTGGGATTGTCCTACCATTAGGAGTACCAAGATTGGAAAATGGGTTCATAGTAACTTAGGAGTACTTGGACCATGATTGGAGAATGGGTTCATAGTAACTTAGGGGTACAAGGTCAATGGGGGGATTGGTTATTAGGAAGATGGACAACCAATGTTGGACATGTTGATCTCATTTTTAACATAATCAAGTTTTGTTGCTTGTGGGAGATCTGGAATTACAGGAATAGTATTATATTTCAAAAGGCTACTGACATATGATTTGATGTAACTGGGTTGATGCATAAGTGTATATGTATGTGATGGTCCTTAATAAATTGAATGTGGTCGAGCTAGTTTAGATGATTCAGGCCTTTGCAAACAGCATCACTTGATCTTTTCCTTTAGGAGAGACTTTCATTCATACTAGGCTTTGCCTAATTGTTTGGTGTATTGCTTTCACGGTCTCTCAAAGCTGAAATTAGAGCCTAAACCAATCAAGTTTGGACCAAAGACTAAGAGATGTTATAGGAAGGTGAAGCACATAAACTACACTTTTGTGGCTTTTATTGAGAATCCAACTGGCACCAGAGCCACATTAAAAATTTGGTCCAAGAAAGGGGATGTGTTGGAAAAATAGGCACCCAAAGGATGCACCACTGAAGCTATGGCTAAAGCATGCATTCATCTTGGATATCATATATCTTGGGAGAAATCTTCCTTTATATTTGAGGATGATAGATGGGATCTCATATGCAACTTGTTTAATAGAGCTTGAATGATAAATTAGCTATTGTAATGTTGATAGGATGTAACGCTTTTTGATACATACATACGTACACATATATATATATATATATATATATATATATATATATATATATATATATATATATATATATATATATATATATTGGTCCCAAAAATAAATAAACTCGCGTAGCCCATATAATTATTCCTAAGGTCGAACCTTAAAAATTAATACTAAGGGACCTCCTCCACCCGTCTTTCTCCACAACATTGCTCCGTCTTCCGTCCCTTCCCTTAATAGCCACCCTATCCTCCATCCTATCCTCATCCTCCTCATTCACCATGCCCTCTTCCTCCACAACATAGCCCTTCTTTCATCCTCTTCCCATCCTCTCTCCTCCTTCATAGTGTTGCCCTCCTTCCATCCCTCTCCTCATCGACCACCCTCTCCTCGTTTTTGTTCTACACCAAGTCTCCCCCTTTAGCAGTCACACTGAGAGAGATATCCCTTTTGAGATTGATGCATCACATGGGTCTTGAGAAAGAGACCAATCCTACACCCCTTCTTCCTTCAGTCCCCAAAACTCACACTTGCAGTAAAAACACACACACACATAGCTCCTCTTCTTCTTCTATGTACCCAAGAGAATATCTATATGTCTCCCTTTCACATCATTGCAATAGTCCCCTCCCCCCTCTTTCTATCTCTCGCTTCAGGGATATTTACATTGGTACATCAATGATGCTCTCTCTCTCTCTCTCTCTCTCTCTCTCTCTCTCTCTCTCTTCATGTATGGTATGCACGACACAATGAAGAACCATTGTCCCTCAATGAAGCAATGGCTATGTTGAGGCATGTGTGATTCTCAAAGGTTTAATCTTTACGTAAAGTTCAAGAAAAAAAAATCTTAGCCAATGACAGCAAACCCAAAAAACAAAATTATCTTCTTGACCAATGGATTTTCAATAGAATGTCCCATAAAAAATGAAAAGATGCAGGGGGGAAGAGAGCTTGAGCTCTTGCAAGCACACACACACACTCACAAAACCCTAATAGAGAACACACAAGGTGAGAGGCTGAAAATCTTCTTCTTCTCTACTCAACACTCAACACTCCATATACAAGATAAGAGTACACATAATATGAAAGGTACTCAACCAATACATACACAGGTTCTCTATAGTGTGAACCCGACTAAATGAGCTGGCGCTATAACTATGCCAGTCTCTAGAATGGCTGTCACACAGCCTGTCATCCCACTGGCCGCATATCACCCAAGATCTCACCAACCATGCCAGTGGTGTAAGTGTGGGGCCTATCCCCCAGGCGGGTCATCAGTGGCCATCGCCTCACTAGACGAGCTCGATATCTCAACACTCCCCCTCGAGCTCAACTCCATCTCATGTACACCAAGCGAAGCCCTGAATCTGCGGAGCTTCTCTGTACCCAATGCTTTGGTGAAGATGTCAGCTACCTGATCCTCTGTGCTGACATAAACAAGGTCAAGGTCTCCTGCCAAGACCTTCTCTCTGACGAAGTGGTAGTGGACCTCTATGTGCTTCGTACGAGCATGAAAGACTGGGTTCCTGGCCAACTGTATACTGCTAATGTTGTCACAGAAAATGACAACTTGTCTATCCACTGATAGACCCAAATCTGCAAGTAGCTTTCTCAACCAAGCTACCTCACATGCTGCCATAGCAGCTCCTCTGTACTCGGCCTCTGTACTCGATAGAGCAACCGTAGGCTGCTTCTTGCTGCTCCAAGTCACAGCAACACTCCCCAAAGAAAACATGAATCCACTAGTAGATCTTCTATCTGAGATACTACCAGCCCAATCAGCATCTGTGTACCCATGTACACATATCTCTGTCCCAGTCTCATAGAATAGTCCACAATGCAAAGTAGACTTCACATACCTCAGTATGCGTCTCACTGCATCCAAATGCGGTTTACGTGGAACCTGCATAAACTGACTTACCAACCTAACAGCATAGCTCAAATCTGGTCTGGTGATCGTCATGTAGATCAAACTTCCTACTATGCTCCTGTACATAGTAGGATCCTCCAAGATCTCTCCTGAATCTGCACTCAACTTGCCATTCTGATCCAATGGCACAGAAATAGGCTTACAGCCTGTCATACCATACTTGGACAACATGTCCAAGCCATACTGTCTCTGCAGTAATCCAATACCATGTGGTGATCTAATCACCTCAATGCCCAAGAAATATCTGAGCTCCCCGAGATCCTTCATCTCAAACTTCTGTCTTAGCAAGATCTTTACATCAAAGATCTCTGCATCATGGTCCCCCGTAATGATCAAGTCATCTACATAGATGACAACAAGCACAACTCCTCTATCACCATGTCTCACATACAATGAGAAATCTGCATTGGCTACATGAAAGCCAATAGTGACAAGATATTCAGAAATCTTGTCAGACCATGCTCTTGGTGCTTGCTTTAAGCCATACAGGGCTTTTTTCAACCTGCAAATATGCTCGGGGTGACCCACATCCTCATAACCAGGTGGCTGCAACATATACACCTCTTCTTGCAAATCCCCATGCAAGAATGCATTCTTTACATCCATCTGATGTAAAGACCATTGCTTTGATGCAGCCCCACTGCTATCACAACTCTCACCGTTGCCATCTTGGCAACTGGACTGAAAGTTTCCTCATAATCAATCCCATATGTCTGCGCATATCCTTTGGCTACCAATCTAGCCTTGTACCTGTTTATGCTTCCATCACTGTTATGTTTAACTTTGTACACCCACTTGCATCCAATGGCTTTCTTGCCTTCAGGCAATTGCACTAAATCCCAAGTTTCATTTCCATATAGTGCATCCATCTCCTCATCCATAGCTTTCTCCCAACACACATTTCCAATAGCCTCATCAATGCATGTGGGCTCTACAACCTGCACAACCTTTGCCATATATGCATAGTGATGTGCCACATAACCATCATATGTAAATCTCTGCACAGGGTTCTTCACTCTCCCTGATCTTTGCAGCTTTTCATTCATGGCTTCCATAGCTTTCTTTACACCAAGTGTTCTCATAGCTGGGATCCCAAGCTCCTCATCAAGGCTCATATCTGAGCCACTAGACTCTCCATCAACATGAGAATGCCCTATAGAAATGTCAGGCATACCAAGGGGCTCAACCACTTTCTCTTTTCCTTTACGTGATGTACTAATCACATTTGCAGGACTGGTATTATGACGCAGCCTGCCACTCCATGGTCTATCAATAGACCCACTAGATGAGGACTCTCCTGGTCCACTCAAAGACTGTGATTGCTGACCTGCATTCTGTGCAACCACACTTCCACTCACATCAGCCCCAACAGCTTCTTTTTCAGCAGCATACCAGCTGCTCATCTCATCAAAGACAACATCCCTGCTTACCCTCAACTCACGTGTAGCAGGGTTATAACACCTGTATCCCTTTTGCTCAAGGGAGTATCCAATAAACACACATTTTTCAGCTTTTGGATCCAGCTTAGTTCTCAGCTCATCTGGCACATGCACATATGCAATGCATCCAAAGACTTTCAGATGAGACAAATCTGGTTTTCTGCCAGTAAACCTCTCCTCTGGAGTTACATCATGTATGGCTGCAGTTGGAGTCCTGTTCATGATGTATACTGCTGTAGAAACAGCCTCAACCCAATAGCAATGCGGCATATTCTTCTCTTCCATCTCAATGCTTGCGCAATCTCAGCAATGTGCCTGTTTTTTCGCTCAGCAACTCCATTTTGCTGCGGAGTGTATCTGCATGTAAACTGTCTCCGAATACCATTCTTCTTCAAAAATTCAGAGAACTCATTGGAGAAGTACTCTCCCCCTCCATCTGACCTTAGGCACTTTACATATTTCCCTGTTTGCTTTTCAACCAAAACTCTGAAATTCTGAAAGTGAGTGAACACCTCACTCTTCTCCTTCATGAAATATACCCACACTTTCCTTGTGTGGTCATCAATGAAAGTCACATAGTACCTGTAGCCTCCCATAGATATGGTCTTCGTAGGACCCCATACATCTGAATGCACAACATCTAGTGCATTTCTGCTCACATATCTGTTACGTGGAAACACATGCTTTGTTTGCTTCCCAAATTGGCATGCTTCACATATTTTCTGCATACCTTCCACTTTAAATTTTGGCAGCCCTGTCACAATTCCTTTTGTCTGCATAGACTTCAATCTCTGCACATTTACATGTCCAATCCTCTTACGCCAAATGTCTGTGTCTGCAACAATTCCTGAACCATTTGCAAACATCGCAGCACTCATTTCAGGCATGTCTACATTTAATGTAAACATTCTGCCCACTCTGTTGCCTTTTGCAACCAACCTGCACTTGTCTTTAAAATCTTCAACATAACATCCATCAGGGTTAAACCGAACCTGCAAACCCTAAATCATCTGGCCAACTGAAACCAGATTCTTTGTTATGTTCGGTACATGAAGTACATCTGCAAGATACTTCACTTTGCCATCCTGCATAGACAATGGCACATCTCCAACGTGGGCAATTGGATGAGCAGTGTCATCCCCTGTTTCCACAAAACCTGGTCTTTCCGGGTTTTTCATCTCCTTGAACCACTCTCCATGACTTGTCATGTGGTTTGAAGTGCCTGAATCCACATACCATACATTATCTTTTTGTGCTGCATCAACATTTTCAGACATGGCATTCACGACATGCTGCATAACAAACAACCTTTCATTATCCTCATTATTTCTGCTTGAGGATGCATAGTTGTTTTGCTGCACTTTCCCATTTTGCATGTCAGCCTGCTTCTTATAACATTCTGCCTGCACATGTCCAGGCTTACCACAATAATAGCATTCACGTGCATCATTATATTGCCTTTGCCAATTTCCACGGCCTCTTGGACTCCCCCTGCCTCTGAATTTGCCTCTTCCACTTGCGTGTTGTTGTTGTTGTTGTTGATTTTGGGACTGTTGTTGTTGCTGCTGCTGCTGACCATAATTTTGATTACCTGTTCGGCCACCTCCTTGACCGCGTCCACGGCCTCCTCTACCTCGTCCTCTTCCTGAACTCGTGTAGAAGGCCTGTTGCTCTGAACTGTTTTTGCTTTGTGAAGACTGTTGGTCTTCACCCAAGCTCTTCTCTTCGATAATCAGCATAGACACCAAATCTGTAAAGTTGGGAATGTTTTCCCGAGTCTGAATAGACGTCTTGAACGCCTTGTATTGTGGCCCGAGACCACATAGACAGACCTCCACCTTATCATCATCATCTACTGACACACCAATAGATGCAAGGGATTCCACAATACCCTTTATCTTCAGCGCATAGTCATTCACAGACATGCTCTTTTTCTCCACAGTATGAAGTTCATTCTTCAACTGTATCTTACGTGCCTTGGTATTTGTTTCATAGAGCTTTACCAAGGTGTCCCACGCCTCCTTGGGGGACTTGGCATCCTGAATGTGCCCAATCATGGTGTCCTGTATACTAATGGAGAGCCAATACATAACCTTCCTGGCTCCTTGGTTCCAGTCTTTAAACTCTTTCACATCTGCAGTAGTCGGATTTATATCCGGTATCTCCGGTGCCTCTTCATGCTCACCTTCTATGTAGTCCCAATAGCCTTTTCCCATCAGGAAATTCGTCAACCTGAACCTCCAAGCATGGAAGTTATTCTTATCCAGTTTCTCAGCCACAATCTGTGTTATGCCATCATTAGACATCTTGCCAAACACACAATTTTACCAGAAACTGCACTCTGGTTTTTCCTGCACAAATGCTGTATTTTCTGCACAGCGGTACTGTAGTACTCTCAAATGTCACAACCAGTGACTTCAATGTGCATACATACACCCAATGGCAATTGTAGACCTCTTTGCAGCACCCACAGTGTCTGCACAGTCAATCTGTCTTCCTACAGTTCTTAAGATAGAGTTCTGCAGAGAATCGATGACTTACCCGCAGTGCTCGAAATCGCCTGCTTTCTGAAAAAACGGAGGTCCAAACGCACCCGAAATGCGTTTTTGGCCCGAAAATTTCAGTTCGATAGGATTATATAGTTGCCCTATAGCTTTACTCCCGCGAAGAAAGCTCCTCAATCAGAGACCGTTTGCCGGTGCCTCCCATAGAGCTCCCGACAAGGGTGTAGTCACCAACACAATAGGGAAGAGTAGTTGAAGCTCTTACCCTCGTACCGCTTCCTGTGGTTCTCTTGCTTGCAGCTCAGCCCTTAGCACGAACCAGGCTCTGATACCATGAAAAGATGCAGGGGGGAAGAGAGCTTGAGCTCTTGCAAGCACACACACACACACTCACAAAACCCTAATAGAGAACACACAAGGTGAGAGGCTGAAAATCTTCTTCTTCTCTACTCAACACTCAACACTCCATATACAAGATAAGAGTACACATAATATGAAAGGTACTCAACCAATACATACACAGGTTCTCTATAGTGTGAACCCGACTAAATGAGCTGGCGCTATAACTATGCCAGTCTCTAGAATGGCTGTCACACAGCCTGTCATCCCACTGGCCGCATATCACCCAAGATCTCACCAACCATGCCAGTGGTGTAAGTGTGGGGCCTATCCCCCAGGCGGGTCATCAGTGGCCACTGCCTCACTAGACGAGCTCGATATCTCAACAAAAAAGGACAGAGCTGTTGAAATATACAAGTGAATAGGGTGTGTGCGGGAGCAAGCCCTTGGCTAGAGGCTGTAAAAGAGAATCTGTAAATGTGAGAGAACCTGTGAAAAGGTGAGAAGAATCTACTAGGAGAGAATAAAGGGTAGCATGAGGAGATTTAGGAGGTGTGGAGATAATTTGGGAGAGGTGGAGAGAATCAAGCAAAAGAGGTGGAGTGAATCAAGGAGAAATCAGTGGGATTAGATGCTTGGATGTAAACTCTATAAATTGAGGCATTGGCCTAATGAGAACTTGCTAGTTTTTTATTATCCATGCCTACATTAAGCTATCAGTTAATTGCTCACTAATCACATCTTAATTATCCTCTTTATTAATGATGTTGATTCTAGCATTTGATCCACCATAGCTCATCACATTGCTGTAATTTTAACATGGTATCAGAGCCTAGCCTAGAATCCATCAAGTTTATGAGCCCATTATCTAACTAATTAGGATTAGTAAATAATTAAGAAATAATCATTTTTTAAAGTTATTTTCAACTAGCCCACTATACCTTAGCGAGTGGAGGAGCTCCCTCTCCCTGTAGGCTCAACATTAGCTCAAAAGCTTTCAGTCACCATAGCTAGCCATCCCCATAGGGCTCTAGCCCATTCAAGAATTTAATCAAAACGTCGATGCAATCAGGAGAAAATCGTGAATTTTCCAGCGCTTCTTTTTCTGTAAAAAATGGAGATCTTGTCTTCCACATATGCAATGGGTTTAATTCCTCTTGGCCCTAGGTGTTTTCAAGGGTGCTCTACAAGCTGGTGAAGTCAGAATTTGATTTGATCAAGTCTACAGTGAGATCCAAGCTCTTCATCAAATCTGTAGGTGACTTTGGTAAAATAGAGATTAAGCATTCAACGTTTGGTCAAATCTTGTGTTTCTTGGCTCAATCCTCTACTAGACTGATTGCTATTGATGGCCTTGAAAGCATTTGAGCTGATTTGAACTCTAAGGCCTCAGATATGGGCTCCCCGCATACTCTGTTTTTTGCACACAAAATAGAGGATTAATTTGCTAATCATTATATTTTGGTGCAATTGAGGGTTCAAATTAGCCATTAGGTATCTGCTGATACAGATCCCTATATGACAACCCCGGATTTTGGTGCCAATTTTGGCGCATTATGGTGATGTTTGGAGGTTCTTCATCGACAAAAGTCACACTTTCATGGAATTCATGCCTAAATTGTACTTATCTTTTGTACTCCTTTTTAATGTAAATGCTTGGCATATTAGCGGGTCCGCATTTGTAAAGCCACAGCATGAAAACTCTCTCTTAAGTATTTTGTAAGGTCCAAGCCATGTATTCACAAAACGAAGCAAGCCTAAAGTTCAAACATTATGTACTTTTGAATATTTGGAATCAAATAAAGAAAAGGGGAAAAGAAGGGTCGTGGGATGTGGGTGGTTGAGGAAGTTAGAGTCTCTCTCTTCCTTTATCAACCTCTTTCACGTTCCTTTCTAACTCTCTTGGTTTGAGCACAACTCTTGCCTCTCTCTTGTCTCTTCCTTGTTCTTGACTATTTCCTAGCTATGGAGGAAGGAGAAGAGGATGGTGAGGATGATTGTCTTGTCTATCTTCTGTGTGCTCTACACTAGGTAGATTTTCATTGTGTGGGTATATGGCTATGGTGTTTTCCTAGAGAGAGAGATGAGAGAATAGATGGTGTGTGTGTATATGTGTGTTTCTTGAGAGCTTCTTGTAGTTTTTATGGCTATGGGGCACCCCAATGCGTATGTTTCGTATGCTTGAGCCCGGATCTGCTGTAATTTCGTGTGCTTGGAAGGCTATTTCATTTGGTGCGTTCGCCGGGAGAGGCTAGCCATGGAAGCTACGAGGAGTGGAGGCATTCTTGGTGCACTGGCCGGGACCGATCTAATCATGGAAGCTGCAATAGAAGGGCAAAAGCATGCCCATGTGTGCTCAAAGTGGGCGTTGCCCTGTGAGCCGAGAAGGAGATGATGAAGAAGCTGTTGCGCTGGCAGTACCCAGAGAAGAGAGACAAGATTGTATGGGTGTGTGCGTTTCTTGACGCTTGCAGATTGCAGGGGGAGCGCAAACAAGATTTACGGAAGAGCTTGGAGGAGATGACAACAAGCTTGGTTGCAAGAAGTGCAGAGAAAAACTCGAATGCTGCTCCAGCAAATGGCAGAGAGGAAAGAGCAGGTCGATGGAGAAGGAATAGTTGAGGGTGCAGTTATGGCGTTGGACAGAAAGTTGTCGCTCTCTACACATCATTTTGTGTGCTCGCTCCACGTCATATTGTTGCAGGGTTTCAATTCTTTAAGTTCATTTTTAACTTTTATTAAAATATCATCACCTAATTCTAAGGGATCATTCGCACCAAGGCAATGAAACACACACACACATTTTATCAATATGGGCTTGGGTACTAAAAATAATCCTTACGCCGGAGAAATTTTCTGCACCATAGCTAGGATGTGTCGGGTGGAGGGCTTGATTACTAAATGTTTTGTGTGGGCGAGCATAGTGAAAAAATTTGGATGGGGTTTCATTTGGGGTCAAAAGAAGGGGTTTCCATTTTGTTTCCATGAGGGCGGGTGAGTGTTCTTTTGAGCAAAGGGTTGATGTTGTACATCCTTATCCTATGTCATTTGAGTGAGGTGGTGTTAGTGTGTAAGTTTAGAGATGAGTGACTGAGTGAGTGTGATGAGTGTGTAAGTTAGTGTGGGTGTTTCTTGAACAAGGGAGTTGTGTGGAATATGTGTGAAGGAGCTAAAAGTATGCGTTAATGGGAGGTTTTTCATCAACATTTGTTCGCGAGGACGCTCACAGCTGAGTGGAGGAGAAATGACAACCCCGGATTTTGGTGCCAATTTTGGCACATTATGGTGATGTTTGGAGGTTCTTCATCGACAAAAGTCACACTTTCATGGAATTCATGCCTAAATTGTACTTATCTTTTGTACTCCTTTTTAATGTAAATGCTTGGCATATTAGCGGGTCCGCATTTGTAAAGCCACAGCATGAAAACTCTCTCTTAAGTATTTTGTAAGGTCCAAGCCATGTATTCACAAAACGAAGCAAGCCTAAAGTTCAAACATTATGTACTTTTGAATATTTGGAATCAAATAAAGAAAAGGGAAAAAGAAGGGTCGTGGGATGTGGGTGGTTGAGGAAGTTAGAGTCTCTCTCTTCCTTTATCAACCTCTTTCACGTTCCTTTCTAACTCTCTTGGTTTGAGCACAACTCTTGCCTCTCTCTTGTCTCTTCCTTGTTCTTGAATATTTCCTAGCTATGGAGGAAGGAGAAGAGGATGGTGAGGATGATTGTCTTGTCTATCTTCTGTGTGCTCTACACTAGGTAGCTTTTCATTGTGTGGGTATATGGCTATGGTGTTTTCCTAGAGAGAGAGATGAGAGAATAGATGGTGTGTGTGTATATGTGTGTTTCTTGAGAGCTTCTTGTAGTTTTTATGGCTAGGAGCAAAGCTCCACGCATATATTTTGCATGCTTGAGCCCGGGTTTGCTGTCTTTTTGTGTGCTTGGAAGGCTGATTCACTATAACTTCATATTGCAATTCGGAGATGGTTTGATACTCCAACCATTCCGTACAAATTGGTTACCCTTGATTTAATGTAATTTCTAATGATTTTATGATGATAAATATGTCATCTCCTAAACACCAGATTGAGTTGTAAAAGGGTAGACACTGTCCTTGAATCTTGAAATTGGATCAAGAGGTAAGACCCCCTTCACATTATCATGAGTACGGCACAAGAGATAGCCAAATTTAATGGGGAGCAGTTTTACACATGGTAGACAAAAACCATGTATCTGCTCATGAGGAAAAATATGTGGGGGCTAGTTGAGGGAAGAGATGAATGCCCAGAGGCGAGAGGGGAAAATGAGTGGAAGAGCAGGAATGAAAAAGCATTGGGACTTATCGCACTCAATCTAAATGATGAAATCATTCATCACATCACAGGGATACAATGGGCAAAAGATGCATGGGATGAACTCAATAAATTATTTGGCACACAAGCTAAAAATTCAAAGATAAATCTGTTAATGCAATTTTACAAATTGGATATGAAGGAAAGTGAACCTTTAATCACACACTTGAACAGATATAAAAGCATTAAGCAACAACTGGCAGCTATCTATTGGCAAAAATGTAAAAGATGATGAGGCACTAGAAGTGCCTCATCATCTATTGGCAAAAAGGTAGAAGATGATGAGGCACTAGAAGTGCTTCTGAAGAGTGTGGACAAAGGTGAATATGAAAATATTGTAGCAACACTAAAGAATGTACCTGAATTGAAGCTACACGAGATAGAAGGAGCTCTACTAGAGCAAGAGAGCAGAGGCAAAGAGAAGAAATGGCTCGACTCAATAGCAGGAGAAGAAAAAGCATTCTTCACCCGAGGAGGATTCTCTCGAGGACGAGGACGAGGAAGAGGCAGAGTAGGAGGAAGGACCTTCACTTGCCACAACTGTGGAAAGCTAGGACACATGGCAAGAGACTACTACAGCAAACCCAGTGGAGAAGGAACGACATCGACAAACTTCATGGAGGCTCCTAAGGAAGTGGAGTCGGATCATCTTTTCTGAGAGAGAGAGAGAGAGAGAGAGAGAGAGAGAGAGAGAGAGAGAGAGAGAAACCCCACAACCCAATGTAACCTGCCCCAACAAAGTAAAACCACCTCTGAGCCACCGATGATGTAGGCCATGTGGTAGATGTATGTGTGAGCACTTTAGTCAAGGTCACGGGCACTTATAGTAGCCTTGGACACATAGAGAGAGAGAGAGCGAGAGAGTGTGTCAAGGACTATGAGTTTAGGGACTTGAGGCACTGGTCGCGGACTATCAAGTAAGAGGGAAACTTGGTATAGGGTCCAGGTGTGTTAGGAGTATTCACTTGAGGGGAGGTGTTGAAATATACAAGTGAATAGGGTGTGTGCGGGGGTGTGTGCGGCGGGAACAAGCCCTTGGCTAGAGGCTATAAAAGAGAATCTGTAAATATGAGAGAATGTGTGAAAAGGTAAGAAGAATCTACTGGGAAAGAATAAAGGGTAGCATGAGGAGATTTAGGAGGTGTGGAGATATTCTGGGAGAGGTGGAGAGAATCAAGCAAAAGAGGTGGAGTGAATCAAGGAGAAATCAGTGGGATTAGATGCTTGGATGTAAACTCTATAAATTGAGGCATTGGCCTAATGAGAACTTGCTAGTTTTTGATTATCCATGCTTACATTAAGCTATCAGTTAATTTCTCACTAATCACATTAAGCTATTAGTTAATTTCTCACTAATCACATCTTAATTATCGTCTAATTTCACTAATCACATTAAGCTATCAATTAATTTCTCACTAATCACATCTTAATTATCGTCTAATCTCTTTGTTAATGATGTTGATTCTAGCATTTGATCCACCATAGCTCATCACATTGCTGTAATTTTAACAACAGCCACATGCCTCATCAAGAGGGTTCCCCCTATCAATTGCTAGTAGGAATGCTTCATATGATAGGTCAAGAATATATTGTGATGAAATGTGTTCTAGATATGTTATACTTGAGCAAGCCCATTCTAGCATCGGGGTGGAGGGCACTTTGTCGAGGACACGATAGCTCACAATATCTAGGCTAGCCTATGGTGGCCTACACTTTGAAGATGCAACAAAATCATATTTTGGTGCTTCATTGTCATGATTCATTACTAGATATCCATGTGCTTATGGAAAAGGACTAGGGACTTGGATATGTATTTGATTAAATACCTTAGTTCATTTGTATGGTCATTTGATATTTGCATATTATCTAGTCCAATAGAATCATGCCATCTAACGTAATACACAAAGCAAAGAGGATGTTGACATGTGGCAACCTAGTGGCTTATGGGATGAGCTTGTACCCATACAAATAAGTAATGAGAGAAGGGATTTTTCATTCCTTCATATGCCTGGTTGGAATCATGTGTTGTTTTATTGGGCCTTTCTTTGTGGTTGTGTATGAGCTTGCATCTCTGTGGTAATTAGGGTAACGCAGAAGCAGCTATAGGGGATCAAACAAATCCATGGTGTGTTTGGTAGTGTGTGCAGAGAGAGAAAGCTAGAGACAAACTCAATTAGAGAGAGAGAGAGAGAGAGAGAGAGAGAGAGAGAGAGAGAGAGAGAGAGAGAGAGAGAGAGAATATGCATGGTATATACACGACTCAATAATACTTCCATTGATTAATGTTATATAAGATTCAAAGAGTACATTGCCTTTTATACGCTTAAAGGCCTTATCTTTGACACATCACATACATTGGGGCAATGCATATGGCTGAACATATGACATCATTGCGTGTCACACTCATATATAAAACAACTATAAGAGGTTGTTCACATACATAAGCACACTAAACCATCTAAGGACTGTTTCTTTGACACATCACATACACTGGGGCAATGACGCATGGCTAAACATATGACATCATTGCTTATCACACTCACACATAAAATGGCTATAAGAGGTTTTTCACATATATAAATACACTAAACCATCTAAGGACTATTTCACACACACACGAGGCTCTGAATACCCAACAAACATCCCTTCAGAGCGAAGGTGGTGAGACCCAATATGTAAAAGAGGTAGCTATCTTCTAACTTCATCACAT
Source organism: Cibotium barometz (assembly GCF_041138505.1). Lineage (NCBI taxonomy): Eukaryota > Viridiplantae > Streptophyta > Polypodiopsida > Cyatheales > Cibotiaceae > Cibotium > Cibotium barometz. The sequence continues at coordinate 10,519,730 of NC_141062.1, forward strand.
GTTGCAAGGGAGAAATCTAGCCACGTGCACCTCCCATGCCGTGCTAATCCTCCAATTAGCAAGTGACTAAAGCAACAAGGCTAGCTCTTTGTCACCCCCTATCTCCTAACAAGGATGAAAGATAACACAAAACCTTTCATAAGTGAAGGCGATACAAATGTATAAAGGAAAAACACACACACATGGATTATTTAACTCAGATTTTGGGGGACTTCACGGGCAAAGAACGGAGTTAACATTATGGAACAAAAGGAAGTCAAAAAACAAGTTGAATGCTTTGGCAACCGCTAGTTAAATGATGAAGACAATATCTAAGTCTTTAGTAAGAATGATCAAGAGCATGAGCAACACTTTGAAAAGGTATTTACACTCTTGAAATTTAATCAATTTTATGCCAACCTTGAAAAGAGTCGCTTTCTTTCAAGATCAAATTGAATACCTTGGCCATATTGTGTCTTTTGATGAGGAAATCCACATGTGTAGCCTCGAAAAACATTGAATGTATAGTAACTTGGCCAAAGCCTTGTGACATACATGAACTTAGATCCTTCTTTGGATTGTGTAGCTATTATTGAAAGTTTATTATAATATTTTCATATATTATATTTTAAATTTTATTAGAAACTTTGCATATATTTTAAACACTCTAACTAAAATTTTGAAAAAGGTTAGATATTTTAATAAGACTAAAATATCTGATCAATCTTTTCATGCTTTAAGACACTTTAACTAATGCATCAATACTACTTCAACTTCTAGATTTTCAACACAACCATTCTTTTATTGCAACTAATGCAAGTGGACATGGGTGTGATGATGTCATACTATGGCCATCCCATAGCTTATGAAAGTCAAAAGGTTCAAGCAGATTTTCAACAACCATTCTTTATTGTCGTACTGATGAAAGTATGGCGTCATACTTATGAAAGTTAGAAGTTTAAACCAGGCACAAAAGGAATTATAGTATATATATGATAAGGAACTTTGTGTTGTAGTTCATGCCCGTGGGATTTGGAAACATTATTTAATGGGTTCTAAATTCCTAATCAAGGCCGATCAACAAAGCATCAAACTTTTGTTTTCTCAACCTCTCATTTTTTATTGTCATATCAAGTGGGCTTCCTTTATTCAAAGTTTTAGCCCATGATCCAATACTGATGCGGAAAGGAAAATGATGCATTAAGTTGAAGGCCTCCCACTATCAATAATATGTCTGAGTATGAGTAATCCTTTTGAACCTATGCAAGACACTTATAAGCAAGATTTAGTTTTATTTCGAAATTTGCATTAAGTTGTGTAATTACTCCCCTCAAGGTTATTATTCCTGTAATGATGGTTCTTTTCTTCTAGAAATGATTATGCATCATACATCATTGCCTTAGAAGAAATGTATTAACCACCATTTATGGGACATCACGACGTATCTGCTACTCTTTAATTGGTCTCATGGGAATTCTTTGGCCACACTATCGCCAGATGTGTGGTTGAGTGTGTTACATGCCAAAAAATTAAGAGTTACAAAGGAAAAGCTCAAGGACTTCTCATGCCTTTACCTATCCCTAATGAACCTTGGGAACAAGTGTTAATGGAGTATATTGACGATTTTCCATCTACTATTGATCATAATGATATGATTTAGATTTTAGCAAACAAGCTTATTTCTTACCATGCAAGAAAACTCTAACTTCCCATGAAGCCGTCGCACACTTTTCAGTCAAACATTTTTTTGTACATCACAGCTTACCTTAGGTCCTTGTTTCATGTTTAATTCAAAATTCTACAGTAAATTTTGGATGACACTATTCTCCAACTTAGGTACAAAGATAGGCTTTTCCCACATCTTGAATTGAATGGACGCACTAAATATTACTATATTCGACGTACTTAATGCTTATGTTTCTCAATAACATTCTGCTTGGAATCAATACATTCATCTTCTGCAATTTGATTCTGCAATTTGATTATACTCCACACATGGCTATATTGGTTACTTATGCACCTTCTTTAGATTATGTATGGTAAATCCTTGCCAATACTGATTTCTAATTCTCACTATAAGACTTTCCATAAAATCAATGCTAGTGATCAATTCATTGTAGACTTTATCGATATTCTCTTTGAGGCATGTAATTATGTCACAAAAGCACAAAAGAGACATCTGAAACAAGCAAAACATAAATGTAAACATGTTTTATTCAAAAAAGGTGATTATGTACCATTTCGCATTGAGAAGTGGTCTAAAAAGTGATGAAAAATATTCACTATTTAAATTGGCACCTAGATTTTATGGATCTTTTAAGGTTAAATGATGTTGCCTATAGGTTGGAATTACCCTCCCATTGGAATATACACAACTTTTTTCATATTCATCTTTTAAAACCATTCTCAGCTTGTATATGGAGGACCACCTCTTTGTTGAAATTAGAGCATTGTGATGAGCTATGGTGGATCAAACACTAGAATCAACATCATTAAGAAGGTGATTAGCAAATAATTAAGATGTAATTAGTGGGTAATTAACAAATAGATTAATGTAGGCATGGATACTCAAAAACTAGCAAATTCTCATTAGGGCTATGCCTCAATTTATAGAGTTTACATCAAGCATCAAATCCCATTGATTTCTCCATGATTCACTCCACCTCTTTTCCCTGATTCTCTCCACCTCTTCACTTTTCCCAGAATATCTCCCAGAATATCTCCACACTTCCTAAATCTTCTCATGCTACCCTTTATTCTCTCCCAGTAGATTCTTCTCACCTTTTCACAGGTTCTTTCACATTTACACATTCTCTTTTACAGCCTCTAACCAAGGGCTTGTTCCCGCACACACCCTATTCACTTGTATTTTCAACACCTCCCCTCAAGTGAATACTCCTAGTACACCTAGACCCTATACTAAGTTTGCCTCCCCTTACTTGATAGTCTGCGACTAGTGCTTAGCACACCTAGACCCTATACTAAGTTTGCCTCCCCTTACTTGATAGTCTGCGACTAGTGCCTAGCACACCTCCCCTCAAGTTATCTTAGCACACGTGGACCCTATACCAAGTTTCTCTCTTACACTTGATAGCATGCGACCAATGCCTCGAGTCCCTAAACTCATAGTCCTTGACACTCTCTCTCTCTATGTGTCCAAGGCTTACTATAGTTGCCTGCGACCTTGACTAAAGTGCTCACACATACATCTACCACGTGGCCTACATCATCGGTGGCTCAGAGGTGGTTTTACTTTGTTGGGGCAGGTTACATTAGGTTGTGGGGTCTCTCTCTCTCTCTCTCTCTCTCTCTCTCTCTCTCTCTCTCTCTCTCTCAGAAAAGATGATCTGACTCCACTTCCTTTGGAGCCTCCATGAAGTTTGCCGATGTCGTTCCTTCTCCACTGGGTTTGCTGTAGCAGTCTCTTGCCATGTGACCTGGCTTTCCACAATTGTTGCAAGTGAAGATCCTTTCTCCTACTCTGCCTCTTCCTCGTCCTCGTCCTCGTCCTCGAGAGAATCCTCCTCGGGTGAAGAATGCTTTTTCTTCTCCTGCTGTTGAGTCGAGCCCTTTCTTCTCTTTGCCTCTGCTCTCTTGCTCTAGTAGAGCTGCTTCTATCTCGTGTAGCTTCAATTCAGGTACATTCTTTAGTGTTGCTACAATATTTTCATATTCACCTTTGTCCACACTCTTCAGAAGCACTGCTAGTGCCTCATCATCTTCTACCTTTTTGCCAATAGCTGCCAGCTGTTGCTTAATGCTTTTATATTTGTTCAAGTGTGTGATTAAAGGTTCACTTTCCTTCATGTCCAATTTGTAGAATTGCATTAACAGATTTATCTTTAAATTTTTTGCTTGTGTGCCAAATAATTTATTGAGTTCATCCCATGCATCTTTTGCCCATATTGTATCCCTGTGATGTGAAGGGGGTCTTACCTCTTGATCCAATTTCAAGATTCAAGGGTAGTGTCTACCCTTTTACAACTCAATCTGGTGTTTAATAGATGATTACAACAATTTTATCAGCATAAAATCACCAGAAATTACATTAAATCAAGGGTAACCAATTTGTACGGAATGGTTGGAGTATCAAACCAACTCCAAATTGCAATCTGAAGTAGGGATCTGTATCAGATATCTAATGGTTAATTTGAACCCTCAATTGTACCAAAATATAGTGATTAGTATTAATTAATCACTGATTAGCAAATTAATCCACTGTTTTGTATGCAGAAAACAAAGTATGCAGGGAGTCCAGATCTGGTGCCTTAGACTTCAAATGAGCTCAAATGCTTTCAAAGGCATCAATAGCAACAATGAGTCTAGTAAAGGATTAAGCCAATAAACACAAGATTTGACCAAATATTGAAAGCTTAATCTCTGTTTTACCAAAGTCACCTCTGCAGATTTGATGAAGAGCTTAGATCCCACTGTAGACTTGATGAAATTGAATTCTGTCTTCACCAGCTTGTAGAGCATGCTTGAAAACCCCCGGGGCTAAGAGGAATTAGAGAGATTTGATTTGATGAAGCAGCAATGGCAAAAACTCCTTAGAAAATTGGCGCCAGCGAAAATGACGATTTCTCCTAAACGCTTCGGCGGTTTGCTGCGCTGATTTGATGAGCTTGAAGACAAGTGAGATACCTAGCTAGGGTTAGAAGGGTTTGGCCTAATTTAAAGTATGCAAGGAGCTAGAGCTCCTCCACCGGCTGGTACAGAAAGCTTCTTGAAAATAGCTTAAAAATTGATTATTTTCTAATTATCTACTAATCTTGATTATTTAGTTAATGGGCTCATAAACCTGATGGATTCTAGGCATGGCTCTGATACCATGTTGAAATTAGAGCATTGTGATGAGCTATGGTGGATCAAATACTAGAATCAACATCATTAACAAAGTGATTAGCAACGAATAGATTAATGTAGGCATGGATACTCAAAAACCAGCAAATTCTCATTAGGGCTATGCGTCAATTTATAGAGTTTACATCAAGCATCAAATCCCACTGATTTCTCCATGATTCACTCCACCTCTTTTCCCTGATTCTCTCCACCTCTTCACTTTTCCCAGAATATCTCCACACTTCTTAAATCTTCTCATGCTACCCTTTATTCTCTCCCAGTAGATTCTTCTCACCTTTTCACAGGTTCTTTCACATTTACACATTCTCTTTTACAGCCTCTAACCAAGGGCTTGTTCCCGCACACACCCTATTCACTTGTATTTTCAACACTCTTATCAAAGGAGAAGAAGAAGTTATCAACCTATAAATTACTCACTTGCAATGGCAACGTGTATGTTAAATATTCTTTGACTTTCAAAAATCATCCCAAAGAATGCATGAGTGATTTTTCCATGCCTATCCTAAGATTCTTAACTCCTAAGATTCTTAACTCCTAAAAGTAAAACTGCAACATTGAGGATAGTTGTTAACTCAAACACGAGGGATGTCTGTGATTTCCCTTTTGGATATCTAGGGGATGCCTTATGTATCTTTGCATTATGCTAAATTAAATTAATATCATGGGTGATTCCATATACACTTTTAGTGACAATAATGGTGTATGCATGTGACTTTGACAAATTGCTAGATTGGTTTGTATGAGAGGGTGATAATGTTCATAGCAAAGAACCTTCTTTTCCAATTGCAAGAAATCATAGGATAGTGGCCAAACCACTTATCTTGGATCAGGGAACTTGGATCAGGGAAGTCCCGTTTTGGAGAGGCAAAAGAGGACAAGAGGTGTCTCAATCCCTCAAGCTCATTGTCTACTCTCAATCCTCTAAGTTAATCCTTCCCATATGGCAATGGTTAAGCTAGAAAGCTTGAACCACTCTCCACTCCACTACAAGGATGCATACAACAAGCAAGAAGGTAAGAGAATAAGAGAAGAAGAAATCTTTATACAAATAAATGATTAAATTCTCCCTATATATAGTATCACAAGTTTTATATATACACACAGGCTTTGCCCAACTTTCTGGGTTCCCATTGCCTATCTCTATTCGTCTATACAAGCCTATATGGCTATATAAGTGGGTTCACATTGCCTATCTCTATTCATATATACAAGACTTATGGCTAGGAAATTGCTACATCATTGGGGAGCTCTAGCCATACATAATGTTAAAAGGCTAGAGGCAGGGATCCCCGTCCCCCCTACCTAGTCTTGCTTCCATCCTCGAAAGCTACAAGGAACTGTCTTGGTTGGTGGTGGCATCTTCTAGTTTCAACTTTGCACGAGACGACCTCAGCATGTGGAAGTGTTGAACCACCTTCAAGAATTGGAGTGGCTTTCCATTATTGCGGGTAAACATAAAGTTATATCTGGAGAGGATACGAAATCAAAGGAGAGTAGCTCTTCAAAATCTTGCATCATGTAGGCTTCTAGAAATTAGATATGCATAACATCACATATATTTGTGTAGGGTGGGCCTAATGTTGATATTGAAGGTAAGGCCTTGTACATGGGATTCATTGTATTTGTGCTATTGCATGTGGGCGTTCTCCTCTTTGAAGTCTTAGAGGCAAATCTTGATGGTGTTCAATGCTTGGATGGCTATGTTGGGACCTCTTGATAGGATGCAATGAACTGTGTGATTTGCTTGCACATCACATAGTTGGATGGCTATGTTGGGACCTCTTGATAGGATGCAATGAACTGTGTGATTTTCTTGCACATCTAATCCTCTGTTGGGATCATGCCAAACCATGGGATTCAAACTTTGGAAAGTTGAGGAGTAATGGATTGATATTCTTCTTTGCTTCATAATCTTTCCACCACATGCACCTACGTAGTGGCATGTATATGGGATTAATCCTTTGGTTTTACCAGGGCAGCATAGTACATGGCTCGACAGTTTGGGTTCCTTGGGTAGCAGAGCCGTCTTGGATCGTGTGAAAGTCCTGTTAAGGGAGGCAAAAAAGAGGGCAAGAGGTGTATCGATCCCTCTTGTTTGTAAGCTCATCCTCTACTCTCAATCCTTTAAGCTAGAAATATTGAGCCACTCTCCACACCACTATGGCTCAATGATTCTCTCACTCAAGCTAACACACATACACACTCAATCACACTACAAGCAATCACACAAGGATGTATACCACAAGCAAGTAAGAAGGTAGGAGCATAAGAGAAGAAGAAATATTTGCACAAAGAAATGATTGAACTCTCCCTTCATGTTATCAAAAGTTATATCTATACACATGGGCATTGCCCCACCTCACAACTTAAGTGGGTGCCCATTGCCTATCTTTATTCATAGATACAAGCCTTATTGGCTGGGCAATTGTTATGTCATTGGGCCCCCTAGCTATACATAATGTGAAATGTTAAAAGGCTAGAGGTGGGGATTTCCTAATGTACAGAAGGCATGAACAACCCCCTGCTTAGTCTTCCTTCTGTCCTCAAAAGCTATGAGGAATGGTTTTTGTCAGTGTGGTGGTATCTTCTTGTTTCATCTTCATGATGATCTCAACACCGCCTTCAAGTGTTAGAGTGGCTTTTTGTTATGGGTGAACACAAAGTTGTATCCAGAGAGGATGAACTGAGGAGATCATCTCTTCAAAATATTGCATTTAAAAGACTTCCAAGAACTAGATGCATGTAGGCAGTCCATAAATCTACCATAGAGTGGGCTTGATATTGATGTCGAAGACAAGGCTTTACACATGGGATTCGATCGTGCCAAAAGATGGGGATTCAAGCTTTGGGAAGTTGAGGCAAAAATGGATTGATATTCTTTTTTGCTTCATACTCCTTACACCACATGCGCCTCCGCATGTATAGGGATTGATCCTTTGGGTTATCAGTGCACCGTAGTATGTGGCCCAATAGTCCAAGGTCATTAGTTAGAGGAGCCGCTGTCTTGGCTGATTCATCTTAGCACTATTAAATGCTTTATCATTGCCGGCCTTCAATATCTACCTCTTTCTTGCAGAATGATGCCTTGAACGATCTCTATAGGTACAACCGCATTAGTGAGACCTTGAGTATGTGTATGGAATGGATTTATTATCTACAGGGAAGGGCCTTTGCTAACCTATAAATGGTATCATTGTAATCTTGGGTCATTGGCACATGCAAGAGGTTTTATGGGATGTCCTCTAGCAGCCTTTTTGTTGCTCCAAATAATAGGGGCTTGAAAAAGATCATGAGACAGGGTATCATGCCCATTAAGGCATGGTTCTCTGATCAAGAGTAGCTAGTACTACCTCACCCTCTTCCAATGGCTTCTTGGCTTCCTATTGCGATTGTGGTGGCGCTCATCAAAGGGTTTGTTATTGAGATCGGGGATTTTGGCATCCTAGTGCCCCTCTCCTTATTTTATATCAAGTCCTTGGGATGTCTCAGTATCTCGTGGGGGTTCTTCACTAATGGTGCTTGAGGGTGGCTCCCCAAGTGTCTTTAATTACACCCTCAATGTCTTTGCTCGAGCCTTCAGGATCTGGTCCTCTTGACTTGTGGTACCTATCAAACTAATCCTTCTTGTGTCAAGATCATCAAGAATGAATTCTAGGGCCTCATTACCTTCCATCCTCCTATCAATGAGAATGGTTCATTGTATCATTGCCCAAGGTAGCCTACTCAACAAACTATTTAGCATTCAACAATATTTGCTGAATAGTTTGGCATTCAACACTATTTGCTTTGCAGTGGCATTTACATATGGTTTATTTAAAAAGAGCACCAATCTTGGTAGTTTGCAACAATTAGATACACCTTTTAGATATAAATATCAGTTGATTGCTTGAGGTGGATGTCCCCTTTGAAAATAAGCATGGTTACTAGAGGCATGTATTCCATTGGTATTTTGCAACATAGCTATGTAAACAAGTGGAGGGTAAGAGGATGGTTCAAGGTTGATTGATAAACAAAAGAGATGCTTCCTTGAGATCCAGATGGAGATACTAGGTTGGGCTATGGTGCTATAGCACCAAGGTGGGTAAACTGACAGCCACATCTAGGATAAGATGCTCTCTTCTACATTAGCTCATGTTGACTATGAAGAGTCCAAGCTTGCTAGCTCTTAAGCTCTCTCTTTCTCAAGTTTTTGTTGCGGGTGGCTAAGCATCCTTTTTGAATTTCACTACACGCAAAGCATTGGCCTGGCTCACTTTGATGTTTGATGTTTGGCCAATGCATTAAGGGATGACTCCCTTTTTTTCTATAAAGTGTCTATGGCCTTGTATTTTTCTATGAGGAGGGACTAATTTGCAAGAATCTAGGAGGAAAGTCTCTCCATTTTGGCCACATGCTACAAAATCACTTCTAAATGGGCTCTTTCCATTAACTAGATTATGGCAGGGACAAGGCATCTCTAGATTCCATGAGCTCATATTTTGAGCCTCCATTTGCATGATATGTTCTTGTAGAATGGGCATTTGCTAGGTATTCTTTGTAGCCTTCTGAGCTTGTATCACATACATTTTTGAGAGCTATGTAGCATAGTGTTGGATTAACTCGATACACCTAACTTACATGTCTAGTTGTCCTTGGGCAATTAAGCCTTGGCTCATAAAGGCAGCCTTGTTGGCTCATGCATCTCTAGCTATCCATTTGGCTATTTGCTTAACATTGAGGGATAGTGCTCCCACCAAATGTGTCACTGGTGGAGGTAATGGTACGGTGCCCCTTTACATTTTTATTTCTTTGGCTATTGCATCCTTCTCATGCTAGTTGATGTTTCCAAGCCTCACATCGTGCATGCTTTTTTTCCTTTCCCTTCCCTTGTGGTTGTAACTCTCGAGAGGGTGTTCTTCTTGAGTCAGTGTCTGATCATCACTAGATCAATGCCTCTGCACCTGCTTGTGCCTTTGACCTTTGGCTCTAGTGGACCTTTCCGTAGTGGTGGTTTATGTGGTCTCTTCCACTCTTGGCTTCTTTGTTTGGGGGGAGTTGGCCTTGGCAAGTATATGTCCTTCTTATTTGGCTTTTTGGGAGTCGAGTTGGGAGCTAAGTGGATTCTTGATCCTCCAATGGCCTCTCTAAAGGCTTTGGCAATTGCTGGAGGGCTTTAAGATTGAGATAGGTGTGATCCTTGAGTAGAAGTCCTACATTGAGCCTTCCAATGTCAAGATATCCTCAATCTCATAGTACAACCTCAACATCTTGCTGTCTACTAAGTCATGTAAAGCTTTAGGAGTACCCATAGTAAACTTTAGTGAACCTGTTGGGTTTGTAGAAAGAAAAGTAAGTGCTTGCATATGGCCTTGCCAGACTGAGGTACTACTTTCTTACATCAGTCCTGTGGGGCTTCATGTTTTTTTTGTGGCCAAACATATATTCTCGCTATTTCAAATGCATTATGTTTAACCCATGCATGGCTAACTCTTCATAATCCAAGGGAATTCTGTACTACTTCCATAGTTAGCTCGATATCTCAACACTCCCCCTCGAGCTCAACTCCATCTCATGTACACCAAGCGAAGCCCTGAATCTGCGGAGCTTCTCTGTACCCAATGCTTTGGTGAAGATGTCAGCTACCTAATCCTGTGTGCTGACATAAACAAGGTCAACATCTCCTGCCAAGACCTTCTCTCTGACAAAATGGTAGTGGACCTCTATATGCTTCGTGCGAGCATGAAAAACTAGGTTCCTGGCCAATTGTATACTGCTAATGTTGTCACAAAAAATGACAACTTGTCTATCCACTGATAGACCCAAATCTGTAAGTAGCTTTCTCAACTAAGCTACCTCACATGCTGCCATAGCAGCATGTGAGGTGCTGCCATGGCCTCTGTACTCGGCCTCTGTACTGGATAGAGCAACCGTAGGATGCTTCTTGCTGCTCCAAGTCACAGCAGCACTTCCCAAAGAAAACATGAAGCCACTAGTAGATCTTCTATCTGAGATACTACCAGCCCAATCAGCATCTGTGTACCCATGTACACATATCTCTGTCCCAGTTTCATAAAATAGTCCACAATGCAAATTAGACCTCACATACCTCAGTATGCGTTTCAATGCATCCAAATGCGGCTTCCAAGGAACCTGCATAAACTAAATCACCAACCCAACATCATAGCTCACATACCTCAGTATGCATTTCAATGCATCCAAATGCGGCTTCCGAGGAACCTTCCGAGCGAGGAACCTGCATAAACTGACTCACCAACCCAACAGCATAGCTCAAATCTGGCCTGGTGATCATCATGTAGATCAAGCTTCCTACTATGCGCCTATACATAGTAGGATCCTCCAAAATCTCTCCTGAATCTGCACTCAACTTGCCATTCTGATCCAATGGCACTGAGATAGGCTTACAGCCTGTCATACCATACTTGGACAACATGTCCAAGCCATACTGTCTCTGCAGTAATCCAATACCATGTGGTGACCTAATCACCTCAATGCCCAAGAAATATTTGAGCTCCCCCAGATCCTTCATCTCAAACTTCTGTCTAAGCAAGATCTTTACATCAAAGATCTCTGCATCATGGTCCCCCGTAATGATCAAGTCATCTACATAGATGACAACAAGCACAACCCCTCTATCACTGTGTCTCACATACAGCGAGAAATCTGCCTTGGCTACATGAAAGCCAATAGTGACAAGATATTCAGAAATCTTGTCAGACCATGCTCTTGGTGCTTTGTTTTAAGCCATACAAGGCTTTCTTCAACCTGCACACATGCTTGGGGTGACTCACATCCTCATAACCAAGTGGCTGCAACATATACACCTCTTCCTGCAAATCCCCATGCAAGAATGCATTCTTTACATCCATTTGATATAAAGACCATTTCTTTGACATAGCCACTGCTATCACAACTCTCATTGTTGCCATCTTGGCAACTGGGATGAAAGTTTCCTCATAATCAATGCCATATGTCTGCGCATATACTTTGGCTACCAATCTAGCCTTGTACACCTGCTTATGCTTCCATCACTGTTATGTTTTACTTTGTACACCCACTTGCATCCAATGGCTTTCTTGCCTTCGGGCAATTGCACTAAATCCCATGTCTCATTTCCATATAGTGCATCCATCTCTCACTGAAACCGGATTCTTTGTTATGTTCGGAACATGAAGTACATCTGCAAGGTACTTCACTTCGCCATCCTGCAGAGACAATGGCACATCTCCAACATGGGCAATTGGATGAGCAGTGTCATCCCCTGTTTTCACAAAACCTGGTCTTTCAAGGTTTTTCATCTCCTTGAACCACTCCCCATGACTTGTCATGTGGTTCGAAGCACCTGAATCAACGTACCATACATCATCTTTATGTGCTGCTTCAACATTTTCAAACATGGCATTAACGACATGCTGCATAATAAACAACCTTTCATTATCCTCATTGTTTCTGCTCGAGGATGCATAGTTGTTTTGCTGCAATTTTCCATTTTGCATGTCAGCCTACTTCTTATAATAATCTGCCTGCACATGTCCAGGCTTACCACAATAAAAGCATCCACGTGTATCATTATATTGCCTTTGCCAATTTCCACGACCTCTTTGACTCCCCCTGCCTCTAAATTGGCCTCTTCCACCTGCGTGTTGTTGTTGTTGTTGTGAATTCTGGGACTGTTGTTGTTGTTGCTGCTGCTGGCCATAATTCTGATTACCTATTTGGCCACCTCCTTGACCGCATCCACGCGCACTCAACACACCATATACAAAGATAAGAGTACACACCATATGAAAGGTACTCAACCAAATATATACTAGGGTTCTCTATAGTGTGAACTCAACTAAATGAGCTGGTGCTATAACTATGCCAGTCTCTAGAATGGCTGTCACACAGCATGTCATCCCACTGGCTGCATATCACCCATGATCTCACCAACCATGCCAGTGGTGTAAGTGTGGGGCCTATCCCCCAGGCAGGTCATCAGTGTCCACCGCCTCACTAGATGAGCTCGATATCTCAACATGAATGTCGTCAGGGCATTAGTCAATCCAAACGGCATGACTGTGAACTCATAATGCCCATAGCGAGTATTGAATGCTATCTTTGGGATGTCTTGTTCCTTGATTCTGATCTGGTAGTACCCGGATTTGAGATATATCTTTGTGAACATTTGGGTCCCACTTAACCGATCCAGAAGTTCATCAATACTAGGAATAGGATATTTATTCTTAATTGTTAATTGATTCAGCCCTCTGTATTCAATACAGAGTCTTAACGTTCCATCTTTCTTCTTTTGAAAGAGAATGGGCACACCCCAAGGTGAGACACTGGGTCTGACGAATCCGTGCTCTAACAATTGTCTTAACTACTCCTTAAGTTCTATGGCTTCAGGGACTAGCATTTTGTATGCACGCTGAGCCACTGGGTTTGACGAATCCGTGCTCTAACAATTGTCTTAACTACTCCTTAAGTTTTATGGCTTCAGGGACTAGCATTTTGTATGCATGCTGAGCCACGGGGGTTAATTCGATCTCATGATCTACTTCACGAGATGGAGGCATCTCAGTTAGCTCTTCAGGAAACACATCTGCATGCTCGCTTAACCACTCTGGTTCTTCAGCCTTGCATTTTATATCTACTGGATTCATTTTAATGACATACACAGCTTTCCTCTTTCTGAGCCCTTTTAATAATTTGGAAGCCTTGACTAATTGTAGCACTGGGGATCCGAAAATTCCTATTCCTTGAACTTTATTCTCGTGAAGGTCAAGAAAAGAGATGGTTCCTTTGTGAGGAAGATGAATGTCAGCCTGATTCTTTTGGAGCCAATCCATTCCAAGGATTCCATCATAGATTCCCAAGGGTAGGACTCTGAACTGGCACTCTGTTATGTTCCCATCTAGGCTAAACTGAATAAGGTCTGTCTTAAGGTTTGTGAAAAGAATCTTTCCACTCGCGAATTCCACTTGCATAGGTTTCCCTGATTTTTTATTTAGGACTGATTTACGCAGACATCTTGGGGAAATAAAAGAATGAGTACTCCCTGAATCAATCAAAAGCTTGAATTGCTTACCCCTTTGGTACTCTGCTGGAGTTTGGAGGACTGAGAATTGACGGTTATTTCCCTAATGCTCTATTGTTGCATAGATTTGTCCTTTCTCTTCCTCCACTTCCTCAGCTATAGTGATAGCTTTGGCTGCTGCAATCTGAGGTGGAGCTCTCTCTCTGTGGTTGTTCCGATTCTGGGAGGGAGTTTGGAGACTGCTTTGCATGGAGTCTGCAGGCTGAGCAGGCACTCTTCTGGGGTTACCCTGATTTTGGTGCAGGGGACCTTGATTGGACTGATACGAAGGAGTCTGTCTCTGAATTCTAGGTCCTTGGCTTCCTTGGTCCCACAGAAGGAGATGGGCAATCTTTGAGTGAGCTGGTGCGCCCAAACCCCTGACATCCGAAGCATCTGTTCTCGCTTCGAAGCTCTTCCCTTTGCATTCTTGAGAGAGCCGGAGTTCTTGAGAATGTACTTCGGGGGAAAGGTCTTCCTTCATTCCTGAAGCTTCCCGTCTCAAGATTTTGGTTGGGACCTTGGTGTCTCTTTAGAGGCAAAAAGTTGGAAGAACTTCCTGGTGTCTGAAATCTTTTGAAGGATGAGGGAGCTGGCTTTGGCGGGACTTTTACGATGAAAGCTTTAGCAAAGTCTTTTGCCATCTTGACAGCTTCTGCCATGGACACTGGCTTGGCATTCTTGACTAGTGTGTCTAAGGGTTCGTTCATTCCCCGAATGAACCTAGCCATGAGTTGCTCTCTTCATCTATGTTGAGAGATATAATCGCGGTGTTGTGTGTATGTGGGAAAGCACCCTAGAGGTGCAAGATATTGTGGTGAGATGGAATGCCACATGTAATATTGTATGGTGTGTGAGTGTTGACCAAAAGAAGTGGAAAAGGAGTTGCCACATGGATGATGATGTGTAAAGTGGGATAAGGCTAGAAAGCCTATATCATTGTATGGTTCATTGTGATATGCAATACAAGGGAATAGTGTTGAGTGTGCAATCTCTCTCTCTCTAGTCATGGAGTTTTTAGTGTGGTTTAATCCACCTTAATCTTATGCTTAATCTTGTGTCCTTCACCATGACCAATCCCATTTCTAGAATCTTAACATGGTATCAGAGCCTGGTTCGTGCTAAGGGCTGAGCTGCAAGCAAGAGAACCATAGGAAGCGGTACGAGGGTAAGAGCTTCAACTACTCTTCCCTATTGTGTTGGTGACTACACCCTTGTTGGGAGCTCTACGGGAGGCACCGGCAAACGATCTCCGATTGAGGAGCTTTCTTCGCGGGAGTGAAGTTACAGGGCAACTATACAGTCCTTCGGACTAAAATTTCCGGGCCGAAAACGCGTTTCGGGCGCGTCTGGACCTCCGTTTTTTCAGAAAGCAGGCGATTTCGAGCACTGCGGGTAAGTCATCGATTCACTGCAAAACTCTGTTTTAAGAACTGCAGGAAGACAGATTGACTGTGCAGACACTGTGGGTGCTGCAAAGAGGTCTACAGTTGCCATTTGGTGTATGTATGTGCATTGAAGTCACTGGTTGTGACATTTGAGAGTACAGCAGTACCGCTGTGCAGAAAATACTGCAGGTTGTGCAGAAAAACCAGAGTACAGTTTCTGGTAAAATTGTGTGTTTGGCAAGATGTCTAATGATGGCATAACACAGATTGTGGCTGAGAAGCTGGATAAGAATAACTTCCATGCTTGGAGGTTCAGGTTGACTAATTTCCTGATGGGAAAAGGCTATTGGGACTACATAGAAGGTGAGCATGAAGAGGCACCGGAGATACCGGATATAAATCCGACTGCTGCAGATGTGAAAGAGTTTAAAGACTGGAACCAAGGAGCCAGAAAGGTTATGTATTGGCTTTCCATTAGTATACAGGACACCATGATTGGGCACATTCAGGATGCCAAGTCCCCCAAGGAGGCGTGGGACACCTTGGTAAAGCTTTATGAAACAAATACCAAGGCTCGTAAGATACAGTTGAAGAATGAACTTCATACTGTGGAGAAAAAGAGCATGTCTGTGAATGACTATGCGCTGAAGATAAAGGGTATTGTGGAATCCCTTGCATCTATTGGTGTGTCAGTAGATGATGATGACAAGGTGGAAGTCTGTTTACGTGGTCTCGGGCCACAATACAAGGCGTTTAAGACGTCTATTCAGACTCGAGAAAACATTCCCAACTTTACAGATTTGGTGTCTATGCTGATTATCGAAGAGAAGAACTTGGGTGAAGACCAACAGTCTTCACAAAGCAAAAACAGTTCAGAGCAACAGGCCTTCTACACGAGTTCAGGAAGAGGACGAGGTAGAGGAGGCCGTGGACGCGGTCAAGGAGGTGGCCGAACAGGTAATCAGAATTATGGCCAGCAGCAGCAGCAACAACAACAGTCTCAGAATCAACAACAACAACAACACGCAGGTGGAAGAGGCAAATTCAGAGGCAGGGGGAGTCAAAGAGGCCGTGGAAATTGGCAAAGGCAATATAATGATGCACGTGAATGCTACTATTGTGGTAAGCCAGGACATGTGCAGTCAGAATGTTATAAAAAGCAGGCTGACATGCAAAATGGGAAAGTGCAGCATGGAAGCTCTAAGGAAGAGCTAGCAACCATGGCAACATCAAGGGTAAAGCAGGCAAAGGAAACTGTAGAAGAAGTAGAAGCTGAAGCTGAGCCGGAGGCTCCATTGGCTGAATGTCGTGAGACAGTGCTTGTAAGAGAAGCGCAGCAACAGGAGCGAATGCAGTCCGCCATAGCTACGTTGTGCAGAACAGGTCGAGAGGAAGAAGACGACCTGACGAGTGCAACGAATTGTGAAGAAGACGACCCATGTGTCAGAAAATCTGACGACTGCAGCAGAATCGAAACGGCGCAGAGAAGCGCATTCAACGCAGGCTGGCACCTTGCAAAGCTAATGTTTTAAAAAAAAAAAAAAAACATAAGATAAAGGTCTTAACTCTTTTGGCACACACATTTTTTTGTAAAACTCATTCACATGTTTTTAAAAGCAAAAAGTATCAACCTGAAATAGTGGGAAAATGTCAGTTGCACCAACACAAATCCGATGATTTTTTTATATTGGGTTCGCTGCCCGGCTTTGGCCAAAAAAAAAGGCTTTGTAATTATTTAATTTCTCACCCAAATATGATGATGGATAAATCGTCCACGAGCATGCGTGCTCAAAACGGGAAAAATTTTGTAATCATCCATGGTATGAGGGTCGCCCTGCCCGAGCTCACCTAGAAGCTCGAAACGGTAGTTATTGTGATGTGTGCAAAAGCGATGCACATGTGAGGTGCATGCGCATGGGTTGGATCCTACCCGAACTTCCATGTTCAAATCGGACTCAGTGGTTCCGCTGTGAGCGATGAGTCGACTCAAAATGGACTAGGTGTCTAAGATGGTAGACACGGGCACACATGTTTGGATGATGGACACTCCAATGTATCATTGAGGGGGAGTGTTGAGAGGTAGCGATTGCGTTTGTGCAATGCTACATTGTATGGATGATGGATGATGGGTGAATTGTGGAACACCTCGATTAAGAGGGGGTGTTGAGAGATATAATCGCGGTGTTGTGTGTATGTGGGAAAGCACCCTAGAGGTGCAAGATATTGTGGTGAGATGGAATGCCACATGTAATATTGTATGGTGTGTGAGTGTTGACCAAAAGAAGTGGAAAAGGAGTTGCCACATGGATGATGATGTGTAAAGTGGGATAAGGCTAGAAAGCCTATATCATTGTATGGTTCATTGTGATATGCAATACAAGGGAATAGTGTTGAGTGTGCAATCTCTCTCTCTCTAGTCATGGAGTTTTTAGTGTGGTTTAATCCACCTTAATCTTATGCTTAATCTTGTGTCCTTCACCATGACCAATCCCATTTCTAGAATCTTAACAATCTAGAGGTGGTGAATACTTGAGTAGAAGAGTGAATGCCTGGTGATATTCTTTGATGGTTTTGCTCCCCTGATTTAGCTCTAAGAATTCATTTATTTTGGTTTCTAAGAATTTGGGGGGACAAAATCTCTTCCTCAAATAGGTTTTAAGGTCGTCTCCAGGACTGGGTATTTCTGCCTAGATGGTTGGTGTCACAATGGTTTCTCCATGCCACCCTGGTTGTTTCCACAATTTTTCAGCTTGGCAAGAGCCATTTTGCTCCGCTCATTGTAGCCTGTGACATCAAAATACTCTTCCATAGGTTCGACCCATTTCTCCACAGCCTCGCCCAGGTTCTCCCCTTCTCCTTTGAAGGGTCGTGGCTGAGTTCTGTGAAGAGCTTTGTGAACGTCGTGGTCAAGCTCTTCATCTTTAGAGAGAGGGTCTGGCTGACGGCCACAATTTTCTCGTCTCATGATTCTACCCAAAAATGATATATTATTAAAATTTTATTTTGATATCGTCCACGAGATCCTAAGACTTAAGAGGTTCGGAAAATAATTTCTTAAACAAGATAAATGTTCTTATTGGAGATCTATGACATATGTCTGGTAATAGATTTTTCTTTATCAGTTCGTTCATAAACAATCACTTATACATGGAATTTTTCTCTAGAAAACATTTCTTTATTTATATAAAAGTTGCAATATGTACATAGAGAAGCTCAGCTCCAGAAGTCAAAATCTCCTTGGGAGATGCATAAGACGACGATATTGGGTTATAGACATGCCCTGATACAAATGTTCCCTTACTGCCAAGGGAGCTACTATCTTCTCCTTAGGAATAAAGCGACTAAGGAGTCTGTAGATTTGGCAAGAAAGTCTGAAATTTCAAGGCCTGGAGTGATATAAAATGACACCATGTATCACTTTCAACTTCATCAAAATCATGGTCAATGAGAGATTCTGCCTCAGCATCGCACGCTGGTCGCAAGAGGCATGGACATACTGCCGTGCAAACCACTTGTGCTGATGTCTCTCCACTGGGTCAGGAAAATATAGATCCTCGAAATGGCATGCGAGTTTGACTCGGCTCGTTCGAGTTGTAGTAGAAGAGATGAGATGCTCGAAGCGAACACAGTCATGTCTTATGACTGGGTGAGATTGAGAATACCAGATAAGTGTGGAACTTCCATCTATAAAACTAATTTCTTTGATTAAAAATTCTTCATTAATGAAGAATATAGAACGAAAATACAATATGTAAATGCTTTTTCTGAGTTTTTATTATCAATTTCTGATTAGAATTCGTTTGTTTATTAGCTTTCAACAAAGCTTTGATACCAGCTGAGACCCCTGCCCCCTCCGCGGTACCGTGCCGGTGCGGAAGCGGCGTCGGCCTCCCACGCGGGTGAGGATCCACACTTGGGGCCTCACCTGCAAATGTCCGAACGAGAGGCTAGTCCGGGCGGTTCCTCTGAAACCGGGCCCGAAAAGACTCCCCTCGCTCAGAAGGCACGGGCGATTCCTCCATGGGAAAATCGTCTAACGGGGGAATTACTCTAACGAGTCAAAGTCTTAACTAGTTAAACTGATCTGACCGAACCTGAAGTCACATGGTTAAATCAAGAAGAGACTTGCACTTGGTCCATGGAATCACCGCTTTTTTCCTCTTTTACGAGGCACAGACGCTGATCCCCAAAATTTGGTTCCCAAAAATCTTTCCTTTTAGTCCATCTGAAATCTTCCTCGACATATGCATGGGTGTTCTAGCAACCGCGAGCTCGTGCATCACCTGGTCAAAACCCTCTAGGATCCTCCTTAGGTGTCCTAGCACTTCACTCAGGGACCGCTTCGTCGGTCCTCGCCCATCGTACCGGAAGCGCACCATTTTAACCGTACCGAGTTTGGTCAAGACCTCGGTAGGCTTTGCCGCGAGCGACGTGACGACTCCCCGCCAGCTGTTCCAACAAACCTCCTCTTAGTAAAACATATGCCAAATGCTTCCTCCAGCATTCTGGCGTAAAACAGTCCTTTGAATGAAAAACAGAGGTTCCAATGCAAGTAAAATTCCCAGTTTGAAATTGGTTCCACAAAACCCTTTTCTCCATAATTTCCAGTTTCATAATGTGGATCCTTGATCTCTCATGAGGGTAATCTACCCATCATTTTGTCTATTTGTCCAACTAGATTCTTGGTGAGTTCGGTCAAAGAAAAAACTAGTTTAGTTTTGGTAGTCTATTCTTTGTATTTAGGAACTGGAATTGGTCACTAAGTTTCAGATCGAGAGATGGACAAGTAGGCTTACTGTCCATCCCTCTCGTAGTCTAACCAATTTCATTTGGTTTGGATCTAACAAGGATTCCCTTTAGATAAACATCTAATTTTGGGTAAATAGTAATTTAGTGATTTTACCAATTAAAATATCCAAAGATATTCTTTCTGCCACATAATTTCTTGACCTTAATTCATTAGGTAGAATTATGGTGGAAATTCATCTTTTGACACAGATTTAATTCAAATCCATCTTTTCTTAAATATCATAAAAATTCTTCTTATTGGTCCATAGGAATCTTAATTGGACCATAATAAAAAAAAATTCAAAAATCTGGACCCTTAGGCTAAGGTCTTCTGAATCAATTTTAATTAATTCCAATTGCACCTTCAAAAATCTATTTTGATTTTCTATTTTAGGGAAACATTTTTTTGATATTTAAAGAATTTATGTATCTAAAAATATCCCAATTTTGATTTACCACTCTCTAGAATTTTTTTATCTCACTAGGCAAAACAAGGAAAAATGATATTTTTAGAATCATAGAATGATTACAAGGGAAAAAAGTAGAGGCTTATTTGATATTTAGGCTGAGGAGGAATCTTATAAGTTACATCTGTATCAGATTCTACTTCAGATGTACCTGCAGCATTTGGTTGCACTGGTAGTTATAAAACAGGATGAGTTTCACTACCACTGACCACATTCTAAAGGCCTTTAGTAACCAATACATGCCTTATCATATAGGACCATAATGAGTAGTTAGTCCCATTAAGTTTGTCCTCAGCAAGACAACATGTTGAATACATCACTACTGCCAGCCATGACTATCTACCAAATGCAAAATCTTTCAACACACTGCAAGTACTCTCAGTATATTCATTGAATGCAACCTCGGATGGTTGTCAACTGACTAAATCACCTGAAAAGTGTATGAAACATAACATAGAGTAGATAATAGAGTGTTATTGGCAAAAGTATGGTCAATGTTGTTGAAGACACTATAGATGATGCTGCTGCATACACCAAATCTTTACCGCTGGATAGCCCAGACACCCAAAATCGAGCAGAACCAATCCAAAATGATGCCTCTCCAGAACGTCTACAGAAACCTTACGGTGCCCAAAACACACCGGAATCGCACCGCGGACCCTAAAAACCCTGTATACTTTGTATACTTCACACTACAGTATATACCTTCTTCTCCTAAGAGGGTATCTCAATCGGAGACAGAAAAACAAGGTCGTTGAGAAGGGAGGCAGACTACTAGATAAAGTGTCAAGGAAGCTAGCTCTGATTCCAATTGTTGAAATTAGGGTTAGGGTTGCAACAATGCACACACACAAGAGAGAGAAGCTTGAGAGCACACAAATTCACTAGATTAGAATGAACAAATGTGTGCCAGATACAAAAGATAAGTACACACCCCAAAATGAGTAGACAAGAGGGTGTACATACGCATGGGGGAAAAAACCTCCTAGTGAGGGAAAAAGTGCCCTGACGGTCCTAAGTGTGTTCACACACATCACTACCATATAATGCTACAATATCATGGTGTGCCTTTCATAGACAAGCTGATGAGCACACACGTAAAATATATAATACATAACGGGTGAATTCTGGCCATTCCAACGCTTGTGGCCCAAAGGACGTAAAAATGATACGGTGGCTAACATCGATGCCATAGATGTCTCTGGCAAGGGTCAACATCTAGCATTATGTGATACTTTGCATCATCTTTCCTTACTTGGAACTCTCATATCTTATGTGTGTACTAGAAGAGAATATATGTGTATATGTTTCATGTGGAGAGTATCAACATAGGCATTCCATCATCAACAAAGTTCATACTTAAATTATAAAAGACGTGCCTTATCACCATCATATGCCTCATCATCAACAAATCTTCCATAATGGCTTCAACCAATTTTTTCACATCAGCAAGAAGGTAGCCTGTATCAAGGCCAATTTTTTGAAGACGATCTTATAGATTAACAAGGTTGGTAGCATTTAACTCTTATTTTGTTGTTTGTTTTTTGGTTTAATTAGTTACCTTGGTGCGATGGAGCATGGAGAAACCCTTTAAGCTTGAGTTACATAATTGTAAGTAAGTGTTCTATTCTATTTTCTTTGATTCATGTTCTTTCTTTCTTGCATTTGTAAATTTTTGGGTTTTTTATTTATTCTAGGTGTTAACCTTATACCATTCAGTTGCATTGAGCATATCATTAGATAGATTAGGAAAATCTAAAGCATCCTATCAAATCAAAAAACCAAAAACATACACCATTAGGGAGGAATTAGAGGACAAAATCTGGTTGTGTTGACCAAAATTGCAAAAACCACTCTCTCGTTTGCCTACCAAGTTGTTTGTAAAATAAATTTAAGGAAAGAAAGAACATTTCTCAGAATCTAGTGGTTCATGAATCATCGACAATGGAGCATTCCGATATATAAACAATCAAAAGTGCTGGTATTTGTCTCTTAAGTATGTGGGGGTGCCCATCATGGTAGCTATCAGGAATGCCAAATGCCCAACCATGGGTTCAGGTACCACTTCTTTTGTTTCTATAAATGGTGATACTAAGAAGTTATCCACCACTGATGTCCTTAATGTGCCAAACATCAAGAGGAATCTAATGTCAGTTGTGGTCCTAGCTGAAGCTGAAGGTTCTCTTTGATAAGGCTAGTGTGTAATCAACACAAAAGCTAGTGGAGAAATGTCATTGGGAGAGGAATATGGCATAATAGCTTGTATGAGATGTTGCTTTTATAGCCCGAGTGGATGTCGAGACATGCATGCTATGGCATGAGTGATTTGGACACCTCAAGCATCATCGACATGCATTTTCACAAGAAAGCAAGGATCATTCAAAGGCTCGTCTAGAGCTTGTACATGCTTTATGAGATAAAATTCCAACCATTGCATTAGGTGGTTCTTCCTAGTTCTTGTTATTACTGATCAATAAATTTAGTAGGAAGATGTGGGTGTATTTTCTTTGGAATCAGGCTAAAGCTTTTAGAAAGTTCAAAATGACTTTACGAGGAAGATGTGGGTGTATTTTCTTTGGGATAAGGCTAAAGCTTTTAAAAAGTTCAAAATATGGCATAACTTGTTTGAGAATGAGACAAGAAAGAGACAGAAGAAGTTTTGAATAGATCAAGAGAATTCACATCAAGTGAGTTTCATGCCTACTAACAGGAGCATGAGATCAAGAGAGATTTGATAGTTACTCATATTTTGTAACAAAATGGTGTTACAAAGTGTAAGAACCGCACATTTATGGAGATGATGTCATAGAGTATGCTTAAAGGTAAAGGATTATATAATTATTTTTGGGCGAGGCAATTAACACTATAGTGATCTAGTATGCTCTTGAGTCCTTACAGCATGGCCTTGTGGGTTGGTCCGTGGTATAGCTAGGTGATACTACAAAAGTAGGATCTAATGGGCTCACAAGAGGTGTTACCATTTCGCTCAATGTGGTGGAAAATTCTCATTATTTGAGAATTTAAAACTCCATCACACATGTGAAATAGGCACCTCCTTCATAAGGGGGAATCCCCACTCTGAGGTGTCAAAAAATTTATTTTTTTAGTATTTTCTTTGGTCCTTAGTCCACTCTTCATCTTATGTGAGTATTTACTCATTTTTGGGGGGATTTTCTTTATTTCTTCAATTTACCTCCTCCCTACATTTAGATTAATCTTATTGGTCCATAGGAACCTTAATTTAAAATTTTCAAAAAATCTGGACCTTTAGGATAAGGCCTTTTGAACAGATTATAATTTATTTCTAATGCACCTTTTGAAATTCTTTTTGAACTTCTGTTTCGAGGGAATTTATTTTAATAAGATGAGATATTTTTCCATCCAAAAATATTTAAAAATTGAATCACCTTGTTGTGTGATGAGTGGACGAGTGAAGATCAATGCAAGGATGCAACAAAAAGATGCTTAGGGCTCTTGTAAAGAGTTCCAAGTTGTAGATGAGTGTGGGAGTGGGCTTGACAATAATCCCACATGGGAACTTTTGGGAGTCTTAGAGTTTTTGTATAAAAAGTGGCTCATTTGAGAGCTTATGGACACATTGGGCTAAACTCATGTTTGAGCTCTCTTGAGACTAGCTCTCCCTCTTTTTCCATAGAGGTGCAAGCTCTTCTCTCTCCCCATCTACATTATTGTAAATTCTATTTTTGTTAATTCAATGCAATGAGTTGATGTTTTTGTCTCTCTTCTCATGTCAATTCTCTAGTGTGCATGTTTCTTGTTGGTAGCTTCAAGGTTTGTGTGCATGCTAGGGAAATGAGTGTTTGAGAATGAAGAATGCTTTGATCTTGTGTATGCAATAGCTTAGCTTTCTTCTTGTTTTGGATGCATGAATGAGTGGGATGATGAGTGAGTGAGCAATAGCAAGATTGAGCTTGTGTGTGTGTTAAGTCTATGTCAATGGTAGTAGTATTCTTAGCATTCTCTCCATCAAATGGATAAGCTTTTGTGCACTGGTACGGGTTGAATCCCTAGCTCCGAAAGGGATGCAAATCCCATTGGATTGAGCTACATGTGGATCATACTACTCTTGCTACAAGTGAGAGAGTTTTCCGTCTCTCCATTGGCGCCGCTGCCAGGGAGAAGACTCAAATCCGGTTGAGAGTGTGTGGAAACCACCACTATTTTCTCTTTTGGTTGCAAAACCATTGAGTGATTAGGTTAAGTTCGGGTGTGCGATCCCGGTGTGAGTGGATAAGGTTAGGATAAGAAAAAAACCATTGAGCGGTTGAGGTTTCTCTCGCATTGTTTTTTATGTTTTATTGCTTTTATTTTTTTTTCAAGTACTGTTCATTATGTTTACCTTCATTGTTTTTTGTCATTTCATGTTTTCATGCTTTTCGCTAACATGTAATTAGTAAAAAAAAATATATAAAAGAGGTGCGTTGCTAAGCTCTTCCATAGCTTATGCAAGCTCCATAGGCTCCCAAGTGTGAAGCCCGCTTAAGGAAGAGAGGAGAGAGGGAAAGAGAAGGGAGAAAGGAAAAAAAAGAGGAGGAGAGAGGTTGTAAATTTTATTTTATTTTTTTGTTATATATATATTTTTTAAAACACACACAACAGGAGTCAGCTGTTAGCGAGCTGGCTGTGAAAGCCGTTGAAGGGCGGTGTAGGTGAGAAGGCCGCTGTCCCGCCTCGTCGTGGTGAAAGCCCGCTTGGCCTCAGCCGGCTGATGGTAGAACTTCCGAGCGGCCACCCACATGCCCTCAATCACGCGATCGGGCTTCACAAGCTCTTGTTGGACGTCCTAGCTGCTACGACGAGACATCTTCATTTCACGTGGAGCTACCGACACCCTGTGATGGGCCACCCCGGCGTGTTCTGTCACGCTAGTCACCGTTCATCGTCGGAATGAGCGCGACATCATCAGGATGGGCTCTCTGAGGATGTGCGGGATTGGCCGCTAAGGGCTGTGGGGGAGAGGAAGTGCAGGTGCTGAAAATAGGCGCACCAGTCAGGCGAAGGCGACCGAAGAGGGCCAGAAGGCCAGAAGGCAAGGAAGGCCGGCAGCTACTAAGCCGGCGAGAACGGCTGGCTGTAGGCGGTGGTGGAAGGAGACGAAGAAAAAAAAGGCCACCTCGCTGAAGGCCGGCAGCAGTGGCCGCCTGGCTGTGAACGTGGCCGAAAAAAGAAGCTGAAGGCGAGACGGTATCTTCGGCTGCTGGCTAGTGAAGAAGCAAGCGGACGGGCGAAGGAGAGCCGTGTGGAGAGAGCCGGGCAGCGAAGAAGAAGGCGGCGAAGGCCGCGGTGGTGGAGAGCTGTAGCTGGCAAAGCATTGAAGACGGGTGCTGCAGAGAACGTGCGGCAGCGAGAAATCCGGAGCCGGCGCCGGACGCGATAAGGATTAAGAGGTTAGTATTTTTTTTAATTTTTTGTCAATTTTCATATTCTTTGTATTTTTTTAAAAATAATAATAAAATTTAAAAAAATAAAAAGAAAAAAAGTATAAAATAATAAAAATAATTTTTAAAAAAAATAAAGAAAAGAAAAGAAAGAAAGAAAGAAAAAATAAATAAATAAAAAAAATAAAAAAATTTGTGTTTTTATTTTGAGTCCATATTCTTTGCATAATTTACATTTTTTTAAAAACTTTCTGTAATTTTTTGCATAATTAGAGTAACTTGCATTTTTTTAAAAAATTTTTGTAACTTTGTGCATAATTAGTATTTTTTTAGCGTAATTCATATTTTTGTGTAATTAAAAATAATAATTAAAAAATCAAAAATTAAAAAAATTAAGATAGATAGTTACACACATATTTATTTTAGTTGCATTTAGTGGTTAGGTAGGGTTATATATATATATATATATATATATATATATATATATGTATGTATATGTATATATGTATATGTATATGTATATATGTATATATATATATATATATATATATAAAACAAAAAAAAACAAAAACAAAACAACAAAAAAAAACCAAAAAATTTTTACCTTATGCACTTGCGGTCGGGACGTCTTATAGACTCTGCCATAGGGCCTAGGGCACCTTCTAGAGTACCTACGCAGGAAAGTGGGACCCAATCGGTAGGAAATTTGGTAGATATTGCTGAAACCTTTTCCGAATCCCAATCTGATACCCTTTCGAGAACAACTAGCTCATTGTCCATGGACAATCTAGGGCCATCAAATAGTCATCCCTTAGCCCCAAATAGGACACCCACAAGATCTTTTAATCCATTTGAAGCCGACACCATGGGGTTACCACTCAATGTGAGACTCCAATATGTCTACACAAATGCTCAAGGAGCTGAGATCTTTAGGGATCCACAACAACGGTATCTTGTTAAAATCGCAGACTTTTTCTGAGAACTTGATAGAGCACCTCTAGTAAATGACCAGGGTAATATGTACATGGGTGGAGATGGTGCTCGCTACGAAGTCACCTATCATCCAGAGAATGTAGACAAATTAGGGGAGCTCTCTAAAAGCGAGTTCTTAGACTTATCAAAGCTTTCCAGAGCAAGGGAGTCTAGAGATGATTGGCTCATTGAGCCAGACATGCTTGGACCATCCAATGCCCAATCCTCAAAGCCATCCATAGATGATTTACTTCTTGTAGATCTAAATTTGGAAAGGGATAGGAAAGGCAAGAGCAAAATGGATCAGGGGGCTGAGAACCAATGGGAGTTTGTACGACAAATTCCAGTGACAAAGGTCTTACAGGATGACCCACTTCAAGAGGTCTATAAGGACTCTTTAGAAGGATACCCACGACTAGATTGCTAGAACTAGATCTTCCTCTAGCACTTGTGGTGGTAGTCGAGAAGCTTGCAGGACACATGAACCGAATCGTTGATAAATGGGCCAATGAATACCGAACCTTAGATTGGAAGGAGATTCGAGAGCTCACGTGGAAAGGACAACCATTATTCATGGAAGTGTTCTCAACAAATACAGCTAAACCAGGAGAGACAGCCTTTCATGGAGAAACTGTTGCTCCTCCCCTACGAGAGTTCACTAGAGAGGGACCCTCAACATCAAAGTGGACCACTGCAAGTAGCCCAACTCTAGCACCAAGATATTATCCTACACCAAAAGTGCGACCACAGATCACACCACAACAACGTTTCTCTCACTATGACAATCGGAGGGTAGGGGAGCCAACTCGGCCTCCCATAAATGCACCTCCTGAAATGCGGGTAACAAGATCTTTGGAGGGGGTTGGTGAGGCAGGTAATAGGGGACCCACACCAATTTGGGATGCATGTGGACCATCTTACCAAAGAGAGGAACAATTCCCACTGAGAGTGAGAGGCCGTAGGCCCTATGATGAGTATTCAAGACAAGTAAGGCCATCAACTCTTCAGAAACTGGTAAAGAAGTACGAAGGGTCGGGAGATCCATATGACCATGTAGCAGCATTTAGGCAAGCAGTTCGAGCTGAGCAAGTGACTGACAAGCATACTCAAATTGAAGGATTTGGGCTCACTCTTGAGGGAAAGGCCCTTGCTTGGTTTCAGGCACTAGAGGCTTCAGACAAATCTTCTTTACGAGTTCTGGAAGAGAGATTCATTGCTGCTTTTTCCTTGATGGGGATTCAACATGACACGGTAGCAAACATCTACTCTTTCAAGCAAGGCGAGACTGAGAGTGTTAGAGATTGTGTAAATAGAATGAAGCAGTACATTAATCGTTGCCCAGAAGATGAGAAGCCCACCCAGAGTTGATTAATTTCTCTCTTCTTAAAAGGACTCAAAAATTCAATACTGTATACACATCTCTATGCAACGAAGCATACAAATTTCAATGAGAGTGTTGCCATGATGCTATGGATTTCACCGATAACTTCAAATTCCAAGATGGTACTAGCCCTGAGGTGAAACCTAGAGATCAGTGGGGATGACCAAAGCTCAGGGTCTAGCGTGCTAGTAAATCCAGACCAGATAGCTAACCTAGTACTAAGGAGATTGGGACAAACCTATCGCCCACCCATGCAGGCACAACAACAGCAGCAGAGGCGAATGAGGAGTGTACTACCTACAGGTCCTCATCTTTGTGGAGCATGTGGTGGTAACCATAAAACCGAAGAATGTAATACCTTTTCTCCTCTAGTCACAAACCAACCCACAAAGAAGTGGTGCCAAGCCTGTGCTTGGAACTTTACCCACACCACACAGGAATGTACTCGCATGCAAGAATGAGACAGGAGCGTGAGCAGCAAAGGGGTGGAGTGGCTCCACAAATGCATCAACAGTATACTAATTTTGAACGTAAGCCACCGATGGGACAAGAGCAAGCACGACCTGTTCTTGGAGCTCAACCTCCTGCTCCTGGGATTGCTCCTGTGAGGGTTGTTGACTACGACATTTCAATAGGCAAAACTCTGATAAGAATCCAAAAATGCATTTAGAACTATGGGCACCAATGTACTATCAAGATATATCTCATCCACACTAGCGAGCTACTCCTTAAAATCTTTGATCTTGGTCAAGAAGCTATCCATTGAGTCTCCCTCATTCATGTGCTCAGACTCCAACTGTTTGCGCAGATATGCAACACGTGCTTCATTGCGCACTTGGTATAATGTAGCAAGTGCATCCCATGACTATTTTGAAGTCTTACATATCTCATCCACACTAGCGAGATGCTCCTTAAAATCTTTGATCTTGGTCAAGAAGCTATCCATTGAGTCTCCCTCATTCATGTGCTCAGACTCCAACTGTTTGCGCAGATATGCAACACGTTGTCGTGCTGTGGCATGTCTATGCAGTGAAAGCATGTTCATGGAACAACTTATGTGGAATCTGGGCTTGTTACAAGCCTGTCCGGAATGTGGTCCGATGGAGATGATGTCAGCTGCTCGGATGTCTGGATATGTGTATGCGTCTCCAAAGATAAACGGGCACTTGAAGCTTTTTTGAAGTGTGTGTGGAGCATGAGGGCAATAATAGAAAAAGGAGCCATGTGCCTTGGGCATGAGTGTGAAAAGCAATGGTGGCCATCTATAAGGTTTTAAGAAAAAGGAAAGAGATGAAAAAAGAACGTGGCCCAAAAAGGATAACCACGTGGGAGTTTAGAGAGTCGCCCCCAGCGAGGTTCTTCTGGAGAGTTGGCGAAGACAGTGGAGTCGCCAGGTTGTCAAAGGAGCTGCCTCGTGGAAGAGCGGGCGCTGTGGGTGACTGAGAAGCGGTGGTGGCGAAGGCTTTCAAGCCTAGGTGGTGGGATCGAGGTGGTGAATACCCGGGGCAGCCTACAGACAGGAAGAAGTATTGCCGCCTGGTATTGCTTGTGATACTGGTGAGCGTGGAGGCGGGGCTGGTGATAAAGCGGGGAGATGTGCAGGACAGTAGGCGGCCTTGTGATGTTTAGGGTCACGCTGGAGTGCAGCTGACGGCGTGGCAACTCAGAAGAGCTGCGCAGCTGACTGGTGCATTCGCCGGGAGGGCACGTGGAAAAAGGGAGACAGAGGAGAGGATCGTCTGGCTGGGAGGTGATAGAGAGGGGGGGACTCTCTGCACAGCGGCAGGTATACACAAGAGAGCCGCCTCTGGACAAGATAGTGCTGGGTGAGGCAAGTAGAGAAAAGACAAGCGAACCGCCTGGGGGAAGAAGGCCGTGCACAGCTGCAGAAATAAAGGAAAGGTCCGGTTCGTGAGAAGAGCTGGGGGCTGGGCTTAAGCTCATGTGGACACTTCTCGATTGCAAGGAACAAGTCCATTATCCCATAAAGACAGTGACCAAGCATTGCGTTCCAAAAGCTACGACTTCTGTGCTGTCAAAGATGGGGAAAGTAGCATCGATAATCTAGTGTCTGCAACGACAAGGATTGCTGTTTTGAGCATGCACACTCCAGAAATAAAGAGTCAGCTGCATGGCCAGTTGAATGACGGAGCTTATCATCATTCAAAGCACACTTCTGCTTGGCTGCCAGCCAAACTTGTTGGTCTGGTGGATATACCTTTAGCTGGAACAGCTTTACAGGCTTGTTGGATGCGCATGGTGGCAGCTCAGATGGAGCTTGGGAAGTAAGCTGGACATAGCGCACAGTGAGGCTGCAGGCATAGCGCACGCTGAGGCTGCAGGCACAAGGCGCAAGAGGGGAGGCTGCTGAGGCTTGGTGCATGATGAGGGTGTGTTGTGCTCTGTCATGAATAATATTGATGCCAATGCGGAATTGAAGCTACTCTCACAGCCAGACACCCAGTGTGTTCCCGGCTAGACCGCACACGTCACGACATCTTTGGTGAACCCGACGTGAAACCGCTGGGGTGAGAGTACGTAGAGATGGCTAGCAAAATGGAGAATTTATATGCAGAGATGAAAGAGCTTGAAGAGCGGTTCAGGAAGATTGAAGAAGAAAAGCGAATTCAGGAAGCGGTGGAAATTGCGGTGCACTTGGTATATGACAGGGTCAATATATTTGATGGTTACGATCCAGAAAGCTATCTAAGGTGTTATGAGACAGAGATGAAGAATCAAGGGGTTCTAGAAAACATGATGATTGCATCTTTTGCATACCTTATAAGTCCTGATTTAAAAGATGAAGTGCTGGAACTAGCAGAGTATCACTCCAAACGATGGAGTGATTTTGCAGATGCACTTATTTATGCGAGTTCCAGGTATAATGTGAGCTGTGATAGTGTTCCAGCAACAATCCGAGCCAATTTAGAAGCGGTTGTCGATGCATGTCTTATGGAGGACAATCAATTGCTATTCAAGGCTGATATAGAGATTGTGGAAGCTGTTTATGCTAAATTGGGACTGCAAAAAGCCATTAGTGAGCAACAAGGTCTTCACAGTGCCAAAAGGGATGCTTTGCTATAGCCTCATAAAGATGCAATGGGTGAACTCTGCAAGTATAATCTGTCTTCCTTGTTTGAGGGTGCAGACATACAGGGTCCTATGATCATACCAAATGATGTGTGTATGCCTATGCTTGAGGAGACACTTGATTCAGAGAGCTTCAGGACAGGTGCTCAAGACCCAATACACGAGGAAGAGGACATCGCTAATAGTTTCCTCTTGGGCTGTGAAGCATGTAAGCTGTGTAAACTTGAGGATTCTCATGACGAAAGTGCTCATTTGAAGGGTATTCCTCAGGTGTCGTATCATATGTGTGAAGAACAGCAGGAACCAATGCTTCTTGCTGAAAGCATGATTGCAGAGTTTGAAGATCTAAGACAAGAAGAAGATGCTATCATTACTGCATTCTTATCTGGTTATGATGCTTATAAGCAGGATGATGTACATAAATATGCAGACGGGCCACAAGTATGTGTGATTGATTTAGAGGGGGTGAGTGATATGGGTGATTCCAACAGTGATGTTGCTTCTGAAGCTGGTTGCCAAGGTTCTTTGGATTTGGGTTATTCTGGAATGCTAACAGGGTGTTCCAACAATAAACAGGGTGATGCTATGTCATCAGTGTCAGGGTTACCTTGCAACCACATTTGTGAGCAACAATCTCGAGCTTGGAAGCCTGTTTATGATGATGATTTGGAGAGGGAAATTGAATCTGTCTTTTTGGATCATACAGGGTTCAATGACATACAGATTCAAGGGTACTCGGGTGAGGGACCCATAATTCTAAGCCCATCTGCAGACAGGTATCAAGAAATACTAGGAGATAACATGCAGGATATGCAAAGTGTGGTCACAGAGCCTCATGAGACTGCATATGAGCAACCAAATGGATATAGTTATGGGGGTATGAATATTCATGATAATCAACATGTGGGATTGCAAGATGATAATGGCTTCAATGTGATTGATCCTGGATTGGATGCTATCCTAGATGATGCATTGGATGATTTCATGGTATATAATAGATCCCCATCAGCTTTGGGCTCTTCTATGCTTGATGCTAGTCAACTGTTGGTTGCAAGTGAGGATGTGCAGGTGTTATGTAAGCCAAATGATTGTGATGAGATTGATCCAG